>NC_083881.1:78587402-79193473 GCF_032452875.1 Bos javanicus | reverse complement strand
GCAAAGTATAATGATTTCTAGTGAATTTTAGGTGTATATTTTTAACAAGGCTTGCACTTTATCTTCTAAAAAAAAAAAGCAAGAACTGTAAATAGAATGGGAGTAGAATATTACTAGTCTACTCTTCTGAAAATACACTAATTAGTGACCATATTAAAAAACCTCTAATATTTCTGGTAATACATATTTGGAGGATTCTTTACTTTAATAATTAGCTTTAATGATATGCTATGGTAGAACATTATCATCAAATGGTGTTTTAAAAGTAGGAGTAGAGAAAGTCATTATACTTAGCAGAATGGTAGTGTTTCATTGATAGACTATAACTGAAAAGCCCCAATGACAGATAAAAAGCCCAAGTTTTATTTCATTTTATTAAGTTAAGAACCATTGAATTTAAAATGGGAACGGGACCAGCAACAGATTACAGATTACAGCTCAAATAAATTATAGTATTAATTTTATATTTCTCTAATCACAGATCTCATTTGCTGCATTTTAGGATCAGCATATATAATTTCATTATGCATAATAAATGTTAGAAGTTTTTTGTGTGTGTGTGTGAAAAATCCAGTTTAACAGTAGATGAACCTATAAAACAATACTTGCCTCCCTCAAGCACCTAGTCCATAAAGCAAACTTGCATGAGGTAAAACTCACACAGTTTGGCCTTCCCTTCTGATTAAAATATATAAATTTCCCATCATTGCCACACAAACAAATAAGACAAACTACCTAATTAAAAAATATATATATCAGTAAGCTAAATATGCAAAAAAATTCAATTAGTTGCAGAAGTCCATGATTGTTACCAACTGTAAACAAGGCGGAAAGAAGAACCACCACTCTGCATATCAGGATAAAGAGGAACCAGCAAGAACTTTTAATTAAGAGATGTTTAATAGCAACGTTAAGACAGGCCTGATACATTAGAAATTTAAAGAACTCCAATTACAGAAATTATTTCCTGGGGGACTTTGATGAACAGTTCAGTTCAGTTCAGTTGCTCAGTCGTGTCTGACTCTTTGCGACCCCATGAATCACAGCACGCCAGACCTCCCTGTCCATCACCAACTCCCGGAGTCCACCCAAACCCGATGTCCATCGAGTAGGTGATGCCGCCCAACAATCTCATCCTCTGTCGTCCCCTTCTCCTCCTGCCCTCAATCTTTCCCAGCATCAGGGTCTTTTCCAATGAGTCAGCTCTTCGCATCAGTGGCCAAAGTATTGGAGTTTCAGCTTCAACATCAGTCTTTCCAATGAATATTCAGGACTGATCTCCTTTAGGATGGACTGGTTGGATCTCTTTGCAGTCCAACGGACTCTCAAGAGTCTTCTCCAACACCATAGTTCAAAAGCATCAATTCTTCAGCATTTAGCTTTCTTTATAATCCAAGTCTCACATCCATACATGACCACGGGAAAAACCACAGCCTTGACTAGACAGACCTTTGTTGGCAAAGTAATGATTCTGCTTTTTAATATGCTGTCTAGGTTGGTCATAACTTTCCTTCCAAGGAGTAAGCATATTTTAATTTCATTGCTGCAATCACCATCTGCAGTGATTTTAGAGCTCAGAAAAATAAAGCCAGCCACTGTTTCCACTGATGAACAGGAGCACATCAAAAGTAGAGGCAGGAAAGCAGGACTAAGAAAGAAACCCTAGGACAGGCGTCCTTGCAAAACTGAAGGTAAGCAGCTGGCCAAAGACTTTGAGTAGAGTAGGAACTCTAAGGAAAGTAATCAGAGTGCATTGCTCTTCATCGTATTGCTCATGTCGATTGTCTTGCTGTTCACAGTTTGCACCATTTGCTGAAGCCCCACGGTAGGCAAGGGACGATCTGAGAAGCTGGAAGAAGACTCAAGGAGCCATAGGAACTGCAGACATTTCTTCTCTCCTGGCTGACGCAGCAGCCATAGCAGCAGACATGCTATAAGCTCTCCTCTCGTGGCTGGCCCAAGGGACACAGCCCTGACACAGCAGTAATTCCCCCTCATCGTGGGTGGAGCTCCTTCAGGCACACTGCACACGTTCACGTGCAGTGAACCTCCTGAGGCACACGCGCGGTGCTATAAGCATGCTCAGCTGTCACACAGTCGATTGCAAAACGTGGGGCGAGAGAGCCTCAACAGGCCAGCTTTGACAACTCATTCTCTCCCCACACAGAGGAAATCCGTACCTTGCAAAGGCAAAGCAGTGGCCTATTGAGAACTGAGGGCAGGTCAGAAGAGCCAGTGGAAATTCATCAAGGTACAGGAAGGAACAGCAGTGGCTCAGCAAACCTGGGGGTAGTATGGGGGAAATGGAAATCAAGTACCCCAAATGCAATGGCTCTCTCTATGTGCACAGCACAGTCTGAAATTAGCCAGGGGTAGAAAAAGACTACTGAACGAGACCCTCCGAAAGGAACACGGGGACTTTGCTGAGTTCACAGCTTGGGCCCAAAGAAGGTAGTGAAAGCCCAAGGAAACCAAGAGAAATCCCCTGAGCACAGGGAGTCTGCAGTACCTTAAAGCAGCCCCAGGAAAGGCTGCAGAAAGGCAGTGAGGCAGAGAGAGACTTCCTAAAAGTGCCCGAGTACCTACACAAGGGGAGAGGAGAGAGGCCACTGGAGAATCCCCAGTTCACAGACTGCAATCCTTACCTAAAGGCAAATTTGGATTCTGTCTCAAAATATTTGCACCCAGCGGTTAAGTCCATCATCAACAACAACAACAAAAACCCCACAGAACTAACTCAACTATGGTGCCTCCCAGGTGACATAGAGGTAAAGAATCCACCTGCCAATGGCAGGGAATGCAAGAGACACTGGTTTGATCCCCAGGTCAGGAAGATCCTCCTCTGGACAAGGAAATGACAACCTGTTTCAGTATTCTTGCCTGGAAAAGTCCATGAACAGAGGAGCCTGGCAGGCTACAGTCTATGGGGTCACCAAGAGTCAGACATGACTGAGTGCACATACACAACTCAATTATAAGTGAAATTCATTTATTCTTTGACCCAAACAGCCAGAGAGAGGAAGAGCTGAAAGTATAAAAACTTTCTTCTTCCATCTCTACAATTCTTTTACAAGCACAAAACATGGAGAAGGAAAAAATGAGATCCATGACCAAAAGACAAAATAACAGTAGAAGCCTACATGCAAAAATTAAAATTAGTGGAAAAGCACTTTTTAAAAAGGGATACAAATGCACTAAATAATCTGGTGGGTAATAAATGCAACATATATAATCAGATGGGAAACCCTCAAAAGGAAATTAAAACTAAAAAAGGGAATCAATTAATGTTGGGGGAATTTATTTGATGGGCTTAATAAGGGAATGAGCATAACAGGAAAAATAAGATAGTGAAGACAAGTCGCTAAACATTAACCAAACTGAAGTACAATTAAAAGAAAAGTACCACTCTGAGATGTACTGGACAATATCAGAAGTTAAACTTACGTGCGATTAGGTTTGCAGATATTGGGAAGACGTTACTGGTGGATCTGAAGAAATACTTGGAGAGAAAATGGTTAACAATTTTCATAGAATTGAATATTGAGTTTTCACAGAATTGAACATTCTCATGTATATTTATGAGAATATACACTGTAGAAATTTGCTAAGAATAAATATATATGCACACATATATGTATATTCACAGAAAATGTATAAGAATATATCCACATATATATATCATATAAGAATAATCGGTCTTATATACATATATAAAAGAAGATATATCAAATGTATTTACATACACGTGGGTGTTTTTGGCAGGCCACCTCAAGCTGATAAAAAATATATAAAATATTTACAGCCATCATTATACTTAATTGGAACATACTGAGTGTTTTCCCCTTCTAGCTAGAGACAAAAAAAATTATATTTATCCTCCTTATATGCATTAAGTAATTCTTATCTGCTGCAACAAAAGATAAGCAAATGAAAAATATAAAGATTAGAGAGGACTAGGAATAGTTAAGGAGAAGGCAATGGCACCCCACTCCAGTACTCTTGCCTGGAAAATCCCATGAGAGGAGCCTGGTAGGCTGCAGTCCACAGGTCTCTAAGAGTTGGACACAACTGAGTGGCTTCACTTTCACTTTTCACTTTCATGCACTGGAGAAAGAAACAGCAACCCACTCCAGTGTTCTTGCCTGGAGAATCCCAAGGATGGGGGAGCCTGGTGGGCTGCCGTCTATGGGGTCACGCAGAGTCGGACACGACTGAAGTGACTTAGCAGAGCAGAGGAATAGTTAAAATACAATTCAATTGCATATATATATATAAATATATATATATATATATATTTATACATTCACATGAACATTGTGATACCAGTTCATAAAATAGAAAAAATAAAAACATTACCAATATTGCCAAATTGGTGGAGCAAATGAAATTGTCATACATTTTTGATGGCAATATAAAATGGTATAAAAATGTTAGAAAGTTGCTAGACACTCTCATAAAGTTAAAGATACATCTACCATGGTGGTAGTGCTGGTTTAGTTGCTCATTCATGTTGGACGTTTTGTGACCCCTGCACCATGCCAGGCTTTCCCGTCCTTCACTATCTCAGACTCATATTGAATCCATGAGAACCATCCAGCCATCTCATCCTCTGCCATCCCCTCGCCTCCTGCCTTCAATCTTTCCCAGCATCAGGGTCTTTTCCAATGAGTTCACACTTCTCATCAAGTGGCCAAAGTACTGGAGCTTCAACTTCAGCATCATTCTTTCCAAAGAAATCCCAGGGCTGATTTCCTTCAGAATGGACTGGTTGGATCTCCTTGCAGTCCAAGGGACTCTCAAGAGTCTTCTTCAATACCACAGTTCAAAAGCATTAATTCTTCAGCACTCAGCCTTCTTTATGGTCCAGCGTACTTGCATAACAAAACTTAAAATATACATCCCCCAAAATCTTGCACAAGAAAGTTTCTTACAGCTTTATTTATAGTAGCCAGACACTTAAGACAACCACATGTCAAGTTATGATATATTCATATATTCATGCAATATGATACTGTACAGCAATAAAAGGTACAAATTATAATGTCTGCAACAATATGGATGAATCATAAAAAAACACACTTTAGGCTGAACAAAAGAAGCTAGCCACAAAAGAACACAAACTGCATGATGACTGCTATTTATATATGACAAATTCAAACATATGCATAAAAAACACAAGGGAACCTTTGGGCTGAGAAGACAATACTCCATCTCAATTTGAATGGTAGTTACTGTCTACCTAGCTCAGCCGTGTCTGACTCTTTGCGACCCCATGGAGTATAGCTTGCCAGGCTCCTCTGTCTATGTGTATAACTGTCATAACTCACTTATCTGTTCACTTAATATCTGTGCATTTTATTATATCCTCACTTCAATAATAATGTACATCATTTATGTGACATTTGTATCTTTGAGTTTAAATTTAAAGGAATTACATGAAAATGATTAATTATTAAAAGTAATCCAGACGACAGAATTAAAGAATACCCTTGTTTTTACCTGTGTCATGGCCTGAACAGTTTTCATGATCGATATCATAATGATTATATAGCACTCGGCGAGCGCTCACGAGCACTATTGTATGGTAGATAATGCACTGTTTGTCAGGAACACAGCAATGATGATCAAGTTCTATCTCTTTGCTACTGCAGTAATGAGGGAACTCAGACTAGAATATTTAAGGCCATAAAGTATTTAGTTTTAAAAAAGCAATTATTGGCAAAACTTGACAGTGCATATCAAACATATACTTTAAATTATGCTGAATTAAAAATATCTCTTTATGTATTGCAATGTTATTCAACTCTAATACTGTTTCCCAAGGCATTCAAAATTCACAAGAAGCTTAAAGAATCTCTCTTCAAAAATTAATTAATTGACCTTCACATGACCTTTTAAAAATGTAATGGTGAAATATCTTAGCAAATAATGGAAAATATGAGAGAAAAAATATCACAAGCAAGCAGATAAGAACATTAATTATGTCCTAGACCGTTTCACATAATCAATACATAATGATAATTAAACATTATATTAAAGTAAAACCTTTATAAAAACTAATAATTATTTTTATAAAAATATATTGAGCTGTGGAATTGGAATAGATTCTATCTTAATATATAACTAATATTTTCTAACTACTCTCTATACAAGGAATTTTGACAAAAGTTCTAGTCTCATATCCATAAAATTCATACCGCCTTAAAATTAGCCTCATATACAGCACAGTTATAAAGCCAAAAATCAAATTCCTAAAAATGAAATATATAGGATATTCCAAAATAATTCAAATTCCCTCCCTCAGGTTTTTGTGACAAGAGTTTCTTTTTGGTCAGATTATTGAAAAGCATATTTATAGAAATAATATTGACACATATTAATACCACAGAGGCGGTGGCTTCAAAAAGAGCAACCTGTTCTCTCACAAATCCGAAGGCACAGGATCTGAAGTCCGCGTCGCGGAGCTGAAGCTGAGGGCCGCGGACTCCGCGGGAAGGTGGGCTCCCGCGTCCTTCAGCTCCTGCGGCTGCCGGCCTTCGGCTCTCCGTCTGTGTCCGTCCAGCCCCGGGTCTGCTCACTGCTGCTCCTCTTGGTGAACAGTCTCCCTCTTCCTCTTTCATGAGCTCACCTGTGATGTCATGGAGGATCTACCTGGATAGTCCAAGAGAAACCTCGCATCTCAAGATCCTTAATTTCATTGCATCTGTGAAGACATTTTGAAAAGGGAAAAATATGAGAATGCGCACCTGTCTCAGGATGAGAACACAGATACCCTCAGGGAAGGCCTTTTTCACAGCCCAGTTTACCCTTTCTCTTCCTTTCTTTCCTGGGATCACTTCCCACACAAACTGCTGGGAAGGGAGTCTTATTTCAAGGTCTGAGTGGGGTGTGTGTGTGCGTGTGTGTGCGTGCGCGTGCGTGCGAGCGCATGCTCAGTTGCTCAGTCGTGTCCACTCTGCGACTCCGTGGACTGCAGCTGGCCAGGCTCCTCGGTTCATGGAATAGTCCAGGAAAGAATACCGGAGTGGATTGCCATTCCCGCTTCCAGGGGATCTTCCTGACCCAGGGACTGAACTCATGTCTCCTGCATTGGTAGGTGGATTCTTCACTTCTGCACCCCCTGGAAGCTCCTATTTTGGAGATAAACCCACCTAAGAGAGCTACCTTGTCTCAGAGCACGGGCAGTTTTCTACTCTGGAGACAGCACAGAGTGTGAACACAGCCGCAGGTGGTGGGGGTGTGGGGAGAGGCTACACTCATTCTCATATAATCGTCTGTGCTTTCTCACTGATACACGAAGCAAGTGGTATTCTGAGTCTCGGGATATGTCAGAGTTTAGAGTAAAGAGGAGACTACTTTCAATGGCCAACTTTAATACTGATAGAAAAAATAATGAGTTGGTAAAACATGGAATGATTTATCAGAAGCCTGAAAGGCCTATATAGCAACAGTGATCATTAATCATAATCATAATCTGAATTGTGGTTCCTTTAAATTTAAGCCGTTCACTCTGTCTTGAACATTCTACAATTCAATCCTTTTCTAGTATCTAACTTTAAATGTCCTTTTTGTGTATTTAGGTCACTTAAGAGATTAGGTCACTTAAGAGGTTTGCTTATTTAACTTCTATGCAGAGTACATCATGAGAAACGCTGGGCTGGAAGAAACACAAGCTGGAATCAAGATTGCCGGGAGAAATATCAATAACCTCAGATATGCAGATGACACTACCCTTATGGCAGAAAGTGAAAAGGAACTAAAAAGCCTCTTGATGAAAGTGAAAGTGGAGAGTGAAAAAGTTGGCTTAAAGCTCAACATTCAGAAAACGAAGATCATGGCATCTGGTCCCATCACTTCATGGGAAATAGATGGGGAAACAGTGGAAACAGTGTCAGACTTTATTTTTGTGCTCCAAAATCACTACAGATGGTGACTGCAGCCATGACATTAAAAGACGCTTTCTCCTTGGAAGGAAAGTTATGACCAACCTAGATAGCATATTCAAAAGCAGAGACATCACTTTGCCAACAAAGGTTCGTCTAGTCAAGGCTATGGTTTTTCCTGTGGTCATGTATGCATGTACAGATGTGAGAGTTGGACTGTGAAGAAGGCTGAGCGCCGAATAATTGATGCTTTTGAACTGTGGTGCTGGAGAAGACTCTTAAGAGTCCCTTGGACTGCAAGGAGATCCAACCCAGTCCATTCTAAAGGAGATCAGCCTTGGCATTTCTTTGGAAGAAATGATGCTAAAGCTGAAACTCCAGTACTTTGGCCACCTCATGGGAAGAGTTGACTCATTGGAAAAGACTCTGATGCTGGGAAGGATTGGGGTCAGGAGAAGGGGACGACGGAGGATGAGATGGCTGGATGGCATCACTGACTCGATAGACGAGAGTCTGAGTGAACTCCGGGAGTTGGTGATGGACAGGGAGGCCTGGTGTGCTGTGATTAATGCGGGTGCAAAGACTTGGCCACGACTGAGCGACTGAAATGAACTGAACTGAAGAGGTTTATAACCAATGTGATGTGATGTGTTCGCTCACATCCACAAGTCTGGCAATAAGAACACTGCATCAAGAGTTATTTTATTCAACAGCGTTCCTCCTCCTGTTGTATATAACTGTGCTAGTGTTAAGTCGCTTGAGTCGTGTCTGACTATTTGCAACCCCATTGACTGTAGCCCTCCAGGTTCCTCTGTCCGTGGGGATTCTCCAGGCAAGAATAATGGAGTGGGTTGCCATGCCCTCCTCCAGGGAATCTTCCCGACTCCAAGATCGAGCCCATGTATCTTAGGTCTGCTGCTTTGGCAGGCGTGTTCTTTACCACTAGCAGTACCTGGGAAGACCGTGCATAGGGAAACCATCAAAATCACGCCTTCCCTGGGATAAAGCCCACTTGGTCATGGGGTATGATCTTTTTAATGTGTTGTTGGATTCTGATTGCTAGAATTTTGTTAAGGATTTTTGCATCTATGTTCATGTGGGCTTTATACCAGGGATGCAAAGATTCTTCAATATCCACAAATCAATCAATGTAATACACCACATTAACAAATTGAAAAATAAAAGCCATATGATTATCTCAATATATGCAGAGAAAGCCTTGACAAAATTCAACATCCATTTATGATAAAAACTCTCCAGAAAGCAGGAATAGAAGGAACATACCTCAACATAATAAAAGCTATATATGACAAACCCACAGCAAACATTATCCTCAATGGTGAAAAATTGAAAGCATTTCCTCTAAAGTCAGGAACAAGACAAGGGTGCCCACTTTCACCATTACTATTCAACATAGTTTTGGAAGTTTTGGCCACAGCAATCAGAGCAGAAAAAGAAATAAAAGGAATCCAAATTGGAAAAGAAGAAGTAAAACTCTCACTATTTGCAGATGACATGATCCTCTACATAGAAAACCCTAAAGACTCCACCAGAAAATTACTAGAGTTAATCAATGAATATAGTAAATTTGCAGGATGTAAAATCAACACACAGAAATCCCTTGCATTCCTATACACTAATAATGAGAAAATATAAAGAGAAATCAAGGAAACAATTCCATTCACCATTGCAACGAAAAGAATAAAATACTTAGGAATATATCTACCTAAAGAAACTAAAGACCTACATATAACATCAGATCAGATCAGTCGCTCAGTCGTGTCTGACTCTTTGTGACCCCATGATTTGCAGCATGCCAGGCCTCCCTGTCCATCACCAACTCCCAGAGTTCACCCAGATTCACGTCCATCAAGTCAGTGATGCCATCCAGCCATCTCATCCTCTGTCATCCCCTTCTCCTCTTGCCCCCAATTCCTCCCAGCATCACAGTCTTTTCCAGTGAGTCAGCTCTTCACATGAGGTGGCCAAAGTACTGGAGTTTCAGACCTATATATAGAAAACTATAAAACACTGGTGAAAGAAATCAACTACTACTACTACTACTAAGTAGCTTCAATCGTGTCTGACTCTGTGCGACCCCATAGACGGCAGCCCACCAGGCCCCGCAGTCCCTGGGGTTCTCCAGGCAAGAACACTGGAGTGGGTTGCCAGTTCCTTCTCCAGTGCATGAAAGTGAAAAGTGAAAGTGAAGTCGCTCAGTCGTGTCTGACTGTTCGCGACCCCGTGGACTGCAGCCCACCAGGCCCCTCCGCCCGTGTGATTTTCCAGGCAGGAGTGATGGAGTGGGGTGCCACTGCCTTCTCCTGAGCCTTTAGTGAATGCTTTAGGATTCATGTACTCTACATATTATATGGGGTAAAACCTCAAAGAGATGCAGTCTCTCTTCAGACTGTGCTGGCAGTGGACGTGGCCCATCAGGCTGTGAGCTCCTTGAGTTCAGAAGTTGTTTCTTCTCAATTCTATATCCTTGTATGTAGCCCAGGGCCCAATATATGGCTAACGCTTGTTGACGAGTATGTGCCTTGTGCCTAAAGTAATGCTGAGTACTAGCAGATGCTGAATAAAACTCTGGGGAGCTACTGAAAGCCCCAAAGGAAGGTATATTTCTGGGGCCTAAGAGGAAAAGAAAAGTGAGTCCAGTCGTAAGTCACCTGTTACCAATACTTAGGGGTGTGGTTTTAATTTTAAGGAAAGTGCTGTCTCTAGGAGTCAAGGCTGACTCCAAGATATCTGGCTGAGGGGAATGAGATAGTGCCAAAAAGGCAGAAAAGGGGCAAATATTTTTGGAGACACATTCAGAGTTACAGGTTCACTCGATAAATGTTCTAAGTGTCTACTGTACGTCACTCAAACTATAATGTCAGAAAGTGCTTTTTCATAATAGTGTTGAAGACCAACTTGGGTAGAAAGAGATGAGACCTGGGTCGGGAACAGGGCAGTCTCAGGGTCGGCAGTGGTCCTGAAGCAGCACCAGGATGGCTCTGCCACTGATGCTGGAGTCTGTCTGATAGACGGGGGAGCCCTGCACCCACACCCTTATTATCTCAGACAATGTATGGGCTTGGTGGGCCAAACACCCTCTGAAGGTCTGTGTGAAAGTCACTCAGTCATGTCGACTCTTTGCAACCCCAAGGATTACATAGTCCATGGGATTCTCCAGGCCAGAATACTGGAGTGGATAGCCTTTTCCTTCTCCAGAGGATCTTGCTGACCCAGGGATTGAACCCAGGTCTCCTGCATTGCAGGCAAATGCTTTACCATTTGAGCCATCAGGGAAGCCCTTACGTATATATGGCTCAGATGGTAAAGCATTCACCTGCAATGCAGGAGACCTGGGCTCGACCCCTGGGTCAGGAAGATCCCCTGGAGAAGGGGAAGGCTACCCACTCCAGTATTCTTGCCTAGTAAATCCCAGGAACAGAAGAGCCGGGTGGGCTAGAGTCCATGGAGTCACAGAGAGTGGGACACGACTGAGCCACCAACACTCTCTGAACGTCTTGTCTAAGATAAACATCTCTTTTCCGCTGTACTAGAAATATGGGGTCTGCTAGGCCCTGCTGTCACCTGTTCATGCAGGGACGATAGCTCCAAGATGTCCCCTGATTCTCACCCAAGTGCAGCCTCTGAGTGTGAGCCTGGGCAGCCTGGCTGGGCCGGGTCCGGCTTCACAGTACCTTGTGCACTTAAGGGAGCTTCCTGCTTCTCACGCGTCCTGACCATTCTGAAGCCAGATTTCCTTTATCCGAGTTCCCAGAGAGGTCCAGATATGACAGCAAAGAAAACCTCCAGGAGATTCCCAGAGATTTAACTTCCTAACCTTCCTCCCACTTCAGCCCTCTCCTTTCACCAGGTATTTAACGAGTAAAATCCCATGGACAAAGGAGCCTGGTAGGCTACTGTACATGGGCCTCAAAGAGTCAGACACGACTGAGCGACTTCACTTCATGGCGACTAGTAAAGAGGAAATTATATGTAGATAGGTGGAATATTTTTAAGACGTTATTTTTGAGCCATTTTAGTGGAGGTGTTTTTTTTTTTTTTAACTGCAGTATTGTTGCTTTACAATATTGTGTCAATTTCTGCCATATACCAAAGTGATTCATTATACATACATACATACATATATATATATATATATCAGATCAGATCAGATCAGTCGCTCAGTCATGTCCGACTCTTTGCAACCCCATGAATCACAGCACGCCAGGCCTCCCTGTCCATCACCAACTCCCGGAGTTCACTCAGACTCACATCTATCGAGTCAGTGATGCCATCCAGCCATCTCATCCTCTGTCCTCCCTTCTCCTCCTGCCCCCAATCCCTCCCAGCATCAGAGTCTTTTCCAATGAGTCAACTCTTCGCATGAGGTGGCCAAAGTACTGGAGTTTCAGCTTTAGCATCATTCCTTCCAAAGAAATCCCAGGGCTGATCTCCTTCAGAATGGACTGCTTGCGTCTCCTTGCAGTCCAAGGGACTCTCAAGAGTCTTCTCCAACACCACAGTTCAAAAGCATCAATTCTTCGGCGCTCAGCCTTCTTCACAGTCCAACTCTCACATCCATACATGACCACTGGAAAAACCATAGCCTTGACTAGACAAACCTTTGTTGGCAATGTAATGTCTCTGCTTTTGAATATGCTATCTAGGTTGGTCATAACTTTCCTTCCAAGGAGTAAGCGTCTTTAGAGATAGAGAGAGAGAGATTCTGTGAAAAATTCCTTCCAATTAGGCTTTATCACAGGATACTGAGTACAGTCCCTGTGCTATCCAGCAGGACCCTGTTTGCCTTTCTATATAAGATGGTTTGCATCTGTGAATCCCAAACTCCCAGTTCACCCCTCTCCCAACCTCCCTTGGCAACCACAAGCCTATTTTCTTTGTCTGTGAGTCTGTTTTGTTTTACAGATGAGTTCATGTGTGTCATAATTTAGATTCCACATATAAGTGATATGATATAGTATTTGTCTTTATCTGGCTTATTTCACCTGGTATGAACATCTCTAGGTTGAACCATGTTGCTGCAAATGGCATTGTTACATTATTTTTTTGTGGCAGAGCAATGGCATCTGGTCCCACCACTTCATGGGAAATAGATGGGGAAACAGTGAAAACACTGTCAGACTTTATTTTTCTGGGCTCCAAAATCACTACAGATGGTGACTGCAGCCATGAAATTAAAAGACGCTTACTCCTTGGAAGGAAAGTTATGACCAACCTAGATAGCATATTCAAAAGCAGAGACATTACATTGCCAACAAAGGTTTGTCTAGTCAAGGCTATGGTTTTTCCAGTGGTCATGTATGGATGTGAGAGTTGGACTGTGAAGAAGGCTGAGCGCCGAAGAACTGATGCTTTTGAACTGTGGTGTTGGAGAAGACTCTTGAGAGTCCCTTGGACTGCAAGGAGATCCAACCAGTCCATTCTGAAGGAGATCAGCCCTGGGATTTCTTTGGAAGGAATGATGCTGAAGCTGAAACTCCAATACTTTGGCCACCTCATGCGAAGAGTTGACTCATTGGAAAAGACTCTGATGCTGGGAGGGATTGGGGGCAGGAGGAGAAGGGAATGACAGAGGATGAGATGGCTGGATGGCATCACTGACTCGATGGATGTGAGTCTGAGTGAACTCCGGGAGTTGGTGATGGACAGGGAGGCCTGGTGTGCTGCGATTCATGGGGTCGCAAAGAGTCGGACACGACTGAGCAACTGAACTGAACTGAACTGAATATTCCATCGTGTATCCCACAGCTTCTTTATCCATTCATCTGTTGATGGACATTTACACCATTTCCATGTCTTAGCTCTTGTGAACCATGTTGCTATGAACACACAGGTGCATGTGTCTTTTTGAATTCTAGTTTTCTATGATGATACATATGATGGATCATATGGTTAAGTCTACTTTTAGTTTTTGAAGAAACTCCATATTGGTTTTCAGTGGCTGTGCCAACTTACATTCCGACCAACAAGGTACAAGGGTTCCCTTTTCTTAGTGAAGGCACTTAAAAATCTATCACAAGACTTGTCTCATAAGTTTTGATTTATTTTATGCTTATTTGTGTTATTTCTTTTACATTCTCCTTATACTGCCATATTGGCTTATACTCTGTATAAAAAAGATAATATATTCAATTAAAACCTCATGTTCCACATTGAAAAGAAAAAGAAAGGACATATTAATTTGATATTTAACTATTTTGTTGTTGGTGTTACTGTTCAGTCACTAAGTCATGTCTGATTCTTTGCAACTCCATGAACTGTAGCCCACCAGGCTCCTCTGTCCATGCAGTTCTCCAGGCAAGAATACCGGAGTGGGTTGTCATTTACTTTTCCATGGGATCTTCCCAACCGAGAGATTGAGCCCTCATCGCCTACACTAGCATGCAGATTTTTACTACTGAGCCACCAGGGTTAGCACACCATTATTGCTTACTGTGCGTTTGTGCTCAGTCCCTCAGCTGTGTCCAGCTCTGTGACCCCATGGACCGTAGCTTGCCCGCTATGCTAAATCCCATAATAAAGATAGGTATACAGATAAATATGACCAGGCTTATCCTGAGTTGATACCTTAATGCTAAGAAAGGGCAGAGAATTTAGGAAATGGAATGCACCTTTAGTTATGAAACTGTTAATTCATGTATTAGTATAACTTTCTTTTCTGTCAAGGATATTCCACAGCTCTACATATTCTTCATTGATCATTCTATAAAGTATGCACTCTCCAAACACTGGGTAGTCTTTGATTACAGAATGAGATCATCTTTAGAAGTGATGTAAATACTCCATTTTCATTTTTAATCTGCATGATTTTCTTCTCTTTATAGTCAAGCATAGTTTCTGAGACAGTTCTGAATTTTATTAGAAACCATGAAAGCATGCATGATATATCATAATATATTAAATAAATATAGATTTGGCTTCCCTGGTAAAGATGGTGAAGAATCTGCCAGCAATGCAGGAGACCTGGGTTTGATCCCAGGGTTGGGAAGATCCCCTGGAGAAGGAAATGGCTACCCACTCCAGTATTCTGGCCTGGAGAATTTCATGGACAGAGGAGCCTGGCGGGCTACAGTCCATGGGGTCGTAATGAGTCGGGCATGACTGAGTGACAAACACATTCACTTTCTCTTGGGTTTAAAGGTTCAACCAATGAGAGAATTTTGTATGTTCTTGAATCTTCCTGAGATGGAAGGCAGGTTCCAAGAAGATTCTCTTGACCTAAATGTCTTTCAACCAATGGATTTGATTAAAATGATAACAAACTATAAAATCTTCCTTTAACAGAGACAATATGCCCTTTGCGTGGCATCTTCTATGTATAGATTTTTATCACTCTTTACATCACCTCTTATTTATCACTTGCTTGTAAAAATATGACCATGATAATACTGCATATTTCAAATAACAAATCTTATTGCCAGGAATTGGTACTAGAAAGCAAATCTGCATTACCTAAGCAATAATACAAAAATAAATGGTATGAATATGTCATCTGTTGTTAAGAGCATATGCAATGTTTGATGTTAGTAGAGGATGCTATATTTGAAAATTATATTTGATGTTTGGTTTTTTCATAGATTTTAAATTAACTACTTTGGATTTTACATTTTTCTTCATGGCCTTAGCATGTGAAACCAAGAAGACCATTCTCAGATACTCACAGGGAAGTTAATTATTCAGGAAGACTATATTTGGGCCTTACATTTGTCTTCATAACAAATTCTATTCTTGTTATGCTTTTGAAAAATCAGCTGATTTTAAATAAGCACTGCAGGATTCCAGTTCTTGTGATGTTAAGCCTACGATAATCACTGGAATATAAATATATGCATATATACATATAATAAGCATGGGGCTTCCCTGGTAGCTCAGCTGGTACAGAATCTGCTTGCAATAAAGGAAATCCAGGTTCGATTCCTGGGTTGGGATGATCCCCTGGACAAGGGATAGGCTAACCATTCCAGTATTTCAGGCTTCCCTGGTGGCTTAGATGGTAAAAAATCCACCTGCAATGCAGAAGACCTGGGTTTAATCCTTGGGTTGAGAAGATCCCCTGGAGGAGGGCATGGCAACCTACTCCAGTATTCTTGCCTGGAAATTCCCCCTGCACAGAGGAGCCTGATGGGCTGTGGTCCATGGGGTCGCAAAGAGTCAGGCACGACTGAGCCACTAAGCACAGCACACAAGCACGGAATCTTCCAGGCACTAGTGACAATGAATCCCCTGCCAGTGCAAGAGGTGTGAGAGGTGTGGGTTCCATCCCTGGGTCAAGAAGGTGCCCTGGAGGAGGGCATGGCAACTCACTCCAATATTCTTGCCTGGAGAATCCCGTGGACAGTGAAGCCTGGCAGGCTACAGTCCATGGGGTCTCAAAGAATCAGTACTGAAGCGGCTTAGCACATACATGCATGCGTGCGCACGCGCGCACACACACACACACACACACGTATATGTATATATATACACACATATATATGTGTGTGTGTGTATATACACAAACATGCAATTAGTTTTATTAATTTGGCAAATGCTAATTGCTTCCACTATAGTTTAGTGTTCAAAGGAGGCTTGGTAAGTATCTCTAATAGGCTTTTATTTATTTATTTATTTCTAATAGGCTTTTAGAATACTAAGAATATCTAGGTTCAAAAGGTAAGGACTGACTCCCTTATGCTCATTGAATTATTTTTCCACACCATATGAATATTTAAAACTGCACAAGTATAGTTATTTGCTATGTTCTATTCTTTTTCAAAGAAGCCCCCTAAACATTAGTAATTCCAAGCCATCACAGTATAATACTTTTATAATTATAGATATATAAATAATTTTGCATGACGTTAAACTGCATTTTAATATTTAATATCACAATTAATTGTTCAAGGTTCATTGCCCCACAAAATAATAAATTTAGTCACATAAAGGAAACTATACATTTAGATAATTGTGCAAATGGATTCCATTTAATTATTCTTAAAACAGCTCAAATTCACAGCTCAATTAAAAGGTGATGGATTGCACATAAATTGTTCCTTTTTTTATGGATTATAGATTTGAGATAAAATTACCTCGGGAGACTTTTCTTCCCACCCATGGTTTCACAGTCTGTTGTTCTAAATGCAGACTGATTGAACTCACAACTCCCTCTTGTCACAGCAGGTCTCTGGCTTGCAGTGCTTTCTCTACTTCTGTAATTACGTATTTTAAGAAGATATGTTAATCAGCAACCATATTCTGGAGTCTCAGGGGATCTAGCAGAAGTTTGTTGTGGATAATATGTTTCAACCATTTTAAAGTCAATACTCAAATCAATTATACATATAGGCTACTTATTTGGTGCAAAAGCAGTTCAGAACATCTTTCATTTGCTCATTTACAATCATCTACTCCTTTACAATCATACATAGACTCATGAATTTTTATATGGGAACAGACTTCAAAAGTCACACAGTATCATCAACTCATTTTAAGTCTCAGGTTGGGGGGAAGGAACAAGTGTGTTGATAGGCGATTCTTATTTCAAATTCAAAATTCTCACTTACTGGATAGATTACTATACCGATTTCTTACTGTTGCAGAAGCCAAATAACTACAAATGAAGAGTTTTAAAACAATGCAGATTTATTCTCTCACAGTTTTGGAATCCAGGAATCCAAAATCAAGGTGTCCTTTCTGGAAGCATCAGAAGAGAATCTGTTCCCTTGCTTTTTCTCTCTTTTAAAGGCCACTTTGGTTCCTTGGCTTGTGCTATCCCACTCCAATCTCTAGTTCTGTCAATACATCTCCTTTATTCTTACTCTGACCCTCCAGCCTCCCTCTCACAGGTAAACTTGTAATTCTATTGGGCCCAAATGGATGATCCAGAGTCTCCCCTCATCTTAAAATATGTAACTTAATCTTGTTTACACAGCCCCCTTTATTATGTAAATTAACAGACTCACAAGTTCCACAGATTAGAATTTAGATATCTTTGAAGGACCAGTATTGTCCTGCCATGGTTATTTTATGTCATCTGTAAAACAGGCTTGAATATCATAGGACTATTTTAAAGCTATATTAACACTCTACCCAACCTCTGATCATTGCTTACCTATTGTATTAATCTAACTAATTTTTCTATCTGTAGTATCATTTGTTCCTAATGTAGACTTACCTTATGGTTGCAAAAAATTCAAATGTGTTCCTGTTGTTCTCTTGCTTAATACATTCAATGAGCCCCCTTTGCTTCACTCGTAACAGTTCACAACCCTTCACAAGAAGGACAGACTCGAGCTGTTTAGATTGTATTTTGCCACCTACCCTATGACCCCCATGCTAGTTAACGTTGCTCAATGGGGCAAATTTCTCTGACCATTCATACCTTTACAGAAGTTGTTTCTTCTGCTGGAAACAACCAGTAACCATTTCCTATCTAGGAAATGCATATTCATCCCCCAAGATTCATTCCGTTGTATGCTCCTTTCTAACATTCACCAGAATAGACATCTACCACATTTTGCTTTCATCTGTACTATTGAACTTATCATGTGCTATTTCAATTACAGTGCATCTTCTTTATTGTATATTCTGTGCAGAGTTCTTCAAGAGTGATGTCTGTGTTCTATTCACTTTTCCATAATCCCAGTATGTAATGTTTATCCCAGTCATTCTAGTTTTTCCTTCAATTTTACATTTCTTTGTTTGATACAAACATTACTAAATGATTTAAGTACCTGAGGTTGCTCCTGGCAAAGGATCTTCATAATGCATGTTTTATTTCCCACAGCACTGAAAAATACTGAGAACAAGATAGGTATTTGTCTTTTAGATCATTAGATTAAAATGCATTAGTTTTTGTCTCTTGAATAAACAGAAGGATTTCTCAAGAATTATATTTAAAATAAACACTATTTTATATTTTCATTAATGATTGGGGGGGAAGATTCTCAAGAAAATCCATGCTTTTGTCTATAACCTTAAATCCTGCAGGGAAGACAGAATTTCTCATTTATAAACATAAATTATGTATCACAAATTCATGTAAAAATAAAGAATTTTAAGGCATGCAGGAAGCTTAGTCAGAATTAAAATATTTTATCTAATGATTTTACCCCTCAGGTGGTAATTTAAAACAAATATTATGATACAAATTCTAAAATGCAGAGGAGTTCATTCCCATCTGGGGAGGAACAGAGTTTCATTAAAGTATGTGGATAATATTGATATGGGAAAAATTCTGAACCTAAGCAGTGAACATTCTCTAAACCAAAACTAAATGGATGAACCCAATCAAAGAAATAAAAGTCTGTAACCAAATCCAGAATCTGTCTTAAAATCCAAAACAATTTAAACAAAAAGGCAATAGAGTCCATCCATTCTACCCCAAAGCACTGAAACTACTTTCTGATCCAGACAAAGCTGTTCTCAAGTTTCCTCTTGTTCTTTCAGTGCATCCTAACCCCAACTTTACCATGTCCTTACCCTTAGCTTCATCAGGTATTTTCTTTCTGCAGTCATTTGGAGATGATATACTTAGTGTCTAATAATCCATTTAGGTGCCAGAAAGCTATGACAAACCTAGACAGTGTATTGAAAAGCAGAGACATTACTCTGCTCACAAAGGTCAGCAAAAGTCAAGGCTATGGTTTTCCCAGTGGTCATGTACAGTTGTGAGAGCTGGACCGTAAAGACAGAATGCCAAAGAACAGGTGCTTTCAAACTGCGGTGCTGGAGAAGACTCCTCAAAGTCCCTTGGACAGCAAGGAGAACAAACCAGTCAATCTTGAGGGAGATCAACCCTGAATATTCACTGGAAGGACTGACGCTGAAGTTGAAGCTCCAGTATTTTGGTTATCTGAGGCAACAGACGACTCATTGGAAAAGTCCCTGATGCTGGGAAAGAATGAGGGCAGAGGGAGAAGAAGGAATCAGAGGATGAGATGACTGGACAGCATCACCAATGCAATGAACATGAACTTGGGCAAACTCCAGGAAATGGTGAGTGACAGGGAGGCCTGGTACGCTGCAGTCCCCGGGATCACAAAGAGTTGGACATGACTGGGCAACTGGACAACAACAAGGTGACGATGGAACCATGTGTTTTTTTGGAAAAGATGTAATAGAGGGAGTAATGAGCAAAAAAGGAGTCCTAGGAGCACGGGATGAAGGCAACTGTCGTCATGTTTATACTCTCCTCCAGAAGAAAGATCTGCAAACCACTACACGTCATGCAAAGATCAAGTAGGGGGAAACTCACCTATTTATTGGAACTACAAGTCATTTAATATGCCATTGTTTTTCATTATTTTAAAAAAGATGGACAATATCAGATCAGATCAGTCACTCAGTCGTGTCCGACTCTTTGCAACCCCATGAATCGCAGCACGCCAGGCCTCCCTGTCCATCACCAACTCCAAGAGTTCACTCAGACTCACATCCATCGAGTCAGTGATGCCATCCAGCCATCTCATCCTCTGTCGTCCCCTTCTCCTCCTGCCCCCAGTCCCTCCCAGCATCAGAGTCTTTTACAGTGAGTCAACTCTTTGCATGAGGTGGCCAAAGTACTGGAGTTTCAGCTTTAGCAGCATTCCTTCCAAAGAAATCCCAGGGCTGATCTCCTTCAGAATGGACTGGTTGGACCTCCTTGCAGTCCAAGGGATTCTCAAGAGTCTTCTCCAACACCACAGTTCAAAAGCATCAATTCGTCGGTGCTCAGCCTTCTTCACAGTCCAAATCTCACATCCATACATGACCACAGGAAAAACCATAGCCTTGACTAGATGAACCTTTGTTGGCAAAGTAATGTCTCTGCTTCTGAATATGCTATCTAGGTTGGTCATAACTTTCCTTCCAAGGAGTAAGTGTCTTTTAATTTCATGGCTGCAGTCACCATCTGCAGTGATTTTGGAGCCCCCAAAATAAAGTCTGACACTCTTTCCACTGTTTCCCCATCTATTTCCCATGAAGTGATGAGACTGGATGCCATAATCTTCATTTTCTGAATGTTGAGCTTTAAGCCAACTTTTTCACTCTCCTCTTTCACTTTCATCAAGAGGCTCTTTAGTTCCTCTTCACTTTCTGCCATAAGGGTGATGTCATCTGCATATCTAAGGTTATTGATATTTCTCCCGGCAATCTTGACTTCAGCTTGTACTTCCTCCAGTCCAGCATTTCTCATGATGTACTCTGCATATAAGTTAAATAAACAGGGTGACAATATACAGCTTTGATGAACTCCTTTTTCTATTTGGAACCAGTCTGTTGTTCCATGTCCAGTTCTAACTGTTGCTTCCTGACCTGCATACAAATTTCTCAAGAGGCAGGTCAGGTCGTCTGGTATTCCCATCTCCTTCAGAATTTTCCACAGTTTATTGTGATCCACACAGTCAAAGGCTTTGGCATAGTCAATAAAGCAGAAATAGATGTTTTTCTGGAACTCTCTTGCTTTTTCCATGATCCAGCATGGCAATTTGTTGGCAATTTGATCTCTGGTTCCTCTGCCTTTTCTAAAACCAGCTTGAACATCAGGAAGGTCATGGTTCACATATTGCTGAAGCCTGGCTTGGAGAATTTTGAGCATTACTTTACTAGCGTGTGAGATGAATGCAATTGTGCAGTAGTTTGAGCATTCTTTGGCATTGCCTTTCTTTGGGATTGGAATGAAAACTGATCTTTTCCAGTCCTGTGGCCACTGCTGAGTTTTCCAAATTTGCTGGCATATTGAGTGCAGCACTTTCACAGCATCATCTTTCAGGATTTGGAAACAATTCAGATTGTCCATATGGTTGGGAAAAACATCCCAAAGGAGAAATTCCACCATTCTTTCAGAAGTTTGTCTGCAACTACAGGTGCAGAGGAGACACTCTTCAACATGGTGAGCTGGAAAATAGATATCCTATCTTTAGAATTGTGTGTGTGTGTGAATATTAGAGCTTCACTCTCTTTCCTTTGTTAATATTTGCCTGATTACACATCTTCCACCCTTTTAAATTATTTTGAGCTAGCTTTCCACCTTTTGCAATTTAGTAAGCATACTTTTCATCTGTTTGTGAATGTTACTATGGAAAGTTCCCACTAATTAGATAAATTAATTATATAATTAAATATATATTTCTCAGTTTTTTTTCATTTAACAACATGTTTTCAAACAATTTTGAAATCTCCACAATGAAAATATAACATCCTCTCATAAATTATTCATAGGTTGATAAGAAATTCTTGAGCTCTGAGAATGGAGTGGTTTTATAGTCACATTAGTCTATTAACAATCTTATTATTTTCATATACTTCACTATCACTAGAGAGATGGCTGAAATCTAAGTATGACTAGTGGTTCATAGCCTAATGCTGGCTCAAAATCATGTTTAGATTTTCTTTCAAGAGATCCACTTCCTGGAATTTAAAATTTACTGCCTAGGGACAGTAGTTTGATGACTGACATGTTCCATGTAAAAATGTAGAGAATGAATAATTATATTAAATGAACTTTCTTTGCCAAAGACATAAATAGCCCAAGGATAACATTTCTTAAGCTATTTTCTACTTCTGAATTATTGGAAATTCTGTAGTACTGCAGATTGCAACTTGGACTCTTTGCCACAAATCTTTAAAAACAAAGTGTTTGTCTTCGCTCTGGTGACAGTTGAATGAATATGAAAGAGAAAATGCAATTATATTTTGCAAATTCAAGGAAGAAAATGCTCAGAAAAGCTTTCCATTTAGACTAATTAAGTAGAAGTAATTATGGCTGTTTCAAGTTCTACTAACAGGTAACTTAGGTAACGTTGGATAATATAATTTTGCATTCAAGTTTATGCCACAGGCACAGGCTAAAGTGACTAAACTTTATTGGATTGTGGATTAAAATTAATGATCTACATTTTTTTCAGGAAATGTTTTCAGTGTTTCTGCATATATTGTGACCAAGAAGATTTCAAAGTCCCCTTGACTAAATCTTAGCTTTCTTCCTGGTTACAGGTTCCTGACCTCCTCTTTCTTAGAGAATTTACTTTATAAAACCTGTAATTGCAAATTCTTTCCCTTGCCTTTGAAGATACAAATCTTACTCCAGCCTCTACTCAGTTTGACAACCCAGGAATGTCTTTCTAAAGGACTTGGGAGCCACTCATTCAGGATCTAATCATTTAAGGAGATAATGCTCTGATTTCACAGTCCCTTATGGTTTGTCCAGTAATCATGTACGGATGTGAGAGTTGGACCATAAAGAAAGCTGAGTGCCAAAGAACTAAAATGTGGGGTTGGAGAAGACTCTTGAGAGTCCCTTGGACTGCAAGGAGATCAAACCAGTCTTTCCTAAAAGAAATTGTCCTGAATATACGTTTTCAGGACTGATTCTGAAGCTCCAGTACTTTGGCCAACTGATGCAAATAACTGACCCATTAGAAAAGACACTGATGCTGGGAAAGATTGAAGACAGGAGGAGAAGGGGATGACAGAGGATGAGATGGTCAGATGGTATCACCAACTTGATGGACATGAGTTTGAACAAGCTCCGGGAGTTGGTGATGGACAGGGAGGCCTGGCGTGCTGCAGTCCAGGAGGTTGCAGAGTTGGACACGACTCAGCGGCTTAACTGAACTGAGGAGGGTAGCAGCTTATAAGGTACAATTAGCAAGCAGCGATGGCCTATTTGCAATGACCAAGTCTTCCCTAAGGGCCCTAATAGTTAGTTAGCTCACCCCAGGGTTTATAAATCATCTAGCTTTTTCTTTCGGAGAAGGAAATGGCAACAATCTCTCTCCTCTGTTGCGGTAGTTTTGAATTAAGAATCCTTTGCCTGTTAAATTCTCAAATTTAATGACTTTTTTAATTAACATACTCTATTTTTTTGAATAGTACTGGGTTTACAGAAAAATTGAGTAGGTTGTATTTAATGTTCACATCTACCCCTTACCTTAACATACAGTTTCCCTAAATATCAATGTATTATAGAACTGTGGTACAATTGTTAGAAATAATTAACCAGCATCAATATATTATTATTGACTAAAATCAGTAGTTCACATTAAGGTTTGTTTTTGTGTTTTACAGTTATTTGGGCTTCAATAAATGCATAATCGTATATGCTTACCATTATATTATCACAAATAATTGTTCCTAACAATTTAAAGCTTAGTCTTTATTTGCCCTCAATTTAAGAAATTATATTAGCATGTATACACTACAAGTCAGTAACAACACTAAAAATTACAATTTTCATCAACCCTGACTTTGCTCTCTATTACAATTTCATCAATAAAGGAATATGTGAACTAAATATAGGCCTAGATCAGGAATGACTACAGATACTTCCTTCAGTTCAGTTCAGTTCAGTCTCTCAGTCATGTCCGACTCCTTGCAACCCCATGAATCGCAGCACACCAGGCCTCCCTGTCCATCACCAACTCCTGGAGTTCACTCAAACTCCTGTCCATCGAGTCGGTGATGCCATCCAGCCATTTCATCTTCTGCCGTCCCCTTTTCCTCCTGACCCCAATCCCTCCCAGCATCAGGGTCTTTTCCAATGAGTCAACTCTTCGCATGAGGTGGCCAAAGTACTGGAGTTTCAGCTTTAGCATCAGTCCTTCCAATGAACAGATACTTCTTTATGTTCATTGTTCATGTGGACGCACTTTGATCAGATGTCTGTCCTCCTATAAGCCTATGTATGTTTATGTTTATATGTTACAGTTCTGCCCACCAGCTATGATGCATACACACGCTGTAACCATAAGCTATTCTCATTCCTTAAAATGGAAATATTCCTGCTATGAGTCTGTTACTGGCTATATGGATAAGAAGATGTTAAAAATTACTCTCTGATCCTGAGATATCAGACAAATCACATATCTGATACTCTTCATTAAAATTGTTATTTGTGACAAGTTCATTTTTATAATCTTGAAGCAAGCATATGGCATGTTATCCAAATAAAAAGCAACTAATTAAGTTGTAGACATCTGAACCTTAAAGAAGCTGATATTTTCCTAATTGCTCTTACATATTCAGCTAAGGTCACACAATATTGGACTCTATTTTTTTTTATTATATTGCCTCAATTCACATACTAAGATCTATTATGAGTTAAGATATACATATTTTCCCATTTCTTATTTTTCTTATAATCCATTACAATATATATTTACTAAGATGAAAAATATATAGACATGAAAAAATTTTTAAAGTATCAGAGGTCAAGAATTCATATATACAAGAATATATATTTTTACATTTCAAGTTATGGCTGTTAATGTTTTATATCATATAAATAATTTTATTTATAAATAGCCAGAACAATAATAAAAATATAGAAACAAAAGTTATTAGGAGTTTGTATTTGTCTTTCAGCACATGTATTTAAAAAATGTGGTTTATTATCTTGAAAGTGTTGATTTTTTTTAAACTTTATTTTATTTTTAAATTTTACATAATTGTATTAGTTTTGCCAAATGTTGATTTTTAAGAAATGAAAATATTTTCTACATTACCCTTTTCCAGGTATAGTACTATTTTAATATTATTTATAAAATCATTTGTTAAATACTGATATCTGAGAACACAGCTTTACATTTCAATTTAAATATATTGCCTAGTGCCTTAATAATAAGCTCTTGAGATTTCTGAGTTTCAGTTCTATAGGTATCATGTCCATGCTATACTGGATGGAAGAATCCCTGTGGAATACCAGAGAGGCATTACCAGCATCAATCCAATAGAGGTGTGGGTGGTATATCTGCTTTGTTATTTTAAGCACTGCAGGATTCGGTGCACAAAGAAAGTTTTGACATTAAAATATTGGTTGAGAGCAATACTTCAAAAAAGCTCAATGGAAGCAACCCTTTGTTCTGAAGTGAATTGCATGGAAAACAACAGGTTTATTGAAAACACACTCACAGTGTCCCACACTTCAGGATCAATGTTTTATTATTAGAGCTTTACACCAGTTTAGGTTTGGCTTCTGTATGGTCTTTATCGCCTATATTTGAATAGAAATCTAATGTCAAACCTGGATCAAGTTTTACATTTAAGTACTTTACATTTAAACACACTGTTTAGTATCAGTGTGCCCTTCAATTTCCAGGAACTCTGTTACCTAAAGTGTTGATAGTCATGGGAGCCAGGACAAAACAAGAATGCAACTAAGAGAAGGTTCTGAGTCTTACGCGGACTTCTAAAGAGGACTGGCCGGAGTCCGGTGCTATGGAAGGGCCGCGCGTTATTTTACCTAAGACTGAAGAGCTTGGATGCCTAACATAAAAAGAGATAAATCCAGCTCCATGAAGAGCAAGATACCCGGTCAGACCCATGACTGGCTCACACACACACACACACACACACACACACACACACAGAATGCAGAAGCAGGAATGTTACATGAAGAAAAGAAGCTGTAGAGCAAGAGAAGTCAAGTTGCAATATATTTTTCCTTGGAGATTTTTTTTAAGAAATAACTTTAGGAAATGAAATTTGAACTATTTTATAAAAGTTATTGTAAAAAAATCTTCAGAACACACGAGATTACTATGGGGCTTCCCTGGTGGCTCAAATGGAAAAGAATCTGCCTGCAATGTGGGAGACCTGGATTTGATCCCTGGGTCGGGAAGATCCCCTGGAGAAGGGAAAGGCTACCCACTCCAGTGTTCTTGCCTGGATAATTCCATGGACAGAGGAGCCTGGCGGGCTACAGTTCATGGGGTCGCAAAGAGTCCTACCCAACTGAGCGACTTCACTTTCACTTTCTTTCATAAAATGTATTGTAAAACTACAACATTTTATATTTATTTTACCATAACCTTTTCAATGGTTTTTAGGAATGTACAGTCTGGATTGAAAAGCTTTAATATTTAAGTGTCAATTCTAAGACTTTGTTTCCTGCATCACCACCTCCCAAGAAAATTCCATCAGACTACCTGATTTTCTCAGTATTTCCACAGATGTCATACCCCTAAGCTTTCTCACCAAGCCAAACATTCTTTCTCTCCTGTCCTTTCTTCTGATAAAACTCTAGTCATCTTTTTTGAGGAACATCATTTTCATGAAAAGCCCTGTTCACCTGAAAGACTGCAGTATCTCTCTATTACCAGGCTCATGATAGGCAGGGGATAAGTACCTATTGAATTAATGAATCTATTTAGTCCATGGATTTTTTTCACACTGCAGAGGACTTAAAACATTGCATTCTGATTTCAAGTATATATTTATAGTTGTCCCCAATGTATGTAAATTCTGAGAGCTGAGACTGAGGCATATATCTGTTTCCTCCATGTTTATCGATGCTTAAGACATTAAGGCACTTATTCTCAACAAATTTAGTTTATGACAACTGGCGTTTCATTTAAAAGTCAAAAGTTTATGACAACTGACATTTCATTTAAAAGTCAACATTTCCGTGTCCAGCATCTTTGATAACAGACTTACACATAACAAATAATCTTTAATTTATATGTTGTTCTAGAAATCTGTGAACTTTTATCATAACTATTTGACTTCAAGTTAGAAAAATTGATATATGTTTTAAAATAGTTAATAATTAAGCTAATAAGTAATTAGAATAGATCTCTGTTCTTCCTTTCTACTCTTAAAATTTTGAAAATTGTAGGTAAATAATTCAGTTGGTACAATTATCTTATACCCAAATCCCTGTGAAAATAATAACTGTTATTGACCTATGTAGTATTTTTAACAAGTCAATGATAAAATGAATTAACCTGAAGTGTTGATCAGTACTTCATCATTATTGGCTGAACATTTTATTAAAATTATATTTTTTAAAAAATAAAATTAAATTGGAATGTTCTATATATTATCTATCAACTTATCTATCTATCACCTATCACGTAATGTGCGTTTACACCTAAATGTTTAACTTATATGCTTTAAAACATAGACTATAAAGGGAAAAAAAAGAAAACTTAGTTTCTCTCCATATCAATCTCATCAACAAATGATGTAGTTTCCATATTTCTTGATAATCTCCATGAGACTATATCTATTCTATCATATAGACTATAATGCACTGTATCTTTTTTATTTTCCATGAGTTTATCACATATTGTATTTCCTAGGGTATCTGTTTCTTCACAACATCTTGCAGGTATATCAAAGCAAACACATCAAGTTTTCATTATAAATTACTCAATATGAAAAAATTATATGCTTATTTTTCAACTTCAGTCTTTGGGTCAGTGAAATATTTAATTTGCATCAAATTAAACAGTTTACTATTAAAATTTGTGCTGCATTTCTCTGAAGTATTTATAATTCAACATTTGACACTTTGCATTGTTTATTCTCCCTTTTGATTCCACAAATGCCTACTTTTTGTATTATTCTCTTTAATGCATTCTTGAAATTTCATTTCTTTTATATATTTTTGTATGTATTACTTTTAGTTCACTGCCTACATCCCTATCTTTTGTTTATATGTATCTTTAAAGCTCCATATTATTGCATATCCTGTTGATATGTCTTTGACAATAGGTGTACTTAATTATTTGCAAGGTGACAAGTTTGAGCAATATAAGATATTTTAATACTTTCCACATTTCATCTGAACAATTAGTGTAAATCTTATTTTCCTATATAATCCATCTTAAGCCAATATTTAGATCAGTGATAGATTTAAACTCTCTTGACATACTGAAGCAAAAGCATCAAATTTTCAATATAGACAAATCAATACCAGAAGAAAAGAAATATTCAAACATTGATCAATATAAGTACTTGAAAAATTCAGTCTTGAATTAGAACTGAAGCAAATCATCGCTTGACAAAATATTAAAAAGTAAGCAAAAAGGACACTAGCAAATAGAAGATGACATACAAATAATAAAATATAAAGCTTTTTCTCCAATTAATTAAACAATTACCTCATTCCATCACTTAAAAGGCAAGTATCAGAATGGCATAAAAATTTGCAAATGAAGCAACCAACAAGGGATTAATTTTTAAAATATACAAACAGCTCATGAAACTCAATATCAAAGAAACAAATAATCCAAAGGACACATAGAGATGACCTAAAAGCACATGAAAAGATGCTCAAAGTCAGAGAAATGCAAATCAGCTACAATGAGTTATCACCTCACACCAGTCAGAATGATCATGATCAAAAAATCTATAAAAAGTAAATACCGGAGAGGGCGTGGATAAAGGGAACTGTCCCACACTGTTGGTGGGCAATTAAATTGGTGCAGCCGCTATGGAGGACAGAAGGGAGCTTCCTTTAAAAAATAAAAATAGGCCTACCATACGACCCTGAAATCCTACTCCTTGGCATATACCTGGAGAATACCATAATTGATACTCATATCAATGTTCATCCAATATTCATTGTGGCACTATTTACAACATTCAGGACATAGAAGCAACCTAAATTTTTATCAACAGAAAAATGGATAAAGAAAATGTGGTATATATGTACAGTGGAATATCATTATTATTTATACAGTAAATAGTGTCCAAGTCTATAGATACCCCATGGACTGAAGCCCACCAGATTCCTCTGTCCACAGGATTTCCCAGGCGAGAATACTGGAGTGGGGTGACATTTCCTTCGCAAAGGGATCTTCCAGACCCAGGGATTGAACCCACACCTCTGCTTTGACAGATGAATTCTTTACCACTGAACCACCAGGGAAATCCCTAATGGAATATTACTCAGCCATAAAGAAGAACAAAATAGTGCCATTTGCAGCGGCAGGATTGGACCTAGAGATTGCCATACTGAGTGAAGTAAGTAAGATGTAAAAAGACAAATATCTCATGATGTTGCTTAAAAGTGGAATCTAAAAAATTGATACAAGTGAACTTATTTACGAAACAGAAGCAAAATCACAGATGCAGAAAACAAGCTTATGGTTACCAGAGGATAAATAGGTTTGTGGTTTAGTCTCTAAGTGATGTCCTATTCTTTAAATCCCATGGGCTGCTAGGCTTCTTTGTCCATGGGATTTTCCAGGCAACAATACTGGAGTGGGTTGCCATTTCCTTCTCCAGGGGATCTTCCCAACCCAGGGATCGAACCTGGGTGTCCTGCATTGCAGACAGATTGTTTACTGACTGAGCTATCAAGGAAGTCTGGGAAGGATAAATCAGGAGGTTGGGATTGACATATACACACTATATGTAATGATAGATATATGCATGATGGATAATTAATAAGATAGATACGTATGACAGATGACTAATGCTGTACAGCATAGGAAACTTTATTCAGCTCTCTGTGATGCCTGTACAGGCAAAGAGTCTTCAAAGAGTATATATTTGTTTATGTATAACTGATTCACTTTGCTATATACCTCAAACTAACACTTTATAAATCAACTGTATTCCAATAATTTTTTTTAATGCCTGTCATCTACACACAAGTACCAAACTAGTTCAGACTCCAAGACCAAAATAAGAACTAGGGATTTAATTTGAATAATATAATAAAATAAACCCAAAAGTACATCTTTATTAATAATAAAATGAGAGTTTTTGTATCTCATTTTTGTAAGTTCTTTTCCTTGGATAAAAATGGCCATGTACACCCTACTTTTGAATCTGTAATCCATGATTATTTACGGTGGTCATTCCTTTGGATAACTTTTTTTTTTCTTTCTTCTAAAAATTCCAACTTATTCAAGAATAAGCAAAATGACACATTACAAGAACTCCGTTTTTAATTAAACAACTTAATATCTTTTTCCTGGGTTTCTCTGATGGCTCAGTGGTAAAAAATCCACTTGGCAATGCAGGAGGCAAGGGTTCAATCCCTGGGTGGGGAATATCCCCTGGAAAAGGAAATAGCAACCCACTCTAGTATTCTTGGCTGGAGAATCCCATGGACAGAGCCTGGTATTATACAGTCCATAGGGTTGCGCAAGAGTCAAACATGAATTAGCAACTAACCTTATCCAGGATTGAATTAGTATTTTGTATTTCTTTTATTTTTTACATTTCAAAACTCTTTTTGTTTTAACTGTCAGGTCTTTTATTCTTTTTGTGCTTGTAAATAGACAAGGCATGAAGAGCCTCTTGTAGTCAATTTTTAAACAACTGTGACCACCGCCCCCCCCACCTTGTTGAGTGAAATTAATTGAAAGAATATTATTAGTTCTTGGTTAAACCTTAATTGAGATTGTTAGTATTCCTAAAATTGACTTGAAGCTAATCTGAATCAGTACCTTTGCTAATATATATTTAATTGAGTATTTAAATATATATGTATTAATGCTGAACAATGACCTGAATTATTTTCATGTGTGCTTATGTTTCTCTCCTTTCACTTCCTTTTTTTAAAATTAATTTATTTTTCATTGAAGGGTAATTGCTTTACAGAATTTTCTGTTTTCTGTCAAACCTCAACATGAATCAGCCATAGGTACACATTCATCCTCTCCCTCTTGAACCTCCCTCCCTCCCCCTCCCCATCCCACCCCTCTAGGTGATGCAGAGCCCCTGTTTGAGTTTTCTGAGACATACAGCAAATTCCTGTTGCCTATCTATTTTACATATGATAATGTAAGTTTCCATGTTACTCTTTCCACACATCTCACCCTCTCCTTCCCTCTCCCATGTCCATAAGTCTATTCTCTATGTCTGTTTCTCCACTGTTGCCCTGTAAATAAATTATTCAGTGCCATATTCCAAGATTCTGGATAAATGTGTTATAATACAATTTTTATCTTTCTCTTTCTCACTCACTTCACTCTGTATAATAGGTTCTAGGTTCATCCACCTCATTAGAACTGACTCAAATGCGTTCCTTTTTTATGGCTGAGTAATATTCCATTGTATGTATGTACCACAGATGCTTTATCCATTCATCTGTCGATGGACATCTAGTTTGCTTCCAAGTTCTAGCTGTTGTAAACAGTGCTGCAGTGAATGATGGGACACATGTGTCTCTTTCAGTTTTGCTTTCCTCAGGGTACATGCCTAGGAGTGGGATTGCCAGGTCATGTGGTGGTTTTATTCCTAGTTTTTTAAGGAATCCCCATACCGTCTTCCACAGTGGCTGTATCAGTTTACATTCCCACCAACAGTGCAAGGGTGTTCCCTTTCCTCCACACCCTTTCCAGAATGTATTGTTTGTAGACTTTTTGATAAGGACCTTTCTAACAGGTGTGAGGTGATACCTCACTGCAGTTTTGACTTGCATTTCTCTAATAATGAGCGATGTTGAGCACCTCTTCATGTGTTTGTCAGCCATCTCTATGTCTTCTTTGGAGAAATGTCTGTTTAGGTCTTTTCCCCACTTTTTGATTGGGTTTTTTGTTTTCTGGTATTGAGTTGTATGAGCTGCTTGTATATTTGGGACATTAATCCTTTGTCAGTTGTTTCATTTGCTGTTATTTTCTCCCCTTCTGAGGGTTGTCTTTTCTCCTTGCTTATAGTTTCCTTTGCTGTGCAAAAGCTTTTAAGTTTAATCAGGTCCCACTTGTTTACTTTTATTTCTGTTACTCTAGGAGGCGGGTCATAGAGGATCTTGCTTTATGTCATTGAGTGCTCTGCCTATGTTTTCCTCTATGGATTTTATAGTTTCTGGTCTTACATTTAGGTCTTTAATCCATTTTGAGTTTATCTTTGTGTATGGTGTTAGGAAGTGTTCTAATTTCATTCTTTTACAGGTTGCTGTCCAGTTTTCCCAGCACCATTTATTGAAGAGGCTGTCTTTGCCCCATTGTATATTCTTGCCTCCTTTGTCAAATATAAGGTACCCATAGGTGCATGCGTTTATTTCTGGGCTTTCTATCTTGTCCCTTTGGTCTATATTTCTGTTTTTGTGCCAGTACTGTACTGTCTTGATGACGATACCTTTGTAGTATAACCTGAAGTCAGGAAGCTTGATTCCTCCAACTCCATTCTTCTTTCTCAAGACTACATTAGCTATTCAGGGTCTTTTGTGTTTCCATATGAATTGTGAAATTTTTTGTTCTACTTCTGTGAAAAACGCCATTGGAAATTTGATAGGGATTGCATTAAATCTGTAGATTGCATTTGGTAGTATAGTCATTTTCACAATATTGATTCTTCCTGCCCAGGAACATGGAATATCTCTCCATCTGTTTATGTCATCTTTGATTTCTCTCATTAGTGTCTTATAATTTTCTGTCACTTCATTTAGATTTTCTTTTCCACAAGTTGAACTTGTTCTTCAGTAAATATTTAATTTAAATTTTAAATACTTAATTTAAATATTAAATTCCATAGAGTCAGTGATGCCATCCAACAATCTCATCCTCTGTCATCCCCTTCTCCTGCCTTCAATCTTTCCCAGCATCAGGGTCTTTCTAATGAGCCAGTTCTTCACATCAGGTGGCCAAAGTAATGGAATTTCAGCTTCAGCATCAGTCCTTCCAATTAATATTCAGGATTAATTTCTTTTAGGATGGACTGGTTGGATCTCCTTGCAGTCCAAGGGACTCTCAAGAGTCTTCTCCAACATAGCAGCTCAAAAGCATCAGTTCTTCAGGGTTCAGGCTTCTTTATGGTCCAACTCTCACATCCATACATGACATCCATACATATGGAAAAACCATAGCTTTGATTAGATATACCTTTGTCAGCAAAGTAATGTCTCTTCTTTTTAATACTTTTTATAGTTTGGTCATAACTTTTCTTCCAAGGAGCAAACATCTCTTAATTTCTTAATGGCTTAATTTCTTAATTAATTTCTTAATGGCTGTAGTCACCATCTGCAGTCATTTTGAAGGCCAAGAAAATAAAGTTTGTCACTGTTTCGAATGTTTTCCCCATCTATTTTCCATGAAGTGATGGGACCATATATCATGATCTTAGTTTTTTGAATATTGAGTTTTAAGCCAACTTTTTCACTCTCCTCTTTCAACTTCATCAAGACTCTCTTTAGTTTCTTTTTGCTTTCTGCCATAAGGGTGGTGTCATCCACATATCTGAAATTATTGATATGCACACATTTAAAACTACTTAAAGTGTTGATATTTATTGGTAAATTATCTTTTATTCATAAAGCAATGTAACTCAGTATTTTATACCATGTAGGAATCACCCATTTTTTTGATGCTGCTAATTTTTAAGGCTTCCCTGGTGGCTCAGAGGTTAAAGCATCTGCCTGCAATGTGGGAGACCTGGGTTCAATCCCTGGGTTGGAAGATCCCCTGGAGAAGGAAATGGCAACCCACTCCAGTATTCTTGCCTGGAGAATCCCATGGACGGAGGAGCCTGGTGGGCTACAGTCCATGGGGTCACAAAGAGTCAGACATGACTGAGCGACTTCACTTCTATTTTCAAGGCATATTTTCTGTTTACAATTTACAACTTGATAGAATGTAATAACCATTTTGGATTACCGTGTAGAATACATTGTGACTAGGAGACTGGTGGCAATACTTTTGATAATTGCCTAAAACTCTGATAACAAAACTTTCGAATTAATAGCTAAAAGAGCAAAGCTGTTGAATATTTGTATCTCTAAGAGATAATTGTTTCCTTGGTGTTTTTTTTCCCTCCTACAGATTTGGAAACACCAGAAATGTTTGGAAATAAATATGAATGTTTGTTAACAACATAGCTACTTGACTTTGTTACTATATTAATGTCAATGAGTGGCTTGTGCTTTGGTGTTGAATTTGATGTGTCTGACTCTTTTTGTAAAAGCGGTTAGGAACAATCATGGGTTTATATGTATTTAAAGGAATCAAGGTTCTGGAAATTTATCTTCTCTGAAATAGGTTCTATATTAAACCCCCACAGGGAAGGTCCCAGGCCAGAACAGGCCTGGAGCCCAGGCTGAGGTAGAAGGTCTGCATCCCCTGGAAGCAGATGCTGGACGCGCTAGATCCAGATTTGCCAGGACGCGCACGCACTGCCTGCCAGGCCGGTCCTGGCTCCGGCGGGCATCCTGTCGGCCCCTTGGCAGTCTGAGTCCTTCCCCCTGCCGAGAAGGTCACCCGGAGCCCAGGGCCTGCTCAGCCACATAGAGGATGCCCACCCGCCTCCGAGGAAACAGGCGCATCAGGCACGGCGCGGCCAGGGCGAGGCTGGACCCCCAGGCACAAGGGGTCGACGGGCAGGAGGCCCTGGGGGGCGCAGCCAAGGCGAGGACAGCGCCTCCACGGCCGAGACAAGAGCCCGAAGGCTGATGGCGTAAACTGGGCACCGCCTGCAATTCATCTCTGTGCTGGGTGGTTTCTCCGAGGGGCGGCCTGCTCCCCACGCCTCCTCTGGCCTGCCAGCTGCGGGAGCTCAGTGGGAGCCACCCCACCCTGCAGGCCCTGCCAGCGCCCCACAGCCAGGGAGGGAGGGCATGGCCCTCACCGCTCAAGTCCAGGAGGGTCTTAAGGACACATAATGCGGCCATTATGGACTTAGGGAGGAGTGGGCTTTTTGGTGCAATAGTTGTGCTTTTTGTTTTTAGGAAGTTTTACAATCTACTCATGAAAACGCAATAGCCTGGAGGCAAGAGACGCATCTCTTAATAATATATTAAGGCTCCTCACTCTCCTGGGTCTAAGAGCAATAGGATGACAAAACCAAATCCTCATCTTCTATAATGTGAAGGACTAAAGCGACAGTTAAAGCTAAAAAGGAAATAAATAAATAATAATTGGTGGCTTTTCTTAATTATAAGTGGAGAAGTGCATTTCGGATTTCTTTTATCTTATTTTTGAAGGGACAAAAATAAAATGATTCTCAGACAGATTGTGAATCTGTATTTTGAAAAGGAAGAACAGATTATAAAAGTTACTGAAAGTTCATACCAAAGATTCAGTTCAGTTCAGTCTCTCAGTAGTGTCCAACTCTTTGCGACCCCATGAATCACAGCACGCCAGGCCTCCCTGTCCATCACTAACTCCCAGAGTTCACTCAGACTCACGTCCATGGAGTCAGTGATGCCATCCAGCCATCTCATCCTCTGTCGTCCCCTTCTCCTCCTGCCCCTAATCCCTCCCAGCATCAGAATCTTTTCCAATGAGTCAACTCTTCGCATGAGGTAGCCAAAGTACTGGAGTTTCAGCTTTAGCATCATTCCCTCCAAAGAAATCCCAGGGCTGATTAAAGGATCCTTATTTCAGAAACAATTGAAATATGTTCAGATTGCATCATGTCCAAATGGAAGATAACTCTAGCAACTGCAAAATAATAAATATTAGTCAATAATCAAGGGATGTATGAGAGGTAAGAAAACAGGAGAGACAAAGTTCACATTTGTAATAAGCTGTACAGAAGTGTATGCTTACTTTAGGAGTAATACAGACTCTAACTGAGATGGAACTTTTAATGTAATCTGAATGAGTTAGGGGAAATCTCAGGATAAAGTAGAAGGTATAAAAAGGATAAGATGTATCATATTTTAAAAGGTATTTTGTTATTCAAAAAGGTCATTTTATTTGTGGAACATTCATGCAAGTGGTCTTCTCAGTCTCTTTCTTAGTTTTTATGCTCCATAAAATCTCTGCCATTTTTGATACTACTGTTTATTCCTGTCTCTTAAAGCTCATCTGGCTTTGGTAAGAATGTATTATTTTGTACTTTTCTCACTTTTTTGCCAACTTTAATCTTGTTTTCATTACTAGACTCTAAATGGCCTGTTTTTATTTTGTTTACTTCTTTATACATTTCTTGCTTCGGTGAGCTCATCCTTTTTCTTTTTTAATGGTCATCACTCCTAGGCAGATGACTCTCGTATGTACATTTAAAGCCTGACTAAAATCCCTGGTACACAGAGAAGTGTTCGGTAATATTGTAGAATAAATAAAAATTTTAATGAATACAAATATGCTAAATCTATGGGCATTAGGGTTAATTCAAAAATAGCATTTGATTCCATAGGTAGAATTGATTTTGAGTGAATAATTTTCTTCCTATCCCAAAAGCTTGTATTTAAAATGAACATATTATTATCTGTAACTTTACATTTGTCAACATTAATTCCTTGATTTTGAGGGGGTGATTATTATAAAAATCAGTTTGATCCATAATTAATTATTACTGGAAAATGAGTAATAAAAAGAACATAGATAATTCCCATTGCGTGGTTATCAGACTAAATTTTTCATTTCCATTGCTTAAATTATCTGATGCATACAAAAAGCTGAAAGATAAGTATTTCTAATTTCATTTTTTTAATATGTGAAAACCAAATACTTAAAGAAGAATTACTTGTAAAAAGTGTAAACTTTTTAAGTGACAAAGACAAGGATAAAGGCTACTCTTAATTTTCATTTTTAGCTATACCATACTGCTTCCTCCAAGCTAAAATGATCAAGTTTTGAAAAGGATATTGCATGAATAATGTACTAATTATCATTTTAAACTGTGAAATTTAATTACCTAATGTAATTAAAGGCATACATTAATTTGGCCAATTCTTATTCTTGTAATTAATGGCAAATTAGATATTTAATGTATAATTATCTGAAAATTATTAACCTCATTCTTCAATGTCTTTTCTTTTAGGAAAATCTCTGAATATTGATTAACCAAACATATCAGTAAAACCTGCAACAGAAAATAAAAAAACAATAATATTCCTTTTATAGAAAACCTTTTATAATAAATATAAAATTTATGTTTAGAGATCTTGAAGCTGCTAAAAAGGAATGCATTCATCAGGATAGGTTAATATCTATAATATACAATTGTAACTTCACAGTTGCTTCACTAATGTTACAAGGAAGTTTACAAAGAATTTTAGCTTATTGCAGTCAAGGACAATATACATCTTTGGGCACCATCAGCTTTTACACAGCCTCTAAGTTTAACTATAAAGTGGAAGAGACAATAGCAGAATCCCATGGACACAGGAGCCTGGCAGGGTGCAGTCCATAGGATTTGCAAAGAGTAAGACACAAATGAAGCGACTTAGCATTCATGCATTCAGCAGTCCAGGAATCAGAGGAAGAAATGGGGTTCATCAAGCCCCAGCAGTCTCTGCATGTCTACTCTGGGGCAACCACATATACACCTCACTTTTTCCTCCCTCTATAGAGTGGATCCACCCCTCCACAAGGGAGAAAACCTACAATACTGCCATCTAGTATGTGGAATTGGGAGAAGGTAGTGGCACCCCGCTCCAGTGTTCTTGCCTGGAGAATCCCAGGGATGGGGGAGCCTGGTGGGCTGCCATCTGTGGGGTCGCACAGAGTCTGACACTTACTGAAGCGACTTAGCAGCAGCAGTATCTGGAATTAGCCATGGTCCAGAGTCTTTAAGAGAATGTGCAATATTTTCTACTACTAAGTCAGAACGTGATTCTTCTTGGTCTGATCAACCTGTTATCTAAAGTGCCCTCATTTATATTCACTAATATACTGTATTATGATAGGATAGGACAACTAATAAAGAACTTAGAGAGAAGGCATTGGGAAGGTCTTCAGCAGCTCGGTAGAGCTGCCAGGGTCTTGAGGGGTTAGCCCTGGGTCCCTGCACTGGCAGTGGGAGTATTCTCTGTATAGCTCTTTTTCTAATCTTTAAAAGGATTTTTTTCCCATTTTTTCATGAACCCTAACAATGACATTTGGAAGAGGAATGAGTCTTTGACCACATCTGAAATGGTTCTTGGATGATGTAGATTAAAAAAAAAAGTCAGAATTTTAGCAACTGGACTCATAGTTCCTTTGAGAATATAATTCCTCCCTCTTGCATAACTTAACAGGCTTCTGATCTATTCTCAATGAATTCTTGGTGCCGATAACGATACATAAACACTCTTATAGCCATAATCCCTAAATCTGAATTACTTCTTTGCATCCTTGCCCAGAATTTATCTCTATTAACTTAATAGCTGCTAGCTTGAGGCTTTAGTGTTCAAACAGGAAACTTAAAAAGTGGATTTTAATATACTTTTGCTGTTTTCTTAAATATATTTCCCTTTTCTTCGCTTAAAGCATACACATTTTTAAGACTTCGATGCCACTAGCCCTAGACTACTTTCTGCTCCGGTTTCCTTTCTCTTTCTTATTGCACCATTCATAACAGTCTCTGAACTTACTTCCCTCTTGCCAGATATAGCTAACAATTGTCAACGCAGGCTGAGATTTTAATTCTTTTCAACCACTTCCCCTGGAGCTATTGGGAAGACCTTTTTTCCCATGTTATTGGAGGTTTTGAGCCATGAAAAATTTCACCCCATGTAACATGAATGATCAGTTTTCTAGCTTTAAAAATCAGTTTCTTCTCTGTCCAATATCTGATCACAAAGTCAATATCATAGTCAACATTTTTGTTACAGTGGGATCCTACTCCTGGTATCAACACCAGCAGCATTAAAAATGTTTAAAACAACCCCCAAATCTCAATGCATTAACCCAGTCCACTTGCTCCTGAGACAAACCCCTGCGACTGGCAGGGGAGCTGTGCTCCTGCAGCCATTCAGCTGTATCAGCTCCTCTGTCCTGCGGGGCCACGTCATCAGTACATGCCACTCAAGATCGTTATGGAATGTGAAGACAGAAAGGGAGGAGTGGTGCAGAGTGGGCTTTCAGGGGCCAGGTCTGCATTCACCTTTGCCAGGATTTCTCTGGCTACTACTCATTTCTATGCCCTTGATCTTATTCAGGCAGGATGGGCAACACAACTGATCTTTGTGCACTGGGCCAAAAGGGGGAACGGTCACTTCCAGGGCGTGACAGCAGACATTTTTGTGAAGGAACCTGAGAATATGTTTCACGTTAGTCATACAAAAGCCCCTTGGAAACTTCAATATATAAACTAAAAATAAGCAAAATCAGTGACTTTATGCTATAGGTTGTTCCTGACTACCTGTATAAGTGTCTTCATTTAGAGTATGTGTAAGGTAAGCGCCCTTCCCAGCTTCACTTTCTTGCTCTGGCATTCTCTAGGACTGTTCTCCTTCCAGCATTACCTGTGTGACCTGCATCTGGGGTTACTTATCCGAGTAAAAGGCACAACCACCCACTCACATGCCCAAGAGAAAATCAGTGCTTCTTAGCTCCTTCTGCTTGTGTATGCCAACGCTTATTGATGACCAGGTCACTGTTATTCTCCCTCACTAACAGTTCTGGAAATGAGTGATGTTTCTTATCCTCTCAGCTATATACTCCTGACTTGTCCCTGTGACTTTAGCTTCCATTCCTTAGCAAATAATCAAATAGGATCACAAGGCTCCTCAAATTGCTTCTGTTGAAATCAAGATAAATATACAACTCAGCACAGCTTTCACCTCATCGTTCTGTGTCCGAACCCCAGTGCCTTCTTCCTTATTTATTATCACTCCTCAAATTATGTGCCAACCTCTGGCTATTGCTCCCGGAGGCTGACTTTTCTTTCTCTCTTTCTTTTTATGCCCAGAGAGCAATTTGTTTGCCCATATTTCTTTACTGCATTTTTCTCGTCTTCTTGTTTGTCTCCTCAATAAAACTTGCCTGAGGACAGCAGCCGTGTTTTATGTATCCTTTCATCATGATTCCTTAATATATTCCCAGGCACAGGCACAGTGTAAGCACTCAACGCTGTTTGCTGGACAATTGAATAGAGCCTCACCCCCACGAGTCTCCCAAGTCCTGCAGGGAGCTGTGGACACCCCTCTAACATAGGCCTCTTTGTAAGCATCCTCAAAATGCACTTATAGACTGTTGCCGTATGCACATAGCCCAGAAACAAGATTAAAGTACTTCAGAACCTCAAGGATGTTTTGAAGTATCTATTTGGACATCATACTAGAAAGTATATATATATTACTGTGTAACAAATAGAAGGGGCTGAAATAGAAGCTTCACAGCAGAATCTGTTAGCAGCAGAGAGGCTCTTTTCACTTCCTTCCTCTGTTTTTTTGTTGAAGAACAGGGAAGGAAGATGAGAGGGCTCCAATACCTGAAAAGAACAAGGATTTCTCTACCTTCCTTTCTTCTCTTCTCCCTAAAAATTGTTAGGGCAACTTTGCTGCTACTGCTGCTGCTGCTAAGTTGCTTCAGTCGTGTCCGACTCTGTGCAACCCCATAGATGGCTGCCCACCAGGCTTCCCCGTCCCTGGGATTCTCCAGGCAAGAATACTGGAGTGGGTTGCCATTTCCTTCTCCAGCGCATGCAAGTGAAAAGTGAAAAGGGCAACTTTAGAGGCTAGTAAATGTGTGGAAGATGCAACCATGGATAATACAATGCTGGGTAGGAGCCAGCAACTTGCCTTTCTAGAAGAGAAGTATCTTGCTAAAGAAACATCACAGCAAACAATAAAAAATAAAATAAAATAGCAAAGGTTAGTTCTCCAGATTCTTTTCTGGCTGGGCTTATTTGTTGCAAGTTTCTGAATGCACATTTACCGTCAACATACACCGTGAGTACACAGCATTGCAAAGTAAAGCACAAATTCAAGTGCAGTGAGCCTGAAGGTGACTCAGAATCAGTAGTTTGAAGTAAGTATCACAGGTGATAGTTTTTTTTTTTTTTCCCATAAAGTAGCACTTAGCTGTTTTTAACTTCATTTGAAACAGTTTTGTTAGTATTGTGATAGCTGTCTTATCAGTGTGCATTAAAAAAAATCAGTTCAGTTGCTCAGTCGTGTCTGACTCTTTGTGACCCCATGGACTGTAGCACACCAGGCCTCCCTGTCCATCACCAACTCCCGGAGCTTACTCAAACTCATGTCCATTGAGTCAGTGATGCCATCCAACCATCTCATCCTCTGTCGTCCCCTTCTCCTCCTGCCTTCAGTATTTCCCAGCATCAGGGTCCTTTCAAATGAGTCAGCTCTTCACATGAGGTGGCCAAAGTATTGGAGTTTCAGCTTCAGCATCAGTCCTTCCAATGAACACCTAGGACTGATCTCCTTTAAGATGGACTGGTTTGATTTCCTTGCAGTCCAGGGGACTCTTAAGAGTCTTCTCCAACACCACAGTTTAAAAGCGTTTTGTGTAGCCACTTCAATTTTAAAGATGGAAGAAAAAAGCAACATTTTGGCATATTATGCTTTATTATTTAAAGAAAGGTAAAAATGCAAGCACACCGAAGGCACATCTTCATCCAAAGTGGATGATGCTGTACACTTGGTGGCACTGGAAGGGTGGCCTCTATTATGAGCTCCTTCCAGAAAACCAGATAATGAATTCCAATAAGTACTACTGTCAATTAGACCAAGTGAAAGCAGCATTCAATGAAAAGCATCTGGAGTTAGTCACCATAAAAACGTATAATCGTCCATTAGGATAATGCAAGACCGTGTGTTTCTTTGATGACCTGGCCGAAACTGTTAAAGCTTGACCGAGAAGTTGATTCATCTGTTGTACTCACCAAACAGAGTGCCTTCGGATTTCCTTTTTTGTTTTCTTTACAAAATTCTCTTAATGGAAAAAAAAATCAATTCCCTGGAAGACTGTAAAAGTCACCCGGAAAAATTCTTTGGTCAAAAAGATAAAAATCTGGGGGAAGGTGGAATTAGCAAGTTGCCTGAAAAGTACGAGAAGATAGTAAAATAAAACAGTGAAGATTTTTTTTTCCCATAAAGTTCTTGAAAATGAAAATTGTGTCTTTCATTTTTACTTTAAAACTGAAGGAACTTTTTGGCCAACCCAATATATGCAGCATGTGAGCAGAATTCAACTGGTGCAACTCTGGAAAAGACCCTGATGCTGGGCAAGATTGAAGGCGGGAGGAGAAGGGGTCAACAGAGGATGAGATGGCTGGATGGTATCACTGACTCGACGGACATGAGTTTGAGTAAACTGCAGGAGTTAGTGATGGACAGGGAGTCCTGGCGTGCTGCAGTCCCCAGGGTGGCAAAGAGTTGGACACGACTGAGAGACTGAACTCACTGAAACTGGCAGGATTGAAGTAGCTTCATCACTAACGTTGTTCTTTGGGAAAATACATATATTTTTATATTCAAATGTCCTTTTAGACTTATTTTTATTTAAGGCTTGGAAGTAATTTAGGTAATTGTTTGCAGAACACTTTATGAGCAACTGTGTGCCCATGGTGATTCTTTCTCAACAAACCCAGGTTGCCTATTTCTCACCAGGACAGAGATCTGCTGTTAAAGGCATTCAAGTTCTTCATTTCCTTTCACCAAAAAAACTGGATTTTGTCTCTTAATGACGACTAAGAAGGGGTCATTATGATACCAAATAAAATAACTCCTGGTTCACAAATGCCAGCTTCATAGAAGCAAAATAGGGCCAATTAAAACCATCTTCTCTATCAACCAATACAGGGCACCTTATAATTCTTATCAGCCAGGAAAGGTAGCAAATTTGCAGATTATCCTTGATAATTATTTACTGATGAAATAAATACTGGAGAAATATGAGTATGGATTTGGTGTCAATTTCTTTATTCGCAGTTTCATCTTTTTTGAGATAAACAAAAAGGAATTGTGAGATTTACTTATTGGCAGGTGAGTTCCAAGAAGTTACATTAAATTTAAATATTTTTTCTTGATCCCTAGAAAAGCTCTGAATAGTTCATACAGTAAAATGAGGGTAAATTGAATAAATGTTTCCAGGTTTGTTTTTCTATTTTATTCATTTATTTATTAATCATTTATTGAGCATTTGTAGTATGAAAACCTCAGGGTCATATTTAATGGTACAGAGATACATACAGTTGCCCTCAAGAGGTCTTAATTTATTGACTACTCAGTATAATATATCAAACAAGATGAAGCTACGCAGGTGAGAGAAAGTGAAAGTGAGGTTGTCCCTGGTAGCTCGGCTGGTAAAGAAACAGCCTACTATGCAGGAGACCCCGGTTTGATTCCTGGGTCAAGAAGATTCCTGGCGAAAGGATAGGCTCCCCACTCCATATTCACGGGCTTCCCTGGTGGCAAGCTGTTATAATTTATTGACTATGCGATATGGTGTAGCGAATAAGATGAAGCTAAGCAGGTAATACAAGAATTTCTGAATTCTTTCTTGTTCCTGGTCCTACAGTGAGCTTTTATTATATTTTAATTGAATTTTTAATCCAGATAATTATGGATTCACACACAGTTGTTAAAAAGCAATACAGAGTTCTCTCTCTCACAATTTGCCTAATTTCTCCAAAGATAATATCTTACATATATTGACATATTTCCTCAGTTTCACTTCCAATCGTGTGTGTGTGTTAGTCAGATTCCATAGCACTGAATCCCATGGTTAGGTTTGTGTGTTCACTGCTGGAGTCAGTATTCTAAACAGTCGTAACCTCACAGGATGCTTCCTGCTGCCTTTTTGTAAATACCTCTACCTCCCAACCACCCACTATCCCTATTCCTTGTCAGTCACAGGTCTGTTTACCATGTCTACAAAATTTTGTCATTACAAATGACACTGTAGTTATATAAAAGTCTCCCCAACTTATTCTTCTTTGTCAAAACTCATTTAACTATATTATGGCCTATGACTTTCTATGTAAATTTTGCAACAAGCTTATATATGTTGATGAAAAAAATCTCCCGGGAGTATTGATAGAAAATGCATCAGAAACATAGATACAATAGACAAGTTTCAGTTCAGTTCGGTTCAGTCGCTCAGTCGCATCCGACTCTTTTCAACCCCATGAATCGCAGCACGCCAGGCCTCCCTGTCCATCACCAATTCCTGGAGTTCACTCGGACTCACGTCCATCGAGTCAGTGATGCCATCCAGCCATCTCATCCTCTGCCGTCCCCTTCTCCTCCTGCCCCCAATCCCTCCCAGCATCAGAGTCTTTTCCAATGAGTCAACTCCTCGCATGAGGTGGCCAAAGTACTGGAGTTTCAGCTTTAGCATCATTCTTTCCAAAGAAATCCCAAGGCTGATCTCCTTCAGAATGGACTGGTTGGATCTCCTTGCAGTCCAAGGGCCTCTCAAGAGTCTTCTCCAACACCACAGTTCAAAAGCATCAATTCTTCGGTGCTCAGCTTTCTTCATAGTCCAACTCTCACATCCATACAAACCATAGCCTTAACTAGACGGAACTTTGTTGGAAGGAAACTTATGACCAACCTAGATAGACAAGTTTACTATGTTGAAATTTTCAGTTCATGACCACAATGTGTCCCTGCATTTATTTAGGTTTCCTGTATTTCTTTCATCACCCTTTTGTAATTATCTGCACGTAATTTTCTTAAATATTTTGTTAAGTGCATAGCTAAATAGTTTATGTGGAGTGAAGATAAACAACATTTGAAAATGCAATTGATTTCCATGTGTTGATTTGGTATCCCCAAAACTTGGTAAACTCACTTATTAAAAATTCTAGGAGAATTTTTGTAAATTTTTGTGGATTTTCTACATAAATAATCATGTCATCCTCAAATATAAAGCGTGTAACCTCTTCCTTTTTGATCTGCATACTTTTATTCTTTGTCCTACTGAAATGGATACTTGGATAAAAGTTTGAATAACAGTGATAGAGTAGACATTCCTACTTTATTCCTCATCTCAGGAGGAGAGCATTCCAAATTTCACCATTAAGGGTGTTACTAGCTCCAGGATTTTTTAATGCTTTTCTATTGAGCTGAGGTAATTTCCTTCTTTTGGTAATTTGTCAGGTGTTGTTTTTTTTTTTTTCTTAAATGAATGGGCATTGGAATTTGTTCAATGTCTTTCTATATCAATTTTGATTGACATAGAAAATATAATAGGATCTTTCTCCTTTGTCTTACTGATGCAATGTTATGCTTGATTTTTGAATTTTAAACAAATTTTGTATTTCTGATCATTTATACTATTCTCTTTATGCACTGCTGGATACTGTATGCTAATATTTTTTGAGGATTTTGCCTTAAAGTCATAAGAAGTATTGATCTGTGTTTTTTTTTGTACTGCCTTTTCTTGTTTTAGAATCACAGTAATACTGACCTCGTAAAATGAACTGGGAAGTTTTCCATCCTATTCTATATTCTGGAAGATATTGCACACAATTATTGTAAATTATATTTTAAATGTTGAATAGTTTTGGCCAGTAAAATCAATTGAATATGAAACTTATTTTTAGGAGCATTCAAATTACAGATTAAATCGCCTTTGTGTTTATAAGGCTACTTATATTGCCAATATCATCTTTACTGAGTTTTGGTAGCTTGTGGATTTTGAGAAAATTTATGAGTCTAAAATTATTGCCACTGTTCTTTTACTGTCTGTACAATGGCTGTAGGCTCTGCCGTTATATCTTCAATTTCAATCAATACTGATGACCTTCTGTATCATTCTGAATATTGCATCTTCTGTTTATTATTGTCCATCTTGACAGTCTTGTCAACTGTATTGATTTTTCTAAAAGAATTAGTTTTTTGTTTTTACTAATTTCTGTATTCTCTTCTTTTAAATTTTTCAGTGGTTTTTAACCTTTATTATTTCCTTTCTTTTGCTAGCCTTGGACTTATTTTGCTCTTCTATTTCTAGGTTTGAAACTTAGATTATTGATATGAAACTTTTACTTGTTTCTAATGTAAGCATCTAATGCTATAGATTTCCCTCCTTAGAAATAATTCAGTTGCTTTACACATTTCTTTTCCTTTTTTTTCTAGTTTAGGTGGTTTTAAATTCCTTCAAAAATTTTTTTATTTTTCTTACAAATGAATTCTTTAGTAGTATATTGTTTAATTTCTAAATATTTTGAGATTTTCCTGTTGTATTCTGTTGTTTATTTCTGGTTTCATTTTGTTACTGTTAGAGTACTTACATTTTAGGTAATTATGAATATGTTAGCACTGAAGTCTGCCATTTTGTTGGTTATTTCTCATTTGTTTTATGAGAACTCATTCTACATTTTTCTTTTCTTGTGCATCTGTGGTTATTAGATCTTTTATAAGAATTCTATCTACTTTTGTAGTGTTTTTGATGTCTCTCATTGTATAGTTCAGAGAAGGCAATGGCACCCCACTCCAGTGCTCTTGCCTGGAAAACCCCATGGACAGAGGAGCCTGGAACGCTGCAGTCCATGGGGTCACTAAGAGTCGGACACGCCTGAGCGACTTCAATTTCACTTTTCACTTTCATGCATTGGAGAAGGAAATGGCAACCCACTCCAGTGTTCTTGCCTGGAGAATCCCAGGGATGGGGAAGCCTGGTGGGCTGCTGTCTATGGGGTCGCACAGAGTCGGACACGACTGAAGCGACTTAGCAGCAGCAGCAGCAGCATTGTATAGTTAACATAGTGATTGCTCTGATTATCACTGATTGTATTATCATTAACACAATGACATATAGCCATTGAGTTGCATTAACTTTTTACCACTTTGATACACATAATTCTTATGTCCATCTGTGCCCTTTAAAATCCTTCTTTTTAAACATTATTCTGAGTATTAATGGTATTGCTTTTAAATCGTCCAATATAATTTATGAAACATGTAGAAAAAAGCCATCTATTTTATATTCTTTAGATATTCCTTTCATCAGTAGAAAGAACTACAAACTCTAAATTTGGGTTCTTAGAATTTCAATTTGAGGGTTATGGAGGAACCCAGAATAGTATCCCAGCAAAGGAAGATGAGTAGAGGGTTTTATAGAAAAGAGAGAAAGTTCATGCAGCTTTACACAAATTGTTTACCAAGAATTTGGATTGGAGGGTAAAATCGTTCTATATATACAATTGGGTTAGGGAATGTACCTTACCTGTTACTAGGAAAGGTATGTTTCCTTTAGTTGAGAAAAATTCCAGTTCTCGACAATATTTCTCTCTTTGGCAGCTCAGCAATCTTTCAGCAGCTTTAATTCAGAATGTTCAGCAATAGTCCGGTACAAGCAGCAACCCTGGAGGTCCTTAGGTCACAGCTCCATCACTCCTGATGCAATTCTTTTCACAACTTCTTCCTTCATGCATTCTAAGATTTTTTATTATATAATTACTTTCCATTTGAAAACCTTCTTTTAGGGAATGGTTAAAGATAGGTCTGTTAGTAATAAATTATTTTTATTTTTCTTCATATGAGAAGGGCTCTTCATGAATGGATGTAAACTTTGTGATTGACATTTTTTTCTTTCAAAACTTATAAAATAGCATGTTATGTTACTTCCTTCTGATCTCCATGATTTCTGATGAGAAATCAACTGTCATTCCAAATGGTGTTCTCTTACAAAGATAGCATTATTTCTTTTTGGCTATTTTCAAATTTGTTTTTGTCTTTAGTATTTGAAAGTGCAAAATACATCTTGACATAGATTTGTTTATCTTTTGTGAGATTTTCTCAGTTTCTTAGATCTTTGGATTTGTGATTTTTACTAAATTTGTTAAGTTTACAGCCATTAATAATGAGGAAATTTCAGCCTCACTGTTTTACTTTTTTCTTTTCAGTCTTTTTACTCTTTATTATTACAGTTGGGTAAATTCCATTGTCTAATCTCAAGTTGCTGTCATCTCCAGTCTATTACCAAGACCACCCAGTGCGATTTTATTTTCGTTTTCAGCTGTATAATTTCCATTTAGCACTGTATTACAGTTTCTATTTCTTTGCTGAGTATTCCCTCTGGCTGCTTATTTTTGGCAGGGTCTCAACTATCCCACTTATCAGTGTCGGGTGTCTTGAGGTTGCCAGAGGAATCCCACTCTGTTCAGTAGAAGAAAGATCTTATATGTGCATGAGTGCTCAGTTGCTCAGTCATGTCCAACTCTTTGCGAGCCGAGGGGCTATAGCCCATCAGGATCTTCTGTCCATGGAGTTTCCCAGGCAAGAATGCAGGAGTGGGTGTGGGTTGCCATTTCCTCCTCCAGGGGATCGTCCCAAGCCAGGGACCAAAGCTGTGTCTCTTTCATGTCCTGGATTGGCAGTTGGATTCTTTACCACTGTGCCACCCAAGTTTGGGGCCAGGGAGGGCTGGATCTGCAAGCCCTTCTTCTGCAAGCTGGAAGAATGTAAGACCTCCTGTTCTTGCTCTGTTCCTCTGGTGTTGGATTTCCAAATCAGTTTGCAATCCTCTTACTACTTCTCAGAGTTCTTTTTTGTTGCCATCTGCAACATATTCAGAGTTTATGTGATTGGCCCATGCAAAGGCTGTAAAAACAATTTCCAGACTTAGACCATTTCAAAAGAGAGTGACTTTCTTAGTAAAAAAGAGCAGAAAGAATGAGGGACTGCCAACACAGTGGGCCAACCTCCTGAGAGACCAGGCAAAGTCGACTCCTTTCATGGGTTACTAGACAGTTTCTATAGCCTCAAGATAAAGAAAATTCCTGATGGAAGGGTGGCACTGCATGATTGGTTAGGTGCTATAGGATGGGTATTTTACCTAATATGGAGTGACGGAGCTGGCCAGTGTAGATCAGGAGGCCCATGGCAACAGTTGCCATGGGGCTCAGCTAATCCTGGAGATTTTTATCCTGTGATCTTGGTATAGAGTTCCACAGCTGTGACCATGGTATACAGCTCCACAGTTTATACATGCTCGTAGTTGGAAGTAGCAAGGAAAAGTGGGTCTATGTTATTTTGTTCCGACTAGAATTTTTCATTATATTTTAAAAGTGGTCTAATTATAAACTTCAGATATACTTATATCTGAATATAAACTTTGAGTATATTTCAAGCCTGAATGCAAATATCACTTTAAATTATTCACACTCTGTTCCAATCTCAAAGCAGAATATATATATATATATATATATATATATATATATATATATGGAAAGTATGTATATAGTCTTCCAGTCAATCAGTGCTTTGTAAGTAATTTAGTTCTTTTTTCCATGGGTAATTTATTGTTTAGATGAAAAAAACAAATAAATTACTGGCTACATTTCAGGAAATTATACTTTTCAGGCAAATCAATACAACACTGATTATGTTTTTAATACTAATTTCATTCCATTATAAAAAACTACTAATTGCTTTAAAATTTGTGATGTCAAGTCTTAGTGCAAAGACAAAAATTAATTTGTCCGTAAGTAAGTTGGAAGCATCTGTCCACTGGTGAAAATGAAAACTGAATTTAATACAGTCATTAAAAAGTGGAAATATAACAAAATTTTCTGTAAAAGAAGAAATTCAATACTGGATTTAAGATTTGGAAACACAGTAATTAGCTAAATAATTCTGCTTAACTGTACCTTATTTTTGCCCTGCTTAGTTAGCATGCATAATGATGAAGGTGATTTATGTTGCTAAGGCAAAGTAAACACTGTAATCGTAAAATGTGGCCTTATTTTCATATTGGGCCTAATTTAGTCACTTCTTCTTATTCTCATAGAGCCCTTTAGAACCCTTTAACAAGCATGTACTGAGTTGCATCTAAGATCTTGTTTTGTTTCTGTTTTGTTTGGAAGTGTGTCTTTCCCACTAGCATAGTGGTTCTTCTGAGCTAGGCTGAGTCACTGTCATTTTGCACAGGGCCTTATATATAAAACCTGCCCACAGAATGTGTCCTAAATGCATACATACATATATATATATATACATGCATTTATATAAGGATATCTCCTAAATGCATACATATATATATGTAACAAAAATACAGATATAGAATTTCATCAGAGACAAAAAGGAAAAAGGAAAATAAACTAGCATTTAATAAATAAATCCTATAGCAATATTTTATTATTTGTATATCCCTAATTTTAGAATTAGACTTTTAGCTCAATTTGAGATTTGAGATGTCTAATCTCACTGTAAAAATGGCTTTCTTATGAAGAATTGATGAGGAAACATGTGTTCCTGACCAAAACCAAATAGATTAAACAGAATCTATCTTTTAACATTTAAAGGAAAGAAAGGAGAAAGGTTAAAAATCTACCTACCACCTTAAAACATGTTTACGAAATTATAGTCTGAGAATACTATTTCATGATTTTCTTGCAAAGAATATTCTGGAATATTTAAATAAGAATTTTTAATTTAATTTAAATAAGAATTTAAATAAACCAAATGGAGGTTTTGAATGTGCCCTGAACTTAGATGCCCCTTGAAAAGACACTAGAAACAGCGGGTTGTGTGCTTGTGCTGTCACTTCAGTAGTGTCTGACTCTGTGTGACCCTATAGACTGTAGCCTGCCAGGCTCCGCTGTCTGTGGGATTCTCCAGGCAAGAATACTGAAGTGGGTTGCCATTCCTTTCTCCAGCGGATTTTTCCAACCCAGGGACCAAACTCATTTCTCCTATGTCTCCTGCTTCGCAAACAGATTCTTTACCACTGAGCCACTAGGAAACCCAAAGCCATGCAGAACCTGTTCTTTGTAGTTCGACAGATGGGAAGCTGACAAGTGAGTAGAGAGAGAGTGAGCACTTGTCAACAGATGGGAAGCTGGCAAGTGAGTAGTAGATAGAGAGTGAACATTTGACGACATAACATAAGATAAAGTAAGAGAGAAGTTCCACCTTTTTCTTACTATCCCTCCCCACATATTGTGTTTCTGTTTTCAGCTAACATTGACAGTACATTAAGGAAAGTGAAGTAGCAACATGCAGTAAATTAGCTCTGTAATCCCTAAGATTGCTAAATATTTTGCAGGTAAAGTTTTGGAAATTGCTAAATATCAACAATAAAGGTTAGGTTTCTTTTTGTTTTTTTTTTTTTTTTGCTGTTTGTTTGTTTTTAAAAGATAATATATTTATTCTCCTATGGATTTCCCAGGTGGCTCAGGGGTCAAGAATATAGCTGCAAATGCAAAAGACACAGGAGACATGGGTTGGATCCCTGGGTTGAGAAGATCCCCTGGAGGAGGAAATGGCAACACACTCCAGTATTCTTTGCTGAAAAATCCCAAGGACAGAGGAGCCTGGCAAGTTGCAGATGGGGAAACAGTGGCAGATTTTATTTTTATGGGTCCCAAAATCACTGCAGATGGTGACTGCAGCCATGAAATTAAAAGACGCTTACTTCTTGGAAGGAAAGTTACGAGCAATCTAGACAGCATATTAAAAAGCAGAGACGTTACTTTGACAACAAAGGTCCATTTAGTCAAAGCTATGGTTTTTCCAGGAGTCACGTATGGATATGAGAGTTGGACTATAAAGAAAGCTGAACCCCCCAAAATTGATGCTTTTGAACTGTGGTGTTGGAGAAGACTCTTGAGAGTCCCTTGGACTGCAAGGAGATCCAACAAGTTGATCCTAAAGGAAGTCAGTCCTGAATATTCATTGGAAGGACTGATGCTGAAGCTGAAACTCCAATACTTTGGCCACCTGATGCTAACAGCTGACTCATTTGAAAAGATCCTGATGCTGGGAAAGACTAAAGGCGGGAGGAGAAGGGGACGACAGAATATGAGATGGCTGGATGGCATCACCGACTCAATGGGCATGAATTTGGGTAAACTCTGGGAGTTGTTGATGGACAGGGAAGACTGGCGTGCTGCAGTCCATGGGGTCGCAAATAGTCAGACACGACTAAGAGTGACTGAACTGTACTGAACTGAATCCCTAAGACTGCTAAGTATTTTGCAGATAAATTTTGGAAATTGCTAAATGTCAAACAATAAATGTCAGGTTTCTTTTTGTGTGGTTTTTTTTTTTGTCTTTTAAAGAAAAGATATTTATTATTTATCCTCCTATGGACTTCCCAGGTGGCTAAGGGGTCAAGAATACACTTGCAAATGCAAAAGACACAGGAAACTTGGGTTTGATCCCTGGGTTGGGAAGATCCCCTGGAGGAGGAAATGGCAACATGCTCCAGCATTCTTTCCTGAAAAATCCCATGGACAGAGGAGCCCGGCAGGTTTCAATCTATGGGGTAGCAAAGAGTTGGACATGACTGAGTGACACAGCACATTTATTCTCCTAACAATAATTCTAAATACTAAAGATATTTATTGTTATCCTGAGAAGAATAGGATCACAGATACTAAGCATGAATAAATCTCAGATTATTCTCAGTTCTGGGAAAATAAACTATTCCTGACAAAAACTAATAAGTGATATAGAATTATCCTTAAGTATGTCTAATCTTTAAGCCCAAGAAAAACAGAGCATTAGTCTTTAAGTAGGAGTCTATTCGTTAAACAGTTAAATTTGTGATATTTTTTAACAGTATCTCCTGATTGTTATTTATTACAGCTGCAAGGTCTGGCAAAGGCTCTTGGGGCATGAAATATGATCTAAGCCTGACAATATGTAATTTATACAGAAAATACTTCTGGAGAAAACAAGTAGAAGGATGTTTATAGAGGTGATCTTGTGTGACAGCAATATATCTTAAAATATTTGAGATTCATAGCAATTTTTTTCTCATTTCAAATACTCCATTTTTACTCTACTGCTTGTTTTTTTTTTTTTTTTAAACCATCAAGCTTTTCTGTGCTTGAAAAGCTCATGGCCATTAATGTGAAACTAGAATACTTCACAAAATTTGTTGTTTCTTATGCAAACAAATCTTATTAGTAAAGTATGGTACCAGCAAAAATCATGCCCAAATGAAATTTCACCTTTCAGTTTTGAGATGAAAGCTGCAAGTGCATTCTAGAGAAGCATGACTTATTTACAATAACAATGGGTACTTTAATCAAGATGTCAATTAGTTAGTTGCTCAGTCTTCTCCATCTCTTTGCAACCCCATGGACTGTAGCCCTGCCAGGCTCCTCTGTCCACGGGATTCTCCCTGCAAGAATACTGGAGTGGTTTGCCATTCCCTTTCTCCAGGGGATCTTCCAGACCCAGGGATTGAACCCGGGTTTCCCTCATTGCGGGCAGATTCTTTATCATCTGACCCACCAGGGAGCCCAAGAATACTGAAAGGGGTAACCTATGCCTTCTTCAGTGGATCTTCTAGACCCAGGAATCGAACCCAGGTCTCCTGCATTGCAGGCAGAGTCTTTACCAACTGAGCTACCAGGGAGGAATGCAAAATAGCGAGGGGGTAAGTCTACTGCCCGTCCCCCCACTAACTTGCATTTCTTTCAGTTTAAATTTGATAGAGATATTTATCTATCATTTTAGCTAAAAGTCCACTGGGGCTTCCCTCATGGCTCAGATGGTAAAAGAATCTGCCTGCAATGCAGGAGACCCAGGTTCAGTCCCTGAGTCTGGAAGATCCCCTGGAGGAGGGCATGGCAACCCACTCCAGTAGACTTGCCTGGAGAATTCTATGGACAGAGGAGCCTGGTGGGCTACAGTCCATGGGGTCACAAAGAGTTGGACACAACTGAGCGAGTTTCACTCACTCACTCAAAGCCCAGTGGGCTTTCCTGGTGGCTGGGTGGTAAAGAATTCACCTGCCAATGCAGGAGACAGGTACGATCCCTGGGTCAGAAAGATCCCCTAGAGAAGGAAAAGGCAACGCACTCCAGTATTCTTGCCTGGGAAATCCCATGGAGAGGAGCGCCTGGCAGGCTACTGCCCATGGGGTTGCAAGAGTCGGACAGGACTTAGCAACAAAAGAACAACAGAAGTCCACTAGCCTGCTTGGCTCAGGATTAGACAGTCTGGTCTCCTGATAATGATGTTGGATAAGGTGACAGGTTCCAGTCCACTATTTGAAGAAAAGAAGCTTAATAAATTATGAGAGAACTACTGCCTTGGATAAGCACCTGCCATGCTGCTGAGGCATAGATATGATTCTACAATGAAGAATCGAACCAGGTCACCCAGCAGCTAAGGGACAATATTGAAATATCACTGTGACCTGAGTCCCAAAGTACCTTTATGAGGTGTTGTTCCGGTCCTGGACTGGGAGCCCTAACATCTGGGCAGAAGGAACTATATGTCCATAATACAACATAATACTAAAAAATCAGGATGTTAACGATAAAGACTTTTCCACAGAATTAGCCATAGTACTCTAGCAACAACAATAATAAGTGAGTAGCAATTAAAATTATAATAACTGAGTTATTAAAAGCAGAGAACTGTATTAAATTCATCTGATTCATAAGGGAATCCAAATCTACTTACTTATTTTCATTTTTAGAGGAACACTTTTGGTTCATTTCATTTTCAGGTAGTATTACATGAACTGTTATCCCAGAATTGAATATTAAAGTTAAGAATTTCTTAAGTGAACAACTCCTGGTGACGGCAAGATCCACAATGTGACTCTGACAGTGAATGGATGTAGCAGAATGAAGGTGAAAGCTGTGAACAGTCAAGAGGTCGAGGGGTAAGGAGGCTGGACCCTGGATGCATTATCTATGATGATGATGGATTTGTTCATGACGACGACAGAAATGCGGATGAAGAGGCAAACAATGAATGAGGGCCCAAGTTTTCATTGACTAAGCTTGAATTACCAGGAGGTCAGAATGTGACAAGTGATAAGAACAGGAGAAGCCAAAAATTCTTTGGTTTCTAAATCAAATAGCATGATTATTAACAGTGTTTAATCATCTTTTTATTCTTTCACTCAATTACTCAAATTATTTAGTGGGAATCTCCTGGGAGATTTACTTGTCTATGTCTGTCTCCTCTGCAGCCCATTTCTTTTTATTTCTCTGTCATCCCTAGGCTCATCACCCTAGGGATCCCGAGTTCCTTATGTCTTCTCTAAGCTTTACCATTTACACTCATCTCTTGTAAAATCCTATTACCGTGTGTGCCAATACTGTACCTTCACTGACACACGGTTCCCCTGAAATTCAGACTTACAAGTCCATCTGCTTATCTGACAGTAAAATGTATTGTTATTTAGATGCTGATTAACAACATTAAGAGAAATCTCCACATTAGCTCTACTCCTGATCCTTACCCGCAAAATGTCCTGCTTCAGTCTTCTCCATGTTGATAGAGTGCAATTCCATTCTTGGAATTGACACAAAACATTTTGACACTATTGTTAATCTTATTTACCTTCTTTTATACCTTAAATCTACATCTGATGGTGAACATAATATTTTACAAATTTGTATGTTCATTCAATTCAGTCGCTCAGTCCTGTCTGACTCTTTGTGACCCCATGGATTGCAGCACACCAGGCTTCCCTGTCCCACCAACTCCAGAAGTTTGCTCAGACTCATGTCCATTGAGGCGGTGATGCCATCCAGCCATCTCATCCTCTGTCTTCCTCTTCTTATGTTACAGTTATCCAACTAGACTGCTGCCCATCTCACTCACAAGAATGAGAGCTCAGTAAAGACCGTAGTTTTCCCAGTTTGGCTCTGCTGCTGCTGCTAAGTCACTTCAGTCATGTCCAACTCTGTGTGACCCCATAGACAGCAGCCCACCAGGCTCCTCTGTCCCTAGAATTCTCCAGGCAAGAGCACTGGAGTGGGTTGCCATTTCCTTCCCCAATACATGAAAGTGAAAAGTGAAAGTGAATTTGCTCAGTCGTGTCCGACTCTTTGCGACCCCATGGACTGCAGCCTACCAGGCTCCCCTGTCCATGGGATTTTCCAGGCAAGAGTACTGGAGTGGGGTGCCATTGGTTCTGCTACAAACTTAAAATCTATGTCTGTGCCCGATATTTGTAGAAAATGAATGTCATCATCCAAATGTAGGTATTTATATCAGCCTTAGTAAATCAAACGCCACACTCAGATTCCTTTGTTGTTGTTGTCCAGTCTCTCAGTCGCGTCCGACTCTTTGTGACCCCATGAACTACAGCACGCCAGGCCTCCCTGTCCATCACCAAATCCTGGAGTTTACTCAAACTCATGTCCATCAAGTCGGTGATGCCATCCAGCCATCTCATCCTCTGTCGTCCCCTTCTCCTCCTGCCTTCAATCTTTCCCAGCATCGGGGTCTTTTCCAATGAGTCAGCTCCTCGCATCAGGTGGCCAAAGTATTGGAGTTTCAGCTTCAACATCAGTCCTTCCAAGAAATCCCAGGGCTGATCTTCTTCAGAATGGACTGGTTGGATCTCCTTGCAGTCCAAGGGGCTCTCAAGAATCTTCTCCAACACCACAGTTCAAAAGCGTCAATTCTTCAGCGCTCAGCTTTCTTTATAGTCCAACTCTCACATCAATATATGACCACTGGAAAAACCATAGCCTTGACTAGACGGACCTTTGTTGACAAAGTAATGTCTCTGCTTTTTAATATGCTGTCTAGGTTGGTCATAACTTTCCTTCCAAGGAGTAAGCGTCTTTTAATTTCATGGCTGCAGTCACCATCTGCAGTGATTTTGGAGCCCAGAAAACTAAAGTCTGACACTGTTTCCACTGTTTCCCCATCTATTTGCCATGAAGTGATGGGACCGGATGCCATGATCTTAGTTTTCTGAATGTTGAGCTTTAAGCCAACTTTTTCACTCTCCACTTTCACTTTCATCAAGAGGCTTTATAGTTCCTCTTCACTTTCTGCCATAAGGGTGGTGTCATCTGCATATCTGAGGTTATTGATATTGTCCCAGCAATATTTATTCCAGCTTGTGCTTCATTCAGCCCAGCGTTTGTCATGATGTACTCTGCATAGAAGTTAAATAAGCAGGGTGTCAATATACAGCCTTGATCTACTCCTTTTCCTATTTGGAACCAGTCTGTTGTTCCACATCCAGTTCTAACTGATGCTTCCTGACCTGCATACAGATTTTTCAGGAAGCAGGTCAGGTGGTCTGGTATTACCATCTCTTTCAGAATTTTCCACAGTTTATTGTGATCCACACAGTCAAAGGCTTTGGCGTAGTCCATAAAGCAGAAGTAGATGTTTTTCTGGAACTCTCTTGCTTTTTTGATGATCCAGCAAATGTTGGCAATTTGATCTCTGGTTCCTCTGCCTTTTCTCAAACCAGCTTGAACATCTGGAAATTCACAGTTCACATATTGCTGAAGCCTGGCTTGGAGAATTTTGAGCATTCCTTTACTTTTCTATCACTAATTCAACTGTAAACTTCATTTTTGCAAAACATTCAAATAAATATTCACTGAATAATTACATAGCTAGGTAAAGTCATAGTTCAGTAAGCCAAACATTTTGAAAATATAAAATCATGCTTCATGCTGAAATTTAATTTCTCTTCCCACACATAGAATATTTTTTTTGTCTAATCTCAAATATTCATGTTAAGCAGGTTTAATGGTGTTTGTCCTAAGACACTTTGTCCTAAGTCAAAGTTAGGTAAGCCTGCTGAAAGTCATGATGAAAAATGGCCACAGACTTATTTGGACAACGGTTGCTCTTTTTCTTCAGTTTTCAGTGATGCCGTTGCATTTCTGAGAGCGTTCAATCTCCTCAGCATGAGCGTCCATGTCCTGTGTAACACTGCGCATGTGCCAGTTGCTTTGTTGCGTCTGACTCTGCGACCCCACCGTCCATGGGATTTTCCAGGCAAGAATACTGGAGTGGGTTGCCATTTTCCTCCCCCAGGGGATCTTCCGGACCCAGGACTGAACTCGAGTCTCCTTGTCTCCTGCACTGCAACAGGATTCTTTACCTGCTGAGCCACTGGGGAAGCCCCATGTGATATCAGTTAAAGCTACCTTTTCAACCTCAGTTTTGTAACTCTCTCTTTTCCTCCACTGATCTGCCCCTTTGTCCTGATTTTATCAACTTTCTGCTGGCATACAATGATGTGAAAATGTAGATTTCCCAGAGTAGCATTTCAGCATCCAGTCTTCTTTTTCATTGTCAAAAGGCTTTCCAAGGAAGTGGCTGTCTCATGTCTAGATAATAGCCAATTCAGTGTGACAAGGGGACCAGCTTATCTATTTTTAAATATTTCTCAATATCCAATGAAATATTTTGCATATAATGAGTATTTTAAAATTACATATTGATTTTAAGGTATTTTTTTTTCCTAAAAGAGGTATCCCCCCCATTTTATTATTATTTTTTGGCCTGAAAAGTGAATGAAAAAACTGAAATCTCAAGGTCAGACACATGGTTTCAATTTTTTAAAAAAATATTATCTCATGTTATTAATGGTTCTTTAGATTTATACTTTTGGTAAGTGAAAGAAATATGAATGATGATTATAATCAGCCTCAAAAGAATTTTATCAAGGATAACTCCAGAAGCTGCCACAGTGTGATGGTGTTGGCAGAGGGCAGAGATATACTGTGGCTGATGATTGGCAGGGATAACTGGCGGCTTCAGGCCAGGCCTTCCATCATGTCAGAGCCCTGCCGGAAGTAGGCAACAAAATCAGCAATCACTTGCACATGTGTGGCAATTTATCATTCAAAGACATTTCTCAAAGAACCTTACAAGACTGCACAATAAGTGGCCAAAACAGCTACAGCACCAAGCAAGCAACTGGAAGCTAGAGGGAAAAAGTGACTCCTATGGATCTGACTGAAGAGAACAGAATATCTTTGGGTATGCTGATTTGGAAAAAAATGATGTTAACTACTCAAGAATGATGCCCCACCTTGGGATGTTTGTTCAGTGACCATTTCAGTTGAACTATGCAAATAACACCAGGAGATTCTTCAGTTTAGCAGAGAGAGTTCAGAAAAACAAGTAGATCACAAACTTCCAACTTTCTTTTTTTTTCTTTTAGGTCAGAGAAAGAGTAAAAAGAAAATGAATCACCCAGAAATTGTTACTACTGCTCTAAAGTTGTGCTTCTGGAACAAAAGCTGGAGATTTTTAAAGTACAAAAACCAAACAAGACAAAAACCCAGTGCCCATGCCTTTATTTACACTTAAGAGATAAAACAATATGGTTAAGGGCATCTATTAAAATGAGTGTTCTCCCCAGATAGTACTCAGTAATTGTGCATTTTATTGGTGACAAAGAATTTACTTCTGTTTTCACAGTCCTAAATTGAGCAACTTAAATTCAAAGCTATCCAAAAGAGCAAATCGATGGCTTGGCCCTTAGACTTCTGTATACTTGCTTTAGTACAAGATTTCTCAACCTAGATCTTATTGACATTTGGAGACAAAAATAATTGTTGAGGCGTGGGGCAGTTGGAGGCTCTCCTGTAGAACACAGGATTTTTAGCAAAATCTCTGCTCTTTTCCCATTAGATGTCAGTAGTAAAAAGGGTCTGCAGACACTGTCAAATAGCGTTTTGGGTGAGCAGGGAAGGGAGGGGACACAAAATTTCCCTCTGCTGAGAAACCACTGCTTTAGTATCCTTGGAGATCAGTTTTGTTGAGCTGTTTTGTTCTGACATCCCAATCAAAGAGTCGCTGCTGACTTTGCCATGTCTTCAATACAGCCAATCTGATAAGCTCATTTACCTTAGGGAACCGTGCTGTGAGAGCCAGATCCTTAGCGTGCTTCCTCACCTGCACAGAAGGACTACAAAGGCAGCATCAGCATCTCAGTGGTGACGGTGGACTCCCCAGGGGCCACATAGGGCTGGGCATACGGGACTTAAGCACTGAGCAGTATGTATATATTTAGTGAATTAATTGCATTCTTTGCCATATGTAATAAATTCAAGTACAAAAACTAGGAACACAGCATAGACAAAATAGTTTGTAAATGCAGGATACACATATTTGTTTTATAGAGAAATAGCTTACAGCTCTGATAAGCAGCACAGCAAGGGAAAGATAATGCATGGTTATGTAAAGGCTCAGTATAATGGCTAAATTTATCATCTCTGGTTCCTAAGCATAAACATCATATTTTCCTCCTGAGGCAAGGAGGTATTAACTCAGGCCTCCAAAATTAAATAATTTCAATAAAAATAGATTGGTCATACTCATGCCATTAGAGAATGGAGGAGTGCACTGTTATAGGCTTATTAACCTCTTTTATAGTGAGATGCAGAGCATCACTGTGGGGCCAGTCAAATCATTTTATCAAGATTATAAAACATACTCCACAGGGAAGTGTTATCAGTTTAATGTAAGCTTGCAAGTAAAAAGTTATATTTAGAACTATACGTCTTCAGTGAGTTCTTAATTTCTTTGGTTAGTTAAGGGGATAAGAAAAAAGATGAATAGCTCACATTTTCTCTTATAAGAATGTAAAATACAGCTACACCATATAATGCTTTATTTTGAAATTGCACCTCTATTACAAAACTTTACAGCTATAAACTCTTTATTTTTCTATAGATCTGTTTTCCTTTTCTTGAATGAAATCTTTAAGCTAAAGAAAAGAGTTTTTGTATGTCTTTTGATAATAACTGAAAAAGATTTGTCTCAAACAGTGTCTTCTCTAAAAATCACCCTTCTTATCCTAGCTTAACTTTAGGTAAGTAAATTCATGCTCTTTATTTTTTCTTCTTTCTAAGAGTTCTTCTAGGGATGTTAACTTCCAGATGATCAAGCTGGTTTTAGAAAAGGCAGAGGAACCAGAGATCAAATTGCCAACATCTGCTGGATCATGGAAAAAGGAAGAGAGTTCCAGAAAAACATCTATTTCTGCTTTATTGACTATGCCAAAGCCTTTGACTGTGTGGATCACAATAAACTGTGGAAAATTCCAGAAGAGATGGGAATACCAGACCACCTGACCTGCCTCTTGAGAAACCTGTATGCAGGTCAGGAAGCAACAGTTAGAACTGGACATGGAACAACAGACTGGTTCCAAATAAGAAAAGGAGTACGTCAAGGCTGTATATTGTCACCCTGCTTATTTAACTTACATGCAGAGTACATCATGAGAAATGCTGGGCTGGAGGAAGCACAGGCTGGAACCAAGATTGCCGGGAGAAATATCAATAACCTCAGATAGGCGGATGAAACCACCCTTATGGCAGAAAGCGAAGAGGAACTAAAATGCCTCTTGATGAAAGTGAAAGAGGAGAGTGAAAAAGTTGGCTTAAAGCTCAACATTCAGAAAACTAAGATCATGGCGTCTGGGCTCATCACTTCCTGGCAAATAGATGGGGAAACAGGGAAACAGTAGCTGACTTTATTTCTCTAGGCTCCAAAATCACTTCAGATAGTGATTGCTGCCATGAAATTAAAAGATGCTTACTTCTTGGAAGGAAAGTTATGACCAACCTAGACAGCATATTAAAACGCAGAGACATTACTTTGCCAACAAAGGTCCATCTAGTCAAGGCTATGGTTTTTCCTGTGGTCATGTATGGATGTGAGAGTTGGACTATAAAGACAGCTGAGTGCAATATACTTTCCCTGTAATATTTGTGGACTATTTCTTAATGCTTTTATTGTCCTTACCTTTATCTTTTTCATATTTACTTGAAAACTGCCTTAGGATGACTAAAACAACCTATGTATTTTTAAAACAGTTGTGTTGAGTATTAAATGATCAATTAATTTGTTTTCCTCTTAATTTTTATTTAGTTAGAGTTATCTGCAAAAGTCACTTTTATACCATTTATACCTAGGATTATTTTAGGCCATTTTTTCTCATTTATTCCTAAACATTATGTTTCTGTATTTTTTTGAGAGATAATTAGTGGAACACCTGTAATAATGTGATATTGTTTTGTAGAAAGATAAATTAAATATAGCTTTTGTCTTTTAGGTGGTCCTAGCTACTAACTTATCTCTTAATAAAAATATTAATAAATAGAAATAGCAGCTTGCATTTATTAAACATCCAAATGTACCAGGCTCTACTGTGGATGCTTGATATATGCTAAGAAACCTAGGGAATGTGGTAGCCGCTAGAGCACTACCTTTCTCCTGCGTTAGCAGACTGAAATTATTTATAATGATTATACATCATTTGGCTTAGGGCAGCTTGAAAGTTTTATCCTCTTTGGTCTATAATGGTTCCTTGTAAGTTCATAAAATCATCAATTAAATGCTGGTAGCTGGCCTTTTATCCACAGTCTAGCACATTATGCAAAACCCCTATCATCAGAAGTGTATAGAGACTAAAATATGGGGACTGTTAGTTACCAAGAAAATGTAATGTCTACTTATTTATTCCCATGCATTTTCTTTAATATATATATATATATATATATATATATGTCCAGCAGAAATAATAATGATATGTATAAAGAGACGAAAACATGTGAATAAAAATTATGTTCAAATAAACCAGTATTTGGGGGAAAAAAATCAAGGGAACCACAACAAAGAAACAAAAAAGAAATATGGAAGCACAAAAGAGGGAACAATGTCACAGACAAGTCAAGGGGGAGTTCACATACATGGTGATACCAAAGAGAGACAGGACAAATATATGTGGAAGTCTCTGGATGGGAAAGAGAAAGAAGCCTGAAGAGACAGCAGAAATAAAATCACAGGTACATGAGAGTCTATGACCAGGTGTGGTGAAAAAAAGTAAAAGCTATACAAAATGTTGTGCAGAAACAGTTATTAAATATCAAACCCTAAAATATGATGCATCTTCAGAATGAAAGACCTTTTACATTTGCATCTATCCGCAATGTGGAACTGTGCAGAATGTCAGACTGTGGCATGATCGAGTCAGCGTTTAGAAGGTAAAATGTGGTCGGAATAAGCAGAAATCAGCTGGGTTGGAGAGGAAAATTAAAGACGGATGACCACGCAAAGGTGAAGTGAGCGTCCGTGAGAGGCCCGTCCAGCGTTCTCCACTTTCCCTTTCCTGGCAGTACCCTGCGTTTCCACTGAGGAATCACCTCTTGACTGTGTAATGAACAGGGAACCTTTTATACGTGGCATTCCTCTCTGGCTGATGCTGGCAGTGCACTCTGAACTGTGTAAGTCCCCTCTTCCCCTGCACTGCGATGTTTCTGAAGAAAGGCTCTGCCCCTGGGCAAGGTTTACCCAAGCTTAAGTAGATAACTACATGGCACCTCCCTAACCTCAGTGATTGGTTCTTCATGATTGAGTTCAAAGAAGCTCAGGACCTTTGCATAATTATTGTGTGAAGTAGTTTTGGTTTTGTTTTTTTTAATCATGATGTGGAAAAAAAAAAAAAATAAGCCATCCTTCCTGAGTATGAATCTTATACCCAGATGAACTCAAGATCATGAGAACTACTTGAAAGCTGAGTCAAAGTCTTTCCAAATCTGTATCTGAAGCTTGACATTTCTGTCAGACATTGCGTGAGCTATTTTATTATAAATAAAAGTCCCATGTTGACTTTTTTAAGTATTGCTATAATCTTGAGATAAGTTAAGAGTTCCTGAGCATGATAAAACAATAGTTCACTTATTTAAAATTTAATTTAGAGTTGTATAATATTTGGGCAGGCTGTTTGAATATGTAATAATCAAATCTAGAGTTTATGAATATTTATTTGAGAGTCCCTTGGATAGTAAAGAAATCAAACCAGTCAATCCTAAAGGAAATCAACCCCGAATATTCATTGAAAGGACTGATGCTGAAGCTGAAGCTCCAGTACTTTGGCCACCTGATGTGAAGAACTGACTCACTGGCAAAGACCTTGGTGCTGGGAAAGATAAAGGGCAGGAGGAGAAGTGGATGACAGAGGATGAGATGGTTGGATGGCATCACCAACTCAATGGACATGAGTTTGAGCAAACTCCAGAGTCAATGAGGGATAGGGAAGCCTGGCTGCAATCCAGGGGGTTGCAAAGAGTTGGGCACCAATGAGTGACTGAACAATAAGAACAAATATATATATATTATAATCTTATTATCACAAATATTTTCACTGAAGTATGACTTCTGGTGACTGCAATGAATAAAGGAATCCCCCTCACAAAACCTTATTAAAGTAGTGTAAAAGCATCAGATGACCCCTAAGCATTCATGTAACATACATGACATACAGAGACACATAGACACACGTAAATTAAAGCTCAGGGAAGCCTGAAACCTATTTGAATATTGTCTCCATGTTCTGTTATTCAAACATGTCAGGACTGGTGATCTTGACTTTGCACAACAGTTATTATTTGAATCCAAAATTGCCTTTCTGGTAGGGTCTTTCCTCTGAGCCTTTTAAGACCCCAGGGTTTTTGGGTTTCCCAGGCGGCACTATTGGTAAAGAATCCACCTGCCAGTGCCAAAGGAGAGAGAGACACGGGTCTGACCCCTGGGTCAGAAGACCTCCTGGAGTGGGAAACGGCAAGTCGCTCTAGTCTTCCTGCCTGGAAGATTCCATGGAAAGAGGAACCTGGAGGGTTACAGTCCACCGGGCCTCAAAGAGTCAGACACAACTGAGCAACGCAGTACAGCACCGCATTTTTACCTTTAGAATGTTAAAGATAATCCTCTGTACACAAGGTTCCAACAACAGAACGCAATTTTAAGAGGAGACACATCCAATAATGAACACATATCGTTACAAGTTAGTCACTATTGCTGTAAGAAGACCCCAGGGTTTCACACAAGGTGTCGAATGCAAAGCTGTGATTTTTCCCTTGACCCCAACCTCAGAGATGCTGCAGATGGAAGAGGTAGTTCAATAGGTAACAGAAATCAAATCAGACAACCCGGGTGACTTCGTTAGAAGGCCTGTGAATCCTGGAGTGGAACGACTGTGGAACCTGGAGTGGAGTGAACCAGGGAAAGTTCAAGCAGGCAATGCAGTCGGCGAAGGAGTTCTCCCAGCGTGTCTCTGGGTGCTTAGTAGACCATGGAGCTCTTTCTTCTGCATACAAAAGCAGCAGGGTCTGCAGGACGTGGTGGTGTATCATCAAGGTTGTGACGAAGGTAGAAAAGAAACATTAGCTTTATAATCCTGGTAGTCCTCAATAATTTTCTCTTCCTCTATTTTTCCCAGGTCTAGGCCAGGCAAATCAATAGAGAGTGACAATTAGGAAAGTGCAATGGTTTCCCTCGTAGCTCAGTTGGTAAAGAATCTGCTTACAGTGTAGGAGACATGGGTTTGATTCTTGGATTGGGAAGATCCCCTGGAGAAGGCAACGGCAACCCACTCCAGTATGCTTGCCTGGAGAATCCCATGGACAGAGGAACCTGGAGGGCTACAGTCCATGAGGTCGCAAGAGTCGGACACGACTTAGTGACTAAACCACCACCACAATGGTTTCCTAAAGGGCAGACTTCTCTGAGTGATGGTACAAACTAGAAGTTGTTTGATTCCAGTTAATAACAACATATGCTCTTGACACCAAAATGAACTCTGTCTGCACAAATAAAGGGAAAAAATAATAACTAGAAAACTATTTTTGAGGCAAAAGTAAAGCAATGCCAAGCAGTATTATGTGCTAGTGAGGAGTGGGGAAAATAAAAAAAAATCATGCACAGTTGATGGGACTGTAAACTAATGGGCTGTTTTTCATGAGGGATCTAGAGTGAAAGCCGGGATACGTACATTCCACGAAATACCGTTTTATCATTGTTTGTTTTCAAACAGATCACAGTGGACAAATGTGCAGGGTGTCCATCATTCCATTTTTTGTGGCAGCAGAAATTTGGAGTGTATATATATACATATATAGAGTAAATACCTACATTGTGGTTTGGTCACTCAGTTGTGCCTGACTCCTGACGTGAACTGGAGCCCACCCGGTTCCTCCATCTATGGGATTTCCCAGCAGATTCTTTACCACTGAACCACCAGAGAAGCACATACTATTCATTAATTTTCTTAATGCTCAGCTCCTAGGTTACCTACATACCTAGGAGGCTGCATAGATAAAGTAAAGCCTTTGACTTACATATCAACGTATCCAAAAAGTAATTTTTAAACAAAAACTATGATTTAATAGGTGAATAGCATCTTACTGTTTATATAAATTTAAAAGATACAGACCCCACCCTATGTATATTTTTAAGAATATGTTGAAGTTGAATTGGCAAGACATGCAGTCTGTACATTCAGATGAACATCTGTGAGTGGAGAAAGGAACAAAAGTTGAGATAGAAAGTTGAGATGATGGTAATAACAATAAAATATTATCTGAAGGATTATCATATCACCTGTGTGCACATAAATCCAAAGACTTTAAGCTAAATCCAAAATCAAAGCCAAAGCTAAAGCCCAAGAACTGTGGGAGCTAGTTAATGTACTTGGAGCTTACAGAAGAGTTTACTGAATTCTTGAACCTTCTTTTGAGTAAGTAGGAAAGCTCTATATGGCTTCAACAAAACAGAGAAATGCTGTGTTATAAGAGATTGAGTCCCAGGGAATAGCATATCTGAGGATGAGCTAATGTTTAGTGAGGGCAGATAAGACAGGTGCAGCATTCTAAAGACAAACATCTGGAGTTGACAGGACTGCAGGTTTTCTTACCAGAGTTGGAGAAGACCCTGCCTTGTGGGCCTTGGTTCCTGGTAAGGACACAAAAAATCATCTGAGGTCTTAGCCATGGCAGAAAGAAGTTTAATGAAGAGAGAACAGAAAGAACACCTCAAGGGAGATGTGGGCCATGCCAAGAGAGGCACTGAGCAATGAGGTAGGGGTGTTTTTCAAAACAGGGCTTTGAGGTCTTAATCCAGCCCAGCAACGACTAACAGTTTTGATCGACAGTCTCAGGTTACATAGCACCAGGCTCTATTGCCTATGTCTTTCCCATAATTCAGTCTACTTTAATCAGATGTATGTATGAATATTTATGAGCACTTAATATACTCCCGGGTGCCTAAGGTCGCTTTAAGACCCAGCTGTGCATCAAGGGTGCATATAGGGGGGTTGCGGTTGAGGAAGTCCATGCGGTTAGTTTGCATTCACTATGAGCCCAGGGCCCTTGCAGGGAGCTGGAAAAGTCTCTGTGGTTCTTTGTAGCATAACTCTGAGCTCTGCTGGGCCCCACTGGGGCATGGCTGGGGTGGAGATGAGAGATCAGCTTGAATCTTTTTCAGCTAAACCATCCCCAGTTGTTCAAACCATGCCCTCTGTTTAACAGATGAAGCGGACAGTCAAGCAGGACTTTAGACAACAGTCAAAAGTTCAGGAGGTCCACAGGCCACCCATGCTCTTGAACAGCTGACTACAGACCGCCAGCTTCCCTGACCCTTTCAGGCTTGATAATGCTCTAAAATGGCTCACAGAACTGGGGAAAGTGCTGTATTTGGAATTACTTTTATTATAGAACATACAAATCAATACTAGTCCAAAGAAGAGATAATGGTGAATGAGAGGTATTTTTAAGTAGAATTGTGACATGATCAACACCCTGGAAAGTGAAATGGATGAAGAGGCTGGTGGCATACCTCCAAGTTAGGAGAATTCAAGTGAAAGCGAAGTCACTCGGTTGTGTCTGACTCTTTGCAATGCCGTGCACTGTAACCACGCTCCTCCACCCATGGGATTCTCCAGCAAGACTACTCCAGTGGGTTGCCACGGCCTTCTCCAGAAGGTCTTCCCAACCCAGGGATCAAACCTGGGTCTCCCACATTGCAGGCAGACGCTTTAACCTCTGAGCCACCAGGGAAGCCCCGAAGGGATGATGGGATGTGAAAGCTGCTCAGTCGTGTCTGACTCTGTGACCCCCATGGACTATGCTGTTGCTGCTGCTGCTGAGTCGCTTCGGTTGTGTCCGACTCTGTGCGACTCCATAGACGGCAGCCTACCAGGCTCCTCTGTGCACGGAATTCTCTAAAGAATACTGGAGTGGTTGCCATTTCCTTCTCCACCAGGGACTATATAGCCCATGGAATTCTCCAGGTCAGAATACTGGAGTGGGTAGCCTTCCCCTCCTCCAGGGGATCTTCCGACCCAGGGATGGAACCCAGGTCAATGGGGGGAGGAGGGGGGTGGTCACGGGGGCGGGGAGGGGTGGTCGCGGGGCGGGGCGGGGGCGGGGGCGGGCGCGGGGGCGGGCAGGATTCTTTATCAGCTGAGCCACCAGGGAAGCCCAAGAATTCTGGAGTGGGTAGCCTCTCCCTTCTCCAGGGGATCTTCCTGACTCAGGAATCGAACCAGGTACTCCTGCATTGCAAGTGGATTCTTTACCAACTGAGCTATGAGGGAAGCCCAGTAAAAGTGAGCTCCAGAGCACTACCAGGGGGCATCAACAAAAGAGGCTAAACACCAGAGACAACTAAGAAAAGTAACCAGATATTCAAGACACTCATTTAAGAATAATAATTAGAATCCTAGTTTGGAAATGATTCGCATTCACATCAATGTGCAGGTTCGTTCTAAAAAGATATTTTTGCATCAGAGAAAAATGTTTGTTTCATAAGTAGATGGATGAATTTACACACTTTGTATTATTGATTTAGAAAACAGACTTGGAAGTTTTAATCTGCGAATAGAGCTTTTTCTATGGGAAGAACAGGACAGTACATTGAACTTTTTCTTTCCTAGCCGTGTGATCAGGGCACTGCTGAGGGAGACTGGGCATTCTGCTTTGTATTCTGACAGTTTAGCTTCTGTAGAGGATAGGCTTAATGGGGAAAGGAAATTATATACCAAATATAAATGACCATTGGAAACATAACATAGTCACTTTGAGCAGGACCATCAAATTCTGTTTAGCTGCAGAAACAGCAACAGTGTTGCCTCTTCTTGGAATTCTTTTAGCAAAGACACCAACAGGGCATTGCAAAGGATATAAAAAAAAAAAAAAGGAAATCTCAGACTAAGAGAAAAATCTAGAATTTGAATTCATTTGAGGGGTAATTTAGGCCCTAGAAGGAAAGTTTTCTTTTTCAAAATTGTTAAGAACATAAATAACACCCTTAGCATATAACAGCTGCAGACTCCCATGCTGAGACTGAATGCATTATGCAGCTTTGGAGTGCAAATGCATGTTTATCAGAGATCAGTACAAAAACTGAGAAATGTTCCAAGAGCCAGACAGCTGGCAAGACCCCGGAGAGAAAGGGTAAGATTTCCTTTGGGAGGAAACTGATAACACTTTGGTGGGGCTGATGGGGATACCCAGCATTAATATGCTCAACATCTGTGTCAACTTTGCACTTTTCCAAGCTACGAACACTAACTGCCAATCAAATCAATGTTCTGTGCTCATTTCTTTTCACAGCATCTAGACTTTATGTATGTGAAAAAATGTGAGATTACATCACAGTAGCATTTTAACTCAAAAGTCAATAATTGAAGATTTTTATATAGAGCTTGTCTTTAGAGCTGAGAGCATGTTTTCAAATGTCTTAAAAAGGTTTCATTTGTTCCTGAGATTTAAACTGCAATTGTTAAGAAACAAAGAACTCACTCAGAAGCTGCAATGCAAGCTTCCCCTCTGAGAAGGTCTTTCAGGACACAGGCAATAAGATAAAGCCCCAGTTTTTCCTGTCTTGTTCCTTCCTACTTTTTCATCTTGAGCCTTGATAAAACTGTGCAACTGTATTGATTACCCATTCTCTGTAAACACTCTTTTCCAGGAATTTTAACTGTGGATTGCTGCAACGTAGAGAAAATGAAATTTTCAGTATCAGTTCAATGGTGAGCACGATAGTACTAAAGCCACTAGGCATCATTATTCATGATTTATATTATATTTGAGAGCACTCTCTGTTGTTCCTAAAAAAACATGTTTTTTATGTTAAATAAAATGGGTGTATATAAACGCAAATGAACTGTTTTCCCATGATCTGATCTATTTCTACATTTTATAAAATCTTACTTATTAATTGGTCATTTTGGGCAAAGTTCATACAGTCATAATTTTAGCCCTATTTTGGTATGTGTTACAAATATTTTCATAGGTTTGAAATTTGATGTTGGATAATTAATCATCACTTAGCTGTACATTAGAAAGTAAGAAGAACCACATGAACCATCGATGTCAAGCTTCCAATTTCAGGCCGAAAACTGAGCAAGATCATTTCTATCTTCGGACGTGAACACTAGTTTTCAATTGTATTCCGTATCAACATGTTATGACTTAAAACTCTTCATATTCCTCAGACGCCTTGTACACATTGCACTGGACGCTTACGTGTGCTTGTACTTGCCTTACAGAATAGCCCCCCATCTGGCAAAATTGCATCATGGTCTAGATCAAACATCATCGTTCACTGTGATTTCTCACCAACTTCATATCCGACTTTAGTTTATAACAACCAAACATTGTTACATTTGCAACCACAAGAAGGAAAAGGAGCTCACATACCCTCGCTCACTCCATGCCTCACCGTCTAATACAACATATTCTTCTTATACCTGAGGCTCTTGAATTTCATGTGGTTGGGTGACTCAGAGAGGAATCAGCAGAGGCAAAATATGAACTGATAGAAAACAGAGCAAGCTCGTGTTCTTCATATATGCAAGAAGCAGGCAGTTTTAATTTATCTAGCCAAATTTCAGGTTTCTAACTGAGTCTGCTTTGTATAAGAAAACTGTCTGCTGGTTAAAGGGTGATACATAGGCTTGTTTCTCCCTTTCTCAGCCCTGGGAGGTTAAGCAGGTTTGGCTATTTTTAAGGAGATGAGAGAGCACTTCGTCTACTCTTCTCTTTGGACCACCTTGGACTCAGCAGATAAAGCTATGGTCAGACTTGAAACTTTTAGATAGAAATGTGGGAAAGATAAACACGGTCTCTTAGTTCTTTAATAATAAAATCCAGTCAAGATTATCTGAGTTTCCTGTACTTCTATATTTACTTTGCTTGAAAGTCGCACCCCCTTCATAATACAATAACATGCTGATTTGCTTTGTTGGTGTGCCTTATCTTTATATCTCCCTCAAGGAAACACTTTTGGAGAAAAGTTGACCGAAATATAGGATTTGTGAATCTTTGTATCCTTTGGCCAGATATAGTCTGCAAGTATTTGAGTTCGACCATTGCTTCCAATAACTGCTGCTGCTGCTAAGTCACTTCAGTCGTGTCTGACTCTGTGCGACCGCATAGACGGCAGCCCACCAGGCTCCCCCGTCCCTGGATTCTCCAGGCAAGAACACTGGAGTGGGTTGCCATTTCCTTCTCCAATGCATGAAAGTGAAAGTGAAGTCGCTCAGTTGTGTCCGACCCTTAGCGACCCTATGGACTGCAGCCCAGCAGGCTCTTCCGTCCATGGGATTTTCCAGCAAGAGTACTGGAGTGGGGTGCCATCGCCTTCTCCGCTTCCAACAACTACCACTATGCAATAATAACCCCAATAGGCACTTGCCCTCGTCTTGTGCTATACCCCTTGTCAGGTTATTGAGGTGGTACTGATTTGTATACTCCCAATATGTAGCATAGTGGCTGACAGATACATGTATGAACAAATGCAACCAGAATTGAAGTTGGTTGTATTGTACTTCAGCTCAAATTATCAATTTGTATGAATTACTTATTAAGTATACTTATTAAGTAAATAGAGGAAGTGAATATAACGTGTTCTCTATGCATTAAGATGATCTAGTTTCCTTCAAAAATGTATCTTTTCCACTGATTTTCCCCTGTATTTTCTTTCCTTTGTCCTGCTTGTGACCAGTTGCAATTATTTGAAACATATGGATAAAATAAGATGTGCAGACTATTTCAGTAAATTCATTGAACAGAATGGCTGTCTTTATACGAAGCATGGTGTCTCATATGGCAGATGAACCCCTGACCTTGGTCTCATTAACACCAAGCTCTAATGAGCTGAGCTAATGGGCCCAGATTGTCACACCAGCAGGGATCAAATCTAATTTAATGCGGCTATTCCTTGTTTTCATAGAACTGATGTTTAAGAGTGAGATATTAAGCACATACATTTTCCAAGATTTCTAACCCAGTCCATATTCAGGTTCTGGTAGTTGGGTCTATAAAGTGATCCTCGGCTTATTAATCATTTCATGTTTTTTTCATTTCAAGTAGGTTATCGAGCTGCTGGCATATATGGCATTTCCAGGTAGATATAGTCTCATAACAGATTTGGCATTAGTTGGTCAGGTGCCAGTAGATCAAGAAAAAGACAAGTCTTAGCAATATAGGAGAAAAACAGAAATTCTGATTTTGGTAGTATAATTAGCCTGAGAGGGCAAAATATAATAATTAGTGACAATGACCCTTCTAAGCTGCTCTAAGTTGGCAGCAAACACTGAAATCTCTCGATCCAGTGTTTGCCTATGTCACTCAAGCAATTTTTTAAAATGCATATGTATGTGCATATATACATATGTGAGTGTGTGTGGATCAGCACAATTGTTCAAGTGGTGACAAACCATAGAAGCCATCGAGCCAAATGCGGAAATAGGCCCATGACAGGCGTTTGAAGGTCTGTCTGTTGGTTGTTGTCACTCTCATGCTGCAGCACAAGCTTAAATACTTGAAACCGTATGGTCCACACAGTCTACGAAATATTTATTATCTGACCCGGTGACTCAGACAGTAAAGAATGTGCCTGAAATGTGGGAAGCTATCAGGGCTTCCCTCGTGGCTCAGCTGTAAAGAATCTGCCTGCAATGTGAGAGACCTGGGTTCGATCCCTGGGTTGGGAAAATCCCTTGGAGAAGGGAAAGGCTGCCCACTCTAGTATTCTGACCTGGAGGAGTCCATGGACTGTATAGTCCATGGGGTTGCAAAGAGTCGGACATGATGAGTGCATTTCACTTCACTTTGAAATGTGGGAGACCCAGGTTTCATCCCTGGGTGGGGAAAATGCCCTGGAGAAGGACATGGTTACCCCCTCCAATATTTTTGCCCGGAGAATTCCATGGAGGAGCCTGGTGAGCTACAGTCTATGGGTTCACAAAGAGTAAGACATGATTGAACAACAATCTACAGGAAAAGTTTGCTTAATGATAACTTTTAATACCCTTTCAAGGATCACATATTGTTCATGGGGTTCTCAAGGCAAGAATTTGGAAGTGGTTTGCCATTCCCTTCTCCAGTGGGCCATGTTTTGACAGAACTCCCCACCGTGACCTGTCCTCCCTGGGTGATCCTACATGACATGGCTCATAGGTTCATTAAGTTACACAAAGCTGTAATTTGTATGATCATTTTGGCTAGTTTTCTGTGACTGTGCTTTTCATTCTGTCTGCCTTTGATGGATGAGGATAAGAGGCTTGTGCAAGCTTCCTGATTGGAGGGACTGACTGTGGGGAAAACTGGGTCTTGCTCTGGTGGTCATGCTCAGTAAATGTCACCCTGATTATTTAACTTATATGCAGGATACATTATGTAAAATGCCAGGCTAAATGAATCATAAGGTGGAATCAGGATTGCCTGGAGAAATATCAGTAACTTCAGATGTTGAGATATCACCAGGCTAATGGTGGAAAGTGAAGAGGAACTAAAGAGCCTCTTGATGAAAATGAAAAAGGAGAATGAAAAAACTGGCTTAAAACTCAACATTCAAAAACTAAGATCATGGCACAAGTCCTATCACTTCACGGCAAATAGATGTGGAAACAGTGGAAACAGTGACAGACTTCATTTTCCTGGGGTCCAAAATTGCTGTGGACAGTGACTGCAGCCATGAAATTAAAAGATGCTTGCTCCTTTTGGTTGGATGCTGAAGAACTGGTGTTTTTGAACTGTGGTGTTGGAGAAGACTCTTGAGAGTCCCTTGGACTGCAAGGAGATCAAACCAGTCAACCCCAAAGGAAATCAACCCTGAATACTCACAGGAAGGACTGATGCTGAAGCTTCAATACTTTGGCCACCTGATGCAAAGAGTCAACTCACTGGAAAAGACTCTGAGGCTGGGAAAGATTGAGGGCAGGAGGAGAAGGGGATGACAGAAGATGAGATGGCTGACTGGCATCATCGACTTGATGGACATAAGTTTGAGTAAACTCCAGGAGATAGTGAAGGACAAGGAAGCCTGGTGTCCTTCAGTCTTTGGGATTGCAGACTGAGTGACTGAACAATAACAGCAAGAACATACATCACAGCCTTGTCATGGAGAAAGGCTTGCATAACTCAATGAAGTTATGAGCCAGGCGATGTAGGCCACCCAAGACAGACAGATCATAGTGAAGAGTTCTGACAATATGTGGTCCACTGGAAAAGAAAAGGCAACCCACTCCAGTATTCCTGCCCTGCCCACGAGCAGTATGAAAGGACAAAAAGATATGATACCAGAGGGTGAGCCCCACAGATTGGAAGGTGTCCAGTATGCTACTGAGGAAGAGCAGAGGGAGATTTCCAATAGTGCCAGAAGGATGAAGAGGCTGGGCCAAGGAGGAAATGATGCTCCATTTTGATGTATCTGGTGGTGAAAGTAAAGCCCAGTACTGAAAAGAACAATATTGCATAGGAACTTGGAAGGATAGGTTCATGAATCAAGGTAAACTGGACATGGTCAAGCAGGAGAAGCCAGGATTGAACATTAACATCTTGGGAATCAGAGAATTAAAATGGGCAAATAATGGGAATGGGAGGATTTAATTCAGATGACCATTGTATTTCCTACTGTAGGCAAGAATCCCTTAGAAGGAATGGAGTATTCTTCATATTCAACAGAAGAGTCTGAAATTCACTACTTGGGTACAATCTCAAAAATGATGCCATGAACTCTGTTCTTTCCAAGGCAAACTAGTCAATATCACATTAATCCAAGTCTATGCCCCAACCACTGAAGAAGCTAAATTTGGCAGATTCTATGAAAACTTACAAGACCTTCTAGAACTTATACCAAAAAGAGATGTCCTTTTCATCATAGTGGATTAGAATGCAAAAGTAGGAAGTCAAGAGATACTGGGAATAACAGGCAAATTTGGCCTTGAGTACAAAATGAAACAGGGTAAATCCTAAAAGTGTTTTGTCAAGGGAACACACTGGTCATATCAAACACCCTTTTCCAGAAACTGAAGTGATAACTCTACACATGAACACCATCAGAGAGTCAAAATGGAAATCAGATTATGTTTTCTGCAGGAAAAGATGGAAAAGCTCTATAAAGACAGTAAAAACAAGACCTGGAGATGACTACAGCTCAGATCATGAGCTCATTATTACAAAACTTAAACTTAAAGAAAGTAGGGAATATCACATGGCCATTCAGGTATGACATAAATCAAGTCCCTTATGGTTATACACTGGTAATGATGAATAGATTCAAGGAGTTAGATCTGGTAGACAGAGTGCCTGAAAAGCTATGATTTTCAAGGATTCATAACATGGTACAGGAGGTAGCAACCAAAGCAATCCCAAAGGAAAAAAAAAAAAAAAAAAGCAAAAAGGCAAAGTCTGGCAAGATGTTACAGATAACTGAGGAAGGAAGAGAAGTGAAAGGCAAGAGAGAAAGGGAAAAATATATACCCAACTGAATGCAGAGTTCCAAAGAATATTAAGGAGAGACAAGAAGGCTTTCTTAAAAGAAAAATGCAAAGAAATAGAGGAAAACAATAGAATGCAATAGAGTAGAGATAACTTCAAGAAAATTATAAATATCAAGGGACATAGCTTGGAAAAATGGGCATGATAAAGGACAGAAATAGTAAGTACCTCACAGAAGCAGAAGAGATTAAGAAGAGGTGGCAAGAATACAGAGAACTACACATAAAAGTCTAAATGAAGCAGATAGCCACGATGGTGTGGTCATTCACCTACAGGAGACATCCTGGAGTTGAAGTCAAGTGGGCCTTAGGAAGCGTTACTACCAACTAAGCTAGTGGAGTGAAAAAGTTGGCTTAAAGCTCACAACATTCAGAAAACCAAGATCACAGCATCCCGTCCCATCACTTCATGGCAAACAGATGGGGAAACAGTGGAAACAGTGACTGACTTTATTTTTCTGGGCTCCAAAATCACTGCAGATGGTGATTGCAGCCATGAAATTAAAAGACACTTACTCCTTGAAAGGAAAGTTATGACCAACCTATACAGCATATTAAAAAGCAGAGACATTACTTTGCCAACAAAGGTCCCTCTAGTCAAGGCTATGGTTTTTCCAGTGGTCATGTATGGATGTGAGAGTTGGACTATAAAGAAAGCTGAGCGCAGAAGAATTGATGCTTTTGAACTGTGGTGTTGAAGAAGACTCTTGAGAGTCCCTTGGACTGCAAGGAGATCCAACTAGTCCATCCTAAAGAAAATCAGTCCTGGGTGTTCATTGGAAGGACTGATGCTGAAGCTGAAACTCCAATACTTTGGCCACCGGATTGGAAGAGCTGACCCATTGGAAAAGACCCTGATGCTGGGAAAGATTGAAGGCAGGAAGAGAAGGGGACAACAGAGGATGAGATGGTTGTATGGCATCACCGACTCAATGGACATGGGTTTGTGTGGACTCCGGGAGTTGGTGATGGACAGGGAGGCCTGGCATGCTGCAGTTATGGGATTGCAAAGAGTCGGACATGACTGAGCGACTGAACTGAACTGAAACTAGTGGAATTAATGGAATTCCAGCTGGGTTTTTAAAAATTTAAAAGATGATGCTGTTAAAGTGCTACACTCAGTATGTCAGCACTGCACTCAAATTTGGAAAACTCTATACTGACCACAGGACTGGAAAAGTCAGTTTTCAATCCAATCCCAAAGAACTGTATATAGTCACCCTGCTTATTCAACTTATATGCAGAGTACATCATGCAAAATGCCAAGCTGGATGAATCACAACCTGGAATCAAGATTGCCAGGATAAATATCAGCAATCTCAGATATGCAGATAATACCACTCTAATAGCAGAAAGTGAAGAGGAACTAAAAAGCCTCTTGATGAGAGTGAAAGAAGAGAGTGAAAAAGCTGGCTGAAATAAAATTTGTCATTCCTTCTATATTTTTTTCCATTCTATTTGCTCATGATGCCATCCAATTCTCTTCCCACCTTCAAACTTTCCCAGCGTGTCTTTTCCAGGGAGTCAGTTTTTCACATCAGGTGGCCAAAGTATTGGAGATTCAGCTTCTGTATCTGTCCTTCCAGTGAATATTCATGGTTAATTTCCTTTAGAATTGATTGGTTTGACCTCCTTGTCGTCCAAAGAACTCAAGAGTCTTCTCCATCACCACATTTCAAAAGCATCAATTCTTCAGCGCTCAGCCTTCTTTATGGTCCAACTCTCACATCCAGCCACAGGACTATAAAAGGTCAATTTTCATTCCAATCCCAGAGAGAGGCAATGCCAAAGAATGTTCAAACTACTGCACAATTGCACTCCTTTCACATGCTGCTAGCAAGTCATGCTGAAAATTGTCCAAGCCAAGCTTCAACAATACTCTGCACTTCCAGATATTCAAGCTGGATTTAGAAAAGACAGAGGAACCAGAGATCAAACTGCCAACATCTGCTGGATAATCAAAAAAGCAAAAGAGTTCCAGAAAAACATCTACTTCTGCTTAATTGATTATCCCAAAGCATTTGACTGTGTGGATCACAACAAAGTGTGGAAAATTCTTAAAAAGATGGGAATACCAGATCACCTTACCTGCCTCTTGAGAAATCTGTATGCAGGTCAAGAAGCAATAGTTAGTACCAGACATGGAACAACAGACTGGTTCAAAATTGGGAAAGGAGTACCTTAAGGCTTTATATTATCACTCTGCTTATTTAACTTGTATGCAGAGTACATCATGAGAAACACTGGGCTGGATGAAGCACAGGCTGGAATCAAAATTGCTGGGAGAAATATCAATAACCTCAGATATGCAGATGATCCCACCCTTATGGTAGAAAGCGAAGAAGAACTAAAGAGTTTCTTGATGAAAGTGAAACTGGAGAGTGAAAAAGTTGTCTTAAAGCTCAACATTCAGAAAACTAAGATCATGTCATCCGGTCCCAACAGTTCAGTTTAGTTCAGTTGCTCAGTCGTGTCCCACCCTTTGCGACCCCATGAACTGCAGCACTCCAGGCCTCCCTGTCCATCACCAATTCCCGGAGTCAACCCAAACCCATGTCCATTGAGTCAGTGATGCCATCTAACCATCTCATCCTCTGTTGACCCCTTCTCCTCCTGCCTTCAATCTTTCCCAGCATCAGTGTCTTCAAATGAGTCAGCTCTTCCAATTAGGTGGCCAAAGTATTGGAGTTTCAACTTCAACGTCAGTCCTTCCAATGAATATTCAGGACTAATTTCCTTTAGGATGGACTGGTTGGATCTCCTTGCAGTCCAAGGGACTCTCAAGAGTCTTCTCCAACACCACAGTCCAAAAGCATCAATTCTTCAGTGCTCAGCTTTCTTTATAGTCCAATTCTCACATCCATACATGACCACTGGAAAAACCATAGCCTTGACTAGAGGGACATTTGTTGACAAAGTAATGTCTCTGCTTTTCAATATGCCATCTAGGTTGGTCATAACTTTCCTTCCAAGGAGTAAGAATCTTTTAATTTCATGGCTGCAATCACCATCTGCAGTGATTTTGGAGCCCAGAAAAATAAAGTCAGCCACTGTTTCCCCATCTATTTGCCATGAAGTGATGAGACCAATGCCATAATCTGAGTTTTCTGAATGGTGAGTTTTAAGCCAACTTTTCCACTCGCCTCTTTCACCTTCATTAAGAGGCTCTTTAGTTCTTCTTCACTTTCTGCCATAAGGGTGATGTCATCTGCATATCTGAGGTTATTGATATTTCTCCCAGCAATCTTGATTCCAGCCTGTGGTTCCTCAAGCCCAGTGTTTCTCATGATGTACTCTTCCTATAAATTAAATAAGCAGGGTGACAATATACAGCCTTGATGTACTCCTTTCCCGATTTGGAACCAGTCTGTTGTTCCATGTCCAGTTCTAACTGTTGCTTCCTGACCTGCATACAGGTTTCTCAAGAGTCAGGTCATATGGTCAGTTATTCCCATCTCTTTCAGAATTTTCCACAGACACTGGTCCCATCACTTCATGGCAGACAGGGAAACAGTGGAAAATGTGACAGAATGTATTTTGAGGGGCTCCAAAATCACTGCAGATCGTGAATGCAGCTATGAAATTAAAAGATACTCCTTGGAAGAAAATCTGTAACCAACCTAGACAGCATATTAAAAAGCAGAGACATTATTTTGCCTATAAAGGTCCATCTAGCCAAAGCTATATTTTTTCCAGTAGTCATGTGTGGATATGAGAGTTGGACCATAAAGAAAGCTGAGCGCTGAAGAATTGATGCTTCTGAACTGTGGTGTTGGAGAAGACTCTTGAAAGTCCCTTGGACTACAAGGGGATCCAAACAGTCCATCCTAAAGGAAATCAGTCCTGAGTGTTCAATGGAAGGTCTGATGCTGAAGCTGAAGCTCCAATACTTTGGTTACCTGATGTGAAGAATGGGCTCATTGGAAAAGACCCTGATGCTCAGAAAGACTGAAGACAGGAAGAGAATGGGATGACAGAGGATGAGGTGGTTGGATGGTATCACTGACTTGATGAACATGAGTTTGAGTAAGCTCTGGGAGTTGATGTTGGACAGGGAAGTTTGGCGTGCTGCAATCCTTGGGGTCTGCAAAGAATCAAACATGACTGAGTGACTGAACTGAACTCAGCTTCTTATTCGTATTATTCCCATCCTTAATTCCCCATTTGCCATAGGGCATGGTGGATGCTGAGGATGACTGCTGCTTGCACTTTCTCTCATGGCCTCCCCCCAGCTCCTCAACGCTCACAATGGGGATTGACTGAGGGCTGTTGGACAGTAGGCATCGTTCTTTCCAGGCTCACAGAAGTTTACGTTTGGAAGGCTGGAATCCTTGATGCCCATGACACCCTTGTTTACCAGTTTGGCAGGAAATATTCCATTTCACACAGGGTTTCTGGAACAAGACATGGAAAAGATGTAGACGATTGATACTGAGATGGAATTCTACTCAAGTCAGAATTTTCTTGAGTCCTTGACTTGTTTGAAGTGTAGCCTCACACATATAACCTTTTAATGACCCAGTGGACTAGGGACAACAGAAGTCTGTTTCTGCATACCATATCCTCCAGTTTTGTTTCAACAGCTTTTATAAGATATAATTGACATAGGACACAAGGTGAGCACGTTTAATGTATACAGTTTCATGGATTTAGCATAAGTGTCCATCCATGATACACCATCACCACAATAAAGAAGAAAAAATATGCATCACCTCCAAAAGTTCTGCGGTGTCCCTTCAGGCATGTGTGTATAGGTATACATTGTTTGGTTGTATTATTGCTGTTTAATTTTGTGGTAAGGACACTTTGCATGAGATTTACCCTCTTAAACAAACTTTTGAAGAGATGGCACCCCCTGGATCCTTGGCCCTGATTCCCGTCTCACCCCCAATTAATGCCTTTTAAATCTAGGTCTAATGCAGATGGTAGGGCTTTCCTGGCGGTTCAGCAGTAAAGAATCTGCCTGCAATGCAGGAGACACAGGTTCAATCCACCCACTCCAGTATTCTTGCCTGGAGAATCCCATTGACAGAGGACCCTGTCTTGCTACAGTCCATGGGATCACAGAGTCAGATATGACTGAAGTAACTGCACACACATACATACATAATAATATAGACGGTAGAAAATTGAGTGGAAGAGAGACATGATGCCCTAATCCAGAGTGAAAGCTTAGTAAACTTTAATAACTTTGAGGTCCTCCTTTGTGAGGGGCAAAATGGAAATACTATATACACATAAAAGTAGTGTTGATGGTGCGTAGGTGTTCATTTTCTTACTTGGCAAAGGACTCAAGCAGCTTGCATTACAATGTACAGTTATAATGGCGCAGTTAAAAATAAACACAACAAAAATCAACATTTTAAAGCAGACATCTAGACACAATCAAGCATTACATTCAGTACTGGTTGTGCTTCTCATCTTAAACAACACATCCATGACTGATTTAGCAGAGAGGAGAAGATTATTTAGAGACAGAAAACGTTTGAACTTCTAGATATGAAGCTATCATAATTTTTATCTTTCTCTTATACCGTGACTATGGTCACTAAAAAGTTACAATTTTTCTTCTCTTTTACTGCGTCCTGTACTCTAAAAGCTAAATAGAACCCTCTCATATTTACATGTGAAATGTAAAGTGTCTGAGGCATTTCTAGATAAAGAAATTTATGGTGCATCACAGGAAGAAGCTTCACGATGCTATGCAAGGGCAGCAGATAGAGAAGCTGGGCAGCCTCCCTGTCTTTGTACATAAAGCTCCTGTGCATTAAAAATGTGTGCTCAATTGATGGCTCAGTCATGTCCGACTCTTTGTGACCTCATTGACCATAGATTGCTAGGCTCCTCTGTCCATAGAGTTTTCTAGGCAAGAATACTAGAGCTGGTGGCCATTTTCTACTTCAGGGGATCTTTCTGACCCAGGGACTGAATCCATGCCTCCTGTATTTACAGGCAGAATCTTGACCATTGAGCCACCTGGCAAGTCTACGTGTATTAAAAGCAGAGAGTGACGACAGAGCCATGTGTCCAACTTGGGATCCACAAAGATACTGCAAAATATCTTAGTTTGCCACTTTTTGGTTCTGCAGGCCATTTCACATTTTTGTCCATGTTATTTTCTCTAGGCAGAATGGAGGTAATGTCACAATACATCATTCTCCTAAGTGATGTAGGATTGTGTGGGTGTTGGGGGGTGGGGGATCGGGGATAAGTTGGAGAATTTAAGAGAAGTGGTGATTCAATATTCTACTAATATAATCTATGCACATATTTTTATGATAATATTGAAGATCAGATCTTATAAAAGTGACACATACTTTTCTATTTCATCTTGGTTGACTTTCATAAATTCAAATAATTTGACGGAGCTCAACTTAAAATGCTTCATTAAATTTATTCCATATCAGGGCAACTACTGTTATATTTAATTATGTGCTTTATTTAATGAAAATTAATTTTTTCTGTTGTCTTTATAAATATAAGCAGCTTATAGTCACTTTGCACATTACTGCTTAGTGCACTTTAATACACACATTTTCTTATTTCAGTCAGCACCCAAAGATAAGCAAGGCTGCTCATTTTTCCTTGTTTGCTCTTGTTTGGACACGCCAGCTCTGTGATCCTCTAATACTCTGAGTCATACTTGGGAAAGCTTATTGTGCAGATGGTCCTGGTATTCTGCATGTTAGAATAATCTCCACAGGCAAGAGGAGCTAAAGTGTTAATGCAATTAAATTCTTAATTTCAAGTCCAAATATTTTACTTCCTTATAGTAAATCTTGCTCATTATGTATGTAGCACATATGGGCAGAATTAATCCTCTCTAATCTCAGGTTCTCTAGAGTTCTTACTTAACCTTTTTTTATTCTGATCATCAAAATATTGCAATAGGCAAAAATTATTCATTTCTAGACTATCATAACTGAGGTAGAATACTAATTAGTAGCTTCATGGGGGTTTAGTAGCTAAGTCATGTCCTACTCTTGATACCCCATGGACTATAGCCCACCAGGCTCCTTTGTCCGTGAGCTTCTCCAGAGAATACTGGAGTGGGTTGCCATTTCCTTCTCTGGGGGATCTTATTTGCCATAATGATAAAAATTATTGATTTATTGAAGTAAGGTACATGCTCTGAAATGACCCACATGTACTCTCATTTACACACACATTCATAGGCACATAATAGTTTATATATTATTTACAGACTTGCTGTGTGGTGTGATACCAAACTCTTGACTGGTAAAACCAAAAAGTAAGTTGTTTATTTGAGGACTGGGGGTGGCTTTCAAGGCCAGATTCTCCAAAGTCTAAGATTCTGAAATTCTAATTTGAGTTTCCATCATGTTCTTGCATAAGCTGTGTGCCCTTACTTTTCTAAGGCTATAAGCATACTGTTTTAAGCACTTAATCTGACCTGCTGAGTAGTTCTCACCTTCTTTTTTATGCACTTATAAAGAAAAGTTTACTACTTGTAATGTTAAGTAGTAAATGTCATTTCCAACAATTAAACTATTGAGTTGGTCAAAAAAATTCATTTGGAGTTTTCTGTAAAATTGTATGGGTATGCCAGAATAAAATTTTTGGTCAATCCAGTATTTTCAGCATGGTTAAGTCTGTTAAATCTCATTTAGAAATAAGAATCAAAGCTCATTTTTCAACATGGATGGACCTTTAAGACATTATGCTAAGTGAAATAAGCCAGAGAGAGAAAGAAAAATATTATATAATCTCAGTTATATATGCAACCTTAAAACAACAACAACAAAAAGTGAACGTATAGAAACAAAAAAAGAGATCAGACTATTTTTGATTTCCAGAAGTGGACTATCCAGGGATGGGGGGATTGGGAAAAGGTGGTCAAAAGATATAAATTTCCAGTTGTAAGTGCTAGGGCATAGGTTCTAGGGCATAACGTAATATATAATAAATACAGCTGATACTGCTACATGATGTATAGGAAAGTTGTTAAGAAAGTAAGTCTTATGAGTTCACAGGGAAAAATTGCTTTCTTTTCTCTTTATTTTATCTATATGAGAAGATATATGTTGCCTGGAATCTACTGTGATAATCTTTTCAAAATATATGTAAATCAAACCATCATAATGTATGCCTTAAACTTATAGTGATATATGTCAATTACTTCTATATAAAACTTGAGAAAAACTGACTTGTTTTGGATCTGAACTACAAAGCAAATCATTTCAGTAAGTGAATGAGATTAAAATGATCCATGTGAAGATGATTGGAGTTGGAAACATTAGTCTGAACTGACATTTAGCTTTATATAGACACATGTAGTTACTTAGAAACATACTTACAGATGTGTTGAGTATATATTTGCTAATATGAATACCTGTTTGTTTGTTTTTCTGCCAATTGAGAGATACTAAAATTAACCGTCCAATAGTGATAAGGACATCTAACATAAAAATACTGGTTTCTATATACCATTTCCATAATGTGTGTGCTAAATCACTCAGTTGTGTCCAACTCTTTGCAACCCTATGGACTGTAGCCTGCCAGGCTCCTCTGTCCATGGGGATTCTTAAGGCAAGAATAGTGGAGTGGGTTACCATGGCCTCCTCCAGGGGATCCTCCCAATCCAGGGACTGAACCCAGGTCTCATGTGTTGCAGGCAGATTCTCTACCATCTGAGCCACCAGGGACACCCAATACCATTCTCCAATGAGAGGGACTGCCCTCCTTGGTGAAATGGCAAATCTGAGTATTTGGTCAAGCAGTACAGAAAATGAGGCTGGAGAGTCACCTAGTGTAAGAAAGCAAAGAGCAAGAGTGCTCAGGGCATGCACACACCTTGATGAGGGTATGTCAAAGGCACACAGGAGATAATTGAAAGAGTTCACAACAGCCAAAGCTGTAAAAATAACATCCTGAGCAACAAAATAGAGGAAGTAATAGTGGATTATAACCCAAAGTATAAATAGATATAAATGAGTCCATGTGATTAAAAATAAACAATTTAATAAACAAATGTGCACATTTCACATGCTAACAAGGTTATGCTCAAAATCCTTCAAGCTGGACTTCAGCTGTACGCGAACTGAACACTTCCAGATGTACAAGCTGAATTTAGAAAAGTCAGAGAAACCAAAGATCAAATTGCCAACATCTGTTGTATCATGCAAAAAGCAAGAGAATTGAAAAAAAAAAAAATACTTCTGCTTCATTGACTAGGCTAAAGCCTTTGATTGTGTAGATCACAGCAAACTGTGGAAAATTCTTAAAGAGATGAATACCAGACCACCTTACTTGACTCCTGAGAAACCTCTATGCAGGTTAACAAGATAGAGTTAGAAGTGGACATGGAATAAAGGACTGGTTCAAAATTAGGAAAGGAGTAGGACAAGACAGCATGCTGTCACCCTGCTTCTTTAACTTCCATGCAAAGTACATCATGTGAAGTACCAGGCTACATTAATCACAAGCTGGAATCAAGGTTCCTTGGAGAAGTATCAACAACCTCAAAATGCAGATGGTATCGCTCTAATGAAAGAAAGTAAAAACAAAAAAAACTACAGAGGCTTTTGATAAAGATGAAAGAGGAGAGTGACAAAGCTGGCCTAAAATTCAACATTCAGAAAATTAAGATGATGGTGTCTGATCCCATCACTTCATGGCAAATAGATGGAAAAAAAGTGGAAATAGTGATAGATTTGCTTTTCTTGGGCTCCAAAATCACTGCAGATGATGATGATAGCCATGAAATTAAAGACATTTGCTCCTTGGAAGAAAAGCTATGACAAACTTAGCAAGTTAAAAAGCAGAGACACCACTTTGCTGGTTAAGGTCCCTATAGTCAAAGCTATGGTTTTTTCAGTGATCATGTATGGATGTGAGAGTTGGACCATACAGAAGGCTGAGTGCCGAAGAATTGATCCTTTTGAACTGTGCCGCTGGAGAAGACTCTTGAGAGTCCCTTGGAATGCAAGAAGATCCAACCAGTCAATCCTAGAGGAAATCAATCCTCAATATTCTCCTGAAGGATTGATGTGGAAGCTGAAGGCCCAATACTTTGGCCACCTGATGCAAAAAAACTGACTCATTGGAAAAGACTCTGATGCTGGGAAAGATTGAAGGCAGGAGGAGAAGGGATCGACAGAGGATGACATAGTTGGATGGCATCACCGACTCAATGGGCATGAGTTTGAGTAAACTCCAGGAGATAGTAAAGAGCAAGAAAGCCTGGTTTGCTGCAGTTCATGGGGTTGCAAAAATTTGGACATGACTTAGCAACTGAACAAAACAAGAAAAGAAGAAACAATTCCATTTTGAAGAATTCCAAGTAATTGATGTTGAAAATCTGTGCTCAAGGAAAAGGGGAGCGTAACTCCTAGCTCTTGGTTGGTAGCCTGCACATAGCAACCTCCTGGCAAAGAGTTGCAGTGTGCAAAGGGAGAAAAGGAAGTAACTTGAGGTCGAGAAACCTGGCAAATGCTCTCTCAGCCAGACAATCCAGTGCACCATCAAATCATGAACCCCCCTGGTGATATTCATCCCTAGTACGCTATTTTCAAAACCATTCTTTACCTCTGGGGTCTTCCCCACAACCCATAAACACAATTATATCATACGAAATGCATTAGAAAACTTTCAGTGGAAGGCATCCTACAAAACAACTGACCAGCACAGTTCAAAACCATCAAGAATAAGGTCTGAGAAACTCTCCCAGGAAAGAGAGGGCTACGAAGGCGTGACCCCTGGATGCAGTGTGGTAACCGAGATGGCATCCTGGGACTGAAGCAATCCCATCGATAAAAAGTACAGTAATACACATGAACTGTGGAGTTTTGTTGGCAATACTGTATCAGTGCTGTTTGATTAATAGCGATAAATTTGCCATGCTAATGTAACATGGTACTCATAGGGGAGACTGCGTTTGAGGTATATGTGAACTCCTTGTATATATTTCTGCATTTACCTCTTTTTTTTTTTTAATAAACTGAAAGTATTCTATTTAGAACTCCATATTCTATAATGTCCATATGGGAAAAGAATCTGAAAAAGAATGAATATATGTATGCATATAAATGAATCACTTTGCTGTACACCAGGAATAGCAATGTAAGTCAACTAGGCTCCAACATTAGATTTAAAAACTTTTTAAACAAAGTTTAAAAATTTAAAAAAAAAAAGCAATGATAAAACAAGCAAATGATTCTCCAAAGATTGCCATCCCCGAGTCACCACATCCTCACCCATGGACTCTGCACTTGAGCATCATACATCCTGTATCACCCTGCATCATCATGCCACTTTGTCAGTAGGCAGCACAGGTAAGATCTCCAAGAGCACTGACCACACAGACTAGTAACGTGCAGGAAATAACTGGACAGTGATGAACTTTGAGTATTTACCTCCACAGTTTTTCAATATAAATTATTTAGACTGTAGTAATAGCTGTGCTTTACAAAAAAGCCCACAAAGTGTCTGAAAGTTCAACAAGCATCTCTGGTTCAAACAAGAGTACAAGTTGCCTCCCGCACGCCACATTGGCTTTGGAGTCTGTGTGTCTGCATAAATGTGTTGCATGTAAGGCTTCAGTCAGTGATTTTTGAACAAACAACTAAATATTGTGACACAAAATTTTAATTTTAAGGAGTTTCTATTAACTGCAAGGAGTCCAATCAGTCCCTCTTAAAGAAAATCAGTCCTGAATATTCATTGGAAGGACTGATGTTGAAGCTGAAACTCCAACACTTTGGCCACCTGATGCAAAGATCTGACTCATTTAAAAAGACCCTGATGCTGGGAAAGATTGAAGGCAGGAGGAGAAGGGGCCAACAGAGGATGAAATAGTTGGATGGAATCACCAACTCGATGGACATGAGTTTGCGTAAACTCCGGGAGTTGGTGATGGACAGGGAAGCCTGGTGTGCTGTAGTCCATGGGGTCACAAAGAGTCAGACATGACTGAGTGACTGAACTGAACTGACTGAAGGTTTAAATTCCTTTTTAAGAAAGACCATGATAATTGTTGTTATTCAATTGCTATGTCGTGTCCAACTTCTTGTAACAGGCTCTTCTATTCTCCACTACCACCCAGAGTTTGCTTAAATTCATGTCCATTGAGTCAGTGATGCTATCTAACCATTGCATCCTCTGTCATCCCCTTCTCCTGCCTTCAATCTTTCCCAGAATAAGGATCTTTTCCAGTAAGCTGAATTGAAGCTTCAGCATCAATTCTTTCAATAAATATTCAAGGTTGATCTCCTTTAGGATGGACTGGTTTGATCTCCTTGCAGTCCAAGGGGTTCTCAAGAGTCTTCCCCCGCACCACAGTTTTAAAGGATCAGTTCCTTGGTTCGGATTTCTTTATGATCCAAGTCTCATATCCTTTCATGACTACTATCATGAGGATTAATCCACTTAATTCTGAAAGCAGTTATCAGGCACCTTGTAAGGAACTCCTATTTGCAATTGAGGGAGGAAGAGTGCAGAGAGAGAAAGCAAGAGAGAAATAAAGGCGCCTCAGCTTCGAATAGTTCATCTCTCCAAAAGGAGAGCAGGCATGAACTTGGTGGGAAGGAATGGCACAGAGAAGAAACGTAGAGAGCCACATTAAAAAAAAAAATGTTTCAGAACAAAGATGGCGAGTGTGACCTGACTCCATGAGGCATACGTGCGTGGCTTCAGTGAAAAAGTCCCGAAGTGGGATCAGTTCTCTGAAGTTGGATGTAAGCGCTCCCTACCTCACATTTTATTTCTCTTTTCTCCTTATAATATTCATTTCTTATTTTTCTGTATTCCAAAGCATTCCAGTAATCGGCAATGCATCATCAAGTTTTACCCCTACTTCTCTCTCTGACATAATCACCTGAAAACATATACTACTGGAAAAACCATAGCTTTGACTAGATGGACCATTGTTGGTAAAGTAATGTCTCTGCTTTATAATATGCTCTCTAGGGTGGTCATAGCTTTTCTTCCAAGGAGTAAGTGTCTTTTAGTGTCATGGCTGCAGTCACCATCTGCAGAGGTCAAGCATATTATAAATTCTCAGTTTCTTGGACCAGCTTTCTCAGAAAAAATACAACTCAAGGAATGTTTGTATCGCATTGGTGCTCCAGTTTGTTCGAAACCTCTTGAGGTCTACTTTCAGAATTTAGTAGTAATTCTTTTACCATAACTGAAGGTAATGCAGAAAATATCTTATTGAAACTAAACTGCACACAAATTGTATTGCAAAAGGGGACATATAAAAAATTGCCTAATAAAGAAGAAAACTACAGCTGCCTGAAAAGAATTAGGACCACAAAATACACAGCATGTTCTCTCTGCCTAAAGTCAAGGCTGTGTTTCACTTCTGTGTCATTGAATGCAAATCAACAGCCTTAGGATACGGCTCTACCTGAAGCAAATTTTACTACTTGGTTCCACTGGCATAACATACGAGGTTGTTGGGAAACCAACCTTTACACACACACACACACACACATTTAATACAATATTGTAAAGTAATTAGCCTTGAATTAAAATAAATAAACTTATATTTAAAAAATCAATCCTAAAGGGAAAAAAAAGATAGTTTTATTGTGCTTTCTGTGGTTTGCACTGAAGAATTGGGGTCCAGAATAATATTTAATAAACCTCTTTCTGACCCCTGATGGCTCAGCAGTTAAAGGATTCACTTGCAAACAGGAGACACAATAGACACAGTTTTAATCCCTTGGACAGTAAGATGCCATGGAAAATAAAATGGCAATCCAATCCAGTAGTCTTGCCTGAAAAACCCCATTGACAGAGGAGCCTGGCAGGCTACAGTTCAGAAGGGCCCCAAAGAGTAGGTCACACTGAGCAACTAAGCACACAGCCTGACTCCTGAGTGTTTTGTAATCAAGATTAACCACCTTAAAATTAAAAATCAGTACAGTTCAGTCCCTCAGTCCTAATTCTTTGTGACCCTATGACCTGAAGCACGCCAGTCTTCCCGGTCCATCACCAACACCCAGAGCTTACTCAAGCTCATGTCCATTGAGTCGGTGATGCCATCTAACCGTCTTATCCTCTGCTGTCCCCTTCTCCTCCCACCTTCGATCTTTCCCAGCATCAGGTCTTTTCCAATGAGTCAGTTTTTCACATCAGTTGACCAAAGTATTGGAGTTTCACCATCAGCATCAGTCCTTCCAATGAATATTCAGGACTGATTTCCTTTAGGATAGACTGGTTGGATCTCCTTGCAGTCTAAGCGACTCTCAAGAGTCTTCTCTAACACCACAGTTCAAAAGCATCAATTCTTCGGTGCTCAGCTTTCTTCACAGTCCAACTCTCACATCCATACATAACTACTGGCAAAACCATAGCTTTGACTAGACGGACCATTGTTGGTAAAGTAATATCTCTGCTTTTTAATATGCTGTCTAGGTTGATCATCGGAGAAGGCAGTGTCAACCCACTCCAGTTCTCTTGCCTGGAAAATCTCATGGACAGAGGAGCCTGATAGGCTGTAGTCCATGGGGTCGCAAAGAGACGGACATGACTGAGCGACTTCACTTTTACTTTTCATTTTCATGCACTGGAGAAGGAAATGGCAACCCACTCCAGTGTTCTTGCCTGGAGAATCCCAAGACGGTGGAGCCTGGTGGGCTGCCATCTACGGGGTCCACAGAGTCGGACACGACTGAAGCGACTTAGCAGCAGCAGCAGCAGGTTGATCATAGCTTTTCTTCCACGGAGAAAATGTCTTGTAATTTTGTGACTGCAGTCTCCATCTGCAGTGATTTGGTGCCCCAAAAATAAAGTCTGTCAATGTTTCCATTGTGTCCCCATCTATTTGCCATAAAGTGATGGGAACAGATGCCATGATCTCAGTTTTCTGAGTGTTGAGTTTTAAGCCAACTTTTTCACTCTCCTCTCTCACTTTCATCAAGAGGCTCTTTAGTTCTTTGCTTTCTGACATAACGGTGTTGTCATCTGTGTATCTGAGGTTATTGCTATTTCTCCCGGCAAGCTTGATTCCAGCCTGTGCTTCCTCCAGCCCAGCATTTCTCATGATGTACTCTGCATATAAGTTAAATAAGCAGGGTGACAATATACAGCCTTGATGTAAACCTTTCCCGATTTGGAACAAGTCTGTTGTTCCATGTCCAGTTCTAACTGTTGCTTCTTGATCTGCATACAGATTTCTCAGAATGCAGGTTACATAGTCTGGTATGCCCATCTCTTTCATAATTTTCCACAGTTTATTGTGATCCACACAGTCAAAGGCTTTGGCATAGTCAATAAAGCAGAAATAGATGTTTTTCTGGAACTCTCTTGCTTTTTCTATGATCCAGCAGATATTGGCAATTTGATCTCTGGTTCCTCTGCCTTTTCTAAAACCAGCTTGAACATCAGGAAGTTCACGGTTCACGTATTGCTGAAGTCTGGCTTGGAGAATTTTGAGCATTACTTGACTAGCGTGTGAGATGAGTGCAATTGTGCAGTAGTTTGAGCATTCTTTGGCATTGCCTTTCTTTGGGATTGGAATGAAAACTGACCTTTTCCAGGCCTGTGGCCACTGCTGAGTTTTCCAAATTTGCTGGCATATTGAGTGCAGCACTTTCACAGCATCATCTTTCAGGATTTGGAATAGCTCAACTGGAATTCCATCACCTCCACTAGCTTTGTTCATAGTGATGATTTCTAAGGCCCACTTGACTTCAGATTCCAGGAAGTCTGGCTCTAAGTGAGTGATCATACCATCGTGATTATCTGGGTCATGAAGATCTTTTTTGTACATTTCTTCTGTGTATTCTTGCCATCTCTTCTTAGTATCTTCTACTTCTGTTAGGTGCATACGGTTTATGTCCTTTATCGAGCCCATCTTTGCATGAAATGTCCCCTTGGTATCTCTAATTTTCTTGAAGAGATCTCTAGTCTTTCCCATTCTGTTGTTTTCCTCTATTTCTTTGCATTGATCACTGAGGAAGCCTTTCTTATCTCTCCCTGCTATTCTTTGGAACTCTGCATTCAGATGCTTATATCTTTCCTTTTCTCCTTTGCTTTTCGCTTCTCTTCTTTTCACAGCTATTTGTAAGGCCTCCCCAGACAACCATTTTGCATTTTTGCATTTCTTTTCCATGGGGATGGTCTTGATCCCTGTCTCCTGTACAATGTCACAAACCTCCGTCCATAGTTCATCAGGCACTCTATCTATCAGATCTAGTCCCTCAAATCTATTTCTCACTTCCACTGTATAATCATAAAGGATTTGATTTAAGTCATACCTGAATGGTCTAGTGGTTTTCCCTACTTTCTTCAATAAAAAATAAATGTACACAAATTGTGTGTTGAATTATGTCCCACCAAGGCATTGAAGTCCTAACCTCTTGTCTCTGTTGAATGTTCCCTTATGGAAATTGGGAAATTGGTTCTTTGTAGATGACCAAGTTAAAAGGAGGTGGGTTTCATTGTGCTCTGCTGTGCTTAGTTAGTCATGTCCAAATCTTTGTGACCCCTTGGACTGTAGCCTATCTGGCTCCTCTGTCCAAGGAATTCTCTGGGCAAGAATCCTGAACCGGGTTGCCATTCCCTCCTCCAGGGTCTTCGTTAAAGTGGGCCTTAATCCAATATGATGATTTTTTCATAAAAAAGGAAAATTTAGACACAAGGACAGATAAGTACACAGTGGGAACACCCTATAAAGATGAAAGCAGATATTGGGTGATGTAACAATAAGCCAAGAAAAGCCAAAGAGTGCAAACCATTAGAAGTTAGGGCAGAGACATGGAACAAAACTCTCCCGCAGAAGAAATCAACGCTGCCAACACTGTGATCTCGGACATTAATTATCCTTCTGAACTGTGCAAAAATGCATTTCTGTTGTTAAGCCTCCCAGTTTGTGGTACCAAGTTATGATAGATCTAGAAACTAATATGCATTTAGGTAAATGAAAATGTAGGAGGGAAAAATATAAAAATTAATGAAAAAAAATTTGAGGAGATACTTAAGAAATAAGTTTAGCAGCTATCCAATTTTCCTAACAACAGTTATTGAAGAGACTATCTTTTCTTCATTGTATAGTCTCGCTTCCTTTGTCATAGATTAGTGACCGTAAGTGTGTGGGTTTGTCACTGGACTTTCTATTGTGTTCCATGGATATGCATTCCTATTTTTGTGCTAGTACCATACTGTTTTGATTACTGTGGCTTACAAAATACTTTGAAATCAGGGAGCCTAATTCGTTCAGCTCTGTTTTTCTTACTCAAGATGCTTTGGCTATTCAGTGTCTTTTTTATTCCATACAAATTGTAAAATGTTTTGTTGTAATTCTGTGAAAAATGTCATTGGTAATTTGATAAGGATTGCATTGAATATGTAGATTGCTGTGGGATGTATTGCTGTGGGATCAATTTTCACAACATTGATTCTTGGAACCCAAGAACATGGTATATTTCTTTATCTGCTTGTGTGATCTTTGATTTATTTCATCAATATCTTATATTTTTGGAGAACAAGTCTTTTGCCTCCTTAGGTACCTTTATTTCTAGTTATTTTATCTTTTGATGTGATAGTAAATAGGATTATTTCCTCAGTTTCTCTTCCTGACCTTTCAGTGCTATAAGAATGCAAGAGATTTCTGTGTATTAATTTTGTAACCTGAAAATTTACCAAATTCATTGATGATCTCTCATCATTTTCTGGGGATATCTTTAGGATTTTCCATGTATAGTATTATGTCATCTACAAAATTTGACATTCTTACTTCTTCTCCAAGTTGAATTCATTTTATTTCTTTTTCTTCTCTGATTGCTGGAGCTAGGACTTCCAAAACTGTTTTGAATAATAGTGGCAAGAATAGACATCCTTGTCTTGACCTTAGAGAAAATGCTTTCAGTTTCCCCCCATTGATGATAATGTTTGCTGATGGTTTGTCGTGTGTGTGAATGTGTGTTAGTTGCTCAGTTGTGTCTGACTCTTTGCAACCCCATCGATTGGGCCCACCCCCTACCCCGGCTCTCTGTCCATGGAACTCTCCAGCCAAGATTACTGGAGCGGGCTGCCATTTCCTTCTCCAGGGGATCTTCCCAACCCAGGGATCAAACCACAGTATCCCACATTGCAGGCAGACTCTCTACCATCTGAGCCACCAGGGAAGTGAGGGTTTGTCGTACATGGCTTGTATTATTTTGATGTAGATGTATGATCCTTTTAATGTGTTGTTGGATTTGGCTCACTAGTATTTTGTCAAGAATTTTTCATCTGTGTTCATCAGTGATATTGGCCTGTAATTTTTCGATGTGGTATCTTTGTCTGGTTTTGGTATCTGGGTGAAGGTGGCTTAGTTGAATGAACTTGGGAGTGTTCTTTCCTCTGCAGTTTTTTTTGGGAGAGTTTCAGAAGTGTAGGTGCTAATGCTTTTCTAAGTGTTTGATAGACTTTGCCTGTGAGGCCATCTGTTACTGGGCTTTTATTTGTTGGAAGAGTTTTAATCACAGTTTCAATTTCAGTGCTTGCAACTGGTCTGGTCACATTCATTTTCTGTTCTTCCTGGTTTACTCTTGGAAGTTTATACCTTCCTAAGAATTTATCCTTTTCTTCTAGAAGAATGAAGTTAGAACACTCCCTAACACCGTACATAAAAAATAAACTCGAATGGAGTTAAAGACCTAAATGTAAGGGCAAATACTGTAAAACAGTCTGCCCATTGATACACAGTGAATTTTAATGAAAAATAAATTTAAACATATTATAATAGAAATAGTAGCATACATTTCTGTCACAATAAGGTCTAGGAAAACATGATGGTTTTTAAGTCTCTCTGGTAGCTCATATAGACATTTTCCATCTTGATTTATGAAACTGGCCCTTGCTCTACATTTGTGGGAACTGATCCATGTCAATCTAATGCTTATTAATGTCTGGTTAATTGTCCTCATTAGAGATGCTAACTGTTCTCAAGTCAGCACCTCTTCATCCCTAGAGACGCTTTAGTGGCTCTGAGACCAAAACTGACCTGTCCCTTTATTGCTACAGTAGAATTTCTCAATTTGCATTGCTACTCCTTAGATAATTTCTATAGTATATTTCCCTTTCTCAAAACTCCTTCCAGACCCCTCCTCAGTCACTGCTTGGTGGTCAGCTGCAGCGACTTGAGCCACTTTCCCTCTGTCCAGTGGCAGAAAGTGTCCAATGAAATTACTTCAGTCTTTTTAAAAAACCCTATCCCACTCCTGGCCTTGTTCCTTGTCCTTCCTTTTGCCTTCTGATTTTACTCTTAGAGAGTCAAGCCTTAGCTTACAGCAGAGTCTCTTACACAGATCTCTGCACAATTCCACAGCAGGGTTTGATCAAGCTGCATGCCCCACTCCGTACTCTCTATCTGATCTGAAATAAAGCAAAGCATGAGTGCACTTTTCATGTTCTCAGTTCAGTTCAGTTGCTCAGTCACATCGACCGTTTGAAACCCCATGGGCTGCAGCACGCCAGGCCTCCCCGTCCATCACCAACTCCCGGAGCTTGCTCAAATTCATGTCCATTGAGTCGGTGATGCCATCCAGCCATCTCATCCTCTGTCGTCCCCTTCTCCTCCCACCTTCAGTCTTTCCCAGCATCAGGGTCTTTTCCAATGAGTCAGTTCTTAGCATCAGGTGGCCAGAGTATTGGAGTTTCAGCTTCAGCATCAGTCCTTCCAATGAATATTCAGGACTGATCTCCTTTAGGATGGACTGGTTGGATCTCCTTGCAGTCCCTTCAAGAGTCTTCTCCAACACCACAGTTCAAAAACATCAATTCTTCAGCACTCAGCTTTCTTTATATACATGTTCTATATGTATATAAGTCATTTAATTCTTGAGCAATTGATCTTCACACATATGGGATAGAAAATATGTATCTTTAAAAATCCAACATAAGAATTTTCGAGTTATTACAGATGGTCCCAACACTGGATGGGTTAGCTTATGATTTTGAGGCTTTATGATGGTGTGAAATCCATATGCATTCTGTAGAAATTTTGAGCTTTTCTTGGACTAGGGGCGTGGGGTAAGATAGCGTGATGCTGGGCAGGGGGAAGGAGCCTCAGTTCCACAAGCCATGCGTTCATGAGAGTCAACAGCCTATATAGTCACTGTCACTCTCTTTTTCACTTTCAGTACAGTATCCCATGAATTACATGAAGCATCTTACCCTTTGGGCTTCTCAACTGGCACTACTGGTAAAGAACCTGCCTGCCAGGGCAGGAAACATAAGAGATGCAGGTTTGATCCCTGGATCAGGAAGATCCCATGGAGAAGGGCATGGCAATTCACTATCACTTTATAACAAAATAGAATTTGTGTTAGGTGAGTTGCCAACTCCAGGCTAATACAAGTATTCTAGGCTAAGTTAAGATGTTCAGCAGGTTAGGTGCATTCAGTGCATTTTGACATTTTTTTTTGGGGGGGGGATGGGTTTATTGGGACGTAATCCATGTTCATTGGAAGGAATGATGCTAAAGCTGAAACTCCAGTACTTTGGCCACCTCATGCGAAGAGTTGACTCAGTGTAAAAGACTCTGATGCTGGGAAGGATTGGGGACAGGAGGAGAAGGGGATGACAGAGGATGAGATGGCTGGATGGCATCACTGACTCGATGGACATGAGTCTGAGTGAACTCCAGGAGTTGGTGATGGACAGGGAGGCCTGGGGTGCTGCGATTCATGGGGTCACAAAGAGTCGGACACGACTGAGCTACTGAACTGAATCCCATTATAAGTCAAGGAAGAACTGTAGTGAAAATTAACAGAAAGAATGGAACAGTATCTACCCGTAGACCATTGATTCATCATCTCCTTACTTATTTTTCTCAGTAGACTGCTATCTTCTTTAGGATGAAACTTGAGAAACCAAAAATCACCTACCATAGAATTTGGAATCAAGTAGGGCCTTAATCAGATCAGTTGCTCAGTCATGTCCGACTCTTTGTGACCCCATGAATCGCACATGCCAGGCCTCCCTGTCCATCACCAACTCCCGGAGTTCACTCAGACTCATGTCCATCCAGTCAGTGATGCCATCCAGCCATCTCATCCTCTGTCGTCCCCTTCTCTTCTTGCCCCCAATCCCTCCCAGCATCAGAGTCTTTTCCAATGAGTCAACTCTTCAGAGGAGGTGGCCAAAGTACTACAGTTTCAGCTTTAGCATCATTCCTTCCAAAGAAATCCCAGGGCTGATCTCCTTCAGAATGGACTGGTTGGATCTCCTTGCAGTCCAAGGGATTCTCAAGAGTCTTCTCCAACACCACAGTTCAAAAGCATCTATTCTTCGGCACTCAGCCTTCTTCACAGTCCAACTCTAATATCCATACATGACCACAGGAAAAACCATAGCCTTGACTAGACAGACCTTTTTTGGCAAAGTAATGTCTCTGCTTTTCAATATGCTATCTAGGTTGGTCATAACTTTCCTTCCAAGGAGTAAGCGTCTTTTAATTTCATGGCTGCAGTCACCATCTGCAGTGATTTTGGAGCCCAGAAAAATAAAGTCTGACACTGTTTCCACTATTTCCCCATCTATTTCCCATGAAGTGATGGGACCAGATGCCATGATCTTCGTTTTCTGAATGTTGAACTTTAAGCCAACTTTTTCACTCTCCACTTTCACCTTCATCAAGAGGCTCTTTAGTTCCTCTTCACTTTCTGCCATAATGGTGGTGTCATCTACATATATGAGGTTATTGATATTTCTCCTGGCAATCTTGATTCCAGCTTGTGTTTCTTCCAGTCCAGAGTTTCTCATGGTGTACTCTGCATATAAGTTAAATAAACAGGGTGACAATATACAGCCTTGACGTACTCCTTTTCCTATTTGGAACCAGTCTGTTGTTCCATGTCCAGTTCTAACTATTGCTTCCTGACCTGCATACAAATTTCTCAAGAGGCAGATCAGGTGGTGTGGTATTCCCACCTCTTTCAGAATTTTCCACAGTTTATTGTGATCCACACAGTCAAAGGCTTTGGCATAGTCAATAAAGCAGAAATAGATGTTTTTCTGGAACTCTCTTGCTTTTTCCATGATCCAGCGGATGTTGGCAATTTGATCTCTGGTTCTTCTGCCTTTTCTAAAACCAGCTTGAATGTCAGGAAGTTCACGGTTCACATATTGCTGAAGCCTGGCTTGGAGAATTTTAAGCATTACTTTAATAGTGTGTGAGATGAATGCAATTGTGCAGTAGTTTGAACATTCTTTGGCATTGCCTTTCTTTGGGATTGGAATGAAAACTGACCTTTTCCAGGCCTGTGGCCACTGCTGAGTTTTCCAAATTTGCTGGCATATTGAATGCAGTACTTTCACAGCATCATCTTTCAGGATTTGGAATAGCTCAACTGGAATTCCATCACCTCCACTAGCTTTGTTCGTAGTGATGCTTTCTAAGGCCCACTTGACTTCACATTCCAGGATGTCTGGCTCTAGGTCAGTGATCACACCATCATGATTATCTGGGTCATGAAGATCTTTTTGTACATTTCTTCTGTGTATTCTTGCCATCTCTTCTTAATATCTTTAGCTTCTGTTAGGTCCATACCATTTCTGTCCTTTATCAAGCCCATCTTTGCATGAAATGTTCCTTTGGTATTTCAGATTTTCTTGAAGAGATCTGTAGTCTTTCCCATTCTGTTGTTTTCCTCTATTTCTTTGCGTTGATTGCTGAAGAAGGCTTTCTTATTTCTTCTTGCTATTCTTTGGAACTCTGCATTCAGATGTTTATATCTTTCCTTTTCTCCTTTGCTTTTCGCTTCTCTTCTTTTCACAGCTATTTGTAATGCCTCCCCAGACAGCCATTTTGCTTTTTTGCATTTCTTTTCCCGGGGGATGGTCTTGATCCCTGTCTCCTGTACAATGTCACAAACCTTATTCCATAGCTCATCAGGCACCCTATCTATCAGATCTAGGCCCTTAAGTCTATTTCTCACTGCCACTGTATAATCGTAAGAGATTTGATTTAGGTCATACCTGAATAGTCTAGTGGTTTTCCCTACTTTCTTCAATTTAAGTCTGAATTTGGCAATAAGGAGTTCATGGTCTGAGCCACAGTCAGCTCCTGGTCTTGTTTTTGCTGACTGTATGCCTTAATACATATGGATTAAATGAAAGACAAGAAAGAACGCAAAAAGGAAAGTGAATAATTTCTATAGTATATCTTCCTGAGCTCTGATAAGGTCCATCTAATGAAGTTCCACACTGTAAGTCACACTATAATGTGGAGTTACTACCAGGCTGCAGTGAGAGACAGGGTTCATACCTCTTTTTTTCAGAAAACACTAAATGTAAATATGTCCTCAATAAATATAGAGTAAATGAAGGAGTTCAGTATAGATTAGTATAGAAGGCAAGTCATAGATATTAATTCTCATGAAAAACCAATCAAAGAAGAAAGAATTCAAATTAAATGCACTTTGTTTCCATTGATAGAATTCTTAAAGTATAACTCAATTAACAATGTTTTATTGAAATTTTTTGACAAAAGTCTTGCCCTCTATTCCATTGTGTATGATTGAAAAATCACATTGAGATATACAGGTTTATAGAACATTAAGAGTGATGGACATAGTTTATAGTTTTGCATTTTAATATAGTTTAAAGATGGAAGCTATGCATTGACTATCTCCATTAATGTATCCATTCTTTAAATATGATTTTGGAAATGCTTAGTCTTTACTGTCTTCCAAAGTTAAAAATAGTGTACAATTAATTACACTATTTTGTGTAAGCATTGATGAGATAGCTAAATAAAGTATATTCTAAGTTCCATGAGGGAAAATCTTGTTCATACAAGAAAACATGAGGTCTCCATAATTTTCAACATATGTTCTGCTTGTAGCTCGATAACATTTGGACAGTTATTGAAGCTAGTGAGAAAAGCAAAAGCATCCAGGAAATACATGTCAGGTCTTTTCATTGGAAATATTTTTTTAAATGCTTTACCCTCCTTTATTGGACTAGTAGGACTTGTTCTTCAGGGTAGCCCACCAATGGCAAAAATTGGTCAGGTATCCTGTATCTGCATTTCCTTTGGAAAGCTATTATTTTTTAATTAAATCTAATTTACTCTGAAATAGTTCTTACATCTTTGTATTTCAAGAGTTTACAGTTTTAAGAGCCTAGAGAACAGGGGTTTGGTGAGATGGCCCTCAATTTAGATATGTCTGGTCTTTCTTCATTATTATAGTCAGGTTATGTATTTCTAGCTTAATCAACATCAAAATGGTATTTGACCCTTATCAGTGTGTCAGATAATAAGGATCATGATGCCAGTTGATTCTATTTCTGGTGATTTGCAGTTAATCAATTGGCTAAAATGGTGTCTGCCATATATTTTCTTGGTGAAGTTGCTATTTTTTCTTTGATACTAATAATTAATTTTCTGAAGGGAGAGATTGGCTCTACATATTAATATTTATCCTGTATCTTATCAAGCTGACACATATACATCTAGTATCCATCAATGATTACTGATATAAATTGACTGATGTAAGCATTTAATATATTTGTGTATGCAAGATTAAAATTGTGTATCCAAAAACAAAAGGGAAGATTTAAAATATTGATTCATATTGTAATAATATATAATGGTAATTCTTTTAAAAAAAAATGATGCCATGGTGTCTTAGTAGGTAATAAATGAGCTAACAATTGAACGACGAGAAGGACACATAATACAAAATCTGGGAGCAGAGACTTCCAAGCAGAGAAAACAACAAGACCAAAAACACTGTGCAAAGAAGCACACTGGCATTTTCAGCTAACTGAAAGAAGGTCATTGAAGGAACCATGGGAAGAGAGGAGAACAAAAAAGATGCAATTGAGATGCAGGCAGGTCGGATAATGCGAAGCAGGCATTGAGGTCTTGGTAACAATTATCAATTTTATACTAAATGCCGTAAGTGAACACTGGAGCAGAAAAATTATATGGACAGTATAAACTACTTTCCTATATATTGTATACATATCTACATTATAATATAGATATATGCTTTCCTATATATTATATGCACATATTATATGTATTATATTATATATAATTGCACATATATATATATGTGCAATCTCTTACTAGTGTCTACTAATCTATTACTCATGTCTACTTCTTTGGGAATTTTTTCCTAAACTGCTCTTAAATATCTGTTTTACTATTGGATTTAGTTTAACTTCAGGAAAATATATATTTAAATTTAGATATTTGCATTATACATAAACTTTAAGAATAGACAAATCTGTGTATTATATTTTGAACTATAAAGGAAACAATGAAACAATAACAATTTGGAGAATAAATATTTTTATCAGTTAAGTAATCAGTGATGCAGATATGAAAGTGAAAGTTAGTTGCTCAGTCATGTCTGACTCTGTGAAATCACGGATTATACCTTGCCAGGCTCCTCTATCCATGAAGTTCTTCAGGCAAGAATACTGGAGTGGGTTGCCATGCCCTTCTCCAGGGGATCTTCTGATGCAGGGATTAAACCTAGGACTCGTGCATTGCAGGAGGGTTCTTTACCCCCTGAGCCACCAGGGACACAGGTAATGACAAACACATGCAAAGAATACTTTCTGAAAAGACATCAAAAGACAAAATCTTCAGAACACTTATTTTTTAAAACTTTTTCTATTCTAGACTTGAGTGGTAATTCTGTGTCTGGTAATTTTGCTGTTTTTTTTGAAGTTTCTCCAGAGACACATTTATTACTATGAGTTATTATAAGATGAAGAGTGACAGGTTCCCATATATCCTAATAGCTCTTGCACTTTCTTGGATCAGCCAAGGTGAGTCTTTTCTCATCCATCATACGCTTCACAAATCTAGGACATAGTTACTTCACTGCACTTTTGATAGTCTCTTGTCTGGTGATCCTATATTTCACAATTAATTGGAGGGATAATATCAGCTTAAGTGAAATTTTAGGATTTCTTGTCCAGTGTGCCATCCCAGGAGAATAGAAAGCATGTCATATTGTACAGATAACTTTGTAATTATTTCCATTTGCCATACTGCAGTCTTTACAGCATGTAGCAATTACTGAGCATGACCACAAAATAATGTCCTCTTTTCCCACAGTTCCTCCAGCGTAAATCAGACTAGAAAGCCTAGAGTTATCATAACTTAGTGAATAAATTAAATAAGGTCTGGTGTCAAATTTCCATAAAATTACATGGTGTACTGCAATATTTTTTATACACAAAATACTTTCCAAACCAAGGTCAATCTTTAGGGATTTTTGTCCTTTTCTTTTTAGCAAATAACCTGTTTATCACAAAAGAGCAGAAATCACACAATTCTGGGGGACAGTTTACATGTTACATCCCAAAAGGAAATATGCCAAAAATCCATAGATTTTTTACATCTGCATAGACTTTGCTTTCCTAACTAGAAATTCTGAATATTTTTTGAAATTCAACTCCTGAGTAAGAAGGAAAAAAGGAAACCTTTCTAAACATGAGTAGGATAATTGTGGAAATTCTTTCAGAAAATATAGCCAAAATCTTTTATCCTTTGACTTATCTTTGCTGAACTGGAGGAAAAAAAAATCATTTTAGGTGATTGTGTGAAGTGTGATTCCTGTGGTAAGTGATTCCTTATTAGCAAAGCAACGCTAAGAGAGGCAGCAGATGCAACTCTGAAAGAGAAGTATGATTTTCTGAACTTCAAGTTGGAAAGTTGACTTGGATATATCTACAAATGAAAATCCTCCTTGTTAGCAAAAGTAAGAAATAGCTATAATATAGGGAGGACCATTATGTGTGCACCAAGATCCTGTCCTTTCAGTTTCCTTAAAATGTCAGTTACCTAGAAGAATAGAAGTTTTGACACTTCCATCAGCCACTGCATGGGGAGGGAAGCATGTCAGGAAGGCAAAGGAACCTTTTACCTCCTACAAATTTGTGTAGACAAGTTGGAAAACTAGACTTGGAACCATATCCTGATTCTTCCAATAGCCAAATGTGAAAAGTTAAGCAAATGACTCATGATGTAACATGAAGTTCAAAACAACCAACTCAGTGTTTGTGATGCAGGTTGAATGCAATGATGTATACGGTATGCTTACAACTTAGTAGATGTTCAAATAAATATTGCCTTCTTGGTCTACCTTATCATCTTATGTTTTTCCCTTATGGTAGAAATGGGAAAAACCAGTACATCAAGTTCTAATTTTATTTGACCACGTTTACTGGTTACTCACCATGGCAAGATCCTTATTAAACTCTGAGGATAAAGAAAGATAGAAAGACTAATACTAAAATAAAATATTATTTCTTAAGTCTATCAAAACACCACATTCATGGCATTTCCTAGGAATAAATTGCCAAGGAGTACATTACAACTCAAAATCCCACTACTGGGTAAATACCCTGATACAACCACAACTCTAAAAGACACATGGACCCCAATGTTCACTGCAGCTATATTTACAAAAGCCAGGACATGGAAGCAACCCAGGTGTCCACTGATAGACGAATGGGTAAAGATGATGCAGTCCAAATACACAGTGGAATATTACTCAGCCTTAATAATGAATCTGAGTCAGTATTAGTGTGGTGGATGCCTCTTATAGAGTGGAGTAAGTCAGAAGGAGAAAAACAAATATTGCAGATTAATGCATACGTATGGAACCTAGAAAAAATGTTTCTGACGGACCCAGTAGAGAACCGGCACATGGACACCGCCGGAGAAGGTGAGAGTGGGACGCATTGAGAAAGCAGCACTGAAGTATATACACTGTCATGTGTGAAACAGATAATTAGTGGGAAGCTGCGATACAGCACAGGAATCCCAGTCTGGCATGCTGAGATGACCTAGAGGGGTCGGATGGCAGAGGAGGGAGGCTCATGAGGGAGGGGAAATATATATAATTACGACTGATTCACACTGTTGTACAGCAGACACCAACATTTTGCAAAGAAAAATGTAAAGCATTTTTCCACCAATTAATTTTTTTTAATGAGCCTCCATATTCTCCATAGCAGCTGTACCAATTTACATTCCCTTCAACAGTGCAGAAGGACTCCTTTATCTCCACACCTTCTCCAGCATTTATTGTTTGTGGATTTTTTTATGATAGCCATTTTGACTAGCTTGAGTAGATATATCTTTGTAGTTTTTATCTGCATTTCTCTGTTAATTAGCAATGTTGACCATCTTTTCATGCGTGTTCTGGCTATCTTCCTGTCTTCTTTAAAATGTCTATTTCAACCTTCCATCATTTTTTATTTGATTTATTTATTTTATTTTTTTGATGATGATGTTTAGCTTCATGAGTTGCTTGGAGACACTTTTTTCACAGGCTATTTGTAGATTTTGGAGAGCTTGTCAGTCACAACATTTAAAAATATGTTCTCCCACTCCCACTCTGTGGGTTGTCTTCTCATTTTATTTATCATTTACATACTGTGAAAAAGCTTTTAAGTTTAATTAGGTCCCATTTGTTTATTTTTGTTTCCATTACTCTAGGAAGTGGGTCGAAGAAGATCTTGCTCTGATATATGTCAAAAGTGTTCTGCATATATTTTCCTCTAAGACTTTTATAGTTTCTAGTTTTAAATTCAGGTTTTTAATCCATTTTGAGTTTGTTTCTGTGTGTGTTGTTAGGAAGTGTTCTAATTTCACGTTTTAGCACATAGCTGTCCAGTTTCCCCAGGGCCACTTATTGAAGTGACTGTCTGTTCTCCATCGTATATTCTTGCCTTTTCTTTGAAAAATAAGGTGTCCATATGTGCATGGGTTTGTCTCTGGGCTTCGTATCTTGCTTTATACATCTATATATCTGTTTTTGTGCTAGTGCCAAGCTGTCTTGATTACTGGAGCTTTGTAGTGGAGTCTGAAGTCAGGAAGCTTGCTTCCTCCAACCTCATTTTTCTTTCTCCAGATTGCTTTCACTGTTTGATGTCTTTTGTTTCTGCATACAAATATTAGGATTGTTTTCGTTGTTGTTATTCTAGTTCTGTGAAGTGTGGAAAATGCCATTGGTTATTTGACAGGGATTGCATTGAATGTGTAGACTATCTTGAGTAGTGTAGTCATTTTGACAATATTGACTCTTCCATCCACAGACACGGCATACCTTTTCATCTGTTAGTGTGGTCTTTGATTTCTTTAATCAGCATATAATAGTTTTTGGAGTACAGGTATTTTGTCTCCTTAGGTAGTTTATTCCTAGATATTTTATTCTTTTTGATGGTAAATGGGATTGTTTCTTGAATTCTCTTTCTGCTCTTTTGTTGTTAATTTATTGAAATGCAACAGATTTCTGTGTGTTAATTTTGTAACCTGCATATATACCAAATTCATTAATGAGCTCTGGTAGATTTCTGCTTCCCCAGTGGATCAGCAATAAAGAATCTGACTGCAGTACAGGAAACAAGGGTTTGATCCCTGGATGGGGAAGATTCCCTGGTGAAGAAAATGGCAACCCATTCCATATTCTTGCTTGGGAAATTCCATGGTGAGTTATAGTCCATGGGGTCACAAAAGAGTTGGACACAACTTAGCAACTAACATAATAGCAGCAGTAGATTTCTGGTAGTATTTTTAGGGTCTTCTATGTATGGTATCATGTCATCCATAAACAGTGACAGCTTAACTTCTTTTCAAATTTGGATTCCCTTTATTTTTCTTCTGATTGCTGCAGCTTGGACTTCCAAAATTATGTTGAATAAAAGTGGTGTGATGGGACATCCTTGTCTTCTACCTCATCTTAGAGGAGATACTTTTAGCTTTCACCACTGAATATGATGTTAGCTGTAAGTTCATCATACATGGCTTTTATTATATTCCAATACATTCCCTCTGTGCCCACTTACTGGAGTTTTTATCATAAATGGGTGCTGAATTTTCTCAAAAGCTTTTTTCCCCATCTATTGAGATGATCATATGGTTTTTATTCTTCAGTTTGTTGGTATGGTGTATTACACTAATTGATTTGTGGATATTGAGAGATCCTTGCAGTCCTGAGATAAATTGCACTTGCTCATGGTGTGTGATCCTTTTAATGCATTATTGGATTCAGATTGCTAGCATTTTGTTGATGACTTTTGCATCTTTATTTATCAGTGACATTCATCAGTGATATTAGCCTACAATTTTCTTTTTTTTGTGTATCTTTGTCTGGCCTTAGTATCAGAGTGATGGTTGCCTCATAGAATGAATATGAAAGTATTCCTTCCTCTGCAATGTTTAAAAGATTCTCAGAAAGATAGGTGTTAACTCTTCTTTAAATGTTTGATAGAATTTGCCTGTGAAGCTGTCAGGCCCTGGACTTTTGTTTGGATTTACTATTCATGCTTTCAATTTCAGTGCATGTGTTTGGTCTGTTCATATTTTCTGTTTCCTCTGGGTTCAGTCCTCATAAATTGTTCCTTTCTAAGAATTTGTCCCTTTCTTCCAGGTTGTCCATTTTATTGGCATACATTTGATTGTAGTAATCTCTTATGATCCTTTGTATTTCTGTGATGTCAGGTGCAACTTCTTTTTCATTTCTAATTTGTTGATTTGAGTCCTCTCCCTTTTTTGCTTGATGAGTCTGGCTATAGGTCTATTGATTTTGTTTATCTTTTCAAAGAACCATCCTTTAGCTTCATCAGTCTTTGCTACTGTTTTCTTTGTTTCTATTTTATTTACTTCTGCTCTGACTTTTATAATTTATTTCCTCTTACTAACTTTAAGTTTGGTTTGTTCTTCTTTCTCTAATTTCTTTAGGTTTAAGGTTAGGCTGTTTATTTGAGATTTTTATTGTTTCTTGAGGTAAGATTTTATTGGTATAATCTTCCCTTTTAAAACTGTTTTTGCTGCAACCCATAAGATTTATTAATAGGGTTATAAAATCATATTAAAACTGTATTAAAAACAGAGACATTACTTTGCCAACAAAGTTCTGTCTAGATAAAGCTATGTTTTTTTTTTTTTTTCCCAATAGTCATGTATGGATATGAGAGTTGGACCATAAAGAAAGCTGAGTGCCAAAGAATTGATGCTTTTGAACTGTGGTGTTGGAGAAGCCTCTTGAGAGTCCCTTGGACTGCAAGAAGATCCAACCAGTCCATCCTAAAGGAGATCAGCCCTGAATATTCATTAGAAGGACTGATGCTGAAACTCCAAAACTTTGGTCACCTGATGCGAAGAACTGACTCTGGAAACGACCCTATTGCTAGGAAAGATTGAAGGCAGGATCAGAAGGGGATGACAGAGGATGAGAAGGTTGGAAGGCATCACCCACTCAATGGACATGAATTTGACCAAGTTCCAGGAGATGGTGATGGACAAGGAAGCCTGGCGTGCTGCAGTCCATGGGATTGCAAAGAGTCAGAAATAAGTGAGCAATTGAGCTGAGACTGATACAGAGTAAAAAGCAAAAAATAACATTAAAAGTTATGGAATAATGGAAATTTGCACTTCCTTTGCCACTTGGAAAAATGCTTGGTAGTAGTCGTTAAATATTTTTATTTTGTTGTTACTTAAAAGGACTTTCATGGTCTGGGTGGTTTTCACAGCAACCCTATGAACAGTCGTGTTGCTTAGCACAAGAAGCTACTAGCTGGTGGAGTGACAGTTAAATTCACTTTCTAGTAATCCCTCCACTTTGTCCTGTTCATGCTTCCTGCCCCCTGCATTCTTTTCTGAGAAAGTAGGATGTAGGATCAAAGTAGTTTTTGTGTTCTGTTCTAATAACTCTATCCTAATACACTTTGACATTTCAAACACTATATAAATTTTTCTGAATTAATACATCTGTGGTTTTTCTGCAGCTTTTAAGGGAGTTTAAAAGAATAGAAGTGAACAATAAGCAGTTTAAATATATTTACTCTATTTTAGAATAATTCTCTATGTTAGACTAAGAAATACATTGTCTTTCATTGGAAGGCTAATTCAGTGGTAAGGATAAGCAAAAACTTTTTTTACTCTGTGTATGCAAGAATACTGGTTGTCTGGCTTTATTAGTCTGGTCATGTAGCATTTGCCCTCAGAACACAATGCAAATTCAGTATTTTTCCCAGAAATTTTTCTGAGTTTCAAAACATGTCAGCATTAACCCTGATATTCTGTGATCAAAAGAGCTTAAGCATGAAGCTAAGAATACTTCTTATCTATATTTTATCCTGGCCAATTTAAATTCAGTTATTACAGCTAACAAAGCCCTCTAAAACTAAGTTGTGGGTGAGGTTCTCAGTTTTGTAGATATCCCTGAGGCCTAGATGATGATACAACTAAACTATTATTGGCCCACCTTTCTCCAGCTATAATCTGTGCTGCCTACATGTAGAGAGAGTTTCTGGCACCACTAATTGTATCTTATCTCCAAAAATATTCCTTTGGAATATTCAACACAGCTGGAAGCAAGATGTAATGTCACAATGTCAGAAAAGTCATAATAAGGTCTGCTGTAAAGTGTATGCCATGTCAGGACTAAAGTTAAAGAGACAGGACGTTAGGAAATATTCTTAATAGAGCACTATATCTTTTCAGCTAAGTTATGTACCATCAGCTTTTATTAGGCAGTAAGAAAAACTAGTACAGCCACTATGGAGAACAGTGTGGAGATTCCTTAAAAAACTGGAAATAGAACTGCCATACAACCCAGCAATCCCACTGCTGGCAAACACACCGAGGAAACCAGAATTGAAAGAGACACGTGTACCCCAATGTTCATCGCAAGATTGTTTATAATAGCCGGGACATGGAAGCAACCTAGATGCCCATCAGCAGATGAATGGATAAGAAAGCTGTGGTGCATATATACAATGAAGTATTACTCAACCATTAAAAAGAATACATTTGAATCAGTTCTAATGAGGTGGATGAAACTGGAGCCTATTATACAGAGTGAAGTAAGCCAGAAAGAAAAACACCAATACAGTATACTAACGCATATATATGGAATTTAGAAAGATGGTAACAACAACCCTGTATGCGAGACAGCAAAAGAGACACAGATGTACAGAACAGTCTTTTGGACTCTGTGGGAGGGTGGGGGGGATGATTTGGGAGAATGGCATTAAAACATTTATAATATCATATAAGAAATGAATCACCAGTCCAGGTTCGATGCAGGATACAGGAAGCTTGGGGCTGGTGCACTGGGATGACCCAGAGGGATGATATGGGGATGGAGGTGGGTGGGAGGTTCAGGATGGGGAACACATGTACACCTGTGGCAGATGCATGTTGATGTATGGCAAAACCAATACAATATGGTAAAGTAAAAAAAAAAAATAATAATAATAAATAAATAATTTTAAAAAAATAATAAATTGCTGGGTTTTAGGGGGTGGTCAGAGGGACGCTCAAAAGGGAGGGGACATATGTATAATAATGACAGATTCACACTGTTGTATGGCAGAAACCAACACTGTAAAACAATTATCCTCCAATTAAAAATAAATAAAACAATTTTAAAAAAAAGAAAAAACGAAGCGTGCTTTGCTCATATTTCAGTAATATTGCTCACCCGTGGAATCACTTTAATGTCTATATGTAGTAAACACCATTGTTTTCCTGGCACGCTGTCTCCCAATCACCTGAGCTCTTATTCAATGTGTAGCTACCCAGGTTTTTAATTTCTTTTTCTGTCAGCTTTTTGGTCCATTTTACATGTCAAGGAGTTGAATCAAAGGCTAACAAATGTGTAAGTTTCCTCTCCTGAGAATAGCATTAAAAGGACTGCCAGATGAATAGACGGGAACTTTGGGGTGAGTAAGGTTGTTTAATGACTTATGTTTAGGTTGTTTAGTGACCTACATTTTCTTTTTTTCTAAGACTGCAGAGTCCCTTTATGCTCAGAAAAGCAGAAGTTCCCTTCATACCATATAATTAAGGATCCAAAAAGTAAAATCTCCATGCTCCCATGCTTAAACAGTGGAAGAAAATTAAATCGAATCTGGCTTCATCTTGGACTTGCATTGTTGTTTCATTATAGAAATACAGACCATTGGTATTGAGTTGTTCAATACAGAATTAAATCATCTCTTGTCTATTTATAACCTTTAAAAATTGGACACTGAATTTAAGAGAGTAAGATCGGGTAAAATAACAAGAACATCATAACTCAACTAAAAAATATATCCTAACTTCCTTTCCACCTGCAACCACAAACTTTAGATTCTATCTGTATGTCCCACAGATGCTTAAACTAAACAAACAAAAATAAGTACTACTTCCTGATGAAAAGGTAATTTTTTTGTACTTTTCATTTCAAATGATAGCACCTTTATCAATCCTAATATCCAAACAAGAAACACAGAAACTATTCTTTGTTCTTCACTCTACCTGATTTTTCCATATTTGATCATTGAATAATTTTGATGAATTTCCAAAAATTCTTCAGAAATTATACCCATTCCCTCATCTCTCTTTGCATTGACTCCCTGGCTTACCACTCACCAACTTAACTGATCTCTTCCCTTTATTCTGCTCTCCAGAAATACCTACCTAAAATGTGAGTCTAATTGGTCATTCTCCCTCAAACAATGCCTACAAGACTACTCATTGCCTAATGTGCATGCAAATGTTACTCCCTCAGTCGTGTTCACTCTTTGTGACACTATGGACTGTAGCCCACCAAGCTCCTCTGTCCATGGGATTCTCCAGGCAAGAACACTGGAATGGGTTGCCATTCCCTTCTCTAGGGGATCTTCCTGGCCCAGGGGTTGAAGAAGGTCCCCAGCATTGCAGGCAGATTCTTTACCATTTGAACCCTCATGGCTTGAAGCAGATTATATTCTTAAAGTCCATATGTTCATGCATCTGCAGTGCATCTCCTGTCTAGATGCATCTTACCTCATCTTCTGTGAAAGCCACATTCTGCATAAAAGGCCATTTTATTGAAGACCTAGCAACAGTTTTTTCTTGGTTGCAAACTATTATGGAAATAAAGTTAAAATACCTTAGCAGATTTAGAGAAATCTATAGTGGTAGATAATGGATGGTGTTAAAACCTAATATTAAAGTTTGTCTTTGTCCATTCAGGTTGACATAAAAAAAAAAATACAGACTGGGTAGCTTGTATAAAACAAAGATGTATTGCTTACAGTTCTAAAGACTGGAAATCCAAGATGAGAATGTCATTCTTAAGATTCCACCTCAAGATCTAAAATCTCCCAAAGAATCCAGCTGCTAATGCCAGCACATTTTGGTTTTAGGATTTTAACATATAAATTTTAAGAGGCCATAAACCTTCAGACTTTGAAAACTTTCTGGGGGAAAGACATTACATGCAGTTTGAAATTAAAAGAAAATACATTAATTTCATGCCAAATCGTAAACTAGGAAATGCCACCATCTTCCTCCCCAAAATTAATCCTAGAAAAATTGTTGATAAAGAGTATTTATGGATATGAAGAGAGAATACTGTGAAGAAATCTGAGAAGATTCGCCTAGAATGGTGTTAGATGAATGAATACATCCCGGAGGGAAGAGATAGATTGGAAAAGGTGATTTTAGTTTCCTATGCTTTTCCCTTTCAATGCCTTGGAAGAAAAATAGATATTTTTCTTTATCAAAATACCACCTTATGATTCCTAAAGAACTGCTTCTTTTTTTCTGCATTGCTTAAATAATCTTTAGTTATCTATTTTTTATTACAGAAATTAGATGTATGTAATATCCTATATCTAAAGTGCTGATGAGGTTTAGAACAATATCACATCAGCACAAGATTTTATTAACATCAAAATTTCATGACTAAAGATGAGAAGTGATCAGTTACTTCCAAAAAATTGACCTCCCTACTCACTTTCTTCCAAATCCTCCATTAGACTTCCGTTAGTGACTAACTACTAGATGAACTGTGCTACCGTTGCAAACAGAAAACAATGTGTGTATGAAGTATATGTTATATAGTCTCAGACACTGGCTAAGAAGCGATGGAGAACTTTGAAGTTGAAAGAAAGGGTCCTTGAGAGAAGCCAGACAACTGCTCCAGCTTAATCCCTGAAAGCAACTTCAAGGCAACTGTACCAGGAAGATGAAACCAAATAGCTTGGTAGTCTCAATTGGTTGATGAGACAGATATATTCATTCAAAGAAGCTGAGAAGAGTGAAAGTGTTAGTTGCTCAGTTGTGTCTGACTTTTTGCAACCTCAAGCACATTAGCCTGCCAGGCTCCTTTGTCCACAAGATTCTCCAGGCAAGAATACTGGAGTGGGTTGCCATTCTCTTCTCCAGGGGATCTTCCCAACTCAGGGATCAAATCCTATTTCCTGCATTGCAAGCAGACTCTTTATCTTCTGACTCACCAGGAAGCCCCAGAGAAGGTGAAGTAACTAAGAATTTGTGGAGCAAACTAATAGTCAGGAGAGAGATACACAGACAGCAAAAGATTCAAATATCTACAGACAGATACTCTAAAGAATTTAGCTGATAAGTGATCTCTGCATGCTTGAAAAAGAGAAAGACCTTTGGAAAGCATTTGTTCAAATAACCCCTAAAGTTCACAGATGATGCAAATAATCAGTGTTTTCATCAAGCAAAGTGGAGAAAACTTGTGATAGAGGGGACATTGAATATATTTCTCAGAAGGGAACATTTTTAGTAGAGCTAAACTAGTCCCAGAATAAACACTGCTCTGAATTGGCTGTAATTCTTTCTATCACCCAATTTTACAGTTATCTTTTAAAAATAAAGTATAATATTGAAAGCTTTTAAAAAAAAATAGTACCAAAACCTGAGTAGATATTAGTATAAATATCAAAAGAACATATCAGTGAGGAGTTTCCAGAGACAACCAAAAAAGAATAAAAAGGCACAACATACAAAAACAAACAAGATGTAAAAATATAGCATCAATTTCTAGGTTAAAATCTTCCTAGAAAAAATAAAGGATATTGCTGGTGATTAAGAGATTATGTACTTTTTAAAAAACATATAAAATTCCCAGAATTAACCAAATAAATTGTTTTAAAAAGGTTAACACCAGTCAAACTACAGGATTAAACAATTATTCTCTTCATCAGATGGTTAAACCAAGGGATTATGAGTCATAATATTATTCTTCTCATATCTTCTTACAATGTGGAGCTCCTTCATTGTTGTTTATTCAAGATTACATGGTTTTTCTCACTCTACAGAGATAACTACAAGATCAGACCTGACCAGGACCACCAGAAATGAAACATGTCCACTGCAGCCTGATAACGTTGGTCAACCTCTCCATACCACTGGCCATCTCTTTACGATCCTGGTAAAAGAATATAACCCATCTCTCAGTCTTGAGGGGCTTCCCAGCGGTAAAGAATCTGCTTGCACTGCAGGAGATGGAGATGAGGGTTCAACCCCTGGGTCAGGAAGATTCCCTGGAGGAGGTAATGGCACCCCACTCCAGTATTCTTGCCTGGGAAATCCCACGGACAGAGGAGCCTGGCGGGCTACATCTGTGGGGTCGCAAAGAGTCAGGCAAACACACAAATCTTTAGAACTTCAAAAAGTTTAGAAGATTTTCTCTCATTCTTTTGTCTCTCTCACCTCAAACTTTCTTTTTTCCCGTTCTCCAGTTTTTGATGTTCTGCACTTCAATAAAGAATGAGAGAGCTCCACATTGTAAGAAGACCTGAGAGGAAATGGCAGTAGAGCCTGCAGTGCGCAGAGGGAATGAGATAATGAAAGAAAAACTTATTTCTGAAAAATTATCTAAAACGTGAATTTGTACCTACAAGCTTCATATGAAAAAAAGGAGAAACTTTTGAGTCCTGATGAGGACTTCTTATAGCACTAACTCCCATTAAAGTGTGTGTTAGGCAATACACCCTATAGCAATTTAAGTGAGCTATTGTCTGATCTCCTCCACAAGATGGTTGCTTAAAGAGAAATTCAGAAAGCCAGGAGCAGGAATAGCTCCAGATGGGAGGGTCAGAGCTATAAATACACTTCTGCTTGCCTTGCCCGTTTGCCACAGTCACCCTGGATCTGGGGTCACTGAGGGGGGAGAAGAAAAAGTCGACACACAGTACCCTGGTTGTTAGTGCATACAACCTTCATAATTTATTTGTAAAACTATTTTTAAATTAAAAAAAAAAACTAGATAAAATAAATGAAATATATTATGTTTTGCTTGCTTTCCCCAAACACACCCCATCAATTAATCACTTTTTATTGATGAAAAAAAAAAGTCTAACTTCCATCGAGGGAACTCTTCAGAGGAAAGAGAAAGTCCTTAATTTTTCAATGATATAATTTGGAGCATTATAGGAAGCTAGAGAATTGAGGATAATGCTATTAACTTTTTTTTTTTTCCCCTTTCAGTATAGGTAAGATTTCATTAAGTTGAATAGCAAACACATCAATCACAAGTAAAAGCTCAGTTACAAATGAAGAGTTTATCATATTTTAAACTCATATAAAGTTGATGAAGATTGTGATTACTGAAGCAGTTTAACAGACTTCACTTTGTGAAAGAACACAAGCATTAAGTTTACATTTTCAGTGCACATCAACTATTATAAAAATACTTTTTGACATAAATAGGTGGCATGGGGAGACAACATTCACTCAGCTGTTTTTTTAATAGCTTTCAGTCAGCTCATGTTAGGAAATATCAATTCAAGCTGTGCTTACCATTTGTTAGAAGTCAATCATCAACCAGTGTGTGAAAAACGTCCTGCCATAAAGTGGAATCTGAACATTACTTCCATTCTCTTTGAGGAAAGGTGAACTGATTTTTTAAAAAGCATATATATGTCTCATTTGAAGAACCTTTACTAAGTGAAAATAAAACATTTCTTTTAAGAAATAAGAGCATTTCACAGAAAATCATTAATAGTTCCAATATGATGGCTCATGTTGTACTTTGAAAAAAAAAAAAAGCTTCCCTAAATTAAAGATGTATGAAATTTGATAGTATTCTAATATTTTACATTACAATATCCAAGATCATTATGAAGTCACCATAAATTATATTTAAAAACTTTTCAGGGGAAACACACATACATTCACACAAACACACAAATACTCACGTATTTTTAGAATGTTATTATTTTCAGTACACAATTTCCCTTAATAACAGCATATGCAGGCTTTATTACCTTCATCTATTTTCTATCAGGAAGTGAAGAGTGAAGTTTAGGAAATTTACGAAGTTAGAATTTTGAGCTTTACTTCTTGCAAATTCAAGCAATTCAATACCATTGTCATACATTACTACCTTCTTTCTCTTATGACCTTGTGACCTGTTCTAATCTCCCCCACATAAAGACCCAACATCATTCTCTTCTATGCCCTCTTCAAGAAAAACTTACCCACCGTTTTCACTTTACTTCCAAATTAATTGAAATAATATATATTAATTCTTTTCACTCCTCATCTTTCAGTTGTTAATGTCAATGTCGTCTCTGCCTCTTTATTGAAAGGTCTCCTTTTACAGGCTGACACTAGTCCTGTTTTCTGAATTCCATGACACTTTCTTGCTTCCACTCTCTCTGCCCTTTAAATAGCAAGTGACAATTCTTCTGGATCAATAATTCTTTTGCCTCAAAGATGATATTACCCTTCCTAGTTTTCTTCTCCCTTGTCAGAATATTTAATATCCTTCACTGGCTTACTTTTGTGTGTTTTTCTCAAATGATCTGATTCTTCTTCTGAAATACTGTAAACCATAGCGTATCCTAGCCTCACAGTTTATGAGCAGATCCCTGAGTATCTGCTTTCCGGTGTCAGAAAAGGCAGAGTTCCACATTTTCACTGCAGTGCTAAAGGCCACACACCATTTCTCTCTGCTAGATCTCAAACAGAGCTAGAGGCTTCTTGTTTCTGGCTCAGGAAATGCAGATAGGAAAAAACTGACAGATTAGGAAGAGGCCTGTAGTCTATAAACCATCTTCCCAGAATCTCTTTGCTTTACTCCTTTTGAGAGCTGTCCAGCAGACTTTTCTCTCAACTCATCTGCATTCTCCATACGGATGCAAGTGATGTGTTTCTGAAGAAGAAGGAGGAGGAAATGGAAGAGAAGGAGAAGAGGGGTGGGCAGCAGGGACAGAAGAGACAGGAGGGTGGGCAGGAGGAGGAAAGTGTTAGGTAGGTAGAATAGGGAAAAGGAGTCCAAAATGGCAGTGGCTAAAAGACAAGAAAGGGAAAAGCCCTCGAAAATAGAACAGAGGAAGGTCAAAGGAATGTCGGAGGACCAGAGTGAGGACTTCAGGTAGAATAGCACTCCTGACTAAGCCCAATTTGCATACGGCAAGCCCAGGGGGAAGGAAAAAAACATATAAATAGAGGAACCAAAGGGCTCTCCCGTGTGCTGGAGTGTTCTTCTCTTCCGTCTTTGGATCAATGTGCCCTCAAGCCTTGAAGATATATTTTCCTGCTATCTTCTAAATAAAATAGAGCTGTAACACTGAGCTGTAACACTGATTTGTCTAAGAGCTATAACATGGCCCATTCGAGACCTGAGAGCTATAACACGATCTGTCCAAGACCCGAGAGCTGTGACACGCTGAGGGGGCTTTAACGTCCATCACTCCAAATCTTTGTTGTGATGAGACAAAGAACCGAGGACCATACACTTGCCTGACAAAAGGAACATAAAATTTCCATCTTCTGTTCCTCATATCAGGCTCCCCTGGTGGCTCAGCTGGTAAACAATCCACCTGCAATGTGCGAGACCTGGGTTCAATTACTGAGTTGGGAACCTCCCTCCCCGGTCCCTGGAGGAGGGCATGGCAATCCCTCCAATATACCATTCCTTGTTGGCTCAGATGGTAAAGAAACTGCTTGCAATGCAGGAGACCTGGGTTTGATCCCTGGGTTGGGAAGATCCCCTAGAGAAGGGAATGGCTACCCACTCCAGTATTCTTGGCTTGGGAAATCCCATGGACAGAGGAGCCTGGCGGACTAGAGTCCATGTGGTTGCAAAGAGACAGATAGGACTGAGCGACTAACACTTTCATTTTCATTCCTCCTTGTTGTTGCTCAGTCGCCCAGTCACGTCTGGCTCTTTGTGACCCCATGTACTGCAGCACACCAGGCTTCCCTGCCCCTCACCATTTCCCAGAGTTTTCCTAAGTTCATGTTCATTGTCTTGGTGATGCCATCCAGCTATCTCACCTTCTAACACCCTCTTCTCCTTCTGCCCTCAAACTCTCCCAGCATCAGGGACTTTTCCAATGAGTCTGCTGTTTGCATCAGATGACCAGAATACTGGAGCTTCATTCCTCATATCAAAGCCCTAAATCAGTTGCTACTGATAAAAAAGTGAAAGTGTTAGTCACTTAGTCGTGTCTGACTCTTTGCAACCTCATGGACTGTAGCCCTCCAGGCTCCTCTGTCTATGGGGATTCTCTAGGCAAGAATCCTAGAGTGGATTGCCATTCTCTTCTTCAGGAAATCGTCCCAACCCAGGGATTGAACTGGGGTCTCCTGCATTGCAGGCAGATTCTTTACCTTCTGAGCCACCAAGGAAACCTGGTAAGAGAACAGGAAAAACAAACAATATTAAGGCTCAAGGTATGAACCTTATGGAGAGGGCAATGGTAACCCACTCCAGTACTCTTGCCTAGAAAATTCCATGAATGGAGGAGCCTGGTAGGCTGCAGTCCATGGGGTCGCTAAGAGTCTGACACGACTGAGTGACTTCACTTTTACTTTTCACTTTCATGCATTGGAGAAGGAAATGGCAACCCACTCCAGTGTTCTTGCCTGGAGAATCCCAAGGATGTCTCACAGAACTGGACACGACTGAAATGACTTAGCAGCAACAGCTGCTAAGCATGGAACTTATCTCTTGAATTCTGGATTATCTTCCACATACACTCTACTGTCTTCTCCCCCAAGTCTTCACATTCCTTATGCTCTTCCCATGGTTCCATGTCTGTTTTGCCTTTACAGAGTTACCCATTCATCTTCTTCTCAACTTGAAAATTCTTTTACAAACACCTGACTTGTCTTTTATTCTCTCTGCAAGAAAGTATTAGCCACAGGCTCCTATGTGCCCTATCTGTTTTATGTAGATATTCACTACATACTTAGTAAATGAATGAGTAAGTGAATGAATGAAAGCACACTCAAAGCAAATGGAGACCACACGTTGAATGGTAAAGTAGTTTGATGTAGAAGTTGATTGCCATCACATTTTCTAAGTGAGATATAAATGAAGCTTTTCCAATTCCATTTAAAAGTAGTCACCAGGATTCACATACGATTCAAATAAAAGTGTCAAAGTAAAGCAAAGCACTATTGCAGTTTTATCTCTGATATGTCAGGTTCCATGAAGTGCCAAGGATTTAAAAAATATCTAAGCACATACACTCAACTATCCAGCAATTTGTACATAATATTAGTTGAAATTTGAAGTAAACATTCATTCTTATAATAATAATATAGAATGAACCATAGTTTTATATAATAAGTCTACTGATAAAATAAGATTTTCTCACAGGTGTATAGTATTACTGGTGAGGGAATTATCAATAATAAATAGTTACAATTTGACACTAAAGCCGTTTCAAAAACACTGGAGGTATATACCAAGAAAAATAAATATATCTGAGAAGAAGTCATAATAAAAAACATTCTTCCACTTTCATATGTTTTTAATGTAGACAAACCTTGTTATCCTTTCTCTTGCCAAGAGATTAGGAAAGACTTCATTAAATACTGGGATTTGAGCTTTGGGAGGCGTCATCAACTCAGCAATATTTTTGCTGAGTCATCAATATATACACAGTTAAAGCATTAATTTTCCCTTAAAAGTATTCTTGAAAGCTGTGCTGTTTTAGAAACAGAAGCAAAGTCAGCTAAAAAAGTACAGTCAGAACACCTTTAAGTGGAAATATACTTTAAAAATCAATTTTGAGTATAGTGTTGTTATTTATTACAGAACTTAATCCAACTAGGTTTTTGTTAGCAAAGTTTAATATATTGCTTGATCCTGTATGTCTTTCACACTGAAATGGTAGCCCTGTTTATACTGTTTGAACTGTTGGAACTAAGCCTTTGCCTCAGAGGGTTTGTCTAATACATTCTAAAATCCTGATTTGCAATATGTTGTAAGAAATGACATTAAAAGAACAAGGCGGCCACACCTGACAGTCACTCCTTACTCCTCATTTGAAAGCTATTCTCACCTGATTTACAAGATAATCAAAACTTGATTCATGCTATTGAAGTAAGACTGCTGCTGCTGCTGTTGCTAAGTCGCTTCAGTCTTGTCCGACTCTGTGTGACCTCATAGACGGCAGCCCACTAGGTTCCCCCGTCCCTGGGATTCTCCAGGCAAGAACACTGGAGTGGGTTGCCATTTCCTTCTCCAATGCATGAAAGTGAAAAGTGAAAGTGAAGTAGCTCAGTTGTGTGGGACCTTCAGCGACCCCATGGACTGCAGCCTAACAGGCTCCTCCGAAACTAAGACTCAGTTCAGTTCAGTTCAGTTCAGTCGCTCAGTCATGTCCAACTCTTTGTGACCCCATGAATCGCAGCACGCCAGGCCTCCCTGTCCATCACCAACTCCCGAAGTTCACTCAGACACATGTCCATGGAGTCAGTGATGCCATCCAGCCATCTCATCCTCTGTCATCCCCTTCTCCTCCTGCCCCCAATCCCTCCCAGCATCAGAGTCTTTTTCAATGAGTCAACTCTTCACATGAGGTGGCCAAAGTACTGGAGTTTCAGCTTTAGCAGCATTCCTTCCAAAGAAATCCCAGGGCTGATCTCCTTCAGAATGGACTGGTTGGATCTCCTTGCAGTCCAAGGGAATCTCAAGAGTCTTATCCAACACCACAGTTCAAAAGCATCAATTCTTCGGCACTCAGCTTTCTTCACAGTCCAACTCTCACATCCATACATGACCACAGGAAAAACCATAGCCTTGACTAGACGGACATTTGTTGGCAAAGTAATGTCTCTGCTTTTCAATATGCTATCTAGGTTGATGATAACTTTTCTTCCAAGGAGTAAGAGTCTTTTAATTTCATGGCTGCAGTCACCATCTGCAGTGATTTTGGGGCCCCAAAAAATAAAGTCTGACACTGTTTCCACTGTTTCCCCATCTATTTCCCATGAAATGATGGGACCAGATGCCATGATCTTCATTTTCTGAATGTTGAGGATTCTTTCAAATGGATAAACTACATACAGCCCTTCCTATTTGCCACAAAAAATTCAAATATTGAAGTAAATAATAGTACCTGTCGTCCTTGGCTTGTTTTATATTTTAATGTCCTTAACAATCCAAACTTGATTAATTTTCATGACATTTCTTGAAGACTAAGGTGTTCACTTCTTACATGGCACCAGGACTTGTTGCTGTTGTGTTGTGTTACTCACTCAGTTGTGTCCACCTCTTTGCGACCCCGTGGGCTGTAGCCCACCAGGCTCCTCTGTCCGTGGGATTCTCCAGGAAAGAATACTGGAGTGGGTTGCCATGCCCTCCTCTAGGGAGTCTTCCAACCCGGGGATCGAACCCAGGTCTTCTGCCCTGCAGGCAGATACTTAATGGGCTGAGACATCAGGGGAGCCACAATCCAAGGCACTTGGAGGGGCCGGTTTAAATAAGTACCTCAAAGTCCAAGAGGAAGTGCCAAACCGTTTCCATAGGCCTGCACCACAGGTGGAGTAATCAATATCATTCCCACAGGACTTGAAGCCAAATGTCGTATTAATAATAAACAATGAGATACTACTTTCTGAAAATTTAGTATCCGCCCTTTACAGGTGATACTTTTGCAAGATTAGGGATAGAATTTTTCGTCAAAAGAAGTCATGGAAAATCTGGTAATTCTATATATGTATGGACTATAGATAAAATATTTTAAGTAAAGTTTCTGGTATTCCTCTGGTTTGACCATGATTGCAAAGGTAGTCCTGAATTTTAAGACAGACAGGTAAAAATATCCAACACCCAATGTGATATTTTGACTGATATAAATGAAAGGATATATATATTTAATCTGATAAAATATACATGTCAATAGTTCAGCATTTGTTTCTTAGTGCAACCAAATTGCCTCCCTTTTCTTTTTTTTAAACAATGCTAACTGTACTAGGACTTTCTTCTGGTTTAGTGAAATAAAATCTAGAATGCTGCTTAAAATATGGAAGGATTTCTTGAAAATTTAAATAACAAAAGGGATCAGTATTGACATCCAGTTAAGACATCTACCTAATTTTACTTGGTTTTTGTTTAAGCCTTTTTCTATCTTACACATTTTACATTGTAAATATTTGTATATAAAATATGTAATTTGTCCCTTCAGAATGAATTCCACAAATGAAAATCAGAGATATGAAATGCATATCTTACTTCATGTTTTGGAAAGACATCAGAAAGAAAATACATTTTTCATTTCCAAAAAAATAAAAAAGTTTAGCGTTATTGGCATCTCAAAATTGCTGTACATTTTTCTCATAGTCCCCTATTCTGATTAGAGTTATTTTTGTTTCATGATAGCCTGTTAATCTTTTATAAATATAGTCAGTGGAAATAGAGTCAAATGATAATAAATTATATTTGACTTTATTTAAACTAGAAATATCATTTTCTTAAAAAGTGTTTGATAACCATTTAAATCTTGAAAATGTCTTCATAGTAGGTAGTCAGTATCATGATTGTAATCAAAAGATTATTTTATTATTCTGGACTGGTTTATTTTTAGCACCTTTATTGTAGGAGTGGTTTTAGTTGCATTATTATGTAATATGACTGTGAATTGGAGAAGGAAATGGCAACCCACTCTAGTATTCTTGCCTGGAGAATCCAATGGATGGAGGAGCCTGGTGGGCTATAGTCCATGGGATCGTGAAGAGTCAGACACGACTGAGCAACACATGATTGTGAATTGTATTGACTAGTATGTATATTCTGTATATATGCTTTTTAACATTAATTGGTGTAAGCAAGTTTACTCACAATCTTGAATTTCAATGTATATAGCAAAGCCTATATATAGTGAACAGATCATTCATCCAACAAGGGTTTATGAAGCACATCGCTCTTCTCAGAACTGCACTTGGCATTGGAGATTCCCTCCCCCCAACCCTGGGGCAGAATGTGGCTTCTAGTCTTGACTGCGCTTGTTCTGGGGGCTTGGGGATCACTGTAGTTCCACCCACATGTCTCACCCACCTCTGTGTTTCCTTTAGGGTCTGTGGAGATCTCGCTATATCAGCTCCCCAGAAACACTACGCATGTGTGTTGAGAATCTGTTTACTTTGCTACTTACTTGGAATTATGGGCTTCCTTGGTGACTCAGACAGTAAAGAATCCGCCTGCAATGCAAGAGACCCATGTTTGATCCCTAAGTCAGGAAGCTCCCCTGGAGAAAGGAACAGCAATTCACTCCAGTATTCTTTGCCTGGATAGTTTCATGGACAGAGGAGGCTGTTGGGCTACAGTTCATGAGGTAGCCAAGAGTCAGACACAGCTAACTAATACTTTCACTTTTGAGTTCCACTGGCTTTTGAAAAAATATATATATACATAGAGATACACATAATTTTACTCAGTGTATTTTAACATCTATGAACAAACAAGCTGAATTAGCTCATATTTCTGTCTTCACTAACCTTTTCTCTATCTTACTTTGTTGGAAATTGTTTTAAATTTCAAAAACCATGACAAGTGTAAATTAAGGCTCATATAGACTTGTATGCTATATTTTAATAAAATGAATAATCACTCTATAATAGAATAAGTCATCCCCAGGAAGATGTAAAATTTGCTCTGAAGAATATAAAAGACACGGTTCTTACTTCTTCCTGCCTTAAAATTTCATAATGACACTTCTTATTCTTTACACTATTCTGTCAGTAGTTATCCCTTTTATTTTACTTTTGCAATTATTTCCTTTAATATTGTCTGTCACTCGATGATGCTCCACAGTTGGGTAGAACAATGGAAGTTGATAGCTATCAAATCTAGACGTTAATTGAAAATGATCAACATTATACCACTTGGGAAATAGCATACTCAAAATATTTAAATCAAGTATTGAAAGTCATTTGCACCAGCTTGGTTATGTTCATTGCTTTGATGTTTGGGTTCCACCTAAGTTAGGCCAAAAAAAAAAAAAAAATATATTGACCATTTCTCTGCATGTAATTCTTTACTTAAACCTAAAAAAAGCATTCCATTTTTAAAACAAAATGTGATGGGCGATGAACAGTGTATGCCATATAATAATGTGAAATAGAAGAAATCATGGGGCAGGCAAAATGAACCACCACCAACCACACCAAAGATTGGTCTTCATCCAAAGTTCCTGATACTGTATCTGTGGTGGAATTGGAAGGGAGTCCTCTATTATGACTTCCTTCTGGAAAATGAAATGATTAATTCCAACAAGAATTGATCCCAATCAGATCAACTGAAACAGCCTTTGACAAAAAGTATTCAGAGTTAGTCAACATGAAATGTACAATTTTCCATCAGGATACCACAAACCCACGTTTGTTTGTCGTTGTTATTTCCTAAGTCATTTATGACTCTTTGCTACCCATGGACTCCATGCAGCACCACAGGCTTCCCTATCCTTCACTATCTCCTGGAGTTTGCTCAAACTTGTGTCCATTGATTTAGTGATGCCATCCAGCCACCTCATTCTCTGTTGCTCCCTTCTCCTTACACCCTCAATCATTTCCAGCATCCAGGTCTTTTCCAATAATTTGACTCTTTGCATCAGGTGACCAAACTATTGGAATTTCAGCTTCAGCATCAGTCCTTCCAGTGAATATTCAGGGCTGATTTCCTTTAGGATTAACTGGTTTGATCTCCTTGCTGTCCAAGGAACTCTCAAGAGTCTTCTTCAGCACCATAATATGAAAGCGTTAATTCTTTGGTGCTCAGCTTTCTTTGTGGTCCAACTCTTACTTCCAAACACAATTACTGGCAAAACCATAGCTTTGACTATATAGACATTTGTCAGCAAAATGATGTCTCTGCTTTCTAATATGCTGTCTAGATTTCTCTTAGGTTTTCTTCCAAGCAGAAGATGTTTTTAATTTCATGGCCGCAGTCATCATCCACAATGACCATTGAGACCAAGAAAATAAAGTCTGCCATTTTTTCCCCATTTATTTGCCATGAGGTGTTGGAACCTGATGCTAAGATCGTAGTTTTTCAAATGTTGAGTTTTAAGCCAGGTTTTTCACTTTCCACATTCACTTTCATCAAGAGGCTCTTTAGTTTCTCTTCACTTTCTGCTATTAAGGTGGTATCATCAGCATATCTGAGGTTACTGATATTTCTCCCAGCAGTCTTGATTTCAGCTTGTGATTCATCCAACATGACATTTTGCTTGATGTACTCTGCATATAAGTTAAATAAGCAGAGTGACAATATACAGCCTTGATGTACACCATTCCCAAATTTGAACCAGTGCATTGTTCCACATATGGTTCTAACTTTTGCTTCTTGACCTACATACAGGTTCTCAGACTGCAGGTAAGAGGATCTGGGATTACCATCTTTTTAAGAATTTTCCACAGTTTGTCATGATCCACACAGTCAAAGGGTTTAGTGTAGTCAATGAAGCAGAAGTAGATGTTTTTCTGGAATTTCCCTGGTTTTGCTGTGATCTGGTGGATGTTGGCAATTTGATCTCTGGCTCCTCTACCTTTTCTAGATTCCAGTTGTACATCTGTAAGGTCTTAGTTCACATACTGTTGAAGTCTAGCTTGAAGATTTTGAGCATTACTTTGCTAACATGTGAAATGAGTGTAATTGTGTGGTAATTTGAACATTCTTTGGTATTGCTTTTCTTTGGCATTAGAATGAAAACTGAGCTTTTCCAGTCCTGCAGCTACTGCTGAGTTTTCCTAATTTGCTGGCATATTGAGTGCAGCACTTTCACAGCATCATCTTTTAGGATTCGAAGTAGCTCAGCTGGAATTCTATCACCTCCACTAGCTTTGTTTGTAGTGATGCTTCCTAAGGTGCATTTAACTTAACACTCCAGAATGTCTGGCTCTAGGTGAGTGATCACACCATCTTGGTTATCTAGGTCATTAAGATCTTTTCTGTACAGTTCTGTGTATTCTTGCCACCTCTTCTTAATCTCTTCTGCTTCTGTTAGGTCCTTGCCTTTTCTGTTCTTTATTAAGCCCATCTTTGCATGAAATGTTCCCTTGATATGTCCAATTTTCTTGAAGAGATTTCTAGTATTTCCCATTCTATTATTTTCCTCTATTTCTTTGTATTGTTCACTTAAGAAGACTTTCTTCTCTCTCCTCATTAGTTAAAATGACTGCTAATTAGAAAGTCTTTAAAAATCAACAGGACAATACAGAATTAAAAAACAAATATAACAAGATCTAGAATAAAAGGTCAACTAACAAAATCTCTTGTACGAACTATTAGCAAATATTTAGAAAACAAATCAAGAAATTAAGCACCCTTTAAAAAGTTTCTGAAAATGTATAACATGTAATAAATTTAACTTACATGTTGTGAGAGAAACTGAGAATCTCAGTAAAAGAGAAAAATAGCATGGTTACATTGGAAAACTCAATATTTTTGATTGAAACCTCTCCAGAAATTACAATGTAGGTTCAAAATAAAGCACAGATTGGAATTTTTAAGATTTTTTGGTAAAAGTTGAAAACATATATTATACTTTGAACATGGAAATGCAAAGAAAAGTTGTAACCAATTTGGAAACAGGAAGACATGTGGAGAATATACAATACCTGATTTCCAGAATTACTGTAAAGCAACAAAAGTCAAGGATAAGGTCTTGTAAGATAAATGGTAATCAATGGGGAGAAATGCAGAGAGCATAAAAAAGTTTGCTCTATAGATGATAGATAGATCCATAAATAGTTGACTCTTGCACAACTCAGGAGTTGGGGCACTGACCCGAGTACAGTGGAAAATCCAAGCACTGCTATCTGTGCCACTAAAATTGAAAAAGACTTGCCCAAGGAGAGGAAGCTGAAATAGTGTGGATACAATCGGGACTCACATTCTAGAACTTTTGATTCCACATATTGTGATCTCTGGGAACAATGGAAATAGTGACAGACTTTATTCTCTTGGGCTCCAAAATCACTGCAGTTGGTGACTGCAGCCATAATTAAAAGGTGCTTGCTCCTTAGAAGAAAACTTACGACAAACCTAGACATACTAAAAAACAGAGACTTTACTTTGCCAACAAAGGTCCGTCTAGTCAAGACTATGGTTTTTCCAGTAGTCGTGTATGGATGTGAGAGTGGGACCATAAAGAAGGCCCAGCAACAAAGAATTGGTACTTTTGAGTTGTGGTATTGGAAAAGACTCTTGAGAGTCCCTTGGACTTCAAGGAGATCAAACTAGTCAATCCTAAAGGAAACCAATCTTGAATATTCACTGGAAGGACTGATGCTAAAGCTGAAGCTCCAATAGTTTGGCCACCTGATGCAAAGAACTGACTCATTGAAAAAGACCCTGATGCTGGCAAATATTGAAGGCAGAAGGAGAAGGGGATGACAGAGGATTAGATAGTTGGAGGTCATCATCAACTCAATGGACATGAGTTTGAGCAAGTTCCAGGAGGTGGTGAAGGGCAGGGAAGCTTGGCATTCTGCAATCCATGGAGTCACAAAGAGTAGGACACGGCTGAGTGACTGAACAACAGAATCATGATTTCTAATCAAACACAAACTATCTCTCATACTAAGTTAAAGATCTGTAAAATAAAAATACAGACATCATATTTATTGAAAAATAATAAATGTGGACCCATGCAGTTCAAATCCGTGTTGCTCAAGGGTGTATGAGATTGTGCTCAGTTGCCTCAGTCATGTTGGGCTTTTTGTGACCCTATGGACCATAGACCTCCAGCTTCCTCTGTCCATGGGATTCTCTAGGTAAGAATACTGGAGTGGGTTGCCATGCCCTTCTCCAGGATAACTTTCTGATCCAGAGATCGAAACCAAGTCTCCTGCAGTTGGATTATTTACCACTGAGCCACCAGGGAAGCTCAGTCTTGAACTAAACTCTGAGGAAAAATATGGATTACCTGGCACAATTTTGATATGGCACAAAAACTGGATAATCGGTAAACATGAGTAGTACAGTTGAAATATTAGAGTCATAATAGCATTTATTAAAAAACATGCTACATTGTTTTGTGCAAGTTTATAAACATGAAAATATAGTAGGTAAGAAAATCTTCAGTCATATTGAAATGCCTGTGTTTCTTTTTTAATTCTGATTTTTTTTTTTTATTCTTAAAAGCCCTTTTCCAATCTCTTGAAAATTTCGGTAACTGTAAAACATAGCTACTCTTCAACACAAACCTTTCCTTCACATAAACATTTATCTTTCTTAAAATTCTACTGCATATGGTTTATGGCTACTTGCACGTTGCCTAGCTCACTGTAAGACAATAAATACTGCCACTGGAAATTAATCCTGAGCCCAGATACAGGCTATGGGACTTTTGTAATATAACATGATGCAACATAAACTGCTAGGAATATAGTTGAAATTTCTTAATGTCTAGATAGTCTGCTTATTCAAGAGGTCAGTAATTCATATTCAAAAAGTGTTTTCAAAAGGGAATCACTCAAAACAGTAATTAAGTGTGTTTACCTTCATTTTCCTGCTATTCAAATGATTCATATTTTCTATAAAATATCTGGCTTAGTTTGAACTTTCAAGATAATGGCAATCTTTAATGTAGCATCACTGACACGAAATGAGGACAAAACTCTTTTTCTCAGTAAGCCTAACTTGATTCAGACATCTGTCTGTAACTGTATGTAACCGTGTATAACTGAAAGAAGAGAGATCTCATCAGTGCCTCCAGGAATAAATGGTGATTAATTTTAGCAAATTGGTCTAAGGTCTTCCCCAGTCAACTCTTATGACTCAAAATGGGAAATGTGACATAAATACATCAAGATTAAAGGGAAGATTTGTATTACCAGTTTGGGCAAAATTATTTTCTTTCTTATCTCCCCTTGTCTGACACTAAAAAGATGAATTCAACCTCAAGATTGCCGGGAGAAATATCAGTAACCTCAGATATGCAGATGACACCACCCTTATGGCAGAAAGTGAAGAATTAAAGAGCCTCTTGATGAAAGTGAAAGAGGAGAGTGAAAAAGTTGGCTTAAAGCTCAACATTCAGAAAACTAAGATCATTGCATCTGGTCTCATCACTTCATGGCAAATAGATGGGGAAACAGTGGAAACAGTGACAGACTTTATTTTCTTGGGCTTCAAAGTCACTGCAGATGGTGACTGCAGCCATGAAATAAAGGACGCTTGCTCCTTGGAAGAAAAGCTATCACCAACTTAGATAATATATTAAAAATCAGAGACGTTTCTTTGCCAACAAAGGTACGTCTAGTCAAAGCTATGGTTTTTCCAGTAGTCATGCATGAATGTGAGAGTTGGACTATAAAGAAAGCTGAGGGCCTAAGAATTGATGCTTTTGAACTGTGGTGTTGGAGAAGACTCTTGAGAGTCCCTTGGACTGCAATGAGATCCAACCAGTCCATCCTAAAGGAAATCAGTCCTGAATATTCATTGGAAGGACTGATGTTGAAGCTGAAACTCCAATACTTTGGCCACCTGATGTGAAAAACTGACTCATTTGAAAAGACCCTGATGTTGGGAAAGATTGAAGGCAGGAGGAGGAGGGGATGACAAAGGATGAGATGGTTGGATGGCATCACTGACTTGATGGACATGAATCTGAGCAAACTCTGGGAGTTAGTGATAGACAGGGAGGCCTGACGTGCTGCAGTCCATGGGTTTTCAAAGAGTCAAACACGACTAAGAGACAGATGAACTGACCTGAACTGAGTCTCAGTGACCACTAGTAGCTATTTTATGATCAAGAAAAGGCAGTATTAGAACCACTGACTCTGACACTTGTGCTGCAGAGCTGAGAGACTGAGTAAATCTGCCTCCTGATTAGGATACACTGATCACACAACTCCAAGATCCAATTTTATCTTTGGACTTCCATTTTGGTAATTTTGTTTTTAAATAAATTTCTTTCTTGTATAAGAAAGTTTGTGTCACTATTTATTTCAAACAAAATTATTGTTCTAGAGATAGGTCACAATGAATACCATCATTTGCCAGAGAAGAATAAAAATCTTCCTGGTATTAATTAAAATAGAACCGTATTTCTTTTCATTAAAAAAAAAAATTCTGTGATTTTTTTTTTATAAGTATAAGATAGCAGTATGGTTCCATCAGTGATCCACCTGTGTCTCACCTCTTTGTGTGATTTCTGTCTTCAGCTCTGTGTAGCGACCCAAGCTAGCCGCAGGAGCTCTAGCCCTCACGTGTACATGCCAGGTATAGGGGAACATATATTCTATGTATATATTCCACAGAACAGGAGAAGCAAATTAGGAATCATGGGCCCCACTCAGCTGAATTAGTTCTTTAGACATCAGATCTTCCTGAGGTTTACTCAAATGTTTATTTTATTGGCCAGTAATTGATAACCTTCTCCTAGGTATTAATAGCTGAAAAGGGAATATGGTCTTTATTCTGAACATTATTGTTCTTAACTAAACCTTGGAGCTCTTTCAGGAAAGAAGAAAAGGAAAATGAGTATGGGGAGACAACCACACTGCATGGAGACAGATACAATGAAATTTTAGGACCGTGGTTTCTACCATTTTGTTTTTGATGTCCAGTTGCTGTTCATTTGCTAGGTCGTGTCTGATTCTTTGCGACTCCATGAACTTCAGCACACCAGGCTTCCCTGTCCTTCACCATCTCTGGGAGTTTACTCACACTCGTGTCCATTGAGCCAGTGATGCCATCCAACCATCTCATCCTCTGTCACCCCCGTTTCTTGCCCTCATTCTTTCCCAGCATCAGGGTGTTCCAATGAATCGGCTCTTCACATCAGGTGGCCAAAGTATTGAGCTTTAGCATCAATCCTTCCAATGAATATTCAGGGTTGAGTTGTTGACCAGAAATACTGTTGAGTAGAAATAGTTAAATAAGCCTCAACATGACCTAAATAGATGTTGATAATGTGGGCAAATTCATTTTTGAATGTATGTGTTCATGCTAAAGCACTTCGGTCATGCCTGACTCTCTGCGACCCTATGGACTATAGCCCACCAGGCTCCTCTGCCCATCGGATTTTTCGGATAAGAATACTGAAGTGGGTTGCCATGCTCTCCTCCAAAGGGTTTTTCTGACTCAGAGATCGAACATGTGTCTCTTATGATTCCTGAATTGGCAGGTGGGTTCTTTACTACTTGTGGCATCTGGGAAGCCCCATTTGTGAATACTTTTGAATAAATGTTCAAACGTCTCAAACATCTGAAATCAACAGTGTAATATATACAATAAAACTGTTTAAATATACCATTATATGGATACTCTTAAAAATAGATAAATGTTTTAATTAATGTTGATGAAACTAAAGAGTAAAGGTATTAAAAAGGGAAGAAAGATGTATTTTTTTAAGAAGGTAGGGCACTCTTTGTAATAAGGCCGCATCACAAAACAACTGTAGAAAGGCAGTCAGTGGTACAGATCGTGAAGTTTCAATGCTTTAAATTATTTTTATTGGAAATACTTTTTTTTAATTTAAATGAAAATTGGAATGTGGAAAAAAATTTATAATCTGAGTTATAATCTCCCTAGCTTAAAGTTTAAACATTATCAACATTTTCATGCTACTTTAGCCCTGTTAATATGATTTTATTAACAGCTGGCCCCAGGAATGGCATGCAAAATAAATCCTGGTTATGATGCGACTGTAACATTTGTTTTCATTGCATTGATTTACTAATTCCAATGAAAAGGACTGCAGTTTTATGTTTTTTTAGCCACTGGATTTTCTAAAGAAATTTATTCTTACTGCTGTAAGAATTCAGAATACTATTTCATTAGCTAGAATTTAAATGTTATTAAGTAAATGGATAATTCCACAATATAAAGAAATGTGTCTTCTGGTAAAGGAAAAGTAGCAGTCCTGACCACTACAGTTGTTATCATTTACAAGAAAACAATTTTATTTTACCTTCATCTTTCAACTGGTGTCTTATTAGACGGCAATGATCCTAGAAGTATTTTTTTTTCCCATTTTGGAGGTGGAGGATGCAAATTCTGAATGCTGTCCTCAATTGACTTGGCTTTTTATTTTCTGCTGCAATTTGAGTTCCCAGATGCAACAGGAGTCTAATAATCAAGATGCCAGTCACATTCCTCTTAAACCAGTTGCAATAATACAGCACTTGGAATTTTTAAGAAGCATAGATGCAGTCATAGGTAATTAAGGAACTTAAAGCTTTTCCTAAATCAGAAAACTGATTTTTTATTTTATTTTCTGGATAGGTTAAGAACCCCTGGAGAAGGAAATGGCAACATACTCCACTATTCTTGCCTGGAGAAGCCCATGGAGAGAGGAGCCTGGCCGGCTACAGTTCATGGGGTCACAAAGAGTTGGCCACTATTGTGTGACTATCACTAGAGAAGAGTAAAAATTAAATAGCACCTTCTAGAACCCATAGTAGGCTGGATAACTAGAAAAACACTTTTTGGATATGAAAAGACATGTGCTGTAAAGTGAATCACTTACCAATTTATAGTAGTCTAGCTATTGAAATGGAGAAGGCAATGGCACCCCACTCCAGTACTCTTGCCTGGAAAATCCCACAGATGGAGGAGCCTGGTGCACTGCAGTCCATTTGGTCGCTAAGACTAAGGGACTTCACTTTCACTTTTCACTTTCATGCATTGGAGAAGGAAATGGCAACCCACTCCAGTGTTCTTGCCTGGAGAATCCCAAGGGCGGGGGAGCCTGGCAGGCTCCCGTCTGTGGGGTCGCACAGAGTCGGACACGACTGAATCGACTTAGCAGCAGCAGCAGCAGCTATTGAAAAATAAATTAATCTGTCCTTGTTAAGACTTCCCAAACCCAACTCTTTCTTTGTATCCTCTTAAGGGAAAAAAAAAAAAAAAGATTAATGCCACTGTCAATTTTTGCTGGATTTCTGAATTAACCACTGAATTTGACTTACCTGCAGTTTACTTCCTACTTAAAATCTATGCTCTCTCTCTCTCTCTCTGTAACCAGAATAAACATAATAAAGCTTAGATCTGAGCATAAAACTTCAGAATAGGGTCCAAATTCTCTAGCATGTCACCGGATTAGCCCTGACTAGACCTTCAGTCTCATCTTCCACAGCTCATTCCAACAATACCAAAATAATTTTCATATCTGTAATGCACTGTACTCTCTTAAAATCCTCAGGCTTTGTATTGTTGTTTCCTTTACCTTTAGTACAGAACAGTTTTTACTGGAATTACTCATAAGGTTTGAGCATTATAAGACGATTTGGTGTATAAATAAAAGAATGACTTTCTTCATTTGTAATCTTGATTTGAACTGAACTGAACTTACTCCTTGGAAGGAAAGTTATGACCAACCTAGAGAGCGTATTAAAAAGCAGAGACATTGCTTTGCCAACAAAGGTCTGTCTAGTCAAGACTATAGTTTTTCCAGTGGTCATGTATGGGAATGTGAGAGTTGGACCATAAAGAAATCTGAGCACCGAAGAATTGATGCTTTTGAATTGTAGTGTTGGAGAAGACTCTTGAGAGTCCCTTGGACTGCAAGGAGATCCAACCAGTCCATCCTAAAGGAGATCAGTCCTGGGTGTTCATTGGAAGGACTGATGTTGAAGCTGAAACTCCAATATGTTGGCCACCTGATGTGAGGAGCTGACTCATTTGAAAAGACCCTGATGTTGGGAAAGATTGAGGGCAGGAGGAGAAGGGGACAAAAGAGGATGAGATGGCTGGATGGCATCACCGACTCGATGGACGTGAGTCTGAGTGAACTCCGGGAGTTGGTGATGGACAGGGAGGCCTGGAGTGCTGTGGTTCATGGGGTCTCAAAGAGTCGGACACGACTGAGCGACTGAACTGAGCTGAACTGATATGGGCTTCCCTAATGGTTCAGCAGGTAAAGGATCCTCCTGCAAATCAGGAGATACAGGAGATAGGCGTTCAGCCTCTTGATTGGGAAGATCCCTTGGAGGAGGAAATGGCAACCCACTCCAATATTCTGGCCAGAAGAATCCAATGGACAGAGGAGCCTTATATAGAGTCCTTATATAGAGCCTTATATAGGTTGCAAAGAGTTGGACACGACTGAGCAAACAAGCAAGCAAAGCCTTGGTACCTATTTTCTCCTTTTTGAATTTATGTTTGAATTCAAAAGTGAGAAGCTCAGTGCAAAATTAAGGAATTAAAACAGTTAGCAAACTTTTAATTACCTACAATTGTCTGCTAAATTTAGTCTAAGATGAAACTGTTTTTTGTAGAGGTTAAAAAAAAATCACTTTTTCTCTGAGTTGAGTTATGTCTGGTTTAATCTGTGCCCGTAGTATCCCACTTTCACTGTGTGACCCTGGAGTCCTGGTCATGTAGAGCAGGAGAATCGACAGGTCAGCAACCCAGGAGACACATGGCCCAAGGGGTTTTATGCCCAGACTTAGAGAGACACTGTTCTTACATCAGCTGTATAGAAGATCACGAGCTATCTTAGAACTGACCTCTGTAACGGTCAGTTCGACGATCATGTTTATAGGTTGAGTCCTTTAGAGAGAAGCCTCAACTCCACATGGTACATGTAATAACCAAAGGAAGAGAGTTGGATTCTAAAATAAATGAACATTCTTGACAACATTACCAGTACTACAAGCTTGCTCCTAGTGTCTCCTCTGCCCTCTATCCAGTTATAACTGAAAGTCAAGTGAACTCTTGGCAGGAGTGGATCCTTCCACAACTCTTCAGTCTCAGTTACTCATTCACTTACACACTCATACACACATACGTACACTTTTTTCTATTTCTTAGGTCAATTGAAAAATTTAATTTCCCTCTCATTTTACTACAGGACAATAAAGTCTTAGATAATCAAATCAAAGATTTGATTTCTTTTTCAGAAATCATTAACTAGACTAATGTTGACAGCAAAGCAATATAAAACACAGTAAACACAAAACATAAGCTTAAATTAACAATTAGCTTTGTGTAGCATTTTGTCTTTAAGTAATGCATATTCATGTCACATTTTTCCCCATTATTTTGCATTCATTTGTCAACGATATTTTTAATTGAGTACATACTTATGCATGTACAAGGATATTGATTGAGGCATTATATAAATCATTTAAAAATTTAAACAATTCATATGTGCATTAATAGAGTCATGTCATGGCCTGTAACCCACCAGGCTTCTCTGTTCATGGAATTTTCCAGGCAAGAATGCTGCAGTGGGTTGCCATTTCCTACCCCAGGAGATCCTCCTGACCCAGAGATCAAAGTCCTGTGTTTGTCGTATTTCCTGTATTGGCAGGCAGATTGTTTACCACTGCACCATCTGAAAAGCCCTATATTCAGTTTATACACTTCAATTCTTGTTAAAGAGAAGTTTTATGGTACTCTTTATCAGATTTGCATTATTACAAGTGTTGTCTCATTGTGACAGAGAAATCTATAACAGTATTGCTGTGAAATATGATGCATGAAAGGATATATTTCTCTTTCATATTTAATGTAAATAAATAAAAATGGATTATAAACAATACCTATCATTGTCTTTTTTGTAAGGCAAATACAAATTCATTTGTAGGCCAATATTTCATCTATTCTTTCTCTTTCAAATGTTGTCAGTGTTTGATCAACTTTAAAGGTCATCCTTATTTGTCAAACCAAATGAATCCCTACAATACTTTTAAGGAAAAAAGTGTTCTAAAAGGGACATGGAGGTGTCAGCAAAGGAAGCATTTGAATAACCCAGCACATGAAGTTAAAATCAAAAGTTCAATAAAATTGGTAATCAGACACATACTGTCAAAATTTTCTGCATGAAAGTGGTAAATTTGAAGGAAGAAATGCCAATGCCACGTTCTGATACTGTTTTCTCATATCTGAATAAATGGACACACATTTCTCATCCCCACCATCACTTTTTACACTGAGTTGCTGAAGGGATCATAGTAAATTCATCTCCCGACAACCACCATGAAATTGACTGAGTACTGCACATAGCCTAAAGCAAATACGATTCATCACGCTCGTGTAAAACTGCCAACCAATCATGGTTTGGCTGTATTGGTAAATTTTTCAACCATTGCTTTACTTAAGGAATGGGAGATTACTTACTGGAAAGAGGTCAAGGAGAATGCAAACTCCATGAGGCCAGGCTAAATTTATTTTTCCTCCTAAAACACAAGGTGCCTAAAAGATAGTAGTATTCAACAAACATCTATTGTCAAATAAAATATGAGAGTTGTGGAACCAACTTTCTCACTGTTTTCACAAAATAAATTGAAAGATAGATTCATCTGTTCCAGGAGATAGTGATGATGTAACAGTAAGAATACCAGGCACAGATATTGAGAGGATACTCAAAGGTGATGTCAAGGGCAATTAGCTACTCAAACATTACATCTAAAATGACCTTATAAATACAGCTATGAACAGCAAATCCCCTGTTCAGTTATGCGAGATGAGTAAGTTCTAGAGATCTGTTGTACAGTATAGTGCACTTAAAAATTGGCTAAGAATTCCTGTTGCCTTCTTACTGCAGTGGAAGAAAGAGAATGTTTTCCAAGTAGGCATCCATTGTTTACATTATATTATATAAGTAATTTAACTTTTAAGGAAGTATAATAAAAAGGTAACACTGAATACAGTTCACAATTGGACTAAAGAACGAAGAAACTAGTGATCTACCTGTTAATACTGGTGCCATCTTTATATCTACATACATATATAGAGAGAGAGAGATTTGAGTCAGAGCATTGTGAATTGAAGATCCTTGTCTTTAGTAATTAAGATAAGGCACTTCACTCATCTCTGATATAGGACTGATAACACAAAGCAGAACTTTGATACATGAGTGTGTTATAAAATTTCAGGCATCATGCATCTGTAGCTTTAAATTACTTTAATCATGAAAGTGTTAATATTGATCAATGTAAACAAAGACTTTTAAGGAAAGATATGCCAAGTGTATATCGTATCAAATGACCCATTTTGTTCCCAAGAAAGCTGAAATAAAATTCTTCTTATATGGGTGATATTTATGTTTTCCACACATCATTCTCTGCTGAAGATTCAGTCTGGCGATATTGTGAATATTCCAGGATGGATTTCACTTTGAGATGAATATTTATCATGGGTTAGAACAGAGTCTATTCCATCATCAGTGCTCCCTAAGAATGTGTCGACTTAGTGCAGTGTGCTGAAGGGACACACGTGTGGTCACAAACGGCAGGTGATGCTCCTTCTCACGGCTGACTAGCATTCCATTGTGTGTGTGTGTGTATACATGTAAACACACACATACATATGTACACGTATTCTTTGTCCTTCCATCTGCTGTTGGGCAGTTATGGATGTTTACGTATCTTGGCTATCCTGAATACCAGTACCATTGGGACAGCATTGATGGGCCTTGAACATATTGTGCCAAGTGAGGTAAGTGAGGCAGAGAAAGGCAAGGACTGTAAGGCACCACTTACAGGTGGAGTCTAAGAACGCCAGACTCCTGAAAACAGAAAGTAAAACGGTGAGTGCAAGGGAAGAGGGCTTTGGGGGATAGAGCAGGTGCTGTTTATGGGCACACACTTGCAATGAGTAATAAACAAGCCCTAGAGAGATAAATGGCACCCCACTCCAGTGTCCTTGCCTGGAGAATCCCAGGGATGGGGAAGTCTGGTGGGCTGCCGTCTATGGGGTCGCACAGAGTTGGACACGACTGAAGTGACTTAGCAGCAACAGTAGCAGCAGCAGAGACACAATGCACAGTATAGTGAGTATAGGCAATGATATTGTAGTACAATCATCCAAGTTACTAAGAGATTATAGCAATGATTCTAACAACTGAAAAGAAAGGATCATTATGTGACAAGATAGCTGCCAATTACATTGCAACATACAACAATTTACCATGTCATTCACCTTAAATTTATACAATATATGTTAACATATTTCAATTTAAAAAGTGAAAAAAATAAATATAAAAGAATAAATAACAAAGAATTTGTTGAATTAATAACAGGTGGCAGCAGCTCACACTAGACAGATGAGTAGAACAAATTCCCAAATAATTATTTCCTCTGTAGTATGAGAAATCTTGTTGAAGCAGAATCAGGACATATAGAAATATAAGTAATTTAAATAGTTAAAAACAGCAAGATATAATATTAGCTGTAGCTAGATATTTCTCTTTCTCCACACACACACACATATACGGATATAAATACACACTTCCTGTTGATATGTCCACATATATATGATTTGCTATTGTTCTTTTCTATTTGCTTTGTTTAGTCGCTGAGTGCTGTCTGACACTTTTGCAACCCCATGGATTGTAGCGCACCACGCTCGTCTCTCCATGGAATTTTCCAGGCAAGAATACTGAATAGGTTTGCCATTTCCTTCTCCAGGGGACCTTCCCGACCCAGGGGTCAAACCCGGGCCTCCTGCACTGCAGGCAGATTCTCTTCTAACTGAGCTACCAGGGAAGATGGGTTTTCCCTGGTAGCTCTTTCTATATCCTTATATATAAGCTGTGTAATAAGGCCTACTAGAGCTAGATTTAATAACAAACTAGAGTAAATGACCAAACAAACTATGTTACTATATCTCACAAGTATTAATAACACCACATGGATTAGGTGTTTACATTTCCCTGAAAATCAATAAACTGTTATGTAAGTAATCATCAAAAAAATCAAAGTATGCCGTAATTAGGTGTTCTTAGGAAGTGGAGTTACAGATAATCCTTCTTTCTAATTTCTTATATAAATACATCAACTTACCAAATAAAAATACTGACTAAATAGCTTATATGAATGGTTAAAAAGTCGTGTTTCAACTATGTTTAATACTAAACACAGGTCTGTTTCTTTTAAGTGGATTTTCTCACTTATTAGGTACAAGCTATCTTTGACAAAATTTTTTTATTTTTTGTTAATCTCTTAATTTTTTCTCTATTACTATTGATGTTAAATGTTTTGCTTCCTTTCATATTTCTGACACGGCTCTAGCATCAGCACCTCCTTCACACAGGATTCTTTTACAAATCACCAAAGCATCCCATCCTATACATGCAGTACCTCACTGGTTCTTTACCTCCCATAGCTTGATGGTATTTTTTTAATCTCTTTCTTCCACTGAATACAGTTCTCTCCCTAATCACGCTCCTTCATCTCACCCCACACACTTTCTTATTATAATCAGTATAGCATCTTTGAGCACCTTCATTCACTTTTATGATCTTACTGACACTTCCATTTGCCTTGTCTAGAAAGCATCTCCAACACCCTTCAACCATGAGGTCGTGAACATATGACTTTATGTACAAAGTTCATCCTGAATCACATTATAAAAATTGAGATACTGTGTTTTATATCCTATCTCGATCTCTCTGTATCTCTATTATAAAATCCATAACATAGCTTTTAAAATATTTTGTTTCCTTGAGTCTTTGGATATTGACTGTATGTTCCTCCAAACTGGCTCTTCAACCCCCTGCATTCTGTTCCATTCACAGGGGAACTCACCTCTCAGAGGAACTCCCTTTGTCTCTGTCTTCCAGTTTTGTGCAGCTGTTGCAGGCACATGGGAAATCAGAAATTTGAAGGGTAGATATACTGCGATAGATTCCCTTAGGATCCCTGAGTGCTGGGTCACAGATTTGCTGTTTCTCGGTTTCTGGGTTGTGAGCCCTAAGTCTGCCTCACGAGTGAACCTTCCTCTAGATTGCGGTAACTGTTCAGCCCATCTGTGCCTCCTCTGCTCCATTCGACATCCTGCCTGTGGCTCAAAAGGTAAAGAATCTGCCTGCAATGAGAAGACCTGGGTTCGATCCCTGGGTCGGGAGGATCCACTGGAGAAGGGCATGGCAATCCAGTCCAGTGTTTTTGCCTGGAGAATCCCGTGCGTAGAGGAGCCTGGTGGGGTGGAGTCACAGAGGGTCAGGCATGACTGAGGGACTAACACTCCCACTTTCTACCTTTGTCAGCCACTCATCCTTCTTTCCCTTTAAATCTGCCCCCAACTCTTTGAAGAAAGGTTCATTAATCTTTGCTCAGTTACTCCATTTGAGTGAGCTTTTTTTCCTCCTGGTGCCATAGCTGACACTCAATACATCATCTATGTGGTTACAGAAATCTTTCTGTCAAGTACCGTGACTGTCATCCTTATACCCCAGACCTATTACAGTGTATCCAAGCAGCATGAGTATAACCAGCGTTTATTCCATTAACTAAACTCATCAGTGCCTGTGTGATAGCCACATAGATGCCTGCGTGTGTGCTCAGTCTCAGCTGTGTTCCATTCTTTGCGATCCCATGGGCTGTAGCCCACCAGGTTCCCCCGTCCGTGGAATTTTCCAGGCAAGAGTCCTGGAGTGGGTTGCCGTTTCCTCTTCCAGGGGATCTTCTGAACCAAGGAATCTAACATGCAGCTCCCACAGCTCCTGTGTTGGCAGGCAGAGTTTTTAGCACTGAGCCACATGAGAAGCACATACATAGATAAATTAACTTAAATGTTAAGAAGAAAATAGACATATAGAACTTTGTTTACACTTGACTTTTAAAATTATGCTTGTTAACCTACATACAGGCTTCCCTTGTGGCTCAGCTGGTAAAGAATCCGCCTGCAATGTGGAAGACCTGGGTTCGATCCCTGGGTTGGGACGATCCCCTGGAGAGGGGAATGACTACCCACTCCAGTATTCTCACCTGGAGAATTCCATGGACTATATAGTCCATGGGGTCACAAAGAGTTGGACATAACTGAGTGACTTTCAGTTTCAATCTACATATATGTTCTACTCAATTTTTGGCATTCTTTAAGAAGCCATGTGAGAAAAGTAAAAAAATTCTGACTCTTTAGTGCTAAAATGAGTATTAAGGTACATGTATTCTTTTGAATCAGAGAAGGCAATGACTCCCCACTCCAGTACTCTTGCCTGGAAAACCCCATGGATGGAGGAGCCTGGTAGGCTGCAGTCCATGGGGTCGCTGAGAGTCGGACACGACTGAGCAACTTCACTTTCACTTTTCACTTTCATGCATTGGAGAAGGAAATGGCAACCCACTCCAGTGTTCTTGCCTGGAGAATCCCAGGGATGGGGAAGCCTGGTGGGCTGTCGTCTATGGGGTCGCACAGAGTTGGACACGACTGAATCGACTTAGCAGCAGCAGCATCCTTTTGAATGGAGAAGGAAACACAACCCACTCCTATATTCCTGCCTGGAGAATCCCATGAGCAGAGAAGCCTGGTGGGTTACAGCTCATGGGGTCTCAAAGAGTTGGACATGACTGAAGCAACTTAGCAGGCAGGCAGGTCCTTTTGAATTATGATTTTCTCAGTCTATGTGCCCAGAAATGGGATCGCCAGGTCACAGAACAGTTCTTTGTTTAGTTTTTCAAGGAACCTCTGTACTGCTCTCCATAGTGGCTATATCAGTCTACATTCCCAGCGGCGGTGCAAAAGGGTTTCCTTGTCTCCACACTCTCTCCAACTTTTACTGTTTGTAGATTTTTTGGCAATGGCTATTCTGACCAGTATGAGGTGATACCTCTTTGTTGTTTTTTATCTGCATTTCTCTAAAGATTAGTGTTGTTGACCATCTTTTCTTGTGCTTCTTTGCTGTCTGTATGCCTTATTTGGAGAAATGTCTATTAGGTCCTCTGCCCATTTTTTGATTGCATGGGTATTTTGTTTGTTTGTTTGTTTTGGATATTGAGCTTCTGGAGAAAGGGTATAATTGGAAAAGCAGGAGAAGACATAAGGGAATTATAATTAAAGTTTGGATATCTATTATTTTTCCAAGACCATGTACCCTACTCTATCTTTTTTATATTCTTAAGTCAGGTATTAAATCATATATACAATAATAGAAAAATAAATATGATCTTAAAGGAAAATCTGGTTTATAGAAAAATATTTTAAGAACGGAAATACCTAAAAATGAGTCTACTGGTCATTCATTCATTCGTAGGAAAAGCTTCATTGGGTCCTTGCCTAGAACTGTCATAGACTCTGAAATGATAGGGTATGAACACAAAACTATTCTTCTTGGTTATATTTTTTGCAAGTTCTGAATCCATACATTCATCTTAAAGGTATTAGAGTTTCAACCTAGACTTCTTTAGAAAGTAATTTCGCTCATTATAAACACATCGCTTTCTTTGATCAAACTCTACACATAGTTTTACAGTCTCTTTTCAATAACAAAGAGGAAAGCAAAGCAGAGAACAAAAAAATGAAAGAACTTACAGTACACTCATCATTTAATCTTATTTTGCAGCATCAAGCAGGGCTTACTTATTCTGTTACCGACGTATACACAGTTCTTAGAACTAGTTAAAATGTCATTAAAAGAGCTATCAGTTAAATTGCCCTAAAGGTCTTACTGGAATCTAATATTCAATAAGACCTTTACTCAAATTAAGGCTTCCCTGGTGGTTCAGATGGTAAAGAATCTGCCTGCAATGCAGGAGACCTGGGTTCGATCCCTGGGTTGCAAAGATCCCTTGGAGGAGGGCATGGCAACCCACTCCAGTATCCTTGCCTAGAGAATTCCATGGACAGAGGAGCCTGGCGGGCTACAGTCCATGGGGTCGGAAAGAGTCAGACATGACTGAGCGACGAAACATAATAATACACAAATTTTGTTTTACAAGGCTCTCTCTTCAACCCCTGTCCCTAGTTAAACTTTATATCTGTTCTTTAAAATAAACTCTATTTTAGAGCTTATACTTATACTATATTTAGAGCTTACACTACTGATTTCAACTAAAGTATAGTATGAATTAGAGTGCACAAAATATAACATACCTGGACCATTTAGTGTAGTTTATCTTTTAGCACAATGGAACTTAATTCTTTCCAGTTAGTTTCAGTATTTCCATACGCATATGCTGATTTCTATAAGTAAAATATACTTTTGAATAAATTTCAATACATTCCGTTAACTATTTTTAGTCTTAATTAGCCTTATCAGGTCGCAAAATAAGTTTAGGTAATTTTAACAGTATGTTTATATACATTTAATGATGTATACAGATATACTTTATAGACATATATTTAGATTTTTAGCATTCACGAAGCACTTTTACATACATTATTTGAAGTGATGTTAATTATTCTAAATAACGAGTAAGGCAGACAGGTCATCTTCCTTTGCAGATTTAAAAAAAAAAAATCAAAAATTAATCTTCAGAGGAGTAATGCGAAGTTCATACCCCACGAAGTTAAAGACTCAATAATTAAATTCAAGATTTTACACAGGAAATTTTAGGATCAAAATATAATTCCCAATCTCCCAAGACTTTCATGTTCTTGCTTGAGCTTTTGAATCCCAAGCCACATAGCCTGGGGCTTAATGGAAGAAGGCAGAAATAATCTTTCTACAGTAACTCTGAGGCACAGTTTCTGTCAGGGATGTTCAGAGTGAAGAGATCACAGAATGTTAGCATACCCATTAATTACAGCTGTGTGCTGAGAAAAAATGGAAAGACACTGAGGTGTAGTTGAAGCATATATGGTTCAGAGTCCAGCAGAAATCATTTTTCCAGCTTTACTAAGAAATAATTGTTCCAATACATACCTTGCTGTACAAGTTTAAGGGGCAGAGCATGATGATATAATTTACATATACTGTGAAATGAATGTCATGATAGGTTAGTTTACATCCATCTTCTCAGGCAGAGAAAATAAAAAGAAAAGGAAAAAAAAAAAAAACCCTTGTGATGAAAACTCATAAAATTTACTTTCTTAAGAACTTTCCTATCTATCATATAGCCGTCATCATGGTGTATATTACACCCCTGGTATTATTTTTCTTATAACTTAAAATTTGTACCTTTTGATCACCTTCCTCCAATTCCCCTTCCCTTGACACTCCGCCTTTGGAAACCACAAGTCTGATCTCTTTCTCTATTGTTTTAAATTTTCTTTCAACTTTTAGATTCTGTGTATGAAATCACACAGTATTTGTCTTCCTCTGTCTCACTTGTTTCGCTTAGCATAATGCATTTAAGGTTCATCCATGTTGTCCTGAATGGTAGGATTTCCTTGTTTATAAACAGCTGAATAATGTTCTCTTGGACAGAGATAGCAGAGCTTCTTTATCCATTCATCCATCAATGGACACAGATTCTTTCTATATCTCATAATGCTTCTGTGAACATGGGGTTGCAGATATCTTTTTGAACTAGAGCTTTTGTTTCCTTTGTTTATATTCCTAGAGCAGAAATGCTGGATCCTATAGCACTTCTAGTTTTAATTTTGTGAGAGTCCTTTTCAGCGCCTGCTCCAATTTATAAGCCCACCAGCAGCACACAGTGCTCCCTACTTCCCACATCGGGCCAGCGCTTGTTATCTCTAGTCTTTTTACTATTATAAGAAGTGTGACGTGGCATCTCATTGTGGTCTTAATTTGCATTTCCCTAATGATTAGGGATATTGAGCATGGTTTCCTGTTGACCTTTCACATATCTTCTTTGCAGAAATGTCTGTTCAGAGCTTTGCCCATGTTTAGTTGGATTACTTGGAGTTTATTTGCAGTTGAGTTGTATGAGTTCATTATGTATTTTGTGTATGAGTTCCTTACCAGACATGCAGTTTGCAAATAGTTCTTCTCATTTCACAGGCTGTCTTTTCACTTTGTTGATGACTTCTGCTGCACAGAAGCTGTTTCATTTGATACAGTACCACTTGTTTATTTTTTATTTTGCTGCTTGTATTTTTGGTGTACATAAAAATATAAAAACCAGTTACTCACTCAGTCATGCCCGACTCTTTGGGACCTCATGGACTACAGCCCACCAGGATTCTCTGTCCATGATGTTTTCTAGGCAAGGATACTGGAATGGGTCTCCATTTCCTTCTCCAGGGATCTTCCCAACCCAGGGATCGAAACTGGGTCTCCTGCACTGCAGGCAGATTCTAGTAAAAACAGTTACTAGGACCCATAATAAGAAGCTTTATTCCTGTTTTCTTCTAGGAGTTTCATGGTTTCAGTTCTTTAACTCATTTTGAATTAACCTTTGGGAGTTGTATAAGACATGGGTCTAGTTTCATTTTTTTTTTGCATGCGAATATCCAATTATCCCAGTATCACTTATTGAAAAGACTGACTTTTCTCCATTGAGTAGTCTAGGCTCCTCTGTCAAATAGTTGATCCAGTATGCTTGGGTTTATTTATGGACTCTCAGTTTTATTCTATTGGTCTTTTTGTCCTTTTTATACAACCACCATGCTATTTTAATGACTGCAGTTTTATAATATCGCTTGAAAATGAGTTTTGATGTCTCCTGCTTTATCCTCTTTTCTCAGAATTTAATTGGCTATTTCAGGTTTTGGTGGTGCATGTAAGCTTTAGGAGTGTTTTTTCTACATCTGTAAACAATACCATCGGGATCTTGACAGGGATCGAATGGAATTTGTAGATTGCTTTTAGTAATATTGACATTTTTTTTATTTTTTAACTTTACAATATTGTATTGGTTTTGCCATATATCAACATGAATCCACCACAGGTATACACGTGTTCCCCATCCTGAACCCTCCTCCCTCCACCCTCCCCGTACCATCCCTCTGGGTCGTCCCAGTGCACCAACCCCAAGCATACAGTATCGTGCATCGAACCTGGACTGGCTACTCGTTTCATGCTGTGGTATATATACACAATGGAGGATTACTCAGCCATTAAAAAGAATACATTTCACTCAGTCCTAATGAGGTGGATGAAACTGGAGCCTATTATACAGAGTGAAGTAAGCCAGAAAGAAAAACACCAATACAGTATAATATTGACATTTTAACAATAATAATTCTTTCAGTCCATGAACACAAGATGCTTTTCTGTTTATTTGTATCTTCTTTGATATCTTTCATTGGTATTTTGTAACTTTCAGAGTAGAGATCTTTCATCTCCTTAGTTAAATTTATTCCTGTTTTATTCTTTCTGATGTTATTGCAAATGGGATTGATTGATCTATTTCTTTTTCAGAAAATTGATTATTAGTGTATAATCAGAGATATCATTACCTTAGGAAAAGTCAGTCAAATTGTCTGAGCTCATTTTTGGATTTTATTAAGTGTGTAATTACATTCCCTTTGTAAGATTGTTGTAACGATTCTATTTAATGGGCTTCCCAGGTGGCTCAGTGGTAAAGAATCTGCTTGCTATGCAGGAGACACAGGTTCAATCCCTGGGTTGGGAAGACCCCCTGGAAAAGGAAATTGAAACCCACTCAAGAATTGTCACCAGGGAAATTCCACGGAGAGAGGAGCCCAGCAGGCTACAGTCCATGAGGATACAACAGTCAGATGTGACTGAGCACATAAGACAATATACCAAATGCTAAATGTAGACTTGTAGAGTAGATCTCTAAGACCAGTTTTCAAAGCAATAACTGAGTTGAAATTAAGTCCTAATAGAGTAATAAGAAAGTTAAGTTTGAGACTAAACATGAAGACAAAGTGAGTCTATAATATGCCATTTATCTTCTAATCAATTCTAATTTGCCTCACTATTTACCAGGTGGAATTAAACACTTCCCATACTTACTTGGCGGAGAAGGCAATGGCACCCGACTCCAGTACTCTTGCCTGGAAAATCCCATGGACAGAGGAGCCTGGTAGGCTGCAGTCCATGGGGTCCCTGAGAGTTGGACACGACTGAGCGACTTCACTTTCATTTTTCACTTTCATTTTTCACTTTCATGCATTGGAGAAGGAAATGGCAACCCACTCCAGTGTTCTTGCCTGGAGAATCCCAGGGACGGGGGAGCCTGGTGGGCTGCCGTCTATGGGGTCGCACAGAGTCGGACACGACTGAAGCGACTTAGCAGCAGCAGCAGCATACTTACTTGGATGCAAACTATCGATCTATTATATGAGTTCCTCAGAGAGAGGAGGATTTGCTTTGGTTTATCAAAACTTTCACAGTGTTGCTCATTGCTGTAATCAGTTATTTAGCTCCAACTTCTAAGATGGATTAAACTGTATTTTAGGAGTATAAGGTTCACTGAATAAAATGTCAAATGGCCCTTACTGCACTCTGCTGTTTCAAGAAGAGTCATCCTTTAAGCTATAAGTGCTGTTTCAAAAAAGATTCTCTTCACTATGAGGTTTTTAGAGATTGAATGAAAAATCCTCAAACTGTCACTAGTACCATCCATCACCATTACAACTACATAACACTGACAAGGAAATGTATCTGTGGATTTAAAACATGAGGAGAGATAGGAGAAAACAACCGGCCCTTGCAGCAAATTAACGTCATTCAGCACAATGTCTAAGAAAATGGATTTTATTCACGCAGATCTCATAGATACGTGTACTCCAAATTGCAATCTTTCTGTTATTTCCTGATCATTGTTGTTGTTCAGTTGCTCAGTTGTGTCAAATCTTGGCAACCCAACAGACTTCAGCACGACAGGCTTTCCTATCCTTCACCATCTCCCAGAACTTGCTCAAACTCATGTCCATTGTGTCAGTGATGGCATCCAACCATCTTATCCTTTGTCATCTCCTTCTCCTCCCACCTTCAATCTTTCCAAGGTCTTTTCAAATGAGTCATCTCTTCCAATCAGGTGCCCAAAGTATTGGAGTTTCAGCTTCAACATCGGTCCTTCCAATGAACACCCAGGACTGATTTCCTTTAGGATGGACTGGTTGGTTTTCCTTGCAGTCCAAGGGACTCTCAAGAGTCTTCTCCAACACCACCGTTCAAAAGCATCAATTCTTCAGGACTCAGCTTTCTTTATGTTCTAACTCTCATATCCATACATGACCACTGGAAAAATCATAGCTTTGACTAGATGTACCTTTGTTGGCAAAGGAATGCCTCTGCTTTTTAATACGCTGTCTACATTGGTCATAGCTTTTCTTCCAAGGAGTAATCATCTTTTAATTTCATGGCTGCAGTCAAAATCTGCAGTGATTTTGGAGCCCAAGAAAACAAAGTCTATTACTGTTTCTATGGTTTCCCTTTCTATTTGTCATGAAGTGATGGGACTGGATGCCCTGATCTTAATTTTTTGAATGTTGAGTTTTAAGTCAGCTTTTTAACTCCCTCTTTAACCTTCATCAAGAGGCTCTTTAGTTCTTCACTTTCTGCCATAAGGGTTGTGTCATATGCATATCTGAGGTTATTGATATTTCTCCTGGCAATCTTGATTCCAGCTTGTGCTTCATCCAGCCTGGCATTTCTCATGATGTACTCTGTAAATTAAATAAGCAGGTTGACAATACACATACTTGATGTACTTCTATCTCAATTTGCAACCAGTCCATCATTCTATGTCAGGTTCTAACTGTTGCTTCTTGATCTGCATACAGGTTTCTCAGGATGCAGGTAAGGTGCTCCATTATTTCCATCTCTTTCAGAATTTTCCACAGTTTATTGTGATCTACACAGTCAAAGGCTTTAGCATAGTCAATAAAGCAGAAGTTGACATTTGTTTCTGGAATTCCCTTGCTTTTTGTATGATCCAACAGATGTTAGCAGTTTGATCTCTGGTTCCTCTGCCTTTTCTAAATCCAGCCTGTACATCTGGAAGTTCTCAGTTCATGTAATGTTGAAGCCTAGCCTGGAGAATTTTGAGCATTACTTTGCTAGCATGTGAAATGAGTGCAATAGTTTGATTATTCTTTTTCATTGCTTTTCTTTGGGATTTGAATGAAAATTAACTTCTTCCAGTCCCATGGCCCTTGCTGAGTTTTCCAAATTTGCTGGCGTATAGAGTGCAGCATTTTAACAGCATCATATTTTAGGACTTGAAATAGCTCAACTGGAATTCTATTACCTTCACTAACTTTTTTCTTAGTGATGCTTCCTTAAGGCCCACTTGACTTGGCATTCCAAGATGTCTGGTTCCAGGTGAGTGATCACACCATCGTGATTATCTGGGTCATGGAGATCTTTTTGTATAGTTCTTCTGTGTATTCTTGCCATCTCTTCTTAATATCTTCTGCTTCTCTTAGGCCCATAGTGTTTCTGTCCTTTATTGAGCCCATCTTTGCATGAAATGTTCCCTTGGTATCTCTAATTTTCTTGAAGAGATCTCTAGTCTTTCTCATTCCATTGTTTTCCTCTATTTCTTTGCATTTTACACTTAGGAAGGCTTTCTTATCTCTCCTTGCTATTCTTTGGAACTCTGCATTCAAATGGGTATATCTTTCCTTTTCTCCTTTGCCCTTTGCTTCTCTTCTTTTCTCAGCTATTTGCAAGCCTTCCTCAGGCAACCATTTTGCCTTTTTGCATTTCCTTTTCTTGGGGATGGTTTTAATCACTGCCTACTGCTCAATGTTATGAACCTCCATCTGATCATTAATGAAAAAGCAAATAATTTAAAAGTATACAGGCACATATAAAATAATAAAAGTGATGTTTTATTAATATATACATAAATAATAAATGTATGAGTGCTTCCATGGTATGATTTTTTAATGTGTGGGAAGAAGATGAAGAAAATTTAGAAAAGGAATGCATACATTGATAATGAGAAAAATAGACTACAAGTATGTAATTTGTCTATTTCAATCTATTGAAGAAGCTTAATGAGAGGGGAAAAGTCTGCTTTATAGATTTGACTATATCAGAATTAACCTATTTCACAACCTTGAAAGTCATGTCAGATGTCAAATATCTGCTTCTTGAAATGCTTTTGTTATTCTGGATGAAACTGTGAAGAATGTTGAAACTGGGGTGACTTACTGCTCCCTGCTGCTAAGTCACTTCAGTCGTGTCTGACTCTGTTCGACCCCATAGACGGCAGCCCACCAGGCTCCCCCGTCCCTGGGATTCTCCAGGCAAGAACACTGGAGTGGGTTGCCATTTCCTTCTCCAATGCATGAAAGTGAGAAGGGGAAGTGAAGTCGCTCAGTGTTTCTGACCCTCAGCAACCCCATGGACTGCAGCTCACCAGGCTCCTCCATCCATGGGATTTTCCAGGCCAGAGCACTGGAGTGGGGTGCCATTGCCTTCTCCTACTTCGCCCTAGAGCCAACATTCACGTGGTGATACTCATGCTTTTGTTGCATTCATTTACTGAAGAGATTCAAGTGTGTGTTCCAGGCAAATGTCAGCACTTGTGTCGTATGCAAATATACATATTTTCTATACTTTACCTGTAAAAGAGAAACTTACAAAATACATCACTAAAAGTCTTAATGAGTATGAGCCAATGGTTTACAGGAATTAAAAAATGACTTTAGTTTTGAAAATTGCCAACAGTAAATAATTATTTTAATGCAATGGCTCATTGATTTATTCTGCTTTGCCTCAGGTCCAGTCTAAAACCTTATCTTATCAAAACTGTTTTTCAAAACCTTATTGCCTACCCATTTTAAAACAACATTTGCTGGTTTACTTGGTTTTAATATTTTTTAGATGAAACACTATGTGGCTTTCAGGTAGTGTAACTACATCGTGTTTTAATTTGTAAACTGTATTTTATTAAATATCCTCATATTTATTTTTTTATTCCTGTAGGGTTTTTAGCTAAGTATGATATTGTAGGAACAAAACCTTTTCATTTATTAAAAACTCCACTACAAAAATTACCCTTGGTTTCTATCAAGTAAGTTTTAAATCATCCAATGAAAAATGTAAGAATGGGGAACACGTGTACACCCGTAGAGGATGCATGTTGATGTATGGCAACACCAATACAATATTGTAAAGTAAAAAAATAATAACAATAATAATAATAAAATATATATATAGAAAAAAAAGAAAAATGTAAGAATGTCTATCTTCACAAACCCAACGATATAAATGTGATTTGTTGCTGTATACTCTCTAAGTCATGTCTGACTCTGTGACCCCGTGGACTACAGCATGCCAGGCCTCCCTGTCCTTCACCATCTCCCAGAGCATGCCTAAGTTCTTGTTCCTTGAATTCGTGATGCCATTCAACCATCTGTCACCCTCTTCTCCTGCCCTCAATCTTTCCAAGAAACAGGTTATTTTCCAATGTATCTGTTTGAACTATTTACTCTTTAACCGTTTTAAGCATGGCGTTACTGCTTTCTTTCTTTCGTTTATTTGTTTCCGCTTTCGCTCCTCTGTTGCGTTAGTTGGCCATGCAGCAATTGCACTGCACAATATTACAATAAAGACTGCAAAGAGTTTTAAGGGTGTTATGTCCAGTACAGTGGGCAATAGTGTTTCTCTCTGGTTCTTAGTAGTCATGCTTTCTGTACTCTCTCTCACACACACACAAAATGTGTTTTTCAGGTGATTATTTTGGACAGTGTCAAAATAAGAATTTATGGCGTATTACTGTTGATTCACTTTGAATTAAAATATATTTATGGGGAAAAAATAACATGTTGCATAACTTGAATCTTGAATTCTGTGTGTGCTCAGTGGAGCCCATCTCTTTATGACCCAGTAGACTGTGGCCTGCCAGGATCCTCTGTCCAAGGAATTTTCCCTGCAAGAACACTGGAGTGGGTTGCCATTTCCCACTCCAGGGGATGGTCCTGACCCAAGGATTGAACCTGTGTCTCTTGAGTCTCCTGCATTGAAAGATGGATTCTTTACTACTGAACCATCTGGGAATCATTTATTAAAAAAATAAATAAATAACAACGTTATATGATGTAGGGAAAGATGGGACTCTTCTCATATTGAAAAACTCATTTTTCTTGAAGTGCTAGCATTTCATCTGTGTCTCTGTATTGCTCAAAAATAGCTATGAATAGTAGCTTGCCTGTCCATTGACTCTCAGGCCACTTCTCTTCTTTCTGCTGACATAGCACATTGGAATTTTGAAAACAAAACTGCCCTTTAGGAATTTCCCTGGTCCAGTGGTTAAGAATCTGCCTTGCAATGAATGTGGAAACGTGGCTTTGATCCCTGGTCAGGAAGCTAAAATTACATATACTGCAGAGCAACTAAACCAGAGAGCCACAACGAGAGAGCCGGTGCCCCACAGCTAATGACGCCCATGGGCTCTCAAGCCAGTGGGCTGCAACTGCTGAGCCCAGGACACAGCCAGAGAATCTGTGAGCTTTGGTGAAAGATCTCACCTGATGCAGTGAAGATCCCATGTGCAGCAACTAAGATCCAAGCAGCCTCCTTGATTAATTTTAAAAACACCACCCTTATGGAAGTGGGTTTTAAAGAGCTCCAGACTTGTAGTCACATGACTCAGCAGCTAATTAAAGTGAAAGTGAAGTCGCTCAGTCCTGTCCAATTCTTTGTGACCCCATGGACTGTAGCCTACCAGGCTTCTCCGTTCATCGGATTTTCCAGGCGAGGGTACTGGAGTGGGCTGCCATTTCCTTCCCAGGAGATCTTCCCAACCCAGGGATTGAACCCAGGTCTCCCTCATTGTAGGCAGACGTTTTACCATCTGAGCCACAAGGGAAGTAAAATCTAGGCTTTCTACATACTTTCTGTGCACATACCCCTATGTTATATTCTGTGACTTATATTTGTGTTCTTTTTCTATAGAGACCTACCTTGTCTCTGCTCCTTCATTCAAAACCTGGAGTTGTGTTCCTGAGCTGGAATGTCATAGATTTATCTCTACAGTTTGCCTCAAACTTCCTTGATACCACCTTTCATTAAATGAAAGAAATATATCCCTGGTTCAGGAAGATCCCCTGGAGAAGGGAATGGCTACCCACTCCAGGATTCTTGCCTGGAGAATCCCATGGCTGGAGGAGCCTAACTGGCTACAGTCCCTGGGGTTGAGAAGAGTCGGGCACTACTGAGTAACACTTTCACTTTTTTATGCTAAAAGTATCCTGTGTGTCAGATCCTATGTTCCACAACGTGAACACTATTGCCCTGATCTCAGCTACTGCTCATTGAAGGACAAATGCGTCAGGCAGTATTGGTCAACCAACACTAGGAAGATGAGAGCCGCTTTGGCTGATGTGAAGGCCGGGGAGACTCAGATCCCGTCCTACCTCTGATGAGGGTGGGGTGGCCACTGCCGGTGCTCTTGGAGGCCACAGGTCAGAGAGGTCCGGAATTCTGGCCAGTGTGCCAGGCCCGGCCTCCGTCCTGTGTGCCTGGCACTACAGCAGCCCCTCTTGCTCCAGCACTGCCCCTCTCAGGGGGATGATGCCCATGCTGGGGGTGCGGATGACTTTGGACTCACATAGCAGAAGTGGTGGCGAGCAGTCCCTGCAAGTGAGGTCTTAGCTTCCCAGGGGGTCCTAAGCACCGGACCCCAGGGCCGGCAGTGAGGACTGGAGTCCCTGGTCCTGGCCTGCCTAGTCAAGAATGGATTCAGGAGAGGAGGCCGAAGGTAAGTGTAAAGCAAAAAGTTTATTGAAAAGAAAAGTACGTGTGGAAAGGTGCAGGGCAAACTCGGAGAGAGAGCCGTGCCTTGGGGAAGTTTAATCCTTTATCAGTGGACAGTTTTCTGGGTTTTTGTCTTCCTTTCGGCCAATCACCTTGCTTTGTCCCCTCCTGGTTAGTTTGTCTTAGGAGGTGTGCATGTAACCCTCAGTCAAGATGAGTCTCGAAGTGAAGGGTTCTGGGAGGAGCAAGACTCATTATGGCCTGGAATCCCCTACTGACTTTTGACCCCAAGGAGACTTTCTGCACATGTGCAGCATCTCCCTTGTTTCAAAGAGGGGGGAGCAGAGATTCCTTTATCCTTTCCTCAAGCAGGGTCTTGCTGCCCTCTGTCCTTGCCGTGACGATTACCTTAAGGTGCTTACGAGGGACAAAGCCTGGGGATTTACCATTTCTGGTGTTGCTTCCATGTTGGAAGGCAAATGGGCTGATTGTATATTCCTAAAATGGAACCTATCTATGTCTTATCTCAGGAAATACGAACAGGAGGCTAATTGTAAGTATCCAGTCTGAAGCCCACTTCTTCTTGCTGCCTGAAATGCAAACAGCAGGCCAGTTGTAAATGCCTAACCTGAGGCCCATCTTTCTCCCAGCTCAGGGAGACCACACCCTTAGAGGGAACCGACCCACTTGCGCTTGACCCTCAGGGCTCCTGCGTTAGCGCCTTGGGACCAGGCCCTGCCCCTCACAGGGCCGTGGCAGCCGCTTGCAGAGGAAGGAATTCTGACTCTAGTCCATCTTCAGTTGCACCTCTCTCCAAGATAACAGCTGCCTGCATACCCTGGCGGGGCTGGGGTAGGGGGGTAGAGGGGGGAGTAAACATGAGTTAGGCTCCCTTCAGATCCAGCTCTCCCACAAAAGCCACTCAACTTTTCAAGATAACAGTTGTCAAGGGATTTTGCATCTTTTTTTAATATCAAAATTCTAGTTGTAAGGGGAAAAACCAAAAAAACGTGTTTTGTAATTACAGTCTTATTTTCCCTTTCAGCAATCTTTGGTGCCAGATGTCTGACTTTATAGCCCATCTGACATCATGCTATCTAGGGGTACTGGGTGAATTGTGCACCTTCTCTAGGTCTTAGTTTCTAGACCCATAAAGTGTTCATTAAAAGAAAAAAAAAATCACTTGCCTCATGGAGTTTTGTGACAATTAAATTAAATCACATTAAGAATAATGCCTAACATTTGGCAAATGCTCAATATTTTTTAGGTATTCATCAACTGGAGGGTTATAGACTGTGCAATTTTTAAAGGAACCTCAAATTCCAAATTGCTTTGGAATGTGATAGAGTATGAAGACATTTCAATATCCATGCCTACATGCATACTCAGGTCGATGAAATATGCTCTCAGAAGAATCACATGTCTGAAATGTACGAGGACCTGCCAGCCGCGCTCCCCGCCCCCACTACCCACAAAGTCCATAACTGTCTAGAATTCATCTTAGTTAGAACTAAGTTTTCCTCAAGTCCAGCTCCCACTCTGTGTAACTCTTTCCCAAGCTTGAGTCTCTGCTGGTTGAAACACACATTGCCTTTAATCTAGGAAACAGCCCTTGTTTCTAGGCTACTACTGCCAAGCATTTTCATAATTCATTAAAACCCATGATTGTTGCCTAACAGAAGCAATAAATACATAAGCATTTGATGTACCATTTTTCACTTGAGAAACAAAAAGAATAGGAAATACAACTGATCACAAAAAAACTGATAAAACTATTTAAAACACACTTCTGACTTAGAGAGCTATCTTGTTTCTTTTATATAACAGTGTGTTCTGTGGGTTTTGAAGTGTAAAATTTAGAGTGTATGATAAACTAGAATAGAAAATAATATAAAAAATTTCTATCTACTTTTCGATTTACAAATGTTGTAACAGCAGTTGACATCATCTCTAGAATTAAAAAATAACATGAAAGCAAAAGATCTCTGCCTTTAAACTGACTGGCTTTGATTCAGCGTTACATTACTATCTTGTTTTATGAGTTCTGTAATATCAGCCTATTTGGTTTATAATGGATAAATGATGAATAATTCATAGCATAAAAATTAATCAGGGAAATCTGATTTTAGAGACCTTATTCTGAAAGAAGACAAAGCCTCCATATAGATCATGAGGTGCACTTTAAAAATAACATCAGATTTTTTGTTAAAAATAGGTCTAAAATGCAATATAGTCTATAAGAGCAAAAGCAACTTCTATAAGTAAAAGCATTTACCTAAATGGGCAATACCAGTGAGTAGATTTATGCACAAAAATTCAATATAATCAGGGACAGGTAAACAATCTTACTCTGCTCTTTTTGTTTTTTCATCTAATTTTAAATCATACTGAATAATAAATAAATTGAACTGATGGCTTGTATAAGGCACTGAGATCCTTAGAGAAATAGCATTATTTCTTATATATTCTGTAACCTTGGAAATGTGCAGCTGTGATTTGCAATGTGGGTATTTATTAGTGTATCGTGACAATACTCAAAATTCCCTAATATTAAAGATAGAAGAAAACATTCAATTCCAAGGTTATCAAAAATCATGGTAAAGTTTCATCCACATGAGGAAACTAGCTAGACCTGTGGAAATCTTATAAAGTATTCCCTGCCCCACCCACAGTTTCACCTTCTGAGATTTCTGTTACCCACAATCAGCCATGGTTACATTAAATGGAAAGCTCCAGAATTAAACAGTTTATACGTTTCAAATTGCATGCTGCTGTGAGTAGTGCAATGAAACCTCTTGCCATCTTGCTCCACCCAGCCTGGGCTTGGATCATCCCTTTGCCCAGCAAGTCCCACCGTCGGTCAGTTAATAGCCCTCTTCCTTATCAGACTCACGGTTGCATTATAGCAGTGCCTGTGTTTTAGTAAGCTTTAAAAGTGAAAGTGTTAGTCGCTCAATCATATCCAGCCCTTTGCAACCTCATGGACTGTATGTAGTCCCCAGGCTCCTCTGTCCATGGAATTCTCCAGGCAACAATACTGGAGTGGGTAGCCACTTCCTTGTCCAGGGGATCTTCCCCACCCAGGGATCAAACCCAGGTTTCCTGCATTGCAGGCAGATTCTTTACGGTTTGAGCCACCAGGGAAACCCGATTTTACTTAATAAAGACCTCAAACCTCAAGAGTAGTGATTCTGGCAATTTGGATATGCCAAAGAGAAGCCATAACGGGCCTCCTGAAAGGAAACGGTGAAAATTCTCGACTTGATCGGGAAAGAAAAACATTTGTATGCTGAGGCTGCTAAGCTCTAAGGTAAGAACGAATCTTCTATGAGCGAAATTGTGAAGGAGAAAGAATTTTGTCCTCGTTTCGCAGCCACACCCTCTAACTGCGAAAGTTCAGCCACAGTGCATATGTGATTAGTGAAGGCAGAAAAAACATTAAATCTGTACAGTAAGATATTTTGAGACAGAGAGAGAGAGACCACATTCACATAATTTTTATTAGAGAATGTTGTAAAGTGAAGTCGCTCAGTCGTGTCCAATTCTTTGCAACCCCATGGATTGTAGCCTAACAGGCTCCTCCATCCATTGAATTTTCCAGGCAAGAACACTGGAGTAGGTTTCCATTTCCTTCTCCAGGGGATCTTCCCAATGTAGGGGTCGAACCCTGATCTCCCTCATTGCAGGCAGACGCTTTACCCTCTGAGCCACCAGGGAAGCCCAGAGTATGTTGTAACAATTGGCCTATTTTATTGTTAGTTACTGTTAATAATCTCTGTGTCTAATTTATAAGTTAAACTTTATCATAGGTGTGTATGTATGAGAAATATATAATATATAGAGTTGAGTACTATTCCTGACTTCAGGCAACCACTGAGGGTGTTGTAATGTATGTGACCCTGTCCATGGAAAAAGGAGAACAACTGTACTGTTTCATTCTAACCTCAGTGAAAAGTGGCCTTGAAGTGTCCAGGTCTTTTAATGTGAAGTGAAAGAATTTGAATTAGTGTACTGATTTTTCAACCAAGGGATGGGTCTCATTCACCTGGTGTATGTAGATCTTTCAAATTGATGAGATTATCTTCAGAGTTTTTCATTTATGACTGGAAATATCCCATTATTACAGGATATAAATAGAATTCACTGACCGTGTTCATCATCGATGCATCCTGAATGGCAGAAAGGAAGCCGAAGTGGCAAGGAGGTGCACACGTCTACACAGGACTGACTCTGAAAGGGTACGGCCTGTGTGGACCTGGAGAGAGACCCCCATGCCCAGGAAACTGCCCTCTCCTCTGATCATGTGCATTTTTATAGACTGCCTCTCTATCTTCTTCTTTACCTAATAGAGCTTTCTTCATTTTCATACCCTAGGACTAAAGTTTAGTACAAAAAAACAAATAAATGAAAGAGGCCTCATCCAGCCCACAGATTGGGTTGCACAGTAAATATTGCATTTCTTAATTTTGTTTAAATAATTTATATTTAACCCAGAGGCCACATTTGGCTGGACTGACAGGAAAATTCAACTCAGACATTCAGTTCAGTTCAGTTGCTCAGTCGTGTCCAACTCTTTGTGACCCCATGGACTGCAGCACATCAGGCCTCCCTGTCCATCACCAACTCCCAGAGTTCACTTAAACTCATGTCCATCGTGTCGGTGAAGCCATCCAATCATCTAATCCTCTGTCGCCCTCTTCTCCTCCTGCCCTCAATCTTTCCCAATGTCAGGGTCTTCTCCAATGAATCAGTTCTTCGCATCAGGTGGCCAAGGTATTGGAACGTCAGCTTCAGCATCAGTCCTTTCAATGAATATTCAGGACTGATTTCCTGAATGGATGGACTTTAGGATGGACTGGTTGTATCTCCTTGCAGTCAAAGGGATTCTCAAGAGTCTTCTCAAACACCATAGTTCAAAAGCATCAATTCTTTGGCACTCAGCTTTCTTTATAGTACAACTCTCACATCCATACATGACTACTGGAAAAACCATAACCTTGACTAGATGGACCTTTGTTGGTAAAGTAATGCCTCTGCTTTTAAATATGCTATCTGAAGGTTGGTCATAACTTTTCTTCCAAGGAGCAAGCGTCTTTTAATTTCCTGGCTCCAGTCACCATCTGCAGTGATTTTGGAACCAAAAAAAAAAAAAAAAAGTCTGCCACTGTTGCCACTGTTTCCCCATCTATTTGCCATGAAGTGATGGGACCAGATGCATGATCTTAGTTTTAGTAGAGTCTGTTTCCACTCTCTGGGTCCCTGCAAAGATCTAGGAGGCTTACATCTCTGCTGGGGAAATGGAGGAAGGATCTGCAATGTCAATGGAACACAATAGTCCTGAATCTTCTTATGTAAGCCCTACTGGTCTCTTGATACCCCTTGACTTCCCTGGTGGTTCAGACGGCCTACAATGTGGGAGACCCGGGTTCAATCCCTGGGTCAGGAAGATCCCCTGAAGAAAGAAATAGCAGCCCACTCCAGTATTCTTGCCTGGAAAATCCCATGGACAGAGGAGCCTGGTTGGCTACTGTCCATGGGGTCGAAAAGAGTCGGATACGACTGAGCAACTTCACTATTTTTCTTTCTTTCTTTACTGATCTCTTGTACTTTAGCTTCTGTCTGCTTTGTATCAGCAGAAAACAGAAATTATTGCTGAGTCTGGAACTCTGATACTTGAACTCTGATCTCCCTACTGTCACAATATAGCCCTTCCTTAGGGTCCCTCTCATCCAACCAATCTTAAGGCACAACTCAAGAGCACTCAGAGTTCCAGGAAACCACAGTCAGTATTCCCTTTATCTTTTGGGGACATAAACCTCCTATTATCAATTCTGTCCTGAACTAGCAAGTTCAGACATGACTATTATTTGAAAAATCACAAATATCAGATGTCAAACAATGAATGGTCAGAGCCTCCACTGATTGCTGATTGTGATCCATCCCTCTGATCTGTCATCAGTCAACCAGCAGAAGTCACATCTATTCGTACTATGTGATATCAACTTAAGGCTAATCAGTGACATTTGATTATACTCTGCATTATATAGCTTACTAATAGCTGTGGTGGTGACAGCTACATTGTAATACTTAGTGACTATATTTGCTACAGGTTTAATTATTTATCTCAGGATAATACCACAGACATAGACTAAAGCTTTTATTTTTATATGATTCATCCAGTAGGAAAAAGTTTCATACTTTGTAATCCATTGGCCAAAGGGTGAAGAGAGAAGGATAAAACCCAGGTCATTCAATAATCTCATGAGCTATTACATATACATATATATATATATATATACACATATACACACACATATGTATGTATATGTGTATATATATATTTTTTTTTTTAATTACACCCTTCATGTGCAATCTGTCTTTTCTGTATCTAATATCAATTCCTTACATAGTCTTAAAAATAGTAATATAAGACATCACTCCAGGACTATTCTTTAAGTCATTTCTTTGTGTTGCTGCTGCTGCTAAGTCACTTCAGTCGTGTCTGACTCTGTGTGACCCCAGAGATGGCAGCCCACCAGGCTCCCCTGTCCCTGGGATTCTCCAGGCAAGAACACTGGAGTGGGTTGCCATTTCCTTCTCCAATGCATGAAAGTGAAAAGTGAAAGGGAAGTCGCTCAGTCGTGTCTTAGCGACTACTATATATATTCAGTCACCAATTCCAGGATTTCCTATGATGTGCACCTTTTGTTGGAGAAGGCAATGGCACCCCACTCCAGTACTCTTGCCTGGAAAATCCCATGGACGGAGGAGCCTGGTAGGCTGCAGTCTCTGGGGTCACACAGAGTCGGACACGACTGAAGCGATTTAGCAGCAGCAGCAGCACCTTTTATATTAAGTGCATTAAAATCAGTTTTAACTACTTTAGACCACATGAATGCCATTTAGAGGAATAAAGTGGTTTCTTGCCCTTCAATGACTTTTTGCTCTGTGGGTTAGCGCTTGTATTTAGCATATTAGAAGAACATCTAGATTCTGATAACTTTAAGCAGTCTTAAACAGTGATTTTACTTTCAGTGAAACACAGGCCACCATCTTGGTATTGACATTTGATTTCTGTTTATATGTGGGTGTGTATTAATTATGCATGAGCAGTTATGAGGCAGCCTGATTTTAAATAACAGAGACTCCATTAACAATTGACAAAAAGGTGTATCCTACGGAGAAAAAAATCACTGAGGTCAAAATTGGCTTTTATTATTCTCTGAGTGCATTAGGTACTATATTGAAAACCAGAAAAGTTATATTAAGGATTTTTTTTATTATTTATTTGTAGTAAAAAAGCTTAATGGCCTAAATGAAAAATGAAATATCGTAATTATTAAAGAAATTGTGTTTATTACGACTATGCTGACTGTTGATGATGAGCGGCCATCATCCTTTAAGAGGAGTCTATTCAGATAAACTTTGATAAATATATCTTACTGAAGCAAAGACAACACAATTTCTGAAACAAATCAGATCTACTGTATTATAAACTGTTAAGAGTTCTTTGACAGGGAAAATGTATTTAAAACAATGAAGAGAAACATGCAGGAAGAAAAAGTTAATCTAAATATATAACTGAATACAATGTCACAATACTGTACACCAAAGACTGTAGAAAAACAAACCAATGGGACTCTGGAACAATGATTTATTATGGGTTAAGACAAGGCTTGTATACAATGGTAAAGATAACAATAAATGGATAAATTTATTTCATTTCTTAAAGAAGCATAAATTAATTAATAAGCGTGTATGCAGATACATAGAAGTCATTCAGGCTATAAAATAAAAGCTGTGATCTATTACAGGCACTTAATATGTGTATGAATATCTATGTATATAATAATAGGGCTTCCCTGATGGCTCAGAACCTAAAGAGTTTGCCTTCAACACAGGAGATCTGCATTTGACCCCTGGGTCTGGAAGATCTCCTGGAGAAGGGAATGGCAGCCCACTCCAGTATTCTAGTCTGTAGAATTCCATTGACAGATGAGCCTGGCAGGCTACAGTCCATGGAGTTGCAAAGGGTCAGACACGACTGAGTGACTAACACTGCATGTGGATACATATGTGTGTATATATATACATATATACACTTACATGGTTTTATAAAAATATTCAGGGATGTTTTCAAATACTAATGTTCGAGGTTTAACTGGTTTCTGAGCACTTTGCTGAAACACTTATTAATGCTTCATTCAGTCCCATGTGAAGATACAGGTCACAGCAAAAATTCATACCACAAACAAAAGCTAAGGATGATAGGCAACCTAAAATGAGCATCAGAGTAAAAATTTTCACTAAAATATATGAAGTTAGGCTAATAGAATCTTACACTGGCTTCAGCAGAAGAAAGAGAGGCAAGTTTAAAAATATGCAATGAAGATAAAACCGCTTTGAGCACTTAATAACATTCATTGGAATATGTAAAATATAAACCAAATATCTAAGAAAACATTATTATAACAAAATAACAGAAGAGGATATTAAGATATTTTTCAGTACTAGGAAGAAAAAAGCAATGTTATAATATTAGCAATGTGTATAATTATTAAACATAATTTGATTTATGATTATTAAAGTTATTATTCTGTTACAACTTTAATTATAAAGTGTAATAAAATATTTAATAACCTATTTATCATTTTCATAGACCATTTCCTCATGAGTTCTTTAAAGGAAAGATTATATATGTCATAAGTCTTTACCAAACTGTAATAATTGATAATAAATTGTGAAATGAATAATCAAACATTTACCCTAAAATGGGAATTAAATATACTCTCATTTCAGGACATGAAAGTAGCCTTTCCAGCTTAAATTAGGAATGACTGTGTGTCGTTTGGATTTAGAGATTTGAAACTTCTTGCAGAATTTCTCTGTGCCCAGAAGGTCTGGGAACAGTAGACTAGAAAATCTCTGAACCAGTTGGGAATATAATCATTTATTAATCCAGTGTGGACAACTGACAGTTATTCAGTCCAGTTATATCATCAATCCCCCTGCAGCAACTTTTCATAATGTAAGCCTGTGACAATTGGAAGCAGGTCAAGGAAAAGGGGATGAAGGAAATTCCAACTGAAAGATATTTGCCTTAATTGACTGAATTACATTTCAACCATAGACAGTGACAAAAAGAAGTCTTGAGATGGAAATCAAATTCAATTATATCTTAAGAGAAGTAATAAATGTTGCCCCAAGGAAGAACCCCATACTTATACTGCAAAGAGTAGAAAATGATACAATAAAAATTATTAAACCTATTGCGAAGCAGTTTTTAGAAAAAAAAATAAAGATAAATAGAAAAGTTATAATGTCTTTACTATTCATTTCAGTTCAGTCGCTCAGTCGTGTCTCTTTGCGACCCCATGAATCGCAGCACGCCAGGCCTCCCTATCCATCACTATCTCCTGGAGTTCACTCAAACTCACATCCATCGAGTCAGTGATGCCATCCAGCCATCTCATCCTCTGCCGTCCCCTTCTCCTCCTGCCCCCAATTCCTCCCAGCATCAGAGTCTTTTCCAATGAGTCAACTCTTCGCATAAGGTGGCCAAAGTACTGGAGTTTCAGCTTTAGCATCATTCCCTCCAAAGAAATCCCAGGGCTGATCTCCTTTAGAATGAACTGGTTGGATCTCCTTGCAGTCCAAGGGACTCTCAAGAGTCTTCTCCAACACCACAGTTCAAAAGCATCAATTCTTCGGCGCTCAGCTTTCTTCACAGTCCAACTCTCACATCCATATTAAACAAGTAATAATGGAAAAAATACTGAACTGAGTAATTTAGATATTTCTAAATGATAAAAATTCTGAGAAATACAGAAAGTTAATAAAATTGAACTTAGAAATTTATTTACATGATGAGAATATGTTATTGTTACCATCTTTCTAAATTCCATATATATGCATTAGTATACTGTATTGGTGTTTTTCTTTCTGGCTTACTTCACTCTGTATAATAGGCTCCAGTTTACGAGACAGCAAAAGAGACACCGATGTATAGAACAGTCTTTTGGACTCTGTGGGAGAGGGAGAGGGTGGGATGATTTGGGAGAATGGCATTGAAATACGTATAATATCATATATGAAATGAGTTGCCAGTCCAGGTTCGATGCACGATACTGGATGCTTGGGGCTGGTGCACTGGGACAACCCAGAGGGATGGTATGGGGAGGGAGGAGGGAGGAGGGTTCAGGATGGGGAATACATGTATACCTGTGGCAGATTCATTTTGATATTTGGCAAAACCAATACAATATTGTGAAGTTTAAAAGTAAAATAAAATTTAAAAAATAAAAAAATTAAAAAAGAGAATATGTTATTATGAATTATATAATATATAATAATTTTAAAAGCTACTAATCAATAAAATAAGAAAATAAAAATAAGTTACATATGAGATGAGAATTAAGAATTCAACAAATAAAAATAACAAGGTGTAAGAAAGTGTGCATCTGTATGTGGCAGAATGGATCACTGCTCACCCTCTTCAACTCCTCATTATTGTACCTCTATTCCTTTTGCCATTTTGCTCAGTACATATTGTGCTCAGCAGCCCAATTCTTTGTGACCTCATGGACTACACAGTCCATGGAATTCTCCAGGCCAGAACACTGGAGTGGGTAGCCTTTCCCTTCTCCAGGGGATCTTCCCGACCCAGGAATCAAACTGGGGTCTCCTGCATTGCAGACAGATTCTTTCCCAACTGAGTTATCAGGGAAGCTAAAAACTAGAAATCAACAACTAAAAGCATACAACTCTGTAGAAAATGGACAAAATATGTGAGAAGCTTGGGTAAATATTAAGCCAGTACCCAAGGATAGAGTTTACTCTCCTTTATATCCATCTTTTTTTCGATTGGTCTGCTATCTGTTTACATTAGTTGTTGCTTTTTGTAATCAATTGCTTAAATTTTACAATATTATTTCTTGAACAGGCATTCCATACAATAGGAGATACATATGGTCAATAAACACATGAAAACAAGTAATGAGGGAAACACAGTTCATGGGCCTTGATGAGGCCATTTCACAATCATGATTGGAAAAATATGGGTTTTGACAATACCTAATTGTCTCCAATTAAAAAAAAAATAGTGATGCCAAAATCCAGCCTCTACACCAGTGCCTAATTAAATTTCAGCGACAGTGTTTTGGTTGAAGTAGGAAACAATAGCTATATTGTTTTGCTCATCTAAAGGAAACACAGCAGGTCCCTGCCATTGAAACCTATGTGTCCCAACCCAGTAGAATTTGATGCAGCATTTATAGCAGTAGTTCAAGAGTAGGATTGCTGACGAGATTAGGTCTGCAAGGCCAGCACACCCTTAATCTTGTCTCAAGTAGTGGTCAATCTTCTAATTTGATGAGCATCTCTGCCCCCTTTAATCTCATCTCAGGTGGATTCTAGGTTGGTCATAACTTTCCTTCCAAGGAGCAAGGATCTTTTAATGTCATGGCTGCAGTCACCATCTGCAGTGATTTTGGAGCCCCAAAAATAAAGTCTGACACTATTTCTAGACAGAATATTAAAAAGCAGAGGCAGTACTTTGTCAACAAACGTCCGTCTAGTCAAGGCTGTGGCTTTTCCAGTGGTCATGTATGGATGTGAGAGTTGAACTATAAAGAAATATGAGGGCAGAAGAATTGATGCTTTTGAACTGTGGTGTTGGAGAAGACTCTTGAGAGTCCCTTGGACTGCAAGGAGATCCAACCAGTCCATTCTAAAGTAGATCAGTCCTGGGTGTTCATTGGAAGGACTGATGTTGAAGCTGAAACTCCAATACTTTGGCCACCTCATGCGAAGAGTTGACTCATTTGAAAAGACTCTGATGCTGAGAAAGATCGAAGGTGGGAGGAGAAGGGGACTACAAAGGATGAGCTGGTTGGATGGCATCACTGACTCAATGGACATGGGTTTGGATGAACTCCAGGAGTTGGTGATGGACAGGGAGGCCTGGCATGCTGCGTTTCATAGGGTGCAAAGAGTCGGACATGACTCTGAACTGAACTGCGACTGAACTGAACTGAACTGAACAGCTGGTTTCTTGGGCTTCCTTGGTGGCTCAGACAGTTAAGAATCTGCCTGCAATGCAGGAGACCAGGGTGTGATTCCTAGGTTGGGAAGAACTCCTGGAGAAGGGAATGGCAACCACTTCAGTATTCTTGCCTGGAGAATTCCTTGGACAGAGGAGCCTGGTGGGCTACAGCCCATGGGGTCGCAAAGAGTGGGATACAACCGAGCAACTGAGCAACAGCAGCAGTGGAATGTTCACTCATTCAGAGGATTTCTTGGCTGCCCTCTCTTGATGAGCAACTGTTTGAATCTGCCCTTTGGACTCAGGAAAGGTCCTAGAGGATGGAGTCTTGCCTGTAAGAAACAAGGGACAAACAGACTTCTGTGCCCAGGTGCCCCACAGGGTCCTTCTGTTTCCATACCAAACAGTGAGGAGAATGCAAGACAGTAAGATCTTTTATAGGTGGCTTATGTGAGTTTAATCCATAGAGCAATTTGGGGAAATGATTTGAATTTTCTCTAAGTTGAGTTCCACTGTATTCCATAGCCCCATTATTCAATTCATATGGATATATCCAAGAAAATGCTTCTGTGTCTACAGCAGAAATATCACTGTCCGTTTCTCTAATGTTTCCTGACCTTAAGGAATCTTTTTCTCCATTTTGTGTTTGAAAATACTTGCTTCTTAAAGTCTTAATCCTTTCAAGCCTATGCCAAAAAATACAGGTTGTGTGAAAATAACTGCAGCATTCAGTCTTGTAAAACAAAGGAAATACAAATACTTCACTAATGTGATTAAGTCAGAGTAGGAAAAATAAAGTGAGAGAGAAAAAGTAAAACTGATATCTAAATAATTGTTCCCAGTCTGTAATGATGAGACTATCACCCACTGATTATGGAGTCCACATTTTATGTCAGGAATTTTACAAAGTATTTGCCATGAGTGCTTTAGTTAATTTCCACAGTATTTCCATGAAGTTTTGGCTATTATTGCACTTTTTCATGAATTAAGAAACTAAGGCACAGAAGGGCTAAAATGACTGAACCAAATTCACATAGTTTAGAAACAGCAGTCCAGGAAACCCACCTATGTGATCTGACTTTGAAGCTCCACATCTCAGTGAAAGTTGCTCAGTTCACAAGAGAAGACTCTACACATGGACATCACCAGATGGTCAACACCAAAATCAGGTTGATTATATTCTTTGCAGCCAAAGATGGAGAAGCTCTATATAGTCAACAAAAACAAGACCAGGAGCTGACTGTGGCTCAGATCATGAACTCCTTACTGCCAAATTTAGACTTAAATTGAAGAAAGTAGGGAAAACCACTAGATCATTCAGGTATGACCTAAATCAAATCCCTTATGATTATACAGTGGAAGTGAGAAGTAGATTTAAGGGACTAGATTTGACAGACAGAGTGCCTGATGAACTATGAATGGAGGTTCATGATATTGTACAGGAGACAGGAATCAAGACCATCCCCATGGAAAAGAAATGCAAAAAAGCAAAATGGCTGTCTGGGGAGGCCTTACAAATAGCTGTGAAAAGAAGAGAAGTGAAAAGCAAAGGAGAAAAGGAAAGATATAAACATCTGAATGCAGAGTTCCAAAGAATAGCAAGAAGAGATAAGAAAGCCTTCCTCAGCAATCAATGCAAAGAAATAGAGGAAAACAACAGAATGGGTAAGACTACAGATCTCTTCAAGAAAATTAGAGATACCAAGGGAACACTTCATGCAAAGATGGGCTCAATAAAGGACAGAAATGGTATGGACCTAACAGAAGCAGAAGATATTAAGAAGAGATGGCAAGAACACACAGAAGAACTGTACAAAAAAGATCTTCACAACCCAGATAATCACGATGGTGTGATCACTCATCTAGAGCCAGACATCCTGGAATGTGAAGTCAAGTGGGCCTTAGAAAGCATCACTATGAACAAAGTTAGTGGAGGTGATGGAATTCCAGTTGAGCTATTTCAAATCCTGAAAGATGATGCTGTGAAAGTGCTGCACTCAATATGCCAGCAAATTTGGAAACCTCAGCAGTGGCCACAGGACTGGAAAAGGTCAGTTTTCATTCCAATCCCAAAGAAAGGCAATGCCAAAGAATGCTCAAAGTACTGCACAATTGCACTCGTCTCACATGCTAGTAAAGTAATGCTCAAAATTCTCCAAGCCAGGCTTCAGTAATACGTGAACCATGAACTTCCAGATGTTCAAGCTGGTTTTAGAAAAGGCAGAGGAACTAGAGATCAAATTGCCAACATCAGCTGGATCATGGAAAAAGCAAGAGAGTTCCAGAAAACCATCTATTTCTGCTTTATTGACTATGTCAAAGCCTTTGACTGTGTGGATCACAATAAACAGTGGAAAATTCTGAAAAAGATGGGAATACCAGACCACCTGACCTGACTCTTGAGAAATCTGTATGCAGGTCAGGAAGCAACAGTTAGAACTGGACATGGAACAACAGACTGGTTCCAAATAGGAAAAGGAGTACGTCAAGGCTATATATTGTCACCCTGCTTATTTAACTTATATGCAGAGTACATCATGAGAAACTCTGGACTGGAATAAGCACAAGCTGGAATCAAGATTGCCGGGAGAAATATCAATAACCTCAGATATGCAGATGATACCACCCTTATGGCAGAAAGTGAAGAGGAACTCAAAAGCCTCTTGATGAAAGTGAAAGTGGAGAGTGAAAAAGTTAGCTTAAAGCTCAACATTCAGAAAATTAAGATCATGGCATCTGGTCCCATCACTTCATGGGAAATAGATGGGGAAACAGTGGAAAGAGTGTCAGTCTTTATTTTGGGGGGCTCCAAAATCACTTCAGATGGTGACTGCAGCCATGAAATTAAAAGATGCTTACTCCTTGGAAGGAAAGTTATGACCAACCTAGATAGCATATTCAAAAGCAGAGACATTACTTTGCCAACGAAGGTTCGTCTAGTCAAGGCTATGGTTTTTCCTGTGGTCATGTATGGATGTGAGAGTTGGACTATGAAGAAGGCTGAGTGCCGAAGAATTGAAGCTTTTGAACTGTGGTGTTGAAGAAGACTCTTGAGAGTCCCTTGGACTGCAAGGAGATCCAACCAGTCCATTCTGAAGGAGATCAGCCCTGGGATTTCTTTGGAAGGAATGATGCTAAAGCTGAAACTCCAGTATTTTGGCCACCTCATGCGAAGAGTTGACTCATTGGAAAAGACTCTGATGCTGGGAGGGATTGGGGGCAGGAGGAGAAGGGGACTACAGAGGATGAGATGGCTGGATGGCATCACTGACTCAATGGACATGAGTCTGAGTGAACTCTGGGAGTTGGTGATGAACAGGGAGGCCTGGCGTGCTGCAATTCATGGTGTTGCAAAGAGTCGGACACGACTGAGCGACTGAACTGAACTGAACTGAACGGAACTATGTCCGACTCTTTGTGACCCCATGGACTATACAGCCCATGGAATTCTCCGGGCCAGAATACTGGAGTGGGTAGCCTTTCCCTTTTCTAGGGGATCTTCCCACCTCAGGGATCAAACCCAGGTCTCCCGCATTATAGGCAGATTCTTCACCAGCTGAGCCACCAGGGAAGCCCCACGTTTCAACCACTATATTAAACTCCTCACGTACTCTGCATGATGCCCCCTTACCAACACTGGTGGCCCCAGATAATCATGCAAAACATAAACCAGACCTAGGGTGTGGTTAATTGGATCAGAGTTGGATTGTTTTTCAGTGTCAATTGATGACTTTTCCTTGGGACTTTGAAGTTTGTGACAAGCAGAGAGATGCAAGAATCAACAACATGGAAAAACAGAAACAGAGAAATAGAGCAAGTAGCTTAGGACAAAACAGCATACCATCAAGATGTTTGTTGCTGCTGTTCAGTTGCTAAATCATGTCTGACTCTTTGTGACCCATTGGACTGAGTATGAGGGTTTTCCCAGGTGATGCTAGTGGTAAAAAATAAAATAAAATATAAACTTCCTGCCAATGCAGGAGACCTAAGAGACACAAGCTCAATCTCTGAGTCAGGAAGATCCCCTGGAGAAGGAAATGGAAGCTCATTTCAGAATTCTTGCCTGGAAAATCCCATGGACAGAGGAATATAGCAGGCTATAGTCCACAGGATCCCGGAATCAACATAACTGAAGTGACTTAGCATGCACCAGTATGCCAGGCTCCCCTGTTCTTCACTCTCTCCCAGAGTTTGCTCAAAGTTAAGTCCATTGAGTCAGTGATGCTATCTAATCGTCTCATCGTCTGCTGCCCCTTCCTCCTTGTGCCATCAATCTTTCCCAGCAACAGGGTGTTTTCCAATAACTTGGCTCTTCATACCAGATGGCCAAAGTATTGGAGCTTCATCATCAGTCCTTCCAATGAATATTCAGGGTTGATTTCCTTTAGGATTGACTGGTTGGATCTCCTTGCAGTCCAAGGGACTCTCAAGAGTCTTCTCCAGCACCACAATTTGAAAGCATCCATTTTTCAGCACTCAGCTTTTTTTATGAGCCAAATCACATCCATACTTAACTACCAGAAAAACCCTAGCTTTGACTATATGGAACTTTGTTGGCAAAATGATGTCTCAGCTTTTTAATATGTTGTTTAGATTTGTCATAGTTTTCTTTCCAAGGAGAAAATACCTTTTAATTTCACTGTCAGCAATGATTTTGGAAGCCAAGAAAATAAAACCTGTCACTGTTTCTCCTTCTATTTGCCATGAAGTGAGGGGACTGGATGCCAAGACAGCTTTTTCACTATCCTCGTTCACCCTCATCAAGAGACTCTTTAGTTCCTTTTCACTTTCTGTCATTAGAGTTGTGTCATCCACCTATCTGAGGTTGTTGATATTTCTCCTGGCAATCTTGATTCCAGTTTGTGATTCATTAAGCCTAGCATTTCACATGATGTCCTCTGAATATAAGTTAATTAAGCAGGATGACGATATTCAGCCTTGTCATACTCCTTTCCCAGTTTGGAACCAGTCAGTTGTTGCTTCTTGACTCACATGTAGGTTTTTCAGGAGACAGGTAAGGTTGTGTAGTAACCCTGTCTCTTTAAGAATTTTCCAGTTTGTTGTGATCCACACAGTCAAAGGCTTTAGAGTAGTCAATGAAGCAAAAGTAGATGCTTTTCTGGAATCCCCTTGCTTGTTCCATAATCCAGTGAATGTTGGCAATCTGGCCTCTGGTTCCTCTGCCTCTTGGATATCCCATTTATATATCTGGAAGTTCTTGGTTCACAAAATGCTGAAGACTAGCTTGAAGGATTTTGAGCATAAGCTTGTTACAAGTACAATGAATGGTAGCTTGAATGTTGTTTGCCATTGCCCTTCTTTGGGATTTGAATAAAAACTGACCTTTTCCAGTCCTGTGGGCATTACTGGGTTTTCGAAATTTGGTGACATATTGAGAACAACGCCTTATTAGCATCATGTCTTAGGATTTTAGCTCATCAATAAATTATCTTTACTAAAAATAGCATTAGCCTTTGGTTGGAAACTATAAGATACAGACTTATCAAACATGACATCATTATTAGTAAGATATATTAATTATCAGGTGGTAACTATTTAATAATATAATTTTTAAAGTTGCTTTATTACTTCTATTAGTTTAATTTTTTCAAAAGTTTATCAAATGTTTATTTTTTCCAGTTCTCCTAAGAAATATTTGATGCCCATCACTGTATAGGTTTAAGGTATACAGCAGGATAGATAAGACTTATACATTTTATTAAATGATTAACAGTACATTCAGTTGTTATCCATCATCTCATATAAGCTAGAATAAAAAGAAAAGAAAGGAGGGCAGGAAAAAGAAGAAAGAAAAGGTTCTTCTTGAGATAAGAATGTTTAGGATTTCCTCCCTTACCAACTTTCCTATTATCTTACTGCACTATTGTTTATGCTATGGCTTCATTTTTAACCTGATTTTAAGAAAGAAAATTGGTATTAGTAAATGAAGAATCAAAGGTCAGAGAATTATGATAATAATCCAAAATCACATGAGTCATTATTTCTAGGTTCATTGCTAACTCAACATTTTCAAATTACTGTATTTAAATGTAAATATTTTCTTTTTCTTATATTTTGCTATAGTTTATATACTTTTTCATCTAAACAAGATTGATTGTGAGTACAATATTCAGGCTTGATTTGGTTAGTAAAGGCTGTGGATGATTGCATTTTCTTTCTTCACATTAACTGTAAGAAGTAGATGTCTTTTCATACTCCAATGCAGTGTCTGAACAAATTAAAACCACTGAATACAGAACGTGATCCCAGATAGTCTCTCACTGAGATAATGTACAAGATAGGAGAGTCAGGCTTGACAGAGCTTATTCAGGAGGACCTCATTCAAGCAGAGCTCTGAGGGGCAATTCAGACTGCACAGCAGGTTATAAATTCATTGCGTCTCCATGGCGAGAGGGGGAGGATGAAAAACATTAGGACTTATTTAGTTATTTGTTGCTGGAGCTGCATGAAAATGCAGTCAACAGTAAAATGTAAGATGTTAAAGGATACAAAAGATTATATTGTGGTGTATCTTGGTTGAACTCTGTCATAATTAAATTTGGAAAATGTCACACATAAATATAGCTCTAGAGCTTCCACATAATGTGAGGGAAGAGTCGAGTCTGTGTAAAAAGACATGTGGATCAAATAACTTAAAGCCAAAATGGAATAGAATATAATTTTGTCCACAAATTTAATTAAGAGTAGAAAGAGTCAGCACATAATTACATTTATTATTTTAGTACATTAACCAAAATTTCCAAGGGTTAGATGGTTTCCAGGGAATGGATTTTATTTCAGGGTCTTAACATTTTTTAGAGTCACCATAAACACTTTAAATATTTCATGCAACATTTTATTTGAAACTGTAATTGTTTCATAAAAGTTCTATGATGATTCAAAAGTGGCATACTAAATTTTTTGATATGCTTTAAATGTTTATAATTCCTCTTTTTTCTAGAGACCACTATAGAAACACATTACTGATAATTTGTCTTTATAGAATATTTTTTAAAACCATCCAGTCCTCTAGGAGACCAATTTAATTTACACAGATATGTTCCCCTTTATTCACATATATTTACAGAGAGAAAATGAGAAAAAATAAATTCAGGGAAAATATTTACAATTAATTCTTCTATAAATTTTATCTCATAAAGAACAAAAGTACTGATGATTTCACATATGATATAGTGTCTCTAGTTTAATAGGAAAGGAGCCTCAAAAATATATACTTTCATTAACACTGGCAATAAGTCAAGTGAGTAAACACTAACCATTTGGCTACTGGAGGTCAGTTGAATCAAATGTGATGCAGCTAGCATAGAGTTTGTAAGAATTTGTTATATTTCCAGATGAAATATTAGGGCAAAAGAGCTGAAGAGCTGATATAACAGCAGAGGTAGCGGTCAGAGAGATGTGGCAACAAGTCAAGAAATAAGAGCAAATCTAGAAGCCGGAAAAGCAAGGAAACGGATTCTCCACCTGGGTCTCCAGAAGAACCACACATTTGGGTTCTCCACCTGGGTCTCCAGAAGAACCACACATTTGGGTTCTCCACCTGGGTCTCCCGAAGAACCACACATTTGGGTTCTCCACCTGGGTCTCCAGAAGAACCACACATTTGGATTCTCCACCTGGGTCTCCAGAAGAACCACACATTTGGGTTCTCCACCTGGGTCTCCAGAAGAACCACACATTTGGATTCTCCACCTGGGTCTCCCGAAGAACCACACATTTGGGTTCTCCACCTGGGTCTCCAGAAGAACCACACATTTGGATTCTCCACCTGCGTCTCCAGAAGAACCACACATTTGGACTCTCCACCTGGGTCTCCAGAAGAACCACACATTTGGATTCTCCATCTGGGTCTCCAGAAGAACCACACATTTGGATTCTCCACCTGCGTCTCCAGAAGAACCACACATTTGGATTCTCCACCTGCGTCTCCAGAAGAACCACACATTTGGATTCTCCACCTGCGTCTCCAGAAGAACCACACATTTGGATTCTCCACCTGCGTCTCCAGAAGAACCACACATTCGCTAACTCGTTTTAGATCTCTCACCATCAGAAATGTAAGAGACGATCATAAACGTGTGCTGTTTAAAGCTACCGTGTTTGTGGTCACTTGTTCCACCACTAATAGAAAGTTAATATACCGGCTGTGGTGCTGTGCTGTGCTCAGTGGCTTCAGCTGCGCCCTCCTCCGTGACCCCATGGGCTGCAGCCCACCAGGCTCCTCTGCCCAAGGGTTTTCCAAGCAAGAATACTGGAGTGCGTTGCCATTTCCTCCTCCGGTACATCAACTCTTCAGTCATAACCTGAAGTGAAAGTCCTGGTAGCTTCCTCCTACTTCTCATTATGCACTACTTCTCACTGTGCACACAGCAATTATGTGTTATAGATTCACAATTCTTTTTTTTTTTTTTTTAATGAATTTAAACTCCTGGTGATCAACTGAAAATTTTAATGTATATACAGGCAACAGTATTCTTTGTGAGCATTTTTTCATAAAATTCTTGCTAAAAATTATAGGTCAAACATCAAAAAAAAAAAAAGGCATAATAGGAAGCAGTTTTCAGATGAAACTCTAGTAAGAAAAATTTACTGATATGCTTTAAAAAGTAGAACCCAGATTTTCATCCACTATAAAACTTCATTGACAGAATTATATTTAAGTGTCTCAAAATGTCTTCTGAATTGCTTCACTCTAAGAAATGTGTTTAACCAATTTAAATATAATATCAAATAATGATTTTGTGCAGAATTTTGGACAGAAAATAATGACCTTAACCATAAGCTTCAATAATCTGAATGGTCTATTTCAAGGCAAGGCATACGCACAATCATGTTTCCTTCATCTTACTATGCAAAGCCTATAGAACTTGTATTCAGTTCTAGAATTTACAGTTTGTCTAGGTTACTTTCTTCAGGAAAAATAAGTTATAAAGCTTCTTCTATGAAATTTTTTCTTTAGGTTGAAAACTATTTTCCTGCTTAAAACTTTTGAATTCACTTTTGAAGTAAGAAAATCACTTACCTCTATATGAGTTTATTTACTGTGAAAAGGTAGGCAAGAGAATTTAGCTGTTTGTGACTGGTAACTCATGTCACAAAATCTTTGTTCTTAGACCTAAAATGATTGGGATTGACATATAAACACTGTTGATACTACATATAAAACAGACAGTGAGAATCTACTCCATAGCTCAGGGACCTCTACTCAACGCTCTGCAGTGACCTCAATGGGAAGGAAATCCAAAGCGAACCAGATACATGGACACACGTAGCCAATTCAGCTTTCTGTACAGTAGGACCTAAAGGCAACTATACGCCAGCAAAAATTAATTAAAGAAAAGAAACAGTAAAAGGTACAAACTTTCGGTCATAAAATAAACAAGTCACGGGCTGTCATGTACAGCATGGTGACTAGAGTTCATACTGTATTGCCTATATGAAAGTTGCTAAGGAGTAGATGTTAAAAGATCTCATCACAAGAAAGAAGACTTGTAGCTATGTGGTGAAAAATGTTAGTTTTACTTGCTGTGGCAATCATTTTTTAAAATATAAAAATATGGAATCAGTGCATTGTATAAAATTAATATAGTATTATGAAATGTTAGTTGCTCAGTCGTATCTGACTCTACGACCCCATGGACTGCAGTCCGCCAGGCTCCTCTGTCCATGGGATTCTTCAGGCAAGAATACTGGAGTGGTTAGCCTTTCCCTTCTCCAGGGGATCTTCCCGACCCAGGGATTGAACTCAGGTCTCCTGCATTGGCAGGCGGATTCTTTACCATCTGAGCCACTGCTGCTGCTAAGTCGTTTCAGTCGTGTCGGACTCTGTGCGACCCCAAAGATGGCAGCCCACCAGGCTCCCCTGTCCCTGGGATTCTCCAGGCAAGAACACTGGAGTGGGTTGCCATTTCCTTCTCCAATGATGAAAGTGAAAAGTGAAAGTGACGTTTCTCAGTCGTGTCTGACTCTTAGCATCCCCATAGACTGCAGCCTACCAGGCTCCTCTGTCTATGGGATTTTCCAGGCAAGAGTACTGGGGTGGGGCGCCATTGCCTTCTCCATCCGAACCACTAGGGCAACACTTATATAATCTTATAATATCTATTGTGCCACACACACACACACAAAAAAAACAGATGATTCTCTTAAGCAGTGTGGAAGTAGAAGCCAAAATATGTATACATATATATGAAATTTTGCCAATTGACTTTCAGGTTTAACTAGATATAAAATAGTTCTTGATAGCCATAAGCCACCTTTCAAAGTGACTGCCATGGGTAAAATTATCATATTCTGAATCAAAGTAAAATCAATAGGCCCAGAATAAAACACTGTGTGTTAAATTCAAACACTGTATATATATTTTATATATATATATATATATATATATACATACACACACACAGAGAGGGAGACAGAGAATATACCTATATTAATTGCAATATATAATGCATTGGTCAAATCCTTAGAAATTTTTTCATAGTATCAAACACAAACCAAAAAACCACAATTGTATTGGAAATCTTTCCCCTCCTCTTGCTAAAAGTTTCACACAGTCCAATTTACATACTGTCAAAGGTTCTCAAAATTATTCTTAGTGATCAAATGGAAGGTAATCCTCTTCACCCACTATACAAAATCTAAATATATTTCTCCTGGAGCTCATTGGTTAACTTCAATTCTTGCTTTTCATCCATCCTTTGATTTCTCCTCTTTCTAATTCTTTTTGCATGACCTATTAATCAAAGGCAAAATAATGTGAATGCTCTGTTGCATAAAGTATTAAATATGAAGTAATTTTTATTAGTTCTTTAAAAATAATGTTATTAAATATGAAGTAATATGAAATAAATAAGTAAATGAGTAGGAACTGATTGAGATCGATTACATAGCCAGGAGAAGCATACAATTTCAAACTCTGCTTCCTGGGATGGAAGGGCCTGGCCTGCAGAGAGAATAGTACCACTCAAGAAGTGAACTTGCAGAACAATAAGATAGTCCTGCTGGAAGATAACGACATGTCAGACATGAGGGTTAATTTTATGTGTCAGCTTGTCTAGGCTATGGTACCTTGACATTTGGACAAATATTAGCCTAAATGTTTCTGTGAAGGCATTTTTTTTTAAGATGAGATTAACATTTAAATCAGTCAATTCTGAATAAAGCAGATTACCTTCCATAATATGGATAGATTACCTTCCATAATGTGGTTAGACTTCATCAAATCAGCTGAAGGCCTTACGAGAAAAAAGACGATTGTCCACCAAAGAAAGGGGCCTTCTGTTCCAGACCTTTTACTCTAATGCTATAGCATCAACTTTTCTGTGTCTTTAGCCAGTTCCACAAATGCATAGCTAAATTTTTAAAATATTTAAAACTTGATATATGAGTAAATAGATGGATGGCAGATATAGATAGATAGGTAGATAGATGAATTCTACCTTCTCTGGAGAGTGCTGATTAATGTACTAGATATTCACAGAAAAAAGTGGGTAAAAAAAGGAATCTGATGAAAATAAATTTGTCCTTTCACTTCCCCTCTCTCACCTTAAGAACTTTGAAAATTCACAGAACTTCTAGAAATTGTCTAGAAATTATTGTTGAACTCACTTACTAATTACACAGAATGGTTTATCAGAAACATTTGCTGAAATCACAGGTCTTCTACTCTTTTCTGTTATTAAAACTATAAATTCAAAAATATGCACTTAACCTTTATAAAAAGAGAGATTCTGTGAAACCTGAACATGTGATATGAGGGAGGCAGAGTCTGCCTTATAAAGCTATAGAATGTTCTAGCTGTGCTGGGAAGAATATAATCTGATTTTCTCTGTGCAGTAATGGTTGATATGAGGTTTGTAGTTATGCTTCCACTATTTCATGGGGATGAAATGAGATGTAAGTGAAGTATTTCCCTGTTTTCTAGAATTGGAAGCTGCAGTCCACAGCTGTGACGAAATGACATGCAATGTGGCACCGTCTAGCTTCAGATCATCCTAGCTCCTTGTGCCAGCCACCCTGCCAGAGTGCACTTAGTACTTCTGCCCTACTTCCACCGTTCTGCAGGTAAATGACAGAGATCAATACTTTTATGAAAAATATTTTACACGTGGACTTCTCTGGTGGCTCAGCAGTAAAGAATCCGCCTGCAAGGCAGGAGACCCAGGTTTGATCCCTGGGTGGGGAAGATCCTTTGGAAAAGGAAATGGCAACCCACTCCAGTATGCTTGCCTGGAGAATCCCATGGACAGAGGAGCCTGGTGGGCTACAGTCAACGGGGGCTTACAAAAGCGTTGGATACAGCATAGTGACTAAATAAAACCAACAGATTTTACACATAGTTTTCTTCTCAAATTATGCAATGTTAAGATGCAAAAAACAAGTATATTTGCCTCTGAAAGGTAATAATTTGCCTGTAAAGACAGGATGTGTGCATATAAATTATAATAAAAGTAAAGGCAGCTGGATAAAACTGTAGAAAGTAGAAAACAATACTGCTGACTTCTGAAGCATCTGACATCTGAGAAAAATGTTCGGTTGCTAGGTTTATTAAAATGTTAAGAAGTTGTACTTTTCTAAGAATTTGTCCATTTCTTCCGTGTTGTCCATTTTATTGCCATATAATTGCTGATAGTAGTCTCTTATGATCCTTTGTATTTCTGTGTTGTCTGTTGTGATCTCTCCATTTTCATTTCTAATTTTATTGATTTGATTTTTCTCCCTTTGTTTCTTGATGAGTCTGGCTAATGGTTTGTCAATTTTATTTATCCTTTCAAAGAACCAGCTTTTGGCTTTGTTGATTTTTGCTATGGTCTCTTTTGTTTCTTTTGCATTTATTTCTGCCCTAATTTTTAAGATTCCTTTCCTTCTACTAACCCTGGGGTTCTTCATTTCTTCCTTTTCTAGTTGCTTTAGGTGTATAGTTAGATTATTTATTTGACTTTTTTCTTGTTTCTTGAGGTATGCCTGTATTTCTATGAACTTTCCCCTTAGGACTGCTTTTACAGTGTCCCACAGGTTTTGGGTTGTTGTGTTTTCATTTTCATTCATTTCTATGCAAATTTTGATTTCTTTTTTGATTTCTTCTGTGATTTGTTGGTTATTCAGCAGCGTGTTGTTCAGCCTCCATATGTTGGAATTTTTAATAGTTTTTCTCCTGTAATTGAGACCTAATCTTACTGCATTGTGGTCAGAAAAGATGCTTGGAATGATTTCAATTTTTCTGAATTTACCAAGGCTAGATTTATGGCCCAGGATGTGATCTATCCTGGAGAAGGTTCCATGTGCGCTTGAGAAAAAGGTGAAATTCATTGTTTTGGGATGAAATGTCCTATAGATATCAATTAGGTCTAACTTGTCTATTGTATCATTTAAAGTTTGTGTTTCCTTGTTAATTTTCTGTTTAGTTGATCTATCCATAGGTGTGAGTGGGGTATTAAAGTCTCCCACTATTATTGTGTTATTGTTAATTTCTCCTTTCATACTTGTTAGCATTTGTCTTACATATTGCGGTGCTCCCGTGTTGGGTACATATATAATTATAATTGTTATATCTTCTTCTTGGATTGACCCTTTGATCATTATGTAGTGACCTTCTTTGTCTCTTTTACAGCCTTTGTTTTAAAGTCTATTTTGTCTGATACGAGTATTGCTACTCCTGCTTTCTTTTGGTCCCTATTTGCATGGAAAATCTTTTTCCAGCCCTTCACTTTCAGTCTGTATGTGTCCCCTGTTTTGAGGTGGGTCTCTTGTAGACAACATATGTAGGGGTCTTGTTTTTGTATCCATTCAGCCAGTCTTTGTCTTTTGGTTGGGGCATTCAACCCATTTACGTTTAAGGTAATTATTAATAAGTATGATCCCGTTGCCATTTACTTTATTGTTTTGGGTTCAGATTTATAAACCCTTTTTGTGTCTCCTGTCTAGAGAATATCCTTTAGTATTTGTTGGAGAGCTGGTTTGGTGGTGCTGAATTCTCTCAGCTTTTGCTTGTCTGTAAAGCTTTTGATTTCTCCTTCATATTTGAATGAGATCCTTGCTGGGTACAATAATCTGGGCTGTAGGTTATTTTCTTTCATTACTTTAAGTATGTCTTGCCATTCCCTCCTGGCTTGGAGAGTTTCTATTGAAAGACCAGCTGTTATCCTTATGGGAATTCAAAACTGGACTAGGAAGAAATAGAAAATCTTAACAGACCCATCACAAGCACAGAAATTGAAACTGTAATCAGAAATTTTCCAGCAATCAGAAATTTTCCAGCAAACAAAAGCCCAGGTCCAGACGGCTTCACAGCTGAATTCTACCAAAAATTTAGAGAAGAGCTAACACCTATCCTGCTCAAACTCTTCCAGAAAATTACAGAGGAAGGTAAACTTCCAAACTCATTCTATGAGGCCACCATCACCCTAATACCAAAACCTGACAAAGATCCCACAAAAAAAGAAAACTACAGGCCAATATCACTGATGAACATAGATGCAAAAATCCTTAACAAAACTCTAGCAATCAGAATCCAACAACACATTAAAAAGATCATATACCATGACCAAGTGGGCTTTATCCCAGGGATGCAAGGATTCTTCAATATCTGCAAATCAATCAATGTTATACACCACATTAACAAATTGAAACACAAAAACCATATGATTATCTCAATAGATGCAGAGAAAGCCTTTGACAAAATTCAACATCCATTTATGATAAGAACTCTCCAGAAAGCAGGAATAGAAGGAACATACCTCAACATAATAAAAGCTATATATGACAAACCCACAGCAAACATTATCCTCAATGGTGAAAAATTGAAAGCATTTCCTCTAAAGTCAGGAACAAGACAAGGGTGCCCACTTTCACCATTACTATTCAACATAGTTTTGGAAGTTTTGGCCACAGCAATCAGAGCAGAAAAAGAAATAAAAGGAATCCAAATTGGAAAAGAAGAAGTAAAAACCTCACTGTTTGCAGATGACACGATCCTCTATGTAGAAAACCCTAAAGACTCCACCAGAAAATTACTAGAACTAATCAATGATTATAGTAAAGTTGCAGGATATAAAATCAACACACAGAAATCCCTTGCATTCCTATACACTAATGATGAGAAAATAGAAAGAGAAATTAAAGAAACAATTCCATTCACCATTGCAACAAAAAGAATAAAATACTTAGGAATATATCTACCTAAAGAAACTAAAGACCTATATATAGAAAACTATAAAACACTGGTGAAAGAAATCAAAGAGGACACTAATAGATGGAGAAATATACCATGTTCATGGATTGGAAGAATCAATATAGTGAAAATGAGTATACTACCCAAAGCAATTTATAGATTCAATGCAATCCCTATCAAGCTACCAACGGTATTCTTCACAGAGCTAGAACAAATAATTTCACAATCTGTATGGAAATACAAAAAACCTCGAATAGCCGAAGCTATCTTGAGAAAGAGGAATAGAACTGGAGGAATCAACCTGCCTGACTTCAGGCTCTACTACAAAGCCACAGTCATCAAGACAGTATGGTACTGGCACAAAGACAGAAATACAGATCAATGGAACAAAATAGAAAGCCCAGAGATAAATCCATGGACATATGGACACCTTATCTTTGACAAAGGAGGCAAGAATATACAATGGATTAAAGACAATCTCTTTAACAAGTGGTGTGGGAAAACCGGTCAACCACTTGTAAAAGAATGAAACTAGAACACTTTCTAACACCATATACAAAAATAAACTCAAAATGGATTAAAGATCTAAATGTAAGACCAGAAACTATAAAACTCCTAGAGGAGAACATAGGCAAAACACTCTCCGACATACATCACAGCAGGATCCTCTATGACCCACCTCCCAGAATATTGGAAATAAAAGCAAAAATAAACAAATAGGACCTAATGAAACTTAAAAGCTTCTGCACAACAAAGGAAACTATTAGCAAGGTGAAAAGGCAGCCTTCAGAATGGGAGAAAATAATAGCAAATGAAGCAACTGACAAACAACTAATCTCAAAAATATACAAGCAACTCCTACAGCTCAATTCCAGAAAAATAAATGACCCAATCAAAAAATGGGCCAAAGAACTAAATAGACATTTCTCCAAAGAAGACATACAGATGGCTAACAGACACATGAAAAGATGCTCAATATCACTCATTATCAGAGAAATGCAAATCAAAACCACAATGAGGTACCATTTCATGCTAGTCAGAATGGCTGCGATCCAAAAGTCTACAAGCAATAAATGCTGGAAAGGGTGTGGAGAAAAGGGAACCCTCTTACACTGTTGGTGGGAATGCAAACTAGTACAGCCACTATGGAGAACAGTGTGGAGATTCCTTAAAAAACTGGAAATAGAACTGCCTTATGATCCAGCAATCCCACTGCTGGGCATACACACAGAGGAAACCAGAGTTGAAAGAAACACATACCCCAATGTTCATCGCAGCACTGTTTATAATAGCCAGGACATGGAAGCAACCTAGATGCCCATCAGCAGATGAATGGATAAGAAAGCAGTGGTACATACACACAATGGAGTATTACTCAGCCATTAAAAAGAATACATTTGAATCAGTTCTAATGAGGTGGATGAAACTGGAGCCTATTATACAGAGTGAAGTAAGCCAGAAAGAAAAACACCAATACAGTATACTAACGCATATATATGGAATTTAGAAAGATGGTAACAATAACCCTGTATACGAGACAACAAAAGAGACACTGATGTATAGAACAGTCTTTGGACTCTGTGGGAGAGGGAGAGGGTGGGATGATTTGGGAGAATGGCATTGAAATATGTATAATATCATATATGAAACGAGTTGCCAGTCCAGGTTTGATGCACGATACTGGAAGCTTGGGGCTGGTGCACTGGGATGACCCAGAGGGATGGTATGAGGAGGGAGGACGGAGGAGGGTTCAGGATGGAGAACACATGTATACCTGTGGCAGATTCATTTTGATATATGGCAAAACCAATACAATATTGTAAAGTTAAATAAAATAAAATTTAAAAAAATAATAAAAAAATAAAAACTCAAAAAAAATAAAATAAAATGTTAAGAAAAGCAGTTATCATGGACAAAGTTTTTGATTCTATTTAGGCCAAACAAGACTAATCATTTCAGTGCTTCTGAATGACATGAAACTGTCCCTTGAATTTAAGTTTTATACCCATTGAAATGTTCACTTGTCACTTTCTCTATGTCAGCAACACTCGAATGTGATTACTTGAAACCCATAACCAGGTTTTATCTTTGTTTTTTATCTATAAAACAAAGTACAATGCCTGGCAATTTACTGTGCCACAAATCCATGCCCTTTCCTTTGCCAAAGATTACATAAATGCTTTCTGATCACAAAAGTTCATTTAAAGCTGTTCTTTATACAGAAATATTTGTTAACATGAAAAGAGGAGGTGAATTAGTGTAGTCATATCACTCCTCCTGCAAGTAGGAAATTCTAGTAGGGACTGACTTTGCAATTAGACAGGATGAGATTCCTTTTTTACTTTCCAGACTACAACAAATCAGGAGAAAGTTTTCGCAGAAAAGTGAGATAGACCTTAACATCTTGGCACTAAGAATTGTTGGTGAGCATTCACAAGACCATTTTTTTCTGGTTGGGTAGTAAATAAGGATGCAGAGGAATGGAGATTTCAAGAAGCCCTTAGAAATTTAAGAAGCTATTTATTTTAAAATTTTGGTGATACATAGTTTTTTTGTTGTTGTTGTTCTCTTTTCTGATTTGATTTCTAGCAATTAACCAGAAAAATGAACCAATATAATTAGAAGATTAGTTGTTCTCAGCCTCTTTCTGAATACAATGGGAATGGCTTAAATGGAAATCTTTAAAATATCAATCTTTTACTTTAAGAGCATTTTGTTTCTTGGTGTTTAGCTGAAGGTTAGTTGTTCATCTATGGTATGACATATATTCATATTTTCAAAGATTGATTGAACAAATACTTATTCACTATTAATTTTAAAAATAAAAAGAGGTTACATAAAAAATAAATTCAGAGATACAAACTTTATCACATGAGCTCTATGTGTGAGCCTGTGTGTCTTTATAAATCACAAAGCTTATGATGGCTATGAATGGACTTCCCTGGTGGCTCAGACGGTAAAGAATCTGCCTGCAATGAAGAAAACCTGGGTCAGGAAGAACCCCTGGAGAAGGGAATGGTGAACCACTCCTGGATTCTTCCCTAGAGAATATGGACAGAGGAGCCTGGAGGGCTACAGTCCAAAGGGTCACAAAGAGTCGGACACGATTGAAGTAACTAAGCACAGCACACAGCACATAACTGCTACACCAGAATTTCATATATAATCTTGAAAATATTTTATTTAAGACCAGGATAAATATTTTAAAATATAATTTTGTTGAATTAATAAAGCTCAAACATTAAATAAAGGGATTTTTTGGAAAATTCCCCAGACTCTTTCATTGTACAGACAATTCCATCTCTAATTATTAATCAATGTCTAATCAATACATTCATATACAAGTAAACCTCATTTTACTGCACTTTACAGATATTATTTTTTTTTTTACAAATTGAAGGTTTGTGGCAACCTTGAATTGTCAGAAAACGAAGATTATGGCATCCGGTCCCATCACTTCATGGGAAATAGATGGGGAAACAGTGGAAACAGTGTCAGACTTTATTTTTCTGGGCTCCAAAATCACTGCAGCCATGGTGACTGCAGCCATGAAATTAAAAGACACTTACTCCTTGGAAGGAAAGTTATGACCAACCTAGATAGCATATTCAAAAGCAGAGACATTACTTTGCCAACAAAGGTCCGTCTAGTCAAGGCTATGGTTTTTCCTGCGGTCATGTATGGATGTGAGAGTTGGACTGTGAAGAAGGCTGAGTGCCGAAGAATTGATGCTTTTGAACTGTGGTGTTGAAGAAGACTCTTGAGAGTCCCTTGGACTGCAAGGAGATCCAACCAGTCCATTCTGAAGGAAATCAGCCCTGGGATTTCTTTGGAAGGAATGATGCTAAAGCTGAAACTCCAGTACTTTGGCCACCTCATGTGAACAGTTGACTCATTGGAAAAGACTCTGATGCTGGGAGGGATTGGGGGCAGGAGAAGAAGGGGACAACAGAGGATGAGATGGCTTGATGGCATCGCTGACTTGATGGATGTGAGTCTGAGTGAACTCTGGGAGTTGGTGATGGACAGGGAGGCCTAGCGTGCTGTGATTCATGGGGTTGCAAAGAGTCGGACACGACTGAGCGATTGATCTGATCTGAATTGTCAGATTATGGTTAGACTTTTAGTAATAAAATAGTGTTTAAATTATTTATTTACTTACCTGTTTACTTTGGCTGTGCTGTGTCTGTGCCTCTGGGCGGGCTTTCTCCAGTTGTGGTGAGCAGGGTCTTCTCCATACAGGAACTTCTCACTGTGGCGGCTTCTCTTACTGCAGAGCACAGGCTGTGAGCCCATGGGCTTCAATAGTTGCGGTGCAAGGGCTTGATAGTTGTAGCTCATGGATTCTAGAACACTGGCTCAGCAGTTGCAACCCACAGATGTAGTTGCTCTGTGGCACGTGAAATCTTCCTAGACCAGGGATCAAACCTGTGTCCCCTGCATTGGTAGGCAGATTCCTATCCACTGTGCCACAGAGGAAGTCCAGGAATACAGTATTTTTTAACCAAGGTATATACACTGCTTTTCAGATATGATGTTATTTATACTCAGTAATGTAGTATAAACATGACATTTTTATGCATTGGAAAAAAAAAAAGTGATTAGCTCTATTACAATGCTCACTTTGCTGTGGCAGTCTGGAACAAGCCCTCAACATTTCCAAGGGAGGACTGTATGCATGTTTGTGTACATGCTGTGTGGTGTTTGTCATGGTTCTCTAGAGAAACAAAAGCAATAGGGTATATATCAATGTACAGAAAGATTTATCAGATGGGCTTACATGACTATGGAGGCTAAGACGGCTCTGGAACTGCTGTCTGCAAGCTGGGGGCCCAGTAAAGCCAGTGCTTCAGTTCCAGTCCAAACAAAGGCCTGAGAACCTGGGGCCCAGGGGATAAGTCTGAGTAAGAGTCTGAGGACCTGAGAACCAGGGACGTTATGGCCTCAGTCCTGGTCCATGAGAGTGAAGGCCAAAGGGTGGAGGACCAGGAACGCTGGACCACATAGGAAGCTGCTACGTGAGGGCAGGTGAGGGACATCATCCCAGCTCAGTGAGAGACAGAGTGTGATCACAGGTGAGGGACATCCCAGCTCAGTGAGAGACAGAGTGTGATCATCTTGCACCTCTGAGTTCTCCCCTGGCCTCAACAAAGTAGATGGTGCCCATCTGTATTGGTGGAGAGGTTCTTCTTAACTCAGGCTTCCAGTTCAAATCTCTATAGAAAACCTCCTGACAGACACACTCAGAAACGATGTTAACCACCTGTGTGGGCATCCCTCAACCCAGTCAAGTAGAGATAACGATTAAGATAATATAGTATATACACATATAAAATCAAGATTGACACTGTGAATTGATAATGGAAATGAGTTTCCAGTAAGATTTTAATATCAGGAAGTTTCCTGTATATTTATGAGCCAAACTATACATAAGATATATACATGTATATACACATATATAGTATATATATTTAACAAAAATGCTTATGACCTTTAAAAAGGATTTATTATAAAATAGTTTTGAAGATAAATATCTCAGAAAAATGTCCAGTTCCAGTGACAGTAATACTGCAATGAGAAACATGGAAGGTTGATTCGTCGTGTTGCAAAACTTTACGCTGATTTAATGTCACCCTATTAAGATCATTATAGAATTCCTTTCAGCATGAGGTCTGTCTCTGATACAGTGAACATATTAAAGCTTGCCTTCCATGTGAAAATGGTTATTGGTAAGTTTATTCACTGCTGAAAGCTGTGTTAATAATTTTAAGACAACCGTATGCTAAACACACCATTAATTGATGATAAGCTGAGGGAAACTGGGCTTCATATATGAGAGTATATTCATCTTAATATATGATAAAATATCATTTATAAATTAATAATAAACATGATAGTATCCAAAAGAATTATAATGCAAAGCTTCATAATATTTATACAGTTTCACATTTGGGAAGTTTTATTCAAATGGATAGTACTGAACTACACAAAAATAAGAACTTTTTATTAGGGTATAAAAAGGGAGAAAATATGAAGTTGCAGGAAGTGATATAATAAAAGAAAGGAAAGAGTAACCTAAGGAAGGAAAAGAACAATTGCAATGCTTAGGTGTATATAATTCTAAATTTAGATTTGGGACTACTAAAGAGAAGTTTTTATCATTAGGGAGGAAAAAGAGAAGACATCAGTAGGTTTTATGGAAGAAAAAGTACTGATTCTTCCTGGCTAATTTAAACTAAAAATAAAAGCAGGATTCTGTGAGAAGACTAACATATGCTTAGAATATTTATCTGATCATGAACCATTATATTATTCTTATACCATGAAATTAAACATTTATCAGAAAGAACGAGAACAACAATAATGTCTAGAAACTAAATCCTAGCTATCTCAAACTGCTCAATTTTCTTTCAAAATCTAATTAGTTACTCACCAGGACTTCTGAAAATTTCATAAGTTCAGCACTTGAAAATGATCACTGTGAAATCAAAGTTATATTTGTCTTTAAACTTACATTCTTTGTTTACTGATAACTTTCAAAAGCATGCGTTTGGAGCTGCTTCACACATGGTCCTTTGTGAGGCAGACATAAAAGTGAAGTGAGATATCCTTTCCCATCTTGTGAATTAAACATGCAGCATCATTCCTAGAGAAGGGCCAAGGCAAGACCCATTCCTCCTCCCACTTCAGTGATATCTGTTCCCCGATTCTGGTCTGACAGTACAATGAGCACACAAGAGAAACCTACAACAGGAACATGGAGCCGAATGGAAAACACTGTACGAATAGCCAGCTGAGAACAGATCTGACAATCTTGAGACTCTCAAAATGGTGAGTACTAAGGTTCAGGACAGATCATTTTAATGATCTAATCAACTGCTAACCACGAATGCCCAAGTTCAACTGTTTGACTTTGGGAGTCCACATTGTCTCTCTAAACCTGAGCTTCTTCAGGTTAAAATATCCACCTAATCTGTTTTTGTGGATTAAATGATGTGGCACACAGATCAGAATCTCTAACAGACATGGCGACTTCCACAATAGATTGCTTCTCTCTGACATTTTTACTCACACAGAAGTTCATGCTTTCTCTTTGTGTCTCCAACCCAATCTCACTCCAAAAACAAACCCCTCTCCCATCCACCTCACAATCCTGAATCTCTCTTCACCACAACCATTAGCAAGGAAAATAAAATTGTACAGTATCTTTCTGGAGGCAAAATATCCATTACTGATAATCAGAATTCCAAGGTCAATGGAATCAGAACACTTGGATTTAAACCTGGACTATCATATATATTCATAACTATGTAGATTTACACAGTATTGAGCAACTTATATATAATATAACCATTTTACTGAGCTCTATGACTTCACCTACAGAAGGGGCTTGGTAGTATATTTTTTTCCTTTTTTCTGGATAAGATAAAATCAAGTTATGAAAGAGAAGCCTGTGACAGAGCACTTGGTGTAATTTAAATATGCAATAAATATTTTTACAAATTAAGCAAGAGAGTATAGAGTCTTGAAGTCATGTTTCACAGCTCGTAGATACCAAACTAAGATATTCTAGATGTAGGGTGACAGTCATGACATATTTCAAATAGTATTTTTAAATTCTAGACATGGATTTCTGTAGCCTATGGAAGGAAATAGCCATAACCTTGTTTCAAACTCTGAAAATGTTTAAAATTTTATCATGTTTTGTACATATATCTTTATACCATGAGAGCCTACTTTGCATATAACCTACAGAAATGAGTCTTACATTCATCATATCAGACGCTTACAATCACCTCTCAGTCTTGTTAGGGGACAGTTATGTTGACAGATCTACAGTTCTAGAGGTTATTCTCAGGAAAATTGACTGCATAAAGGCAAAAGTGTTAGCTGCTCAGTCATGTCTGACTCTTTGTGACCCCATGGATGGTAGCACACCCAGCTCTTCCGCTCACAGAATTTTCCAGGCAAGTATACTGGAATGGGTTGCCATTCCCTTCTCCAGGGGATTTTCCTGAACCAGGGATCAAACCGGGGTCTCTTGCATTGCCTGCAGATTCTTTACCATCTGAGCCATCCGGGAAGACAAATGACACTTTGTCAAATCTGACATTTCAATTGTTCCAGGTTGTTATTGCTGCTGTTTTAGTTGCTATGCTTATCTAGATTAAGGTATAGAGCATAATGATTTGACTTACATGCATCATAAAATGATTATCACAATAACTTTAGTGAACATCCAAAATCTTATATAGAAATAAAAGAAAAAGGAAAGTAATTCCTATGTGATGAGGTTTCTTAGGATTTACTCCTTTCATATAGAACATGAAACAGTATTAATTATATTAGTTACATTGCATATTATATCCTTGCTGCTAAGTTGCTTCAGTCGTGTCCGATTCTGTGCGACCCCTGAGATGGCAGCCCACCAGGCTCCGCCGTCCCTGGGATTCTCCAGGCAAGAACACTGGAGTGGGTTGCCATTTCCTTCTCCAGTGCATGAAAGTGAAAAGTGAAAGTGAAGTCGCTCAGTCGTCTCTGACCCTCAGTGACCCCATGGACTGCAGCCCACCAGGCTCTTCTGTCCATGGGATTTTCCAGGCAAGAGTACTGGAGTGGGGTCCCATTGCCTTCTCTAATTATATCCTTAGTATTTCTTTATCTTTTAACTTAAAGTTTGTACCCTTTGACCATCTTTGTCACATACAAAAATAGTACATGATTATTGAATATATTAAGAGTACAGTTCATCCCTGTGACTCATTTATTTTGTAACTGGAAGTTTGTAATTTTTAATCTCCCTCACCTATTTCTCATTACTGCAAAATTCAGACCAAGATTAAAGAAAGCAGGGGAAACAAATATGCCAATCAGGTAGGACCCCGGTACCTTCTGTGGTATCTGTCTGGTTTTATAATTAACGTAATTCTGGCCTCACAGACTGACTTTGGAAGTATTCCTTTCTCTGCAATTTTTTGAAATAGTTTGACAAGAATAAATATAAACACTTCTCTAAATGTTTGGTAAAATTCAACTGTGAAGCTATCTGGTTCCAGAATTTTGTTTGTTTGGAGTATTATTTGTTTTTCTAATTAATAAACTGTTTTTATATTTTTAGTCTCTATTTAATTTCTTACTACTCTGATTTTTATATTTATTTTTTCAACTAATTTTGAGTTGGTTTGCTCTTGTTTTTCTAGTTCCCTTATGTTAAGATTAGATTGTTTATATGACTGTCTGGTGATGTCCATGTACAGAGTCATTTCACGTTGAAGAGTGTGTTTGTTCTGTTTGCCATTCTCTTGGCAAAACTCTGTTAGCCTTTGCCCTGCTTCATTTTATAGATGATCACCAGATGGTCAATACTGAAATCAGATTGATTATATTCTTCGCAGCCAAAGATGGAGAAGATCTGTACAGTCAGCAAAAACAAGACCAGGAGCTGACTGTGGCTCAGATCATGAACTCCTTATTGCCAATTTCAGACTTAAATTGAAGAAAGTGGAGAAAACCTTTAGACCATACAGTCACAACCTGAAACAAATCCCTTACAGTTATACAGTGGAAGTGAGAAATAGATTTAAGGGATTAGATCTGATAGACAGAAGGCCTGATGAACTATAGACAGAGGTTCATGACATTGTATGGGAGGCAGGGATCAAGAACATCCTCCACAAAAAGAAATACAAAAAGGTAAATAGTTGCCTGAGGAGGCCTTACAAATTGTTGAAAAAGAAGAGGAGTGAAAGGCAAAGGAGAAAAAAAGAGAGATATACCCATCTGAATGCAGAGTTCCAAAGAATAGCAAGGAGAGGTAAGAAAGCCTTCCTCGTGGTCAATGTGATGACATAGATGAAACAGTAGAATGGGAAAGACTAGAGATCTCTTCAAGAAAATTAGAGATTCTAAGAATACACAGAAGAACTATATAAAAAAGATTTTCATGACCCAGATAACCGTGATGATGTGATCACCCACCTAGAGCCGGATATCCTGGAATCCAAAGTCAAGTGGGACTCAGAAAGCATCAGTATGAACAAATCTAGCGAAGATGATGGAATTCCAGTTGAGCTATTTCAAATCCTTAAAGATGACACTGTGAAAGTGCTGCACTCAATGTGCCAGCAAACTAGGAAAACTCAGCAGTGGTGACAGGACTAGAAAAGGTCAGTTTTCATTCCAATCCCAAAGAAAGGCAATGCCAAAGAATGTTCAAACAAATGCACAATTGCACTCATCTCACAAGCTAGTAAAGTAATGCTCAAAATTTTCCAAGTCAGGCTTCATTCAACAGTACCTGAACTGAGAACTTCCTGATGTTCAAGCTGGATTTAGAAAAGGCAGAGGAACCAGAGATCAAATTGCCAACATCTGTTGGATCATCAAAAAACAAGAGAGTTCCAGGAAAACATCTACTTCTGCTTTATTGACTATGCCAAAGCTTTTGACTGTGTGGATAACAAAAAACTGGAAAATTCTGAAAGAGATGGGAATATCAGACCACCTGACCTGCTTCCTGAGAAATTTGGATACAGGTCAAGAAGCAACAGTTAGAACCAGACATGGAACAATGGACTGGTTCCAAACTGGGAAAAGAGTACGTCAAGGCTGTGTATTGTCACCTTGCTTATTTAACTTGTATGCAGGGTACATCATGAGAAATTCTGAACTGGATGAAGCACAAGCTGGAATCAAGATTGCCAGGAGAAATATCAAGAACCTCAGATATGCAGATGACACCACCCTTATGGCAGAAAGTGAAGAGGAACTAAAAAGCCTCTTGATGAAAGTGAAAGAGGAGAGTGAAAAACTTGAGTAAAAGCTCAACATTCAAAAAACAAAGATCATGGCATTTGGTCCTATCTCTTCATGGCAAATAGATGGGGAAACAGTGGAAACAGTGGCTGACTTTATTTTTTTGGTCTCCAAAATCACTTCAGATGGTGACTGCAGCCATGAAATTAAAAGACACTTGCTCCTTGGAAGGAAAGATATGACCAACCTAGATAGTATATTAAAAAGCAGAGACTACTTTGCCAACAAAGGTCCATCTATTCAAAGCTATGGTTTTTCCAGTGGTCATGTATGGATATGAAAGTTGGACTATAAAAAAAGCTGAGCACCAAAAAGTTGATGCTTTTGAACTGTGGTGTTGGAGAAGACTCTTGAGAGTCCCTTGGACTGCAAGGAGATCCAGCCAGTCCATCCTAAAGGAGATCAGTCGTGAGTGTTCATTGGAAGGACTGAGGCTGAAGCTGAAGCTCCAATACTTTGGCCATCTGATATGAAGAACTGACTCATTGGAAAAGACCCTGATGCTGGGAGGGACTGAAGGCAGGAGAAGTGGACGGTAGAAGATGACATGGTTGGATGATATCACCAATGTGATGGACATGAATTTGAGTAAACTCCAAGAGTTGGTGTTGGACAGGGAAGCCTGGTGTGTTGCAGTCCATGAGGTCGCAAAGTGTCAGACACGACTGAGCAACTGAACTGACCTGAATTCCATAACTTTTGGTGTATCTGTGTCTTTCGATTTAAAGTCTCTTGCAGTCAGAGTCTATGTGTGCACACATGCTCAGTCGTGTCCAACTCTGTGTGCACACGTGTGGACACGCATGGACAAACATGTGTCTCCTGCATTCCAGGCAGATTCTTTACCATCTGGACCATCAAGAAAGCTTCCTAGATATACATAGGTCTTATCTATTTATCCATTCAGCCACTCAATACTTTTTGATTTTAGCATTTAGTACATGTAAGATAATTATTGATGGGTATGCACTTTTTGCCATTCTCTTCATTGTTTTGGTATTGTTTGTGTAGTTTTTTCTTCCTTCCTTCTTTTTCTCCCTTACCTTGTGATTTCATGTCTAACTTTAGTTTTTTACTGTACTCTTTTCTCTTTTTATGTATGCATTTATTATATATCTTTGGTTTTTGGTTATCATGAGGTTTATATAATATATTGTAATATATATACATATATATGATTATTTGAAAAAGTAATGATCTCCTAAGTTCAAGCTTATTCAACCAATCCTACATTATGTGAAAACTTAAAACATTATGTCAAAAACTTTAAATGTGCTAAGTGGGGAGTGGGGGCAAAAAAGATTAGCCCAGTTGAATATTTGGAATATTTATTAAAGATAAGTTTCTTTCATAAATCATGAAAATAAATATACTTTTAATTTATTGAAAACATAGCTATCTCTATTCTTCAGGAAACTCAGAAATTGAGAATAGTCAGATCTATGAATAATATTTGAATATTAAATAATGTTTTCAAGTTTGAAAATATATTCCTAAACTAACGCAAGATTTTAGTACTGCTATTTCACATATATTTAGAGAAAGCTGATATCATGTATAAATATTCTTTGCCTACAATTGAATTTTTGTTCAGATATGTTATATCACCAAAATCAACATGTTACTCTAAAAAAGAAATGGGATATTACTACTCCTATTTGTTTGTCTTGGTGGATATAATTTCACCTTCCCTGAAATAAGAGTGTGGTGTTGGAAAATATAAAATTATTAGTTTCCATGTCTAAGTATTTCTTTCCAAAGCAAGCAACACTTCAGGTTCAAAATGTGCTTAAGATTTATATAACAATATTATCTGTCTCCTGGTCTTCTAATTTTAACTTCAAAGTTCTCCTGTGCCAGATTTCCATTTATTGAAAATATTGTTAATATTTAATTTAGATCAATCACTCAGTCTTGTCTGACTCTTTTTGACCCTATGGACTGCATCATGCAAGGCTTCTCTGTACATCACGAACTCCCAGAGTTTACTCAAACTCATGTCCATCAAGCTGGTGATGCCATCCAACCATCACATCCCCTGTCTCCCCCTTCTCCTCCTGCCTTCAATGTTTCCCAGCATCAGGGTCTTTTCAAATGAGTAAGTTCTTCACATCAGGTGGCCAAAGTATTGGAGTTTTAGCTTTAGCATCAGTCCTTCCAATGAAAATTCAGGACTGATTTCCTTTAGGATGGACTGGTTTGATCTCCTTGTACTCCAAGGGACTCTTAAGAGTCTTCTCCAACACCACAGACCAAAAGCATTAATTCTTCAGTGCTCAGCGTTTTTGTGGTCCAACTCTCACATCTATACATGACTACTGAAAAAACCATAATTTGACTAGATGGACCTTTGTCAGGAAAGCAATGTCTCTGCTTTTTAATATGCTGTCTAGATTGGTCATAGATTTTCTTTCAAGGAGCAAACATCTTTTAATTTCACAGCTACAGTCACCATCTGCAGTGAGTTTGGAGCCCCAAAAAATAAAGTCTGTCACTGTTTCCGTTTCTTCCCCATCTATTTGCCATGAAGTGATGGGACTGGATGCCATGATCCTAGTTTTCTGAATGTTGAGCTTTAAGCCAACTTTTTGACTCTCCTCTTTCACTTTCATCAAGAGGCTCTTTAGTTCCTCTTCACTTTCTGCCTTAAGGGTGGTGTCATCTGCGTATCTGAGGTTATTGATATTTCTCCTGGAAATCTTGATTCCAGCTTGTGCTTCATCCAGCCTGGCGTTTCATATGATGTACTCTGAATATAAGTTAAATAAGCAGGGTGACAGTATACAGCCTTGATGTCCTTCTTTTCCTATTTGGAATCAGTCTGTTATTCCATTCCAGTTCTAACTACTGCTTCTTGACCTGCATACAGATTTCTCAGGAGGCAGGTCAGGTGGTCTAATATTCCCATCTCTTGAAAAATGTTCCACAGTTTGTTGTGATCCACACAGTCAAAGATTTTGGCATAGTCAATAGAGCAGAAGTAGATGTTTTTCTGGAACTCTCTTGCTTTTTTTGATGTTCCAACGGATGTTGGCAATTTGATCTCTGGTTCCTCTGCCTTTTCTAAACCCAGCTTGAACATTTGGAAGTTTTCAGTTCACATACTGTTGAAGCTTGGCTTGGAGAATTTTGAGCATTACTTTGCTAGCCTGTGAGATGAGTGCAGACATGTTAACAGTTATTGTCTATTCAAATGTTACTGGTTTTATTGCAGTCTACGTTTTGAAAAGCCACTCTTCTCTGTCTCTCTAATATGTGGACACATACCTGGAAGGTAATTCCTCATGCCTAAAGATGGAGGTGTTGTTAAAACGGAAGCTGACTAGAGGCACCAGATTGTCACCAGAAGCAGGAATGTGTATCAGAAGATCAACACATCAACAGATGGTTCAGAAGTCTATATGGAGAACAGTTTATGCTCTTTGTTTGCACTTTCTTTGTGTGGACTCAGAGGACTATCTCCCTCATCTTCTAGGAGGTAAACTTTGTCTCAAAGGTAAGAGGTACAGAGGCGAAAAGAAATTGAGTCCTGAGAGAGAAAACCTGAAATTAAGTTAAAGGCTCTTTACTCAGCTGTGAAACTCCACGCAGTCACTGCAGAATATCAGTTTCCGGGCTGCTAATCCACAGCCAAAGGGATAGGATTATCTTCTGTGAAGTAAATGAGCATCCCAGGGAAAAAGCATAAGCATTCTCCAGAGAAAATCTGACAGCACTTTCATCCTAAACTAGCTCACCAGTAGCAAGTCCTGTCCATGACAAGAGCTTTTTACTGCCTCAGTCTTATATATGAGTCAACAAAGATTTCCAAACTTATAAGGGACACTTCTAACACAAGATGTAGAAACTAAAAATGATAACAATACAGTGAATGTTGATGGATATTGATAGAAATATATGATCTGACTAACAGAGGTATCAGAAAGAGCAAACAAAATTTTCCCATGAGGAGATTACTCTTAAAAAAAAAAAATAAAATTACATCAGGATTGTGGAAGAGAGTATGGTGGTGGCAACCTGTTTTTATGTTAATTTTTAGAACATTTAAGATAAATTAACATTTGAAAATTGCCTAGAAGGGGAAAATAGTGTACAAAAATTTAGGAATCTAAAGGACATCTGAATTTGCAATAGCAACATTAGAAAACAGAAAAAAAAATAAAGACGGCAAATGTCTTCAAATGTATAAATTAAAATAATTCGAAAGCTGAATTCTAATCCTGTAATTTGGCATTCCAATGTGAGGGTAGCATGAATAAAACTTAGATGTGTAACATTTGAAAAATAAATGTAGTTTTAACTACTTTTTCTAAGAGAGCTATAGGAATATTTATTTATTAACACATGTATAAAAAAGTTAAAAAAAAAAAGAAAAGGAAAGAGTTATTTCAGAAGCTGAACTGCACCTGAGGTGTATTAAGTAACTTTTAGCCTCACCTTTGGGAGTGTTATGTCCCCCCGTGTACAGAAACCATCTTCCTCCTTCGGGATGGGAATATAACAATTAACATAGTGATATGGAATGTGAATAGAAAATAAATTATGCTGAATCTCACAAAAAAATAAATAAATAAATAAATCAAGTAAATAAAAGAAGAAAGAGCAAAATCAAATATGTAGGAAAGAAGATATTGAATTCCTGAAAAAGGCAAAGGGAATGCCAAGAATAACTATGCAGCATATCAGGAGAGCTATCTGGGAGAGCTCTAGAAATCTGGCAAGTCCTGGGAAAGAAAGGAAAACTAACAGATTATTTGATCAATTAGATCTTGTGAATGTTATATTATCCAGACATTTTGCAGAGTTTATAAATTGTGAGATTGTGAAGTCAAAGAGTCTAATCAAAGCAAGTAAAAGTTTTAAGAGTCAATTATTAAACCCAGGAAAATGCAAAATATATACCAAAAAAAGGGAATGTCTTCATATAATGGCACTTAGAACAGCAGTTAGTGATATCTTAAAAGTCAGAAAAATCAAAACACTGAATATGTATTTATTCAAATTACAATATAGCTATTTTGGGAATATGGGCTGACTGTAGTGGTGGCTGCTGAGTGCTGAGATAATATCTAAAATACTGAATCAAAAGATAGCAAATGCTAATGTTAGTCAGAAACACCATGTAAATATCAAGAAAAACACACTAGATCTGTTTTAAAGACTTAGCTTTCTCTAGACTGAAAATTGGGTAAGCATAGTAGAGTGCTGGCAAGGATTATTGGATTAATACTATTATTCTTTTTAAAGGTTTTTATCATAATTTGTCTTTTCTACATTATAGCTATGAGTGTGTGTGTGTGAGTGTATATATATATATATATATATATATATAATTAGGTTAAAATAATAGCTTAAATTAATAACATCAAAATATTGACCAGTATCAAAAATAATATTTATAAGTTTGTTAAAAACAGCTCACTAAAATGTCATATTTTTTCTTCTTTTCAATCCTATTTTTAAAATGCAAATAAAATCAGAGAAAAATAAGAGACGCTGTGAGGACAGCCTTGGAAATTAAGGATTCATAATTCGTGAATCATTGATATGAATTTCTGCTAATTTAAATATGGGAGGATCCAAAGTTTTAAACTTCTAATGGCCCACTCATAGACCCTAGAAATACAGAGAGAAAGGAAATAATTCAGCAGGTAGAGACACCTTCAACAGTAATTCCAATGTTAGTGTCTGTGAGATTGAGCCTGGCATTTTGTTACACATCTCAGTGTTTTTCGGCCAGATAAATATCTAGTATTGTATGCTAGTCAATGTCAGGGGCAAGAAAACATAGGAAGTGCATTGAGAAGAGTACACACACAATAAGAATTAGTAGAGTCCCTTGGACTGCAAGGAGATCCAACTAGTCAATTCTGAAGGAGATCAGCCCTGGGATTTCTTTGGAAGGAATGATGCTAAAGCTGAAACTCCTGTACTTTGGCCACCTCATGAGAAGAGTTGACTCATTGGAAAAGACTCTGATGCTGGGAGGGATTGGGGGCAGGAGGAGAAGGGGACGACAGAGGATGACATGGCTGGATGGCATCACTGACTCGATGGATCTGAGTCTGGGTGAACTCTGGGAGTTGGTGATGGACAGGGAGGCCTGGTGTGCTGCGATTCATGGGGTTGCAAAGAGTCGGACACGACTGAGTGACTGAATGGAACGTAACGAATGTCTTTCAATGTTGGGCTTCCCTGGTAGCTCAGTTGATAAAGAATCCGCCTGCAAAGTAGGAGACCCTGGTTCAATTCCTGGGTTGGGAAGATCCGCTGGAGAAGGGATAGGCTACCCACTCCAGTGTTCTTGGGCTTCCTCGATGGCTCAGCTGGTAAAGAATCCGCCTGCAATGCGGGAGACTGAGTTCGATTCCTGGGTTGGGAAGATCCCCTGGAGAAGGGAAAGGCTACCCACTCTGGTATTTTGTCCCAGAGAATTCCATGGACTGTATAGCCCATTGGGTCGTAAAGAGTTGAACACGGCTGAGCTGGACACTGAGTAAGTTGGACACACTTTCACTTTTTCCCCCCTGCCTTTCATGGGGATTCCCTGGTGGCTCTGACAGTAAGAAATCTATCTGCAATGTGGGAGACCCAGGTTTGATTCCTGGGTCAGGAAGATTCCCCAGGAGAAAGGAAAGGCTACCCAGTAATTTCGTGGAGAGAGAACCCTGGTGGGCTACAGTCTGTGGGGTCATGAAGAGTGGATACAACTGAGTAACTGAGAATTTCACATTTTTTATGCCTTTCAATACATCCCTCAAAGCAAAAGAAAAGCTCTGCTGCTGCTGCTGCTAAGTCGCTTCAGTCGTGTCCGACTCTGTGCAACCCCATAGACGGCAGCCCGCCAGGCTCCCCCTCCCTGGGATTCTCCAGGCAAGAACACTGGAGTGGGTTGCCATTTCCTTCTCCAATGCGTGAAAGTGAAAAGTGAAAGTGAAGTTGCTCAATCGTGCCTGACTCTTCGTGACCCCATGGACTGCAGCCCACCAGGCTCCTCCGTCCATGGGATTTTCCAGGCAAGAGTACTGGAGTCAGGTGCCATTGCCTTCTCTGAAGAAAAGCTCTAATTATTCCCAAAGTACTTTGAAGTATATTCACCTTCTTGTCAGAGAAGGCAAAGAAAGTAAACGAAAGCACTGGAATGCATGAGTTCTGTGAACTAAGATTAAAAAATCAAAATGAAATAAGACTAAAATTATGTAGATAAATTTCTGGTTAACATGCACACTAAAATAATGAGTTACAAGATAAGCAGTTGATTGAGAAATACAGACAACTGAGTTCTTTTTACACGGACAAGAGTTTTGAATGCATACTTCACTAAAACGATACAGGCTTCCCCTTCCACCTGAAAGTGAGCATTTCTATGAAGCCTTTATAAATCAAAATGATGCCAAGCAAAGAAGCAGTTACCTTAGGACGCATCCTGTTAACAGGTGCGCGACGTCAATCAAGATAAAGCATAGATGCTCACAGACACATTTCAAAGCCATGGAGGCTGGATGTTGAGTGTAGTTCCAAAGAACGTGGTTGGTGGGACCCATCTCGCAGATCCAGCGAGTGCTGCTCCTGTAACCACTCTGTGCAAAACAAATGCTGAAAGCTACTTGTACTTTTCACATTTTTCCTAAAAGCAAAAAGCCCCTTTGGATATCATTTATTAAAGGAAAGACTAATGTTAGTCTTTCTTAAAAAACAAAGTGTTAATTTAAATCAAACCTTTGAAGACTGGGGATACCTGTAATCAAAATACCGAACGTGAAATGTACTCTACCATGCTTGTTACCAAAGGAATTAAAATTGCAGTATTATGGCAATCACCATCCACCAAAATAACAAAGATTAAAGACTGGTAATACCAAGCACAGTGAGACTGTGGAACAGCTGAAGCTATCATACACTGATAATGTGAGTGAAAAATGATACAGCCACTCATAACCTTTCTAGCAAACTGCTTGGCATTATGCCATAGATTGAATACTTAATAACCAAGCAATCTCACTCTTGAGTGTGTACCCAACAGAATTAAGTATATATATGGAGCAAAGACATATGCCAAAATGATTACAGCAGCATTGTATATAACAGTCTGGCAGAATCCAATTGTCCGTTTATAGTAAAATAGATAAGCAACCTCTGGGATGTTCTGCAAAGGACATATAGCACGTGGCATCAGAGGTTGTATGATTTTTTGTGCCTGGACCATTACTCAGAGTTGTATTTATGAGATTTATCAGTGTTATTAAGCTTGTAGAAGTAGCTTGAATAGTTCCACAGACATAACTTTGAGTGGATAATCAACACACAAAAAAACATATATGAATCCATGAATGGAAATTCCAAAAACAGAAAATTGATGTATGACAATATACATCGGTATTTACCTATGGGGAAAAGGGAGATGTGGCAATTAGGAATAACGGGTAGGGAAGGGCTGGCTCTCTGTGCTGATGGTAAGGTTCTGTTTTTTGGCCAGGGTCATTGTCACATGAGCACTGGGTCTCTGTGCTGATGGTAAGGTTCTGTTTTCGGCCAGGGTCATTGTCACATGAGCACGTCTATGCTGTGTTTCACTGTATTCTCTGAACTTTATCCAATATATGTACTTTTTTCTCTACATATTGCATACGTTTATACCAATGTTCATATAAAATTTTATCAAGCAACTCAGAAAGAAACCAAACCTGATATAAAATGATGCGATTGGGTTAGAAACTCTGAAAACTAATCCCACCTAAAGAGAGGATCTGAGAATTTCAGAGCTGATAAGAAGACAGGAAGCACAGTTAGTCAAATTCGTGAAAAAAAGGCAAAATTTTTTTAAAAGAAGAAAGACATATGCTGCACAGAAACATGAGCTTATCTTTAGAGGATTACAGAGAGAGACAATGGAGACTGGAGGATAAAATGTGCATAGAGACAATAGCTGAGATTTTTTTAGAATGGATGAAAAGACAATTCAGGCAGCAGAACAAACATCAGGCATAATAAAAAGAACTTTCTTTTCCTGGATATCACAGTGGAAGTGTAGAATACCAGAAACAGAGATGATCCTAAAAGCTTCCAGAGGGGAGAGACCTTACCCACAGAGCAGGGAAACCAGACTGATAGTAAATAGTGAAAAGACAAAAGAGAGTTGAATTATTTATTCAAAGGAGAAGAAAAATAGCAGCCTGATGAGAACTTTATACCAAAAAAAAAAAAACTTTCAAGACTGAAAGATAGTCTTTCAAGTTAAAAAATATATATAAACACAATGGAGGAGACAGGCATATAATCTGTGGTCAATCTTCGCTCCTCTGCCAGTGTGATTATCAGATTTTATATGTCTGCTGAAATGAAAAATCATAAATGACATAGTGATATATTCTAACAAATTTATCGAGTCTTCACAATCTACAAATATATAAGAAATAAGGGTGGGACAAAAAATAAATCAAACAGTACCCCAGGAAGCAATCAGAAAAAAAAAAAAAGAATGTATTAACAATGTGTTCACAAGTCAGTGGCATGAAAATATAACTTGGACTATGAAGAAGGCTGAGCACTGAAGAATTGATGCTTTTGAACTGTGGTGTTGGAGAAGACTCTTGGGAGTCCCTTGGACTGCAAGGAGATCCAACCAGTTCATCCTAAAGGAGACCAGTCCTGGGTGTTCATTGGAAGGACTGATGCTGAGGCTGAAACTCCAATACTTTGGCCACCTGATGGGAAGAGTCAACTCATTGGAAAAGACCCTGATGCTGGGAGGGATTGGGGGCAGGAGGAGAAGGGGACAACAGAGGATGAGATGGCTGGATGGCATCACTGACTCGATGGACGTGAGTCTGAGTGAACTCCGGGAGTTGGTGATGGACCAGGGAGGCCTGGCATGTTGCGATTCATGGGGTCACAGAGTCGGACACAACTGAGCGACTGATCTGAACTGAAAAGTCCACAGCTGGATGCATTCAATGATTCCAGGTGTGATCTGATGTGGGCAAAACAGCTATAAAAGGCATATTTTGGACGATTTAAAATATTTGAATATGAAATAGTTATTAGCAGGTATCAGGGAATGATTTTTACTTTTGATAATTTTACATATGTCATTTGGCTAGGTAGAAATAGGTAATTTTGAAAGAGGTCTCCAGAAGTTAAAAATAACATTTTTTTAAGTTTGAAATAAAGCAATTATTTTCAATCAAATAATAAGAAAATTTAAGATCAGTAGATTTTCAAAGAAATAACTAAATGATGCTCTTTAGTGTGAAAGGAGAATTCCATCTATCAGGGTCTGGGTCGGAAAGGATTTTCTGTAAACTGTGTGCCTCACTCCCTGGTCCTCCTCATGGAGGTTGAATGATTAATCTGGAGGTTAGGTGACAGGCAATAATCAGCATTTCTTAACTGAATGAAGCTAGTATTTGGCGGAAGGAGTACAAACATTTGGGAAATTGATCTATGCTCCTTTTCTTAACAACCAAGCCAATAGGGATTTAAAAAAAAAAAAAAAAAAAAACCAGCAATAACACCTGCTCTGCAGACCTGAACGTTAGATGGGCAGGTCACAGGTCTCTATCTGAGACAGGAAATCAGCATCTATCAGTGTCTACTGCACTAAGCTATGTTACTTAACTAAGCTTATCCAGCAATACGTTGATAATTTGCTTTTCCATTCATTTATAGACACTTTAACTGTATTTTTAAGCTATTTTAATTCTCAATTGGATAAGAGTGGTATTTTCTCCCAGATTCCACAAAACTGTAAAGATCAGATTCAAGTGGCAGAAAAACTTGGGAAATTGAAAAAAAAAAAAAAATTGGAGACCCGAATAACTAGCAGTGATTAGTCGCTTTGTATGCAATTGAACTGAGTTGTTTTTACATAGGCAAATGTCCACTTCCAGAGAACGGGGAATCAAGTCCATGCCTTAAGCAAGTGTGGTCCTTAGAAAAATCTGATGTGTAGGGAAAGAACAGTGCACCCCAGAGTCGGACACGTGTTCTGGGTGTCTTGAAGGAAATGTCTGAGAAACACGTGAAATTCAAGGTCTTAAGGAAACAGGCACCAAGGTAAGATGTATTAAAGGGAGCAAAGCAAGACAATGACAGGCTGCATGCAAGTCTGGATGGGTGGTGATCCGTTGGGAGACGGCTTCCTGGTAAAGTGGTCTCATTAAGCACCTTGACGTAAGCATCATGGGGCGTGTGTCATGTCATTGACCTATGAAAGAATCTGGAAGAACTGATACTTCTGAATGCCATATTTCAAACTACAGGAAACTCAAGGCAAAATGTAGAGGAATATGCTAGAAAACAAACATCTGGCTGAGTAGACAAGGAAAAGACAAAGAAGGCACTTAAATATAGTAAAAATTACTAGCCCTCATGTGGAAAAAAGGAGGATAGATTTAATCATTGTATTAACTTAGAAATGCCACTGAGTCCTCTGAAATGACTTTCAGAACAGCAAAGGTAAGTAAATAAAACACCAGAGGCATCACTCATTTCAGCAGAAAAAGATGAATTCAGCACTCTGGGCCTGGGAATATAGTGGAGCATATTTATAAAGGCATCAGGGCTCACCCGGGACCTTGGGCACAACCTTTGACGGCGTCATGACAGCTTTGCTCAGGTCGACCACTTGGCTGAAACAAAAAGGGAATGAGAAAGAAAGCTCTGGAGGAAAATTTCACAGGTACAGGAAATTCTATAACAAGGTCAAGAGAAATAGCTTCCGTCAAAGGATTCAAATTACCTGCTTACAAGGGGACGTAAAAGCTATGTCACCAGTCAGCAGCCCAATCTTACGCAACCCGTGGGTACCGAAAATATGGAGCCTGAACAGGAAGTCGCAGGGAAGAAGCTTTGAACACTAGAAGGAAGATACAGGCTGACTATTTAGATGAGGGCGTATTTCTCTATGATTTCTTAAAGTGACAACGAATACTTATTTCTTAATACCATTTTATGTGAGAGTTGAGGATGTGAATGTGTCCTTGCGCCTCACATATGGTAAATAAATGTTGTGAGTTTCACTGAGTGATTTCTCCAGGTTTATTTAAAAGATTAGAGAATCTGTACAACCAAAATTAACTGTCATCTTGATTATCTACGACTTCAATATACAATTAAAGTCTTTCCAAAATCCTGGTATTTAATTCCTTGTACTCCTCTTCACTATTCTGTTTCAGCCTGTCACTGCCGGTCACCATGCAGACCACACAATCACCCAGTAGCTGCAGCTCCTCCTTGTCCCCTTTCTGACTGCCACGTTCTCCCTACTTCACCCAGCTGAATTTCAATGTTAATTCTCATAACTACTCCTTTGCTTACACCTTTAACTCCCTAGCCATTCTTTTGCTTAATTGTACATCCTTGGCAAAACCATGCTGCTACTGCTAAGTCGCGTCAGTCGTGTCTGACTCTGTGAGACCCCATAGACGGCAGCCCACCAGGCTCCCCGTCCCTGGGATTCTCCAGGCAAGAACACTGGAGTGGGTTGGCATTTCCTTCTCCATGGCAAAACCATAAGCCTGGTAAAATCTAAATCTATCCTTAATATAAATGTAGTGGAAAGTGGATTATTTTAATAACCATACCAGAGCAACCAGTAAGCCAGTCTATTCAGGAAAAATCAAGCTATATGATACCTCTATTAAAAAACAAAAAAATTTAAAAATAATGATGCACACAAAATCTAAAGTGTTGGTAGTCTCTTGAAAATACAGAGAGAATAAACAATAAGATAAGTATAGATAAATTTAGGGGATAGTTTTCCATCAAAATAACCAATAAGATAGTTAAAAGTCAAATTACAGAGTGGATGAATAAGAGTAATATTTTGAATCAATAATTTTTTTTCTCTCTAGGATAATGAAGAACTCATCTAGATTAACTGGACAATGATAGACTTTGCGAATAAAAATGGGCAATAAACATAATGAAATCTTGGTTAGGTTAACATCATTAGAAGAAAACAAGAATCCTATAGGGAAATACCTCTCCTGTCCACAAGAAGAGCTGGAAAAAAATAGAAATCACCAACTATATCAGTTGTTGGTAAAGATGTGGATGAGAATCCTTATACAATATTGGAGAGTGCGTAAAATGACTTAACTACTTTAGAAAACTAGTTTTCTATTGTTGTTATCTACTAAATTGTGATATATTCAAATTAGCAAGTGTCACACATCCTATGATGTAACAATTTTGTTATAAATATTTGCCAAATGTAAATGAACACAATAAGCATATATAGCAGGAGACATGGACTAAAATGTTACAGCTACATTATTTGTAACAACACCAAACCTGTAAATGGCAATCAACCATATAGTGAACAAGTAAAATATGTTATTTTTAAAATGTATCAACTGTAATCTAGTGCAGTACCCTGATTTAACCTTTTATATATAATATTGAACAGAAAAAATAAAAAAGAGAACACAAGGTCCATGATTCCATTGGCTAATGGAAGAAATACACAATACTGCTACATTATAAAAGCTTGAAAGAAAACAAGGAATTGGCCAAAACTTCTCAACTGTAGACAGGCAAGAAAGAAGGTCTGTATAGAGAAAGAGTAAGTGGCAGCCATGAAATTAAAAGACGCTTGCTCCTTGGAAGAAAAGCTATGACCAACCTAGACAGCATATTAAAAAGCAGAAATATCACTTTGTGATTAGGAAAACATGAGATCCAAGTCCGTATTTTCAAGGAAAGATGATGAGAAAGCAAGAAGAAAGGCAGCTAACACAGAGATAACAGGCATTTAGAATTTCTCAAAAATTTCATTTACTAAGTTATAAGCATACACAGGTAATATGGTTGTTTATTTGTGCTGTTATGAATATTTCTTTTTTACAATCATGAATTAAAATATATTTCTGATGACTACTCTTTCATGGCCTTGTTTGGTTGGAATAACTCTCAGAAACACTAGTGAATGCAATTTTAATAAAAATATTTTCAAGTTTAATCGAAAGTAAAAGACTGGACCAGAATGTTCATTTTTTATCAGAAAGTAATAGGCATGTATGGATGTGAGAGTTGGACTGTAAAGAAAGCTGAGTGCTGAAGAATTACTGCTTTTGAACTGTGGTGTTGGAGAAGACTCTTGAGAGTCCCTTGGACTGAAAGGAGATCCAACCAGTCCATCCTAAAGGAGACCAGTCCTGAATATTCATAGGAAGGACTGGTGCTGAAGCTTAAACTCCAATACTTTGGCCACCTAATATGAATAACAGACTCATTGGAAAAGACTTTGATGCTGGGGAAAATTGAAGGTGGGAGGAGAAGGGGATGACAGAGAATGAGATGGTTGGATGGCATCACTGACTAGATGGACATGAGTTTGAGTAAACTCCGGGAGTTGGTGATGGACAGGGAAGCCTGGCGTGCTGCAGTCCGTGGGGTCTCAGAGAGTCTCACATGACTGAACGACTGAACTGAACTGAATGGGCATTGAATGTCAGTATGTGAGTAGTCAAAATGAAATTGTATAGGCTGTGAATGCTTCTGGAAAGTTTTCTGTTATTGCTATTTTTTAATACAAAGTTGCATTCAAAGCTCCTTGAATGTTATATACTGTCTGTCCCAAGCTGCAATTAGAAAAATGCATACACAATAGAATATATCTCATGTAATAGAAGCAAAATCAGGGATTGAGGTAGGAGATGTATTCCAGTTAGCATAAATATCATGAGAACTCTTGAGTGAAATGTATTTTATTTGAACCTGATTAAAGTCCTTTATAGCCTAGAATTAATAAGGAGAGATTATGTATATTTGCTACTGTGATTTAGTGATATAGTTGTTTTTATTTACTTAAACCAGGATATGACACTGATGATATCAAGTAAGAAGTTCTCTACACACCGAAGAGTTGCTGATTTTTTTTTTTAACTGTAACTCCAAGACATGGCTGCAACTCCTTCTTTCTGTGAAGCCTCTCTAATTTGGAAGGGGAGTTCTGGATGTCATGCCCACTCACTTCAACTGAAGAGTCCCCACATTCTGTCAATGTCAGTGACAATTAGTGCCAGTCTTCACACTAGTGAGAGGTATGGGAACCTGGTAGGAATCAGGTAATAGTCTGTACAGTATGAAATGCCAGACTTTAGTCAGGCGTCTGACCTGACCACTCTCACATAGTTGTTTGTTCTACCATCTGACAATATGTGTAGGTTGCTTTACATCCAAGGAGGAAGTCCAATTAACATTGAAAAAATAACACAGCACTGCAGTGTTTGTCCAAACAGCTAAGATGTAACTTGAAGTCAAATGTAAACAAACAATACAGCGACTTTTAGACTGAGTTCCTTCAGTAAAACACCTCAGTTTTATTCACTGTGGTCCTAAATACACAGAGGCATGCACACATACACAAAGCAGAGTTTGACAAAATTAGCATCACAGACAAAGAGAGTGTGACCTTAACTATGCTGAGTTTCAACAGTATGTATTCAGGCTTCAACAGTACGTGAACCATGAACTTCCAGATGTTCCAGTAGAATTTAGAAAAGGCAGAGGAACCAGAGATCAAATTACCAACATCTATTGGATCATTGAAAAAGCCAGAGAGCTCCAGAAAAATATCTACTTCTGCTTTATTGACTACGCCAAAGCCTTTGACTGTGTGGATCACAACAGACTGTTGAAAATTCTGAAAGAGATGGGAATACCAGACCACCTGACTTGCCTCTTGAGAAATTTGTATGCAGGTCAGGAAGCAACAGTTAGAACTAGACATGGAATAACAGACGGGTTCCAAATTGAGAAAGTACATCAAACCGATATATTGTCACCTTGCTTATTTAACTTATATGCAGAGTACATCATGCAAAATGCCAGGCTGGATGAAGCAAAAGCTGGAATCAAGATTGCCAGGAGAAATATCAATAATCTCAGATATGCAGATAACACCACCCTTATGGCAGAAAGTGAGGGACAACTAAAGAGCCTCTTGATGAAAGTGAAAGAGGAGAGTGAAAAAGTTGGCTTAAAACTCAACATTCAGAAAGTGAAGATCATGGCATCCAGTCTCATCACTTCATGGCAAATAGATGGGGAAACAGTGGAAATAGTGAGAGACTTTATATTTTGGGGCCCCCAAATCACTGCAGATGGTGACTGTGGCCATGAAAATGGAAGATTCTTCCTCCTTGGAAGTAAAGCAATGACCAACCTAGACAGCCTATTAAAAAGCAGAGACATTATTTGCCAACAAAGGTCCTCTAGTCAAAGCTATGGTTTTTCCAGTAGTAATGTATGGATGTGAGAGCGGGACCATAAGGAAAGCTGAGCACCAAGGAATTTATGCTTTTGAACTGTGGTGTTAGAGAAGACTCTTGAGAGTCCCTTAGACTGCAAGGAGATCCAACCAGTATATCATAAGGGAGACCAGTCCTGGGTGTTCATTGGAGGGACTGATGCTGAAGCTCCAATACTTTGGCCACCTGATGGAAAGAGCTGACTCACTGGAAAAGACCTTGGTGCTGGGAAGGATTGAAGGCAGGAGGAGAAGGGGACGACAGAGCATGAGATGGTTGGATGGCATCATTGACTCGACAGAGATGAGTTTGAGTAAACTCCGGGAGTTGGTGATGGACAGGGACCGCGAAGAGTAGGACATGACTGAGCTGAACTGATTCTGAGTTTCTCCTTCTCTTTCTTATTCTATAATACCTATTTTCTGTGATGGAATTTTATTCTAATAGTCAGAAAGAAAATAATTGATCATTCTTGCTTTTAAAAGCAAATCTATACAACCAAAAGAAGAAAAATGCAGATTATTTTTTAGTGATAAATAAAATAAATTCAATTATGAGTTAATTGTTTTAAAATGGTTCCAACTCTGAAAAAAATAAAAACCAAAACTATTTAGCTTCATAGCAAGATGAAAATCTGTAATTAAAGAAAATTACCCTTAAATTTATATTTAGAAATATTTTGTTAAAGCTAGCTCAATTAAACTCCAGTTAGAAAAATAAATAACCAAACTGTAGTAGTTAAATAATGATTATACAAAATGATTTTAAGAGAAAAGGAAGAGAACAACCTTCACTGCTGTTGCGATCATAACTGAGATTCTGGGGAAATTAATGGTCTTACTTTTTCTTCTGTTAAAATTCTAATTTGTATGTTGAAAAGTGAAAGTTAGTCAACAATCGTGTCTGACTCTTTGGCATCCCATGGACGGTAGCCTGCCAGGCTCCTCCTCTGTCCATGGAATTCTCCAGGCAAGAGTGCTGGAGTGGGGTGGCCATTTCCTTCTCCAAGGGATTTTCCCAAACCAGGGATTGAACCCTGGTCTCCTGCATTGCAGGTAGATTCTTTACCAACTGAGCCCAGATTGAAGATAAGATTATTATGTCAGAATAATGACATTAATGCAATGTAGAATAATGTGTTGAATCTAAACCTTCTAGCAGAGTGCTTTAATCAAGAAAAAGTAGATTTAACCGATAGGATCAATGTACCCTCATCATCATTTTCACCAACACTCCTTTTTAAATTTATTTTAGGGTGCTTCCCCAGCAGCTCAGTGGTAGGGAATCCACCTGCACTGCAGGAGACTCGGAAGTGGCAGCAGCAGCAGCATCGATGTCATCATACTCTCAAGTGAAGGCAGGCATATCTGTTGGTCTGCATGTAAAATATCCACATTTGATTGCTTTATTTTCTTTGGTTTATGAAAACTTTGCCTGTGCGGGGCTAGAATTCTCTCTCTCTCTTTCTTTATTTTTTTTTTTTCTTTTTAAAGAAAGCTCCATTTAAATACATTAAATTTCCATTTACAGTAGCATCATTTACTGCAGGCATTCATTCATCATATATTGATTGAGAACCAACTAAATGATCATCTTTGAACAAGATTTTGGAAATACAAAGGTAGCTGTGAAATAATTCATGACTTTAGGGAGTATGCTAAGATGATTTCAGGTGCAGATAATAAAATAGCAACTAGAAGTGGCTAAAACTAAAACCACTGGTATTTTACAAGACCAAGATAATCCGTACTTGCATCGGTACATATGTGCCCTGCTTCCTTGTCCATTACAATGAATAAACTGCACATCATCCTTTAGAATGCCCATTCCTTCATCAAGATATTGGCCAATCCTCTCTTGTCTAACTCAGCATTATTCCTAAAATTAGCTTCTCTCCTGGACCTTTAATTATTCCTTCTTGTGGTAGTGTGATTTACAAGAAAAAAAAATATGGATTTGGTCATTCAGTTGGACGAAATGTATTTTTCATATCTATTTGGTTGTTATTTAGGACACCTTATGGACAGCTCAATAACGTTTGGAGTTTTCTCAGTGTTGACAGTGGCAGAAGTGTCTCTTGCTATAATAATGAGGTGCCTTTTGAACCCCACAAAAGGATGAGGCTCGTTGCCAGGAGAATCACCCATGTGATTAGGGGGTTGGAAATCTCAGTAGTATATTTACCCTACATCAAGGGAGGGGGAGGGCCTGAAGGTTGAATCAATTGCCAATGACCATCAGTTTAATCATCAGTTATGACTATGCAATAAAGCCTCCATAAAGACCCAAGAGAACAGGGTTCAGAGAGCTTCTGGGTTGAAAACCTAGAGATTTAGAGAGTGGTGAGCTAGGAGACAGCATGAAATATCTGTGCTCTTTCCCAGTACCTTGTCCTGTGCATCTGTTCTATCTGGATGTTCATCTGTGTCTTTTTACAGTAAATTGGTAAGTTCAGTTCAGTTCAGTCACTCAGTCATGTCCAACCCTTCATGACCCCATGGAGTGCAGCACCCCAGGGCCTCCCTATCCATCACCAGCTCCCACAGCCTACTCAAACTCATGTCCATCATGTCGGTGATGCCATCCAACCATCTCATCCTCTGTCATCCCCTTCTCCTCCTGCCTTCAATCTCTCCCAGCATCAGGGTCTTTTCCAATGAGTCCATTCTTCGCTTCAGGTGGTCAAGCATTGGAGTTTCCACTTCAGCATCAGTCCTTCCAATGAACACCCAGGACTGATCTCCTTTAGGATGCACTGGTTGGATCTCCATGAAGTCCAAGGGACTCTCAAGAGTCTTCTCCAGCACCACAGTTCAAAAGCATCAATTCTTTGACGTTCAGCTTTCTTTAGGATCCAACTCTCACATCCATACATGACTGCTGGAAAAATCATAGCTTTGACTAGACGGACCTTTGTTGGCAGAGTAATGTCTCTGCTTTTTAATATGCTCTCTAAGTTGGTCATAGCTTTTCTTCCAGAGTAAGTGTCTTTTAATTTCGTGGCTGCAGTCACCATCTGCAGTGATTTTGGAACCCGAAAATATAACGTCTCTTACTGCTTCCATTGTTTCCTCATCTATTTGCCATGAAGTGATGGGACTGGATGCCATAATCTTAGTTTTCTGAATGTTGAGCTTTAAGCCAACTTTTTCACTCTCCTCTTTGACTTTCAACAAGAGGTTCTTCAGTTGTCCTTTGCTTTCTGCTATAAGGGTGGTGTCATCAGAATATCTGAGGTTATTGATATTTCTCCTGGCAATCTTGATTCCAGCTTGCATTTTTTCCAGCCCAGCATTTCTCATGATGTACTCTGCATATAAGTTAAATAAGCAGGGTGACAATATACAGCCTTGACATACTTCTTTCCTGATTTGGGACCAGTCTGTTGGTCCATGTCCAGTTCTAACTGTTGCTTCCTGACCTGCATACAGATTTCTCAGGGGCAGATCAGGTGGTCTGGTATTCCCATCTCTTTCAGAATTTTCCACAGTTTATTGTGATCCACACAGTCAAAGGCTTTGGCATAGTCAATAAAGCAGAAATAGATGTTTTTCTGGAACTCTCTTGCTTTTTCCATGATCCAGTGGATGTTTGCAATTTGATCTCTGTTTCCTCTGCCTTTTCTAAAACCAGCTTGAACATCTGGAATTTCACGGTTCACGTACTGTTGAAGCCTGCTTTGGAGAATTTTGAGCATTACTTTACTAGTGTGTGAGATGAGTGCAACTGTGCAGTAGTTTGAGCATTCTTTGGCATTGCCGTTCTTTGGGATTGGAATGAAAAGTGAGCTTTTCCAGTCCTGTGGCCACTGCTGAGTAAGTGAAATGTTTCTCTCAGTTCTCTGAGTCCTCTAGCTGATTAAATTGAACCCGGGGAAGAGGTCCTGGAACATGCAGTGTGTACCCCGTTGCTCAGAAGCCCAGGCAACAAGCTGTACTGGCTTCTGGGGTCTGAAGGAGGGTGGGCTGCCTTGCAGGCCTGAACGCTGAACCTGCGGAATCTGACTCTATCTCAAGGTATACAGTGTCAGAATTGAATCAAATTGTAGGACACCTGGTCTGTGTCCATTGCCATTATTGGCATGTGGAACAATTTTCCATGCTCGATTTCAGTCTAAGAATTCCCGTATCTATTTGATCACTCTCAACAGGGTTGAAATATACTATATCATTTACCATCTCAAAGTACTTCTAATGTGTCCATACCACCCTCTGACTTTCTCCTCATTCATTATTATGCCATGTCAATGAAAAATTAATCAATCTTAGAAATTTTTGTTTGAGCCAAATTTGAAAATTATTACCCCCAAGAAGAGCACCTCAGAAAGTTCTGAGAACTGTTTTGTGCTTTTGAACTCAGTGAAAGTGAAAGTGTTATTTGCTCAGTCCTGTCTGACTCTTTGACATCCTGTGGACTGTAGCCCACCAGGCTCCTCTGTCCATGGGATTCTCCAGGCCAGAATACTGGAGTGGGTTGCCATTCCTTTGTCCAGGGGATCTTCCCAAAAAGGGATCAAACACAGGTCTCCTGGGCATAGTTACATAAGTTTTTTTGACACAGAAGACAATACATTAAATGTCATATTATTGACAGTTTAATTCAGATCTAAGCATCATTGCGGAGAAAGCAATGGCAACCCACTCCAGTGTTCTTGCCTGGAAAATCCTATGGACGGAAGAGCCTGATGGGCTGCCATCTATGGGGTCGCACAGAGTTGGACACGACTGAAGCGACATAGCAGCAGCAGCAAGCATCATTGCGGTCTCTTATAAGATCAAGAAGGAATATTATCTTTTAAAAAGTTGTCATACTGATACTAGGAGAATGTTGCTCTTTGTGGTCAAGCCGATATTCCTTCTGATGGAGGAGTTTTAGCTGATGCATAATGCAGATACTCAGCTGCATAGTGCAGCTTGAATAAACTCCAGGAGTTGATGATGGACTGGGAAGCCTGGCATGCTGCAGTCCATGGGGTCGCAGACAGCAACTGAACTGAACTGAATGTACATATAGGATGCTCAGTAGGTGGGAAGTGAGGCGACCCAAGGCAGAGAAAAATGCTTATGTTTCCATTTTTCTTGCCTGGCTATAAATATCAATTTTAACTTTTGATAGTAGAAGTATTTTAGGATGTTGTTTCTAGTCTCTTGTCTCCTCATCCTTTAATTATCTCAAAAACAAAGTCTTGTCAGGTCATCTCCCCACCTTTCCCCTGATAATACTTTGTTGAAGGTCACTGATAACATCCACATCAACAAGCAGTGATTCTCAGCCTTAATTTACTCGACAGCTAATTGCATTTCCCCTAACTCATACTCCTTTCTTAAACGTTCTCTCTTCTAGGCTTCTGGGTCATCCTTCTCTCCCTTGAATTGTTTCTACCTGACTAACCACTCCTTTCTGAGCTCCTTTTGCTAGTTCTTCATCATCCTCCTCAATGTTGCAAGCAAGGCTGTACCTAGGATCTATCCTCAGATTTTTTTCATTTTGTCCTTTTGACTATAATCCCTCCTAGACTTCCTTGGTAGCTCAGACTGTAAAGTATCTGCCAGCAATGCAGGAGACCTGGGTTTGATCCCTGGGTCAGGAAGATCCCCTGGAGAAGGGAAAGGCTACCCACTCCAATATCCTTGCTTAGAGAATCCCACAGACAGAGGAGCCTGGCGGGCTACCACCCATGGGGTCTCAAAGAGTCTGGCACGACTGAAGCAACAAAGCGGCATGTCAACCGTGGGAAGTGTGTTTTCCTTTTGGGTAATTTCATTAATGTGAAAAACAGTGACCTTTATTATTTATCCTGTTAAGGGATCCAAATGCTGGCATCTGAAGAGAGACTTTGCTGATTCTTCACGATTCGCTCTGGGACGTCCCCTGCACCACCTCCCCTTAAGCAGGGCTGACTCTAGTCTCCACCACTCTTCCGCTTTAGTTTTCACCACGGGTGAAGCCACCCAACTCTTAACTCTGGGGTTTCCACATTCAGGGGAAGCCCTCTTTAAGGTGAACATGTGGTTTTTAGTCTCCAAAACGTTCCTTTGTGTCACTCCAGCCCAGGGGACGTGCGTGTCCACAGACGACAGAAACTCAACCTCTTCACGCCTCCTATGGAAACCCGGCGTTGTCTTTCCCTTCGCGCCTTCGGTGCCTCTCAACAGCACCAACCACTCTGCTCGCCCAGTGGCTCAGTGACTCTCAAAACCAGACTTAGCCACTCTGACTGTGTACTTGTGACAGAGGAAGGCTCCACTGCACCCAGGGACGTGGCGTGGGCAAGGGGGCCAGCGCAATGATCTCCTTCTCGGCGGACTGAGTAGACAAAGCAATCCCCTCCTGTTCCCCGTCCATTTCATATTAGCCTTTGTCGTTAAGAAAAAAAAGGAAAAATAATTTAGTGTTTGGTTTTCACTTTATTTTTACTCAGAGACAGAAATCTCAGAACAATAAACAAGCAGTCTAAATTCAAATTTATTTTTAAGAATTTCCATCTTAAATGTTTTGCCTTTTCAGTAACATACCCAACACTTGATAACCTCTTTGTCTAGGAAGAGGTCTTTGCAGAGCTTCACAATATCCATTTACACTTGCAAAAGAAGGAAAAATAAAAAAGAAATATGTTTGTAAAGTTTATTTGTAATTGAGTGAGCTTCCATAATATTAATACTTAATCTCTAAAACTATCATTTATGAATATCTAGATAGAATATACCTTCATAATACCGAGTACCATTTTAAGTCTTAGAAAATATTAAAGATTTAGTCTGTGGTATGGAAATGAAAGTAAGGGATCATTATGGCTCAACTATCTTTCCCATAATTTCTTGTCTCTATATTTTATTGACTTATTTGGTAAGATTAACATGTTAAACAGTTTACAATAAAAGTTGAGACACTTTTAGGTTTGTTAATGGAAAAGAGAACATATACAATTATTTAGCAGGAAAATATGCTACCAATTTAAAATATGGCTTTAAGGAGGAAATCTGAGAATTTGAGGAATGAGCTGCTCAAAGTGACTCTGAGTGTATTGTGCAGACAATATGCTTTTAAAAGTGGGTGCCCTTCTTACACACCCAGGTGCTCCGTACACACGTCCTGAATATTCATGTGTCTCATATGTGCTGAGTTCGCACTCGGTGTCACTTCATCACCGCCTCTGTAATAAGGCTGATCCTCACCTCCGAGTGCTTAACAAGTGAAATGCAAATGAAAATAGGCAAAACCTTTCGATAGTTTATACTTTCAGACGTAGCAAGATATCTTTTCAGAATGGGTATCTTAGGATGACTTCATGAAAGAGCTGCATCAAGCTATTCCAAATGTTAGCACTTGTCCCCAGTAATCTACAGGTAATAACTTGCTTGTCTTCCTTCTACTGGTTACTAATTTTTGCATTTTGAACCCACAAGTGAGTGTCCCGCTGGACAGTAACCTATAAATGATTAACATGCAACAAATAACTGCCAAAAGCTTGCAGTTTTTAAGTCAGGTGTTGTTGGATAGAAACACTTGTTTCTGCCGTAAATGGCCTTTTTCACATCCCATTGCCAATTTATACAACTAGAAAACAAAGGATAGATGACCTGAACTAAAAATCTATATTGAAGGATGCTTCCCTTCACAGCTAACAACCTTGGAACAAAGCATCATTAACAGCAGCAACTCTTTGATCTTTTAAATGTTTGTTTGGCCACTTTGGGTCTCAGTTGCAGCATCTGGGATCTTTCCTCATAGAATGCGAGCTCTTAGTCGGGGCTTCTGGGATCTAGTGCGCTGGCTCAGGATCAAACCCAGATCCCTGCGTGGGAGCACAGTCTCAGCCACCAGACCACCAGGGAAGTCCCAACAACAAGGATTCTTAATGGTTCTTTCTAACTGGTGATCTGCCCTGAACCAAATTAAACAGTTTGTCTTTGGAACCAGTTGTGTTGTAGTTACAATAAAATACCTTAGGCATCCTTAAAAGTCCCACATGTGATAATAATGTGTAGGGCTTAAAAATAGCATTCATAATTTAAAAATAATAGAGAGGACTATGCAAATACATTTTTCAATAAAAGCCTGAATTTTCACTTTGCACTGTTTTAATATTTCCCTTATTAAAAATAGAGACGTTATACAGTCTTGCCTCAATGTCAGTGGGAGATTGGTTCCAGGACACTTCAAGGATCAAGGGTACTAAAATTCATAGATGCTCAAGTACCTTATTTAAAATGGCATGTGAAAAAGTGAAAGTGTTAGTCAAGTAGTCATGTCCGACTCTTTGCAACCCTGTGGACTGTAGTCTGCTAATCTCCTCCATCCATGGGATTCTCCAGGCAAGAATACTGGAGTGGGTTGTCATTCCCTTCTCCAGGAGATCTTCCCAACCCAGGAATTGAACTTCAGTCTCCTGTATTGCAGGCAGATTCTTTACCATCTGAGTCAGCAGGGAAACCCATAAAATGGCATGGTATTTACGTAACCTCGACACATACACCTATATATTTTAAATCATCTCTAGATTACTTATAGTATTTCATACAATGTAAATGTTAGGTAAATAGTTACCAGCCTATAGCAAGTTCAAGTTTTGCTTTTGGGGTCTTTCAGGAGTAAAACTGAAGTACATTTGAATAAGTACACACTTTAGCATTTTGACTATTCAAAAATCCTGTATATCTTCATTTAGCTGTTTACATCATAGCTGTTCACTCTCAACTCTCCCCTAAATAGATAACCTAACTTGCATTATTTCTACAACTTTTCTAAGTGACATTTATCTCTCTTCTAGTGAGTGAAAATCATCTCATTTAAAGTTTCTGGAAATCTTTGATTAAGGTGTAAAGTCAATGCTGCTGTTGCTGCTAAGTCGCTTCAGTTGTGTCTGACTCTGTGCGACCCCTGAGATGGCAGCCGACCAGGCTCCCCGTCCCTGGGATTCTCCAGGCAAGAACACTGGAGTGGGTTGCCATTTCCTTCTCCAATGCATGAAAGTGAAGAGTGAAAGTGAAGTTGCTCAGCCGTGTCCGACTCTTAGCGACCCCATGGACTTCAGCCTACCAGGCTCCTCCGTCCATGGGATTTTCCAGTAAAGTCAATGATCTCTTTAATATTAGAGTTTAAAAACATCTGTCTCCACATTTCTAGAAAATGCATATATATAGCAAATGGACACCCAGCAGTGGTAGTAACAAAGTCAGATTGCTGTGTGATACCCTATGTTAAATCTGTGCAACCCCTGTTCCTTCTATCATAACCAATCAGCTTATGAAGCAAGAATTTTTGTTGATTGCCACAGAGCATGTCATCTTGCCTGCTTGACTTTGCAAAGGTTTTTTTTTTTTCCCAATAAAACTTTCTAGCAATCTATGTTCATTTTGAAAGAAGATCCATACACCTTTTGACCAGATCCACTTATTGCCCATGCTCCGATCTCTTTTCTTTCAAGTTGCTGATAAACTGTAAAACCAAGAGTCCGTGCACTACATGTGTAGTGTGTGAGCCCTCCTCTCCTTCCAGCCGATATCGAAATTTGGCATGCGGCTAAGTGTTACAGAAAAGAGTCTTTCTTTCCTTCTTTTGAGGGCCCTGAGTGTGGAGTGTGTCACTAAAGTACACTGTATTTACTTTCTTATTGCTTCTAACTTTTCAAGCAGAATCATTAATAAACCAGGTTCACTTAAACTTCATTCAGGAGGTCATAAGGAATTTGCATGAAAGTTCTTTCACCACAAATGTGAGTTGTTGGAGAAGAGGCAGTAAAATCAACACACTAGTACTTTGGTTTTCAGGAGAGTTTCAAATCTAGTCTGGAGGCATAATTCCACATGATCATGAAGAATTACCTAACGCACTTGATTATGGTTGGTGGATCAGAGAACTTTGGTCTGTGTCATTGTTGGGGTTTTACACGAGCATCATAGCAAACCAGGAATTGCCTCTAGATCAAAAATAGTTATTTGCTCAATAAAACTTGACATTGTTAAAACAAAAACAAATAGAAGCAGCAACAAAATCCTAGATTTCTTTTCTGTGATTTATCTATATAAACTTTCCTTGGATAGCATGTGTCACAGTTTACACACCCACGAAGTTTTGACAAGGGATTGTCAGGATAAAGTACTACTGATATCTGTAATTCAGCCTTGGTCAGCTTGAAATTGCTATAGCTTACGACCTACAGTTCATGCAGAAAGGCAAGCCAGCAAGTTTTGTATCATTGGTTCTAAAACAAAACGAGAATCACCTCAAACTTAACTTCTTTCAAATTGAGGAAGATGTAACACAGGGGATGTAATTTGGTAAGACACTCAGAAAGTAATTGAGACAGCGGGAGTCTGAGTTTTCATGTGACTTATCTCTATTTTCCAAGCACAGAAGTAATTTGACAAGATACTTATAAAGTACCCATGACTTCCTATCCACCTGAACATATCATCTTAAATAATTGATCCAGCAAATTAATGTGATGCCCTATAGGAGGTTAAAGTGACCAAAATCCCTCTGAACAAAATTATCAGGAAGCTCAATAATTGATAAAAACCTGAGCCAATATTGTAAAAGTTGTTAAAGAAAAAAACCACAGGCCCAGAGTGACTTCACTTGCCTTTGAATCTCATGGTACCAAACCTCGATTTAATGCCCGAGCTAACTGCAGCTTCCCCTTTCCCAGGATGTAACCTTAGTCAGCTACTGTGGAGCTTCCTTGTCAGCACCAATGAGGCAAATCTGCCGGGGAGGTCTGCTCCTTTCCCCCAAGGAAGAAGAGGTAATCTACATGATAGACTGCTGCCTTTCTCCCCACAAAAGGTACCCTGGAAGGAAACAATTCCTTCTTTCCTTCTGCTAAAAGTGCCCCTGCTACACCTTGCTTCTATGCGAATCTTCCATTTTGCAGAATTCTTTGGAACACCTCTCCACTTTCTAGAATGGGATACTGCCAGGTCATGAATTGCTTAATAGACTAATTGCATCTTCAGATTCACTTAGTTGATTTTTTTTTTTTTTAACAGATTTGGTGGCAATGATGGGATCCAAAGCAAACTTCCAATAGCACAAGGGATCAATGAGGAACGCAGGCAGGATGCCTCTCAGATTGAGCTCTGCGTTTTCTTACATTCGGGCTGGCAGACGATTCTGTCCAGAGCAGATAACTTGGACTTACGAATCAGTGTCCAGGTTTTTGGGTTGAAAAACCTAGCCCTTAATTCCGCTCCCAGGTTCCACACTAGGAACTGCTCATGGCTTAGTCTGTGATTCCTCAGCTGTTTGGCACCTTTTCCTGGCTGGCGGGCGCTGCAGTTTTCTGCTTTTCTTTGGGCTCACTTTGCAGTGCCCATTGCTTGGAGCCTATTGGCTTCCTTTCCCCAGTCCAAGCTGGTAACGCAGAAGGGGCCTTGTTTTTTGTTTTTTTGGTTTTTGGTTTTTTTTGGACTCATTAATACCACTTGGTTACTACCGATATATTAAGGTGGGCATGTTTGTTTGTCTTGTTTTGTGTAAATAAAGGCTAATTGCTAATAAGATTCTTTACATCCAATGGTTAAACATACCTCTTTTCAGTACACTTCCTTATTTTATACCAAGAACTGTGATCCCGGAAACCATAGACATTTACAAAAATTGCAAAATCTTTTCAAGCTTGTTTTGCATTCTGAGAGCTTGGCTTGGGAGCCATCAGGTTGGGGCTTCAAGATATGGCCAAATAGAAACGTGAGTTGCACCCCATTTACGGCTAGATATATAGCTGGATAAAAATGTGGATTAAATTCCATTTTGGCCAGGGACCCACCAAACTTATAAAACATTATAAGAACACTCTAAATAGATAATATCGTTTTAAAAGTGCACATGGAAACAAGGGCTCCCAAATCACACGCACAGAATGGGATACCCATTTTCACTAGCATGCAGAAGCCTCCAAAAGTTTTCAGATTTCCAAAGTAGATTCACTGAAGCATTTATTGCAAAAGACTAACAAAAATTAAAGAGACAAAAGGGGCCTAAAACTAAAGCTACCCACTAATTCTTTGGAGAATTGGAAACGCTCGCCTCTGTGTTACAAATCTCTGCAGGGTTAAAGGTGTGGCTTTAAAGTTCAATTTTCCCCCACCCCAAACCTCTAATTTGGCCTATTCTTAACAAATCTTAAACAAATCTTCACCACAAATATTACTATGAGATGTCTGTCTACATGTTTGTGTGTGTATTTATGCATGTAAGCTGTGTGTGTGTGTGTGTATATATATATATTACCTTCAGATGGTATTGCCAAAATTAATTTGTGAAAGAGCTCATTTAGTTGATTTGAAGGCATCTGTTTTTAAGAACTGGGCATTCTAAAGTACTCAGAACTATAACAACAACAACAGCAAAAGAGAAAACACTCACCCAGATGTTTTTCCAGCTCACCTTCTTGCAGGAAAATAAAGGCGAGTCTAGGAGGATGGTCATGCCCTAGGTCCTAAGTGAGTCCCTAGGGCGGGCCACAAAGCGAGGCCACAGTTCTCTCAGGAGGGAACTCAAGATAAAGCCACAGTACAGTGAAAGCAGTCTTTGTTTTGTTTTGTTTTTTTAAGAGAGCTACACACTCCATAGACAGGCTGTGGGCCGGCTCAGAAGGTTGGAGGCTGCCAGGATACGGGGTTGTCTCTGAAAATGAGAGCAGCCCTGGAAAATCCATGTCCAGAGACATAATGTGTCCATCTTGACAGGCTGAGGCCAGCCCGAAAATACTGGATGGTTTGTATTTATGGGCTGACTAATTTCATAGGCTAACAAGTGGGAAGATTATTCCAACCATTTTGGGGAAAGGGAGGATATTCCCAGGATTTGGGCCACCTCCCATCTATAGGCTTTTTATGGTCAGAATTGCCCTGGTGCCTGGGGTGTGTCGTGTGGCATGCTAATATATTACAATTAGTGTATAAGGAAGCTCAAGTCCATTGGAAGTCAATCTTCCACCACCTTGGGTCTAATAAGTTCTAACCAGTTTTTGTGTTATCCTGTTCTTCTTAAGGGTAGTGTCGTTGTTTTAATGATTGTGCAGCAACCCCTTCTTTCCTGTCTCAACATGATCTGGGATAATTTTTGTTAAATAAAAGCAACGTTAAATTTGTTGGCTTAATTAACAAGCATGCCCTTAACCTTATCAATATTAAATATAATGAAGATTAAACAACTTTTATTGTACCAGGGTTTAGTAGTCAAATTCGTGTTATCTCTTGCAAAATTTTCAGCAGGAAAAAATAAAAAGAGAGAGAAAGAGAGAGAAGAAAGGAATAAAATTAACAGAATGATAGCTCATGTTTTCTAATGTCTCTTGAAGTTTTCATTGGTAATTATGTTTATAATATTTGGAAGCAAGTGTTTTAGATAGATGTAAGTGTACTAAGACTTTGTAGATAAACTTTTTAGTAACAAATATATTTTATATGTACTTAAAAATAATTTCCAAAATCGCTTTGATAACTTGAAATGTTAGTTTTGAAATATTAAATTAAATGATAGATATTTATTAAATATCTAAATCATTTCCAAAAATAAATTAAAATAGTGAAACATTAATTATTGAACATACATTTATCTACTTTTGGTTTCCTATTTCAGAGAAACGAAAGATAAATTTGGTTCTAATGGTTCCCATGATTTGTGTCATGTTGAAAGATTATACTGTGAAAAAGCACATTTCTAGAACATATGACTGTGTTCATAAATTTGCCAGTCAAAAAAAAATCATCATATTAACCATTGAGGCAGGAGGAGAAGGGCACAACAGATGATGAGATGGTGGCATGGCATCACCAGCTTGATGGACCTGGGTTTGAGCAAGCTCTGGGAGTTGGTGATGGACAGGGAGGCCTGATGTGCTGCCCTCCACAGGGTCACAAAGGGTCAGACATGTTTGAGCGACTGAACTGAACTGAATCCTTAAAGATTGAGATGTGTGGATACTGTCTACCCTGCTTCTACAAAAATATGACCCCCCATTATCAGAATTTTGCCATTATTATTTCCTTGTAATACGGCAATGTTCTGCTTCTGAGTCAAAGTAATTAAGATGGATAAAACAATGACTGTAAGGTAAACAAATAACTCAGAGAAGGCAATGGCACCCACTCCAGCACTCTTGCCTGGAAAACCCCATAGACGGAGAAGCCTGGTAGGCTGCAGTCCATGGGGTCGCTGAGGGTCAGACATGACTGAGCAACTTCACTTTCACTTTCACGATTCACAGAGTCGGAAACGACGAAATGGCAACCGCAGCAGCCAGTATTCTTGCCTGGAGAATCCCAGGAACAGGGGAGCCTGGTGGGCTGCCGTCTATGGGGTCGCACAGAGTTGGACATGACTGAAGCGACTTAGCAGCAGCAGCAATAGCAATAAACAAATAACTGGGACTATGGAAAGCCTAAAACATATGCTAAGTGCTTCCTGGCAAATTCCGTTTCCTATTTTTGCATCCCTTTACTCACCATAGAGCATCTCAGTTCAGTTCAGTCGCTCAGTCGCATCTGACTCTGCAATCCCATGAATCACAGCATTTCAGGCCTCCCTGTCCATCACCAACTCCCAGAGTTTACCCAAACTCATGTCCATTGAGTCGGTGATGCCATCCAGCCATCTCATCCTCTGTCGTCCCCTTCTCCTCCTGCCCCCAGTCCCTCACAGCATCAGGGTCTTTTCCAATGAATCAACTCATTCCCATCAGGTGGCCAAACTATTGGAGTTTCAGCCTCACCATCAGTCCTTCCAATGAGCACCCAGGACTGGTCTCCCTTATGATATACTGGTTGGAACTCCTTGCAGTCCAAGGGACTCTCAAGAGTCTTCTCCACCACCACAGTTCAAAACCATCAATTCTTTGGCACTCAGCTTTCTTCACAGTCCAACTCTCACATTCATACATGACCAGTGGAAAAACCATAGCCTTGACTAGATGAACCTTTGTTTGCAAAGTATAATCTCTGCTTTTTAATATGCTATCTGCTGCTGCTGCTGCTGCTAAGTTGCGTCAGTTGTGTCCGACTCTGTGTGACCCCATAGATGGCAGCCCACCAGGCTCCACAGACCCTGGGATTCTCCAGGCAAGAATACTGGAGTTGGCTGCCATTTCCTTCTCCAATGCATGAAACTGAAAAGTGAAATTGAAGTCATTCAGTCGTGTCCGACTATTAGCGACCCCATGGACTGCAGCCTACCAGGCTCCTCTGCCCATGGGATTTTCCAGGCAAGAGTACTGGAGTGGGGTGCCATCACCTTCTCTGAATATGCTATCTATGTTGGTCATAACTTTCCCTTCAAGTAGTCAGTGTCTTTTAATTTCATGGCTGCAATCACCATCTGCAGTGATTTTGGAGCCCCCCAAAATAAAGTCTGACACTGTTTCCACTGTTTCCCCATCTGTTTCCCATGAAGTGATGAGACCAGATGCCATGATCTTCCTTTTCTGAATGTTGAGCTTTAAGGCAACTTTTTGACTCTCCTCTTTCACTTTCATCAAGAGGCTTTTTAGTTCTTCTTCACTTTCTGCCATAAGGGTAGTGTCATCTGCATATCTGAGGTTACTGATATTTCTCCCGGCAATCTTGATTCCAGTTTGTGTTTCTTCCAGTCCAGCATTTCTTGTGATGTACTCTGCATATAAGTTAAAAAAGCAGGGTGACAATATACAGCCTTGATGTACTCCTTTTCCTATTTGGAACCATGTCTGTTGTTCCATGTCCAGTTCTAACTGTAGCTTCCTGACCTGCATACAAATTTCTGAAGAGGCAGATCAGGCAGATCAGGTGGTCTGGTATTCCCATCTCTTGAAGAATTTTCCAGTTTATTGTGATCCACACAGTCAAAGACTTTGGCAGTCAATAAAGCAGAAATAGATGTTTTTCTGGAACTCTCTTGCTTTTTCCATGATCCAGCGGATATTGGCAATTTGATCTCTGCTTCCTCTGCCTTTTCTAAAACCAGCTTGAACATCAGGAAGTTCATGGTTCACATATTGCTGAAGCCTGCCTTGGAGAATTTTGAGCATTACTTTACTAGCGTGTGAGATGAGTGCAATTGTGTGTAGTTGGAGCATTCTTTGGCATTGCCTTTCTTTGGGATTGGAATGAAAACGGACCTTTTCCAGTCTTGTGGCCACTGCTGAGTTTTCCAAATTTGCTGGCATATTGAGTGCAGCACTTTCACAGCATCATCTTTCAGGATTTGGAATAGCTCAACTGGAATTCCATCACTTCCACTAGCTTTGTTCGTAGTGATGCTTCTAAGGCCCACTTGACTTCAGATTCCAGGAAGTCTGGCTCTAAGTGAGTGATCACACCATCATGATTATCTGGGTCATGAAGATCTTTTTTGTACAGTTCTTCTATGTATTCTTGCCATCTCTTCTTAATATCTTCTTCTTCTGTTAGATCCATACTATTTCTGTCCTTTATCGAGCCCATCTTTGCATGAAATATTCCTTTGGTATCTCTGATTTTCTTGAAGAGATCTCTAGTCTTTCCCATTCTGTTGTTTTCCTCTATTTCTTTGCATTGATCGCTCAAGAAGGCTTTCTTATCTCTTATTGCTATTCTTTGGAACTCTGCATTCAGATGTTTATATCTTTCCTTTTCTCCTTTGCTTTTTGCTTCTCTTCTTTTCACAGCTATTTGTAAGGCCTCCCCAGACAGCCATTTTGCTTTTTTGTATTTCTTTTCCATGGCAATGGTCTTGATCCCTGTCTCCTGTACAATGTCACGAACCTCTTTCTATAGTTCATCAGGCATTCTATCTATCAGATCTAGGCCTTTAAATCTATTTCCCACTTCCACTGTATAATCATAAGGGATTTGATTTAGGTCATACCTGAATGGTCTAGTGGTTTTCCCTACTTTCTTCAATTTAAGTCTGAATTTGGCAATAAGGAGTTCATGATCTGAGCCACAGTCAGCTCCTGGTCTTGTTTTTGCTGACTGTATAGAGCTTCTCCATCTTTGGCTGCGAAGAATATAATCAATCTGATTTCGGTGTTGACCATCTGGTGATGTCCATGTATAGAGTCTTCTCTTGTGTTGTTGGAAGAGGGTGTTTGTTATGACCAGTGCATTTTCTTGGCAAAACTCTATTAGTCTTTGCCCTGCTTCAATCCGTATTCCAAGACCAAATTTGCATGTTAATCCAGGTGTTTCTTGACTTCCTACTTTTGCAGTCCAATCCCCTATAATGAAAAGGACATCTTTTTCAGGTGTTAGTTCTCAAAGGTTTTGTAGGTCTTCATAGAACCGTTCAACTTCAGCTTCTTCAGCATTACTGGTTGGGGCAAAGAATTGGATTGCTGTGATATTGAATGGTTTGCCTTGGAAACGAACAGAGATCATTCTGTTGTTTTTGAGATTGCATCCAAGTACTGCATTTCAGACTCTTTTGTTGACCATGATGGCTACTCCATTTCTTCTGAGGGATTCCTGCCCAAAGTAGTAGATATAATGGTCATCTGAGTTAAATTCACCCTAAATAAACAGGGTGACAATATACACCCTTGACATACTCCTTTTCCTATTTGGAACCAGTCTATTGTTCCATATCCAGTTCTAACTGTTGCTTCCTGACCTCATACAGGTTTGTCAAGAGGCAGGTCAGGTGGTCTGGTATTGCTGTCTCTTGAAGAATTTTCCTTTCTATTGTGATCCACACAGTCAAAGGTTTTGGCATAGTCAATAAAGCAGAAATAGATGTTTTTCTGGAACTCTCTTGCTTTTTCTATGATCCAGCGGATGTTGGCAATTTGATCTCTGATTCCTCTGCCTTTTCTAAAACCAGCTTGAACATCTGGAAGTTCACGATTCACATACTTTAAAGCCTGGCTTGGAGAATGTTGAGCATTACTTTACTAGTGTGTGAGATGAGTGCAATTGTGCGGTAGTTTGAGCATTCTTTGGCATTGCCTTTCTTTGGGATTGGAATGAAAACTGACCTTTTCCAGTCCTGTGGCCACTGCTGAGTTTTCCAAATTTGCTGGCATATTGAGTGCAGCACTTTCACAGCATCATCTTTCAGGATTTGGAATAGCTCAGCTGAAATTCCATCACCTCCACTAGCTTTGTTCATAGTGATGCTTTATAAGGCCCACTTGACTTCACATTCCAGGATGTCTGTCTCTAGGTGAGCCAGACATCTATGTGATTATCTGGGTCTATCAAGCATCTAAAATGACTCAAATTTTGAATAGACTTTGATGGGGAAACATCTATAAAACTGCAAGGACAGTTTACTAGCAATGTCTGACTTGCCAGGTGTCTAATCCTGGAGAAACCAGTTTTGTCCTCGGCAGCCTCAGACTTCCTTCCTCTGGACCCTCTGGACACCTGGACTTCCTCCACCCAACATTCAATGTGAGTTATCCACATGTTCCATTTCTGTATGTTTTCCAGATGGGTTGAAACCTTTCCTTGTCTCAAGGCTGACATCTTCACAGTGGAAAAAAAGAAGAAAAAAAAATCTGCTGGAAAATGTGTCTCCCATTTGAAGTATATATTTCCCAATTTCCAGTGATCAAGGCATGAAATTCACAGGGCAAATCATATAAGCCTTAATGATAACCTTGTAAACTTCTTGGAATCATGAGGCAAGATTAAGAGAGCTAATTGAAAAACTGGATTCAAGCAGAATAAATATTAATAATGTTGGACTAAATAAACTGATGAGAATGACTGATTTTACAAGTTTATGTTTAAAATATTGCTTTTAAAATATATTTCTTAGATTTAAAGAATTCTTTTCTGTTAAGCATTATTATTTTATTTTATTTTATTTTTTTAGGACTTCCCTGTAGCTCAGAGGGTAAAGAATCTGCCTCCAATGAAGGAGACTGGGGTTCTATACCTGGGTTGGGAAGATCTTCTGGAGAAGGGAATAGTAATTCACTCCAATATTCTTACCACGAAAGTCCCATGTACAGACGTGCCTGGTGAGCTACAGTCCATGGATCACAGGGTCAGACATGACTGAGCACTAACATACTTAAGCATTATTTTTAATCACCAATATTGCTATTATCAGTGGTACAACCTATAGTGATTGTCCCTTATCCCAATAAGATATTTAGGTTTGTGTTTTTGAAAGTGCTGATGGAATAAAATAATGCTGCAGATACTAGTTTGAGAATCCTGGCCTAATGTATCTAGTCATATTATCCACTAATAATGTGTAAGTAGACGTGTGACAGAATCAGAAAAGTAATTCAGGAAGTTTAAGCTAATCATTGTCTTTAAATATGGGAACAAAATTACTCAAGACCCCTCTTTGAAGCGACATCAGAGATTATCTGTGGAAAAGGAGTCATTCTTAGGTTTGAATTCTACCTTTTACCTTCCAGGCTTGCTCATTTAGATCAATCACATCATGGTATTTTTCTTCTTTTTTTCCTTCATGTTTCCTAATTTCTTATAGTTAACATTCTGTCTTGGTTTCCCTGGTAGCTCAGCTGGTAGAGAATCCACCTGCAATGTAGGAGACTGCAGTTGGATTCGTGGGTCTGGAAGGTCCCCTGGAGAAGGGGTAGGCTACCTACTCCAGTAGTTTTGGGCTTTCCTGGTGGCTCAGACGGTAAAGAATCCAATGCAATGTGGGAGACCTGGGTTCGATCCCTGGGTTGGGAAGATCCCCTGGAGGAGGGCATGGCAATCCACTCCAGGATTCTTGCCTGGAGAATCCCATGGACAGAAGAACTTAGCAGGCTACAGTCCATGGGATCACAAAGAGTTAGACATGACTGAATGACTAAGCACAGAAGAATCTTGTCTTATACTAAAGATACCCCAAATGCATTGACTTAAGTAGCATAGAAGTTTATCTCTTAATCATGTAACAGGCTCTAGTGAGTGGGAAGAATTTGTTCCCCAAAGCACTTCAAGAACTTTCACCAGCTGGGCAGTTGTTGTTGTTGCTCTTTTCCAGTCGTGAAGTCCTGGCAGACTCTGTGATATCATGAAACGCAGCACACCGGGTTTCCCTGTCCTTCGCTATCACCCAAAATTTGCTCAAACTCATGTTTGATGAGTCAGTGATGCCAGCCAACCATCATATCCTCTTTCACTCTCTTCTCTTTTTGCCTTCAATTTTTCCCAACGTCAGGGTCTTTTCCAATGAGTCAGGTCTTTGCATCATGTGGCCAAAATATTGCAGTGTCAGCTTCAGCATCAGTTCTTCCAGTAAGTACTCAGTGTTAATTTCCTTTCAGATTAACTTGTTTGATCTCCTTCCAGTCCAAGGAACTCTCCAGAGTTTTCTCCAGCACCACAATTCAAAAGCATCAATTCTTTGGCACTCAGCCTTCTTTATCATCCAACTCTCCCATTTGTACATTGCTACTGGAACAACCAGAGCATTGACTATATGGGTCTTTGTCACCAAAGTGATGTCTCTGCCTTTTAGTACATGGTCTACATTGGTTATAGCTTTTCTTCCTAGGGGCAAGTGTCTTTTAATTTCATGGTTGCAGTCACTGTCTGCAGTGATTTTGGAGCCCAAGAAAATAAAATCTGCCACTGTTTCCAGTTTTTCTCCATCTATTTGCCAAAGTGATGGGACTGGATGCCATGATCTTAGTTTTTTTTAATGTTAAGTTTAAGCCAGCTTTTTCATTCTCCTCTTTCACCCTCCTCAAGAGGTTCTTTAGTTTCTATTAACTTTCTGCCATTAGAGTGATGTCATCTGCATATCTGAGGTTGTTGCTATTTCTCCCAGCAATCTTGATTCTAGCTTGCGACTCATCCAGCTCAGCATTTCCCATGATGTACTCTGCGTATAAGTTAAATAAGCAGGGTGGTGCCAATATACAACCTTGATGTACTCCTTTCCCAATTTGGAATGTATCCATTGTTCCATGGCTGGTTCTAACTGTTGCTTCTTGTCCTGCATAGAGGTTTCTCAAGAGGCAAGTAAGGTGGCCTTGTATTCCCATCTCTTTGATAATTATCCACAGTTTGTTGTGATCCCCACAGTCAAAGACTTTAGTGTAATCAATGAAGCAGAAGTATATAATTTTCTGGAATTGTCTTACTTTTTCTATGATCCAGTGGATGTTGGCAATTTGGTCTCTGGTTCCTCTGCCTTTGCTAAATCCAGCTTGTACCTCTGGAAGTTCTCAGTTCACATACTGCTGAAGCTTAACTTGAAGGATTTTGAGCATAATTTTGCTAGCTTGTGAAATGAGCACAACTGTATGGCGGTTTGAACGTTCTTTGGTATTGCCTTTCTTTGGGATTTGAATGGAAACTGGCTTTTTCCAATCCTGTGACCCGCGGTGAGGTTTCCAAATTTGCTGCCATACTGAGTGCAGCACTTCAACAGCATGCAGTTTAAGGATTTTGAATAGTTTGAGCTGGAATTCCATCACCACAGACAACATACAACCTCCAAGCCCGCTCTAGTCATCTCTGTTTCTAATCAGCAGAAAGGAAAACAAAGGTGTACACCTACAGCTAGTTTGTTTAAAAAAAAAAAAAAAGACAGGATGGAAGTTGAACATGCACTAAAGCTCACATTCCATGGGTAAGAGCTCAGTCATAACCACAAATAAGACTCAGGAAGGTACTTTTCTCAGGAAATCGTGCCCAGCATGGAGAAAACACACTGAGATGAGATTTGAAATAACAAAGTTCTTTACCTTTGTTTACATTTGTCTATTGTTCTTCACACAATTTGAAATATAACCCTCTTGGAACACACTTTACTTCCATATTCCTCATGAAGATATAAATTTCAAAATAGTATACTCTGTATTCAGTAATAGCTTAATAGAGACAGGGGGTCTGTGAGAATATTAAATGTCTTGGATTTTGTATTGAATTATCAATTTTATTTTGATCTTCTTGTTAGAATATAATTCTGAGTATCTGGACCTTTGATCTTTTGTAAGTGAGCTATAACTGACATGTATCACTATAATAGTTCCAGATGAAACAGCACAATTATTAAATATTTGTATATATTATGAAACAATCACCAAAAATATTTAGTTAATATTCATCACCATACACAGTTAAATTTTTTATTAGTCTCTTAGCAATTGATTTTTAACTTTTAATTTTGATTTTCTGAATTTCAGCATTTTCTATGAAATATCCATATTTTCATTGTTACTTAAGTATAGCCTATGTGTACAAATTGGGAGGAAAATGACTTTATATGCTTTATTCTTGTCATCATAATTTATTTGAATATTTTGATTAATTGGCTGTTTGATTAAGAGGATAAAGAGGGGAGTTCCCAGCAGTACAACTAGTCACAATACATTCTTTTCTTCAGATGGAATACTACATTTTCTTTTCTTTTTCTTTTTTTAAATTTTGTTTTATTTTTAAACTTTACAATATTGTATTGGTTTTGCCATATATCGAAATAAATCCGCCACAGGTATACATGTGTTCCCCATCCTGAACCCTCCTCCCTCCTCCCTCCCCATACCATCCCTCTGGGTCGTAGCATTGCACCAGCCCCAAGCATCCAGTATAGTGCATCGAACCTGGACTGGAGACTCGTTTTCAACTGCATTTCTGAGGGAGCCAGCCTTCAAGGGAACCTTGATTCCCTGCCTCCTGATGTTCATAGCTATCAGCAGTCTCTCTCAGATTGAGTAGGACTAACATGTGTCAGGAGCTTCCCTGGTGGCTCAGCGGTAAAGAATCTACCTGCCAATGCAGGGGATGTGGGTTTGATCCCTGGGTTGGGGAAGACACTTAAAGTAGGAAATGACAGCCCACTCTAGTATTCTTGTGTGGGAAATCCCATGGACAGAGGAGCCTGTTGGATTACAGCCTATGGACTCAAAAAAGAGTCAGACAGGACTTAGCCACTAGAGCAACAATAGCAGGATTTATAACAAATAGGATATTGAAGAAGTTAGGAAGCATAATCGTTTTTATGACTAGGTCACAAAAGGCACGTGAGTTCTCTTTCTGAGTGAAGACAGGAGCACGTCATGAGATACTTTAGGTCACAATTTACCAGTACCACACAGGAGAGGAATCTTGGAGGCAGATCTGGCAAACAATGTCAATCCTTTAGATAAGTGCAATCTGGGTTTCATCTTAAGTGAATAGCATGAGATACATTAAACTATGAGCTGGCTATTTTAAGCCAGAACCACCTAGCTAATCTGCTTCTGTATTTCAGACCCACCAAAACTATGAGATAAAAAATAGTTGATTTTAGACCACTGTGTTTTTAAATAATTATACAGCAATAGTTAACTAACACCATTCTTAGCATTTTAATAACATTGCTCTTCATATGTCCACCTACATTTTATTCTGTGTTCAATAAAACCTTGAAGTTGTCATAGTTTTTCCATTGAATGATGCTATTCTTTTTGTATTCATTCTCCTCTGTAGGAATTAGGCCATGAATTTTTCCTATAGGCCAGATTTGGGCCACATGCAGCTGAAAATTGACGGGTTCATTGTGTTATTTTCTAAGTAGGCTTTCTAGAAGAGTATAGGGAGCCACCGAATTGAGAGTCTGAGAAGGAAACTAAACAGTGACTTGAAGAGTTTCATCTACAGCAGGAGAAATGCAGATGAGCTACTGCCCCAAGTGTGCGTAGATTATCCAATGATCTCTTGAAAACACCTACTAGAGAATAGCTTTAACAGTCTGCCCAACTCTAACAGTGTGACGCTAGCTCACAACATTACCAATCACACACATGTTCTGCTCATTTTCCCCTCATTCTGCCAGTACAGACTTGGCAGTGGGTGTGGATTTGAAACGACTGTCATCAAGGTGCCAGTGTAGAAGAAGCCTTCAATTATTCTTCTTCATTAGAGACCTCTCTGTCATCAAAGTGCCAGTGTAGAAGAAGCCTTCAAGTATTCTTCTCCATTAGAGACCTCTCCACTGCGGATGAAAAGCTTTGTCCACCATATCAGTTAAACAAAGGACTTAGGAGCCCTCAAGCCAGCAGCCACTGCAGCCTCTTGTGCTGTGCACCCTGAGGGGATTCAAGGATGCAGAAAAGTGTCCCAGTCATAGAGAGCCAAGGTGCAGATCAAAGGAGTATTTCAGTGAGCCTAGATTCTTGCATTTTTCCATAATTAGAAAAGTGTTACACTCATTAACTTGAGATGTCTAGTGTTTTTTGTTTCTTTGTTTGTTTTAATTTATGGTTCTTTTGATGTTCTTTTTTTTTTTTTTTTTTTTTTTGCAAAACTTCTGTATACCCTGGGTCCTCCCTTAATCTTCCCATGCAGTCACTCAGAGCCATCTGAGAGGCTGTCTTCTGGACTTAAGTCCTCCACTGTGTCTGTCAAATAAAACATAATTCTTACCTTTTAGCTTCTTCATTTTTTATGCACGCATCCAAACTGGGACTGGGGAGGTATTTTGACTTTGAACCGAGTTCAAAGTTTGAATCTGATACAGCATTAGAGATTCTAATAACTAAGTAAATATAGTTTGTATTACCAAAAACGTGATAATAGAACTCTCTATATGTCATCCAGCAGCAGTGAAAAAATTAGCTCCCTTGTATCTGTGTAGAGGAAGAATGGAAAACCAAAGTAAAATTGCTTTATGATTAAATCCCTGAAGTATTTCACTGTAATACTTTATTGGGAAATGTGCAGAATTACACAGACCAAAAATAGACAATTTGATTGATGCAACCCTTTCCTTAAAACATGCATGCTAAAATAATCATTTTCTTTAACTATAACTAAGTTGAAGTAACATGCTTTATAAAACTAAATGGCTATTTCCCTTCTCTATTTTGTGAGGCTATACACAATGTAAGGGAGTGATGTTTTTCCTTCTCATCTCAATGTAATTAGTTGTTGAAATCTGATAGCTAGATATAAACAACTCCTGTTGGAATTTGATAAGTAGATACAAAAAACTCCATAAAAAATTTTCCAGGCATATTCCACCCTGCTGTATTTCTCCACAGTTTTCAGTCCCATTCTGAGAGGCATAAATAGATGTATTACCTTATTTACATAATAGAATCATGAAGTCAGCATAGCTATTGCATAGGCTATCATGGCAGTGAGAGCTTTAGAGACAAGTCAGGTTTAAGAAGAGATTCCAACATGCATTCAAATCAGGCTGCAGCACATATATAGAGACAAACAAGAACTTAGAAATGGTTGAAACTAATTTCTACCAAAACTTGTTCAAACTGATAGAATAGCAAGAAACATATAGCATATAGTATATTTATCTTCATTTTTACTTTGTTTTGAAAGGCAGTGTGAAAAAAAGATTTTGATATTAACCTGCTACTGCTGCTGCTAAGTCGCTTCAGTCGTGTCCGAATCTTCGCGACCCCATGGACTGCAGCCTACCAGGCTCCTCCGTCCACGGGATTTTCCAGGCAAGAGTACTGGAGTGGGGTGCCATTGCCTTCTCTAGATATTAACCTGGTATCATGCAATATCCCTCAGTGAAAATTGTTTCCATTTTTAGTATTTCTGTTCTTAATAGAAACAGCTACAATATCAGGACAAATTTAAAAATGCATATGTTAGGAAAAAGAGAATCCATAGATGATCAGTTTTAATACATGCATTTTAACAATTTTTTCATATAGTCTTACATTAGAAAAAAGATAATAAAGTCCACACAGTTTAGCTTTACTGAATCATATTTAAGAGTAAAACAGTTAATTTCTTCAATTGATTAGAGAATTTTTAAGTTTTATAACTTTCTAAAGCATAGAAGTATAAGGAGAACTCAGCATTAGCAAAGAGCTGTACTCTCATATTTATTTCTAAAAGGACTAGAATAATTTTCAGTCCTGCAAATGCACTGTAGCTTATGATTATTTGTCTTTTACTTAAGAGCTATCCCATAAAAATCAGAAACTAATGTTCATTTCTACCATTATCATAACTAGCTACAAGGTATTTCCAGTAAATTTCAATTATTTTTCCCTTTGACTGTGTAGATCACAATAAACTGTGGAAACTTCTGAAAGAGTTGGGAATACCAGACTACCTGACCTGCCTCTTGAGAAATCTTTATGCAGGTCAGGAAGCTACAGTTAGAACTGGACATAGAACAACAGACTGGTTCCAAGTCAGGAAAGGAGTAGGTGAAGGCTGTATATTGTCACCCTGCTTATTTAACTTATATGCAGAGTACCTCATGAGAAACGCTGGGCTGGATGAAGCACAAGCTGGAATCAAGATTGCCCGGAGAAATATCAAGAACCTCAGATATGCAGATGATACCACCCTAATGGCAGAAAGTGAAGAAGAACTAAAAAGCCTCTTGATGAAAGTGAAAGAGGAGAGTGAAAAATTTGGCTTAAAACTCAACATTCAGAAAATGAAGATCATGGCAACTGGTCCCATTACTTCATGGCAAATAGATGGGGAAACAGGAGAAAACAGTGGCTAACTTTATTTTTGGGGCTTCAAAACAACTGCAGATGGTGACTGCAGCCATGAAATTACAAGACGCTTGCTCCTTGGAAGGAAAGTTATGACCAACCTAGACAGCATATTAAAAAGTTATGACCAACCTAGATAGCATATTAAAAAGAGACATTACTTTGTCAACCAAGGTCCGACTAGTCAAGGCTATGGATTTTCCAGTAGTCATGTATGAATGTGAGAGTTGGACTGTAAAGAAAGCTGAGCACCAAAGAACTGATGTTTTTGAACTGTGGTGTTGGAGAAGACTCTTGAGAGTCCCTTGGACTGCAAGGAGATCCAACCAGTCTATCCTAAAGGAAATAAGTCCTGAGTCATCATTGGAAGGACTGTTGAAGCTGAAACTCCAATACTTTGGTCACATGATGCAAAGAGCTGATTCGTTTGAAAAGACTCTGATGCTAGGAAAAATTGAGAGCAGGAGGAGAAAGGGACCACAGAGGATGAGATGGTTGGATGGCATTGCCAATTCAATGGACATGAGTTTGGGTAAACTCCAGGAGTTGGTGATGGACAGGGAGGCCTGGTGTGCTGCATTCTATGCAGTCACAAAGAGTTGGACAAGACTGAGTGATTGAACTGAACTGAACTGAATGTATAACAGAAGTGAAAGTGAAAGTTGGTCAGTTGTGCCTGACTCTTTGCGACCCCGTGAACTATACAGTCCCTGGAATTCTCCAGGCCAGAATACTGGAGTGGATAGCCTTTCCCTTCTCCAGGGCATCTTCCCTACCCAGGGATCGAACCCAGGTCTCCAAAATTGCAGGGGGATTCTTTACCAGCTGAGCTACTAGGGAAGCCATAATGTATAGCAGAAACTATAAATTTCAGCTTCTTACAATTTTAGCATAGATAGTTTCTAACATAACTCTTAAAAACCTGTGAAGTTAAATTTATTTTAAACAATGTGAACCTTCACCTATAACATAAGATTCAAACAGGTAAATGAAGTAGTAATTTTCTTGACGATAATCACATTTAAATAAAATATATCTAAACTCTATTTTTATATTAGATTAGGGAAGTATTGCAAAGTCATTTTATTTTATACTTTAAAATGAAGCAAATCTGAATTAGTCCAGATTCTATCTCATGCTTTTCAGGAATTGAAAATATGGAGATTTTACTGGATTAGAAAGGAAAGACCACTGTATCACCAAATTAAAATGATACAAACTCTTCATCTCTCAGCTAAAATATGCAACATAAAGATAGACAATTATCACCTTATGAAGTTGCGTGAAAGAGTAAGAGAATTTAAAGAAATATGTCTAGCACAGTTCTTGACAATGTGTCATTCAATTTTTTAAATTTATTTTTTCATTAATAATTTAATTTTTCCTGTTTGGAATTTTTATCCAGTTTTTAAATTGTTAGTTTACTAGTGAGTTTTATGTGTGTGTGTGTCGTTTTACTTTTGAAAATGATTTCTTGATGAACTCCCTTGTCAATATCTTCTTGCAGTAATGATTTTCATTAAGCAGGTGATGTAATAAGATTTTTCATGTATTCATTCCATTTATAGTGGAATTATTTTTAACAAAGTAAATAATTATACATTATAGAATTCAATTATTTGTAAAACCACTCATATGTTTAATAAAGTCATGTTTTGTGTAGTCTAAGGGCTGGTAAATTGAAGCAAATTGTATTATAAATATTAAACTAGATATAGTAATATTCTTTAATATAATTTATGAATATTTACAGTGTCACCATTAATAATACAGATTAGAATCTCATATATATGACCTAAAATGGCTAACTTTGTCCCAAATCTTATAGATGCCTTTGTCATATTTGTTTTAAAATTTTGCAACTTTATAAAAACATGCCCATTGCATAGCAATTTGGTAAAGATGTATATATATTCTTGTAGACTTTGCAATTCACCAAAATACTTGTAGGTTTTATTGATTCCTAGATCCTGTTTCTAGAACAGAGAATAGTTCCAAAAACAGAGTAATTTTACTTGATAGCTGAAGGTTTTGGATAAAATTGATCTTTGTGAGACTAGCACCCCTAAGAAACAGTTAATGAATACTGGGGCAAACCATCTTCTTAACACCTCGGTTCAGTTCAGTTCAGTTCCTCAGTCATGTGGAACTCAGTCGCTGTGACCCCATAGACTGCAGCACAGCAGGCTACATATAGGGTAAGTTTATTAGTTTTAGTTTATGCTATGAATTCTTTTCTAAAAATTACTTACTGGAAAATTGACATAGAAAAAGCTGTGTTATTTAACGTATGCAAATAAATAAGTGTGGAAACTATCATGTTTTCTTTGGATAAATGTATGTATCTAGATCCTTGGTCCATTTTTAATTTTTTTTTTCTGTTTTTGCTATTGAGTTATTGGCTCCTTATATACTGTAGATATTAGCTTTTTATCAATACATGACTTGCAAATATATCTTCTGCTCCATAGATTTGTCTTTTATTTTGCTGATAGTTCTCTTTGACGTGTAGAGACTCTGTAGTTTGATATAACCCCATTTGTGCATTTATGTTTTTGTTGTCTGAGCCTTTGATGTTATAGCCAAGAAATCATTGCTAAGGTCAATGTAAAGAAGTTTTGCTCTATGTTTTCTTCTAGAATTACTTTTGTATTTCTTTTTTTTTTTTTTTAGCTTCGGGTCTTATAGTTAAGTCTTTAGCTCAACGTGAGTTAATTTTTGTTTATGGTGTATGATAGAAAGTCACAACTTATAGAGACTGGACCAAGAAGAAATTGAAACCTGGGACAGATCAATAGCAAATAAGGAGACTGAATCAATAACCCAAAACCTCCCAATAAAAGCACTAGATGGCTTCACAGGTCAGTTCCACCAAACTTTTAAAGATGAATTAATACTAATATTTTCTAAGCTCTTCCAAGAAACAGAAGATGAAAAAATAGTTCTGAACTTGTGAAGCCAGATACCAAAGCCAGACAAAGACACCACAAGAAAAGAAAATTACACAATATCTCTGATAAACATAGATGCAAAAACTCTCAACAAAATATTAGCAAACAAAATTCAACAACACATTAAAAAGATCATACACTAGGAAAAAGTAGGTTTATTCCTGCCATGCAAGAATGGTTCAATGCACCATTGATGAATCAGTCCAGCTCAGTTCAGTTCAGTTGCTCAGTCGTGTTCAACTCTTTGCGATCCCATGGACTGCAGCATGCCAGGCCTCCCTGTCCATCACCAACACCCGGAGTTTACTCAAACTCATGTCCATTGAGTCAGTGATGCCATCTACGCATCTCATCCTCTGTTGTCTCCTTCTCCTCCTGCCTTCAATCTTTCCCAGCATCAGGGTCTTCTCCAATGAGTCAGTTCTTCGCATCAGGTGGCCAAAGTATTGGCCATCAATGATTGTGATAACAGCAAATTAACAGAAAGAAAGACAAACTTACGTGATCATCTCATTAGAAGTGGAAAAATCACTTGAGAAAATTCAACATCTTTTTGGAACCCACTCCAATATTCTTACTTGGGAAATCCCATGGACAGAGGAGCCTGGCAGGCTACAGTTCATGGGGTTGCAAAAGAGCCAGACACAACTTAATGACTAATCAACAAAACAACAAATATAATTTTATGATAAAAATAAATCAATTAATTAGGTATAGGATAAACTTCCCTAAATCCAATAAAGGCTATGTATGAAATGTCCACAGATAACAAAGAGATCACTGTGGAAAATGAAAGCTTTTTCTCTAAGATCCAGAAAAAGACAAAGATGCCCACTCTCGCTACTTCTATTCAACAAGATAATGAAAATATTAGCTAATTAGGCAAGAAAAAGAAATAAAATCATCTAAATCAACAAGGAAGGTGTAAAATCGATTTATTTGTAGATGACATGGTCTTATATGTAGAAAATTATAGATTGTATACAAGGAAGAGTTAGAACTAATAAAGTATTCAGTACACTTGTAGGATACAAAGTTAACATGCAAAAATTATTTGTGCTTTCGTACAATAACAACAAAATGTCTGAGAAATAAATCAAGAAAATAAAAACATTACAATAGCATCAAAAATAAATCAAATACATACAAATAATCTTAACCAAAGACTTGTACACTGAAAATTGTAAAGCATTTATGAAAGAAATGTGAGATACATAAAAATGGAAAGACATCATATGCTCATATATTAGAGGAATTAATACCCTAAAACTATCCGTAATATTAAAACTGACCAATACTTTTCACCTGAAGTGAAAAGCTGACTGCCTGGAAAATTCCCTGATCCTGGGAAACATGGACAGCAAAAGGAAGAGAGTGTCGGAGGATGGGATGGTTAGATAGCATCACCAACTCAATAAGCATGAACTTGAGCAAACTCTGGGAGATTGTGGTCAGAGGAACCTGATGTGCAGTCCACAGAGTCACACAGTCAGAGGCAGCTTAGTGACCCAACAACAATATTCAAAGTGATCTGTGCAATTCTTGCTAAGATTGCAATGACATTTTTCCCAGAAGTGGAAAAAACTATCTTAAAATTGCTATGAAATCACAAAAGATTCCAAATAGTCAATGTGATTTTGAAGAGCAGTAAAGCTGGAAGCATCACACTTTCTAACTTCAAACTACATCATAAAACTATGGTAATCAGGCACTATAGTTTTGTAATAAAATATAATGTAAACAATAAAACAGAATAGAAAGCTCAGAAACAAACCCACAGATACATGGACAACTGATCTTCAACAAGAATACACAATAAGGAAAGGATAGTATCTTCAAGAAATAGTGTTAGGAAAACTGGATATCTACATGCAAAGAGTGAAACTGATTCAATACTTTCTTTATAACCTCATGGCAGAGCATAACAGAATCTAGAAAGAAAATAATTGGGATTTTTTTGGATCCAATTAAGACACTCCCTATTCTTTTTGCATAAGCTTCAGTACATCTGTACTTCTATAGGGATATAATTCCAGTATACCAGTTCAGATGGTTTCATATTTCTCACTTACACAACAGGTATTCTCACCTGCCTTCTTGTCTTACACATATATTTTTTCTTTCAAAACACTCTTCTCCTAATATGTTTGCAAACTATTAATGTATTATAGTAATAGATTGAATTAAATATATTTTTTAAGAATGCATGTATATCCACAGTATAGAGTCTCTTTGGTACCAAAATCTAATCGGAAGAGGTTAGAAATGATCAGAGTGGCTAACACACACATGAAAAGATGCTCAACATCACTCATTATCAGAGAAATGCAAATCAAAACCACTATGAGGTACCATTTCACACCAGTCAGAATGGCTGCAATCCAAAAGTCTACAAATAATAAATGCTGGAGAGGGTGTGGAGAAAAGGGAACCCTCTTACACTGTTGGTGGGAATGCAAACTAATACAGCCACTATGGAGAACAGTGTGGAGATTCCTTAAAAAACTGGAAATAGAACTGCCTTATGATCCAGCAATCCCATTGCTGGGCATACACACTGAGGAAACCAGAAGGGAAAGAGACACGTGTACCCCAATGTTCATTGCAGCACTGCTTATAATAGCCAGGACATGGAAGCAACCTAGATGTCCATCAGCAGATGAATGGATAAGAAAGCAGTGGTACATACACACAATGGAGTATTACTCAGCCATTAAAAAGAATACATTTGAATCAGTTCTAATGAGGTGGATGAAACTGGAGCCTATTATACAGAGTGAAGTAAGCCAGAAGGAAAAACATAAATACAGTATACTAACGCATATATACGGAATTTAGAAAGATGGTAACAATAACCCGGTGTACGAGACAGCAAAAGAGACACTGATGTATAGAACAGTCTTATGGACTCTGTAGGAGAGGGAGAGGGTGGGAAGATTTGGGAGAATGGCACTGAAACATGTAAAATATCATGTAAGAAACGAGTTGCCAGTCCAGGTTCGATGCACGATACTGGAAGCTTGGGGCTAGTGCACTGGGACGACCCAGAGGGATGGTATGGGGAGGGAGGAGGGAGGAGGGTTCAGGATGGGGAACACATGCATACCTGTGGCAGATTCATTTTGATATTTGGCAAAACTAATACAATTATGTAAAGTTTAAAAATAAAATAAAATTAGAAAAAAATTAAAAAAATTTAAAAAAAATTAAAAAAGCAAAAAAAAAAAAAAAAAAGAAATGATCAGAGTGTCTACTTTGTAATTATGTGAGCTGCTTCTGGCATTTAGTACCTGAGAGTAAAGTATGCTATTCATAACTGTCATGTAAGGAGAAACTAATTTTAAAGAACAAAGACTTTTCCTTCTCCTACCAGAATAATTTTAAATGTTACTTTATTAGGAAATATTGAATATAAGATTCTTGAATAAACAGATTTTTTCCAGTTGATTACAAATGATATTGTTATTCTAAAATTTAGTGATTAGCTGATGCATTAGTTATAATTTGGGTGTTTTGTAAAATGTATTATTTTTTAAGTAGTAATGTTCAAAATTAACATAAAATTAACTATCCATTTATACCAAATATTTATTTTATAATTGCTTTGATTTGGGATAATTAGGAATATAACAATTTGTATATACAAATATTGTTGATAAATAATAGATTTCAAAGAGCAATATTGCATAGGAACCTGGAATGTCAGGTCCATGAATCAAGGCAAACTGGAAGTGGTCAAACAGTAGATGGCAAGAGTGAATGTCGACATTCTAGGAATCAGTGAACTGAAATGGACTGGAATGGGTGAATTTAACTCAGATGACCAGTATAACTACTACTGCGGGCAGGAATCCCTCAGAAGAAATGGAGTAGCCATCATGGTCAACAAAAGAGTCCGAAATGCAGTACTTGGATGCAATCTCAAAAACAATAGAATGATCTCTGTTCATTTCCAAGGCAAACCATTCAATATCACAGTAATCAAAGTCTATGCCCCAACCAATAATGCTGAAGAAGCTGAAGTTGAACGGTTCTATGAAGACCTACAAGACCTTTGAGAACTAACACCCCAAAAAGATGTCCTTTTCATTATAGGGGACTGGAATGCAAAAGTAGGAAGTCAAGAAACACCTGGAGTAACAGGCAAATTTAGCCTTGGAATATGGAATGAAGAAGGGCAAAGACTAATAAATACAGTTTTGCCAAGAAAATGCACTGGTCATAACAAACACCCTCTTCCAACAACACAAGAGAAGACTCTATACATGGACATCACCAGATGGTCAACACCAAAATCAGATTGATTATATTCTTTGCAGCCAAAGATGGAGAAGCTCTATACAGTCAGCAAAAACAAGACCAGGAGCTGACTGTGGCTCAGATCATGAACTACTTATTGCAAAATTCAGACTTAAATTGCAGAAAGCAGGAAAACCACTAGACCATTCAGGTATGACCTAAATCAAATCCCTTATGATTATACAGTGGAAGTGAGAAATAGATTTAAGGGTCTAGATCTGATAGACAGAGTGCCTGATGAACTATGGAATGAGGTTCGTGACATTGTACAGGAGACAGGGATCAAGACCATCCCCATGGAAAAGAAATGCAAAAAAGCAAAATGGCTGTCTGGGGAGGCCTTACAAATAGCTGTGAAGAGAAGAGAAGCAAAAAGCAAAGGAGAAAAGGAAAGATATAAGCATCTGAATGCAGAGTTCCAAAGAATAGCAAGAAGAGATAAGAAAGCCTTCTTCAGCGATCAATGCAAAGAAATAGAGGAAAACAACAGAATGGGAAAGACTAGAGATCTCTTCAAGAAAATTAGAGATACCAAGGGAACATTTCATGCAAAGATGGGCTTGATAAAGGACAGAAATGGTATGGACCTAACAGAAGCAGAAGATATAAAGAAGAGATGGCAAGAATACACAGAAGAACTATACAAAAAAGATCTTCACAACCCAGATAATCACGATGGTGTGATCACTGACCTAGAGCCAGACATGCTGGAATGTGAAGTCAAGTGGGCCTTAGAAAGCATCACTACGAACAAAGCTAGTGGAGGTGATGGAATTCCAGTTGAGCTATTCCAAATCCTGAAAGATGATGCTGTGAAAGTGCTGCACTCAATATGCCAGCAAATTTGGAAAACTCAGCAGTGGCCACAAGACTGGAAAAGGTCAGTTTTCATTCCAATCCCAAAGAAAGGCAATGCCAAAGAATGCTCAAACTACCACACAATTGCACTCATCTCACATGCTAGTAAAATAATGCTCAAAATTCTCCAAGGCAGGCTTCAGCAATATGTGAACCATGAACTTCCTGATGTTCAAGCTGGTTTTAGAAAAGGCAGAGGAAGCAGAGATCAAATTGCCAACATCCTCTGGATCATGGAAAAAGCAAGAGAGTTCCAGAAAAACATCTATTTCTGCTTTATTGACTATGCCAAAGCCTTTGACTGTGTGGATCACAATAAGCTGTGGAAATTTCTGAAAGAGATGGGAATACCAGACCACCTGACCTGCCTCTTGAGAAATCTGTATGCAGGTCAGGAAGCCACAGTTAGTTCTGGACATGGAACAACAGACTGGTTCCAAATAGGAAAAGGAGTACGTCAAGGCTATATATTGTCACCCTGCTTATTTAACTTATATGCAGAGTACATCACAAGAAACGCTGGACTGGAAGAAACACAAGCTGGAATCAAGACTGCCGGGAGAAATATCAATAACCTCAGATATTCTGATGACACCACCGTTATGGCAGAAAGTGAAGAGGAACTAAAAAACCTCTTGATTAAAGTGAAAGTGGAGAGTGCAAAACTTGACTTAAAGCTCAACATTCAGACAACAAAGATCATGGCATCTGGTCCCATCACTTCATGGGAAATAGATGGGGAAACAGTGGAAACAGTGTCAGACTTTGTTTTTTTTTGGCTCCAAAATCACTGCAGATGGTTATTGCAGCCATGAAATTAAAAGACGCTTACCCCTTGGAAGGAAAGTTATGACCGACCTAGATAGCATATTCAAAAGCAGAGACATTGCTTTGCCAAAAAAGGTTCATCTAGTCAAGGCTATGGTTTTTCCTGTGGTCATGTATGACTGTGAGAGTTGGACTGTGAAGAAGGCTGAGCGCTGAAGAATTGATGGTTTTGAACTGTGGCGTTGGAGAAGACTCCTGAGAGTCCCTTGGACTGCAAGGAGATCCAACCAGTCCATTCTAAAGGAGATCAGCCCTGGGATTTCTTTGGAAGGAATGATGCTGAAGCTGAAACTCCAGTACTTTGGCCACCTCATGCAAAGAGTTGACTCACTGGAAAACACTCTGATGCTGAGAGGGATTGGAGGCAGGAGAAGGGGATGACAGAGGATGAGATAGCTGGATGGCATCACTGACTCAATGGACGTGAGTCTGGGTGACCTACGGGAGTTGGTGATGGACAGGGAGGCCTGGGGTGCTGCGATTCATGGGATCGCAAAGAGTAGGACACAACTGAGCGACTGAACTGAACTGAAGGTTGCTGATAGCAGACATACTTCACAGTTTGATAGTTCACAAAACTCACGTATGCAAAGATTTACTTTACCACTATGCACTACATAGAAGCTGGTGTTTCATTTCTCTTTTTGGAGCAATGAAACTTTCATCTTGGCCTCCCTGTCTTCTTTTGACAATACTTGATGAAAATGCGAGGTCTGCCCTTCACTTTCCACCACCCTTCTGCTCAGTGATTATCTGAACTACACCGGAATTCAAGCATGGTGTTGACAGAGCACTGTGACATCTACATTAACTGCTTGCTCTTCTGTTCTCTAGTGGGTCTGGTTAGAAGCAGAGCTCCTCCTTTGGTGTTTTTTGAGTGCATTTGCACCTCTTCTGACATGTACAGTCAGGAAATGTCCCTCATTTACCTGTTCTAGGCATTCTGCTCTTCTCCTCATAGACCACAGATGGTCTAGTTATTTGTCCTGCGATTCCTACTCAGAGATTAAAACCTTCAGCCTTTTTTCCCACACCTCACGGCGGTGCACACTCTTCTGGGAGGCTGCCCTACATCCATCGTCCTGGATACTGCTCTCAGTCTTGACCACTCACGTGCTAATGTGTTATGTGTAATCATCCTGGCTCACGTTAAAATGTGCTTCCTGGTAGCTCAGATGGTAAAGCGTCTGCCTACAATGCAAGAGACCCGGGTCCGATTGCTGGGTCGGGAAGATCCCCTGGAGAAGGAAATGGCAACCCACTCCAGTATTCTTGCCTGGAGATTCTCATGGATGGAGGAGCCTGGTGGGCTACAGTCCATGGGGTCAAAAAGAGTCGGACACGACTGAGCAACTTCACTTCATGTTAAAATGTAAGGCATGAGTCCACTAATTTCTTACCATCCCCAAACCATCCTGGGATTTCTGCTGCAAAATCTCTGCCCCCACCTCCCTCAGATATACACAATGAAGGAACATGCAGGAAACGGGGCTTCCCCACAAAACTCACAGCTTGGCACTTATGTTCTCTTCAAATTTTTGTTCTCAAGTCAGACATTTTGCACACTTTTTTTTCAGCATGAATGGAAACCCTTAGTATCATTTTGCATTTCTCTACAATTTGTACTTTTGGCAATAAGTGAAGTGAAGTCACTCAGTCGTGTCCGACTCTTTGCGACCCCATGGACTGTAGCCTATCAGGCTGTAGCCTACCAGGACTGTAACCTATCCATCCATGGGATTTTCCAGGCAAGAGTGCTGGGGTGGATTGCCATTTCCTTCTCCAGGGGATCGTCCCAACCCAGGAATCTAACACGAGTCTCCCGCATTGCGGGCAGACGCTTTACCATCTGAGCCACAGTTTTCTAAACTTTCTAAGGCTTCCCTGATAGTCAGTTGGTAAAAAATCTGCCTGCAATGCAGGAGACCCCAGTTCAATTCCTGGGTTGGGAAGATCTGGTGGAGAAGGGATAGCCTACCCACTCCAGTATTCTTGGGCTTCGCTTGTGGCTCAGCTGGTAAAGAATCTGCCTGCAATGCAAGATGGAAAAGGAAATGGCAACCCCCTCCGGTACTCTTGCCTGGAAAATCCCGTGGATGGAGGACCCTGGTGGGCTGCCATCTATGGGGTCGCACAGTGTTAGACATGACTAAAGCAACTTAGCAGCAGCAGCAGTGTGAGAGACTGGGGTTCAATTCCTCAGTTGGCAGGATCTTTGGAAAAGGGAAAGGGTACCCACTCCAGTATTCTGGCCTGGAGAATTCCATGGACTGTATAGTCCATGGGGTTGCAAAGACTTGGACACGACTGAGTGACTTTCACTTTCACTCACAATTTGTGTTTTAGGCAATACAGTTTTCTAAGCTTTAATTTGGTTCAGTTCAGTTCAGTCACTCAATTGTGTCCGGCTCTTACCACAGCAATGCCAGGCTTCCCTGTCCATCACGAACTCCCAGAGCTTCCTCAAACTCACGTCCATCAAGTTGGTGATGCCATTCAAGCATCTCATCCTCTGTCATCACCTTCTCCTCCCACCTTCAACCTTTCCCAGCATCAGGGTCTTTTCCAGTGAATCAGTTCTTCACATTTGGTGGCCAAAGTCTTGGAGCTTCAGCACCAGTCCTTCCAATGAATATTTAGGACGGATTTCCTTTAGGGTTGAGTGATTTGATCTCCTTGCAGTCCAAGGGACTCTCAAGAGTATTCGCCAACACCACAGTTCAAAAGCATGAATTCTTTGGTGCTCAACTTTCTTTATGGTACAACTCTCACATCTATACATAACTACTGGAAAAACCATAGCTTTGGTTAGACAGACCTTAGTCGGCAAAGTAATGTCTGTACTTTTTAATATGCTGTCTTGGTTGGTCATAGCTTTTCTTCCAAAGAGCAAATATCTTTTAATTTTGTGGCTGCAGTCACCATCTGAAGTGATTTTGGAGCCCCCCAAAATAAAGTCTGTCACTGTTTCCATTGTTTTCCCACCTATTTGCCATAAAGTGATGGGACCGGCTACCATGATCTTTGTTTTTTGAACGTTGAGTTTTAAGCCAGTGTTTTCACTCTCCTCTTTCACTTTCATCAAGAGGCTTTTTAGTTCTTCTTTGCTTTCTGCCATAAGGGTGGTGTCATCTACATATCTGAGGTTCTTGATATTTCTCCCGGCAATCTTGATTCCAGCTTGTGCTTCATCCAGGCCGGCATTTCTCATGATGTGCTCTGCATAGAAGCTAAACAAGGAGGGTTACAACATGCAGCCTTGACGAACTCCTTTTGTACTCCTTTCCCAATTTGGAACCAATTAATTTGGTAGTCAAGCCCAAACGTAATGGAAGCAAATGTGTTTTAAAAATCTTTGCAAAATATATAGCCCTTGTTATCAAAATTCAAATTGCATTTCAAGATAAGTTTGAAACTCAGCCAGTAATTTCACACAATTTTTTAATTGGATTCCTTTGTTCCCTAAAGCAATACCGCCTTACCCATGGTCAAGTATTAATAGCCAAATGATGGCATAAAATAAATGCATTCACCAAGAAGGAAAAATGAGTTGCTTTAATTCCAAATATTTCATGGCTGTAATCAAAATCAAACATATTTTAGGAAAAAAAGTAACAAACATGTTCATTATTTTCTTATACATTGAAGATATTTTCTCCAAGTCAAGAAAATGATAAAGTGGATGGAGGAAATACCACTCTTAATATCTCTGTTCTGATTAGTAATAGTGTGAAAGGTACAAGCACCCCAAGGACCATAGCATACAGGTCATAATAAAGGAGCATGCATGGATACGTAACCCAGTCATCCTGCTGTGCGCCGGGAACACTGTGAGGCAACTATACTTCAATAAAATATATATATTTTAAAAAATCAGCACAGAAGTGGGCTTTTTGTCTAAATATTAATAGCACTGAAAGTGTTACTTTAGACTTTCTCCACTGTATCCAAATGCTGGGCACTCAGAGCCTTTCAGTGTTTTTAGGCTATAGAGCAAAAAACTAAGAAAACTGTTAAGAGGCTGCAATCTTAATGTCACAGATATATTTAAACACATAAATATATTCATGCACACCTAAGAACATACCTAAAATGTGATTCATTTTTTGACCTTCCTGGGAGAGCACAACTCAAAAAATAATATTTTTGTCAAAGTCCAATTGTCTGATGTTCCCCTGATTTATATATAATTCCATGTGTGATTTTATTATAAATCAATTTCTGTTTATGGAAATGTGATTCAAGTATACAAAACTCCAGTTATGCTTCACTAGTAACTCCTGAAATCTGTGCCAATAAATTAACCTTTTGACCTTACTTTTCTGCATTGAAAATCTTCTCTACAAATATGACTAGTAATTTCGTAATTTCACAGTAGTTTAGTTTAGTATAGTAACTACGGATGAGCAAAGCCAATTTAAAGATTAGTGTTTGTAAACACAGCACATTTCTCTCTAACAGCTATTATTAGGAAGGACAGTGCTTCGTCTATTTTGAAGCCCTCCAAACCAGTAGATCTATTTTACTGCTTGTGGTTCATATAATCTCCAAGCCTCTATTGACATATTTAAAACTGTTTCCCCACAGTTAATTTTAACTTAATATTTCAATCAAGATGATCTGTAGCTCTCAGCCATTCAAAAGAAAATACAGCTTGACCTCTTTAAGATGTGAAAAATTCCATGAAACATATTTTAAAAATATGATCACACTTTAAAATGTAGATTTGTATCAAGTGAACCATCTAACCTTAGAAAACTGATAAACCTCCTAAAAGTGGCAAGAATATCTTTCACCTGCCCTACATTAGGCATTTATGTGGATAAAATAAGATCATACCTATTACGGCACTTTAGAAATAAATATCTTTTATAATTCTCAATTATTAGGTGAAGAAATCCTAATGTAATCTTCTTATAAACAACGTAGGCCATGTTATCCTCTGTTCCAAAAGCATTAAGAGACTCCTATAATTGTCCAAATTTACCATCCGCAAAATGGTTACAACCTAACTTTTCCAGACATATAGGTGTTGTCACTTATTCTAATGCTGAACTGCAATCAGCATCATAATTTTCATCTCAGAAGCCTTTTTGCATTGCCATACTTTGCGCTGGAGTGTATCTTCCATCTCTAGCCACAGGGATACCTAATTTTGAATTCTATCCCTAGCATCTAGTAAAACAGGAAGCAAATAGTAGGATTTCAGGGAAAAGCAATTGAATCAAACTTATATTACTAACAGTAACCAATTTTATATTATACCTACCTCTTGATTATACTTGATGTCTAGGTTCCAAAATGTCAAAAATGCTTCAATCAGAATTACTTTCCCTTCTGAGGTTAAGTCACATTTCTGAGGTTATGGAGTCATGAAGGGAAGGAAAGCAGAAGAAACTAAAATAAACCCAGGTCTTTCACTACCCAGGCTCCCTCGTAAAATATTTTCCCGAATGTGTGTGTGTGTGAATGTTTTCACTATGCCATGATTACAAAATATTTTATAATTGTTTAATATTTTTGAATTTTGAGCTCTTTTATCATAACGACCTTCAAAGCCTATGTGTAAGTCACAGAAACATAATTAGTTCTTTTGCTTTGTGCATTGTTTTGGGACATTCCATAAACTAAAACTGTAGTTGGGGCATGAGTTGATTACACACTTGTGATGGAATGACAGCCTTCTCCCCTTGTTTGAGGTCAACTTCACTGAGCATTTAGCCAGCAAGGGTCCGAAAGAGTGACTAGAGAAAGAGGGTGGAAACGGCAGCTCCAAACTTTTTTGATAAATGTGCTTTATAGTTTGATATTGTCTCCCACAGTGCAAATCCTAACATAAAATTTTAAATGGAAATATATTCTGTTTCCAGCTTCTTTTGCTTTTGCCATACAGCTATATGAATAAACTCCTGGCAGTGCAATGCACTGAATGAGAATTTGTTTCAGGACTGGGTGAGCTAAGAAAGAAACAAAAGGCAAAGCATAGGCATACAGTTTTCTCTTGGTGCAGGTTGTGACAGAGGCAAAGTGGTTCTGGAATAGAGGCAGGTTTCTGACCTGGCAGACTATTGATCTTAGAAGAAGCAGTTACTCCATTTGGTGAGGAACATTCTGCATTGTGGATTGGGGCATCGTTCCTGAAAGTTCAGCTTGAAGTCCATTTCTTCAGGCATGCTCACAAGCCTCTATATATCTTATTTAAATCCATTTCTGCTTAAACTGGACAAGTTCTCTACTAGAACTAAGGAATATGATCAATGTAATACTTGATGTCAGAGTGACTGGATGCAAGAAATTCTTAGAGAAATTATGAGATTAAATAGCTCATATAGTGGGTATAAAGGCAGCAGATTTAGAGGAATTCTATTACACTTAAAAGATTGTCAAGGTCCATGTAACATAATTGTGAAACAGTTACTTAAAATGTTACCCATAGATTTCTGAAATGAAATATCTACTGATGATATTTTGGTAGAGAAACAGGACTTCCCGTATCACTGAAAGTTGATTCTACCAGTATTGTGATGGTCCTTAGAAAGCCATGCAACCATGCAAAGCCACTTCAGTCGTGTCTGCCTCTTTGCGATACTATAGACGGTAACCTGCCATGCTCCCCTGTCCATGGGATTTTCCAGGCAACAATACTGGAGTGGGCTGCCATTTTTCCTTCTTCAGGGGATCTTCCCCACCCAGGGATTGAACTCCCCCTCTCTTATTTCTCCTGCATTGGAAGGTGGGTTCTTTACCACAAATACCACCTGGGAAACCATAAAAGAACCTATATAGTAAACCATATAAGAACCTATTTGAAGTATAGTTACCTTAAGAGGCTTAGCTAATTCTCATACTCCATCAGAACTATATGTGTACTCCAAGTTCAACATGGACAATAGAACAGACATTAAATCAAACTAATGAGAATAAATCTTATGTATCAAAAAGTATTGGAAGAATGTGCATGGAAGGAGTATTAAAGCTTCTGACTCAAGGAAGATAGGGTATAATTTTATGTCAAACTGAATTAATGGCACGAATCCTTTTTCCAGAGAATTTGAATTCAGTAGCCTCTCAAGCACTTGGAATTCTTTGCTTGGTTGTTCAACTGAAACCTAACCTCCTTTGGCATTCATTATAAATAAAATTGATTGCAAAAAAATTGCTTATAAGAATGTTGGAGTGGATTTATCATGTATAAGCTACTCATTCAACCCTTGGCTCTGTCTCCCAGCAGACACAGAGGAAGTTGCCTTAACCATATGGATAGTTTCCTAGAGTTGTCAACAAAGTACCACAAACTGGGTGTTTTAAAAACAATAGAAAGATATTCACGCACATATCTGGAGGCTAGAAGTCTGAAATCTGTCCGTTGGCAGGGCCATGCTCCCTCTGAAGCCTCCGGGACATTTCCTTCCTTGACTCTTTCCTCTTCAGTAGTCCCAGGCGTGCCCTGACTCATAGCAACATCACTCCAGTCTCTGCCTGTCTTCACACACCTGTCCTTCCACTGTGTCTGTGTCTGAATTTCTTTATATTTATAAAGACAAGAGCCACGTGTGGTTCAGGGACCACTCTAATGAGCCAATTTCAACTTGATTACATCTATAAAGTGGAGAAGGAAATGGCGACCCACTCCAGTATTCTTGCCTGGAGAATCCCCTGGACAGAGGAGCCTGACAGTCTACTGTCCGTGGGGTCGCAAGAGTCGGACACGACTTGGCATAAATCACAAGCACATAGATAAAGAATCCATTTCCAAATAAGGTCACGTTTGTAGTTGCTGGGAGTTACGATTTAACATCTCTTTCGGGGAATGTTACATTTCTACCCATCCAAATCTGCCTTGCAACACTCTGACATTCATATGCTTTCCATATGCAAAATATATTGCCCTCCTCCCAACATTCCTAAAAGTCTTAAAGCATTCCAGCATCAATCCTATATTCAAACTCTTAACTGCATATCATCAACTCAAAACGTCTCAAATCTGATCTTCTAAATCTAAATCAGGTACTAGTGAGCCTGGGTATAACCTATCCAGGAGAAAATTCATGCGAACCTATGAAACCATCCCGAAGAAAAGGAAATGCAAAAAGACAAAGTGGCTGTCTGAGGAGGCCATACAAATAGCTGAGAAAAGAAGAGAAGTGAAAGGCAAAGGAGAAAAGGAAAGATATACCCATCTGAATGCAGAGTTCCAAAGAATAGCAAAAAAAGATAAGAAAGCCTCATTAAGTGATGAGTGCAAAAAAATAGAGGAAAGCAATAGAATGGGAAGGACTAGAGATCTCTTCAAGAAAACTGGAGATACCAAGCAAGCATTTCATACAAAGATGGGCTCAATAAAGGACAGAAATGGTATGGACCTAACAGAAGCAGAAGAGATTAAGAAGAGGTGGCAAGAATATCCAGAAGAACTGTACAAAAAAAAAAAAACCTTCATGCCCCAGATAACCATGAAGGTGTGATCACTCACCTAGAGCCAGACACCCTGGAATGCGAAGTCAAGTGGGTCTTAGGACCATTCACTGTGAACAAAGCTAGTGGAGGTGATGGAATTCCAGCTGAGCTATTTCAAATCCTAAAAGATGATGCTGTGAAAGTGCTTCACTTACTATGCCAACAAATTTGGAAAACTCAGTAGGGGCCACAGGACTGGAAAAGGTCAGTTTTCATTCCAGTCCCAAAGAAATCAATGCCAAAGAATATTCAAACTACCACCCAATTGCACTCATCTCACTCACTAGCAAGGTAATGCTCAAAATTCTCCAAGCCAGGCTTCAACAGTATGTGAACAGAGAACTTCCAGAAGTTCAAGCTGAATTTAGGAAAGGCAGAAGAACCAGAGGTCAAATTGCCAACATCCATTGGATCATAGAAAAATCAAGAGAAATCCAGGAAAACATCTCCTTCTGCTTTGTTGACTGTGCCAAAGCCTTTGACTGTGTGGATCACAACAAACTGTGGAAAATTCTGTTTTGTTTTTTTTTTTTTTTTACTTTTCAACTTTACAATATTGTATTGGTTTTAGAAAATTCTTAAAGACAAGATACCTACTTTCAAAACACAATGGTGGGACAGGCATATGAGAGACATTCCCATATTCATTTATGTGCTGTTTTCACAAAGCAAGTATGTTTAAGATCAAGATTAAAATGAAAATGATATGAGATATTATCAGTCTTATATATGAATATTTTGTACATGCCACATGTGTCTTTATGTCAAGTATATGATGCTTGCTTCGATGTTTTCTTTACATACATTTTACTTTTTTACTTGCTCAGTATCTCTTCTATATGAAATTTGAAATGACTTCATTTTTCAATAATGAATTATTTAGTTCTTAGTATAGATCTCTTGGCTGATAAACTTTCTCAAATATTATTTTAATCTGTAAATGCTTTTATTTCACATTGAATTTCAAAACTAACTGATTAGGACATATTTTTCTTGGCAAGTACTGAACCTCGATTTCATAATTTGTGTGATGTATGTGTGTGAGACAGAGACAGAGAGAAAGAATACCTGTCACAAAAGGGTAAGCCCAGTCTCAGCTCGTATGTTTGAAGTAATGTCTCAAGGAATCTTCTCTTTTCAGGATGCAGTTTTCTGCAGTGGAAGAGGCCCTCGGAATGCTTATTCAACCGTAATGCTGAAACCAACTTGTTTCTGTTTTTTTCATATGTTTTTCATCCCTTTGCAATGCTATCCAATTTATTTTATGAATGTAAGCAATTTCCTGATGAGTTTCAATTTTATGTCTCCAACCCTTCCAGGGTCATATACTTTTATAGTTTGCCAATATTTTTGTATGAATACATAAAAATTTTCTTATATATATTTACATAAATATAGCTCTAAAGGAAGCCCTTGACCTTCTATCCTTCAGGAAAAGCTAGCTAACAGAATGTCTTTCCCATCAGTAACTGCTACCTCATCCCCTCTCTGTTCAAGCCATACGTCTCATTGGTTGCTTCTTCTGTCACACTCCACATTCAGTCCATCAGCCAATCTTATTTTTATTCTGTTTCAAACTGGTTCTCAGAATTTATCTAAAAACATCATCTCTTTCCTGACTTATTTCTCATTTGTTATTTGGTCTTGTTTCATCTCTTCCCTTTTTTTTCAATCTATTCCATAGCTTTCCTTTTATATGCAGTGTAAAGGAGACACACATGCTCTGGCCCCACTGACTGTCCAACTTCATGTACCAAACCTCTGGACTTCACTCACAGCATGGCAGCTTACAGGTTGCAAACTCCACATGCCTCAGATATTCTCCATGTCCTTGCTGTTCCCTCTTCTCGTGCAAATCCCTCTCCACACATCTGCAAAGCTGGTTTTCTTTCTATTAATTCTCAGTGTTTTTTTGGCTTAAATTCTGTTGTCATATTAAAGCCTTAACTGGTTATCATATTTTAATTAATATCTCAATGGCATTTTCCATCTTCCTTTCCTGCTCTATCAATTTTCTCAGCACTGAACACCATTTATTCAGGGTATACAATGATTAGGTGAGTTATAGATTTCCCTTACTTTTTTTTTTTTCTTTTTTGCTTAAATTAGAAAACCTTGTACTCTATTACCTACCACCAAAAGTATCATCCAGTATATGGGGGCCTCTTATATGGCCAGCCAAGTAGGGAAAGAGATGATCGCATAGATGGTAGATGTAACATTCATTCCGCACATAGTAGATTTATCTGTGAATAAATATAGTTATCTTAAAACATTAAGTTACACAACAGAAGACAAAAGAATGTTCTCAATTTGTTCAAATATGAGCATTTCAATAACATCTATAAAGATAGTACTATTATAATATTAATATATATATTGGTCTTATAATAATCTCTCAAGAGAAGACATTTACTTGGACTTTAAAATTCTGATTTACTTGTTTAAAAACGTTTACACTGACAATTCTTAGTTATACGTCATACAACTATCTCAAGCAAGAGTAAAATATATGTCTCACCAAGAATGCTGCTGCTGCTAAGTCGCTTCAGTCGTGTCCGACTCTGTGCGACCCCATAGACGGCAGCCCACCAGGCTCCCCCGTCCCTGGGATTCCCCAGGCAAGAACACTGGAGTGGGTTGCCATTTCCTTCTCTGATGCATGAAAGTGAAAAGTGAAAGTGAAGTCACTCAGTCGTGTCTGACTCTTAGAAACCCCATGGACTGCAGCCCACCAGGCTCTTCCATCCATGGAGTTTTCCAGGCGAGAGTACTGGAGTGGGGTGCCATCGCCTTCTCCACTCACCAAGAATATCCTTAAATTAATGTATAAATGTGGAATCTAGAAAAAGGGTACTGATGAGCCTATTTGTAAAGCAGAAATAGAGACACAGAGTAGAGAATAACCATACGGACCCCAAAGGCGGCTAAAAGGGAGTTGGACGAATCGGGAAATTGGGATTGACACACGTGTGCTACGAGGTGCAGGGCAGACAGCTGCTGAGAACCTACCGGAGAGCACAAGGGATTCTGCCCAGTGCTCGGCGCTAACCTAAATGGGGAGGAGATTCAAAGAAAGAGAAAATGTAAATATACAGTGTGGCTAATTCACTTTGCTGTAGAGCAGAAAATAACAGTCAAGCAACTCTACTCCAATGTTTTTAGAGAATATACTTAAATTTTATATTTAAGAATTATAGAAGTAATGGACTTTTTGCTGCATTATGATGTGAAATAGAAATTTGATAACTACAAAATATTGGTTTTAAAATATAATATACAACTCACTATAGTATTATGAAATCTAAGCTAGTTCATCAGGTATTCCCAATCCCTTCGTGTAATCAAATATGTTTTTAGTTCATCTAAAAGAGCTCACTATTTTTACACGGTTTTTGCCCCACAGGAACATGATGACTCTATATACCCACCTTGCTGACACCTGAGGTGAAAAATCAAGGCTCCGTTTTGCCCATTCATTTGTCTTTAAATGCCAATTGCCTTCAAGCCCAGGGACAGAAAAATAGATTCAAAAATTAAAGAATTTAGCTTTTGATACTCAAAGAGAAATCTGGTTTTGGAAACCATATATGAAACAATGGCCACTTTCGATGTCTGTTCATGCTGGTAATACTGGTGTGCTCATCGTACTTTTCATCTTGTGTATGTTGGGACATATTCACAACATGCAGTCAAAACCAAGAAAGTTACAGGGAGACCTGGCAAAACAAGTGAAGAAGAAGGCTTAGTGTCATCATCCTCGTGCTTTCAGTCACTGTTTTGACCATTCTGTATGTTCTTGAAACATTGTCAAGTATGTTACTAGTTAGAATATACAGGCTCACATTCAGGGTCAAAGCTGCTGTTCAGTCTCCAAAAACCACACACATATGCAACATGATATTTTGATGTACATTATTTTAAGAAGTTAAAACTATTGACTAGAATAATGTTGTTGTGTAACATAACCATGGCACTAGAAAAGAAGCAATACGTATGTGAAATCTGCCTTCACTGTTGTATATGAGCCATATTTCTATATTCTTACTTCATAATTTATACAAATTTATACATAATATATGCTATTTAAAGGGAAGGCCATGAACAGCTGGGTGACTGTTTAATATACTAATAGAAACCTGAGGCCTTGAATGGGAATGAATGACTTATTGCGAAGAATTTTAATGGCAATTACATTCCACAATTACAGATGGAAATTGGACTACATTCCTACAAACCAGAAATGTCGTTGTTCTTAAGTCACTAAGTCGTGCATGACTCTCCTCGACTCCATGGACTGCAGCGCCCCAGGCTCCTCCATCCTCCGTTATCTCCTGGAGTTTGCTCGCATTCACGTCCATTGGGTCCGTGGTGTTATCTAACCATTTCATCCTCGGCTACCCCTTTTTCCTTTTGCATTGAATCTTTCCCAGCATCATGGATTTTTCCAGTGAGTCAGCTCTTTCCAACAGGTGGCTAAAAGTATTGAACCTTCGGTTTCAGTAAAGATTGAATACTTCTTCCAATGAAAATTTGGGGTTGATTTTCTTTAGAATTGATTGGTTTGATCTCCTTGCCGTTCAAAGGAATTTCAAGAGTCTTCTCCAGCACCACAATTCTAAAATATCAATTCTTCAGAGATCATTCTTCATTATGGTCCAACTCTCACATTCATACATGACTACTGGGAAAACCATAGCTCTGACTTTATGGCTGTTTGTTGGCAAAGTGATGTCTCTGCATTTCAATATGCTGCCTAGGTTTGTCATAGCTTTTATTCCAAGAAGCAAGTGTCTTCTAATTTCATGGCTGAAGTCACCATCTGCAGTGATTTTGGAGCCCAAGAAAATAAAGTCTGTCACTGCTTCCACCTTTTTCCCCTCTATTTGCCATGAAGTGATGGGACCGGATGCTGTGATCTTAGTTTTCTGAATGCTGAGTTTTAGGCCAACTTTTTCACTCTCCTCTTTCATTTTCACCAAGAAGCTCTTTAGTTCCTATTCACTTTCCACCATTAGTTTGGCATCATCTGCATATCTGAAGTTGTTGATATTTCTCTGAGCAATCTTGATTTCAGCTTTCTCGTATAGTTCTGTTAGTTCCTTACCATTTCTCTCCTTTATCATGCCCATCCTTGCATGAAATGTTGCCTTGATATTCCAAGTTTTCCTGAAGAGATCTCCAGTCTTTCCCATTCCATTGTTTTCCTCTATTTCTTTGCATTGTTCTTTTAAAGAAGTCCCCATCTCTCTTTGCTCTTCTCCAGACCTCTGCACTTAGGGGTATGTCATTCCCATTCTCCCTTGCCTTTCACTTCTTCTCTTTCCTTAGCTATTGTATAGTCTCCTCAGACAATTATTTTGCCCTCTTGCTCTTTTTTTCTCTTTGGGGTGATTTTGGTCACTGCCTCCTGCACAGCATTAGGAACCTCCATCCATAGTTCTTCAGGCACTCTGTCTACCAGATCTAATCCCTTGAATCTATTTGTCACTTCCACTGTATAATCGTAAGGGTTTGATTTAGGTCATACCTGAATGGCCTAGTGGTTTTCCCTACTTTATTCAACTTAAACCTGAGTTTTTCAATAAGGAGCTCATGATTTGAGCCATAGTCAGTTCCAGGCTTTGTCTTTGCTGACTGTATAGGACTTCTCCATCTTCGACTGCAAAGACCAAAATTGATCTGATTTCAATATTGACCATGTGGTGATGGCCACATGCAGAGTCATCTCTTGGGTTGTTGGAAAATTGTGGTTGACAACACTCTACTAGTCTTTGCCGTCCTTCATTTTGTACTCCAAGCCCAAACTTACCTGTTAATCCAGGTATCTCTTGACTTCCTAATTTTATATTCTAATCCACTGTGATGAAAAGGACTGTTTTGTTTTGTTTTGTTTTCTTTTGGTGTTAGTTCTAAAAAGTGTTGTAGGTCTTCATAGAACCAATCAACTTCAGCTTCTTCAGCATCAGTGGTTGGGCCATGGACTTGGATTACTGTGATGTTGAATGGTTTGCCTTGGTAAGGAAACAAGATTATTCTGTCGTTTTGAGATTTCACACAAGTACTGCATTTTGGACTCTTCTGTTGACTAGAAGAGCTACTCCATTTCTAAGCGATTCTTGCCCACAGTAGTAAATATAATGATCATCTGAATTAAGTTTGTCCATTTCCATTTATTTCACTGATTGCTAAGAGGTTCGGTCTTGCCATCTCCTGCTTGACCACATTCAGTTTGCCTTAATTCATGGGTCTAACATTTTGGGATCTGAAGTTCTTTATAGCATCAGACTTTAGTTTCATCACCAGACACCTTCAAAAGTCTGCCATTTCTGCTTTAAGCCAGTGGCTTCATTCTTTCCTGAGCTATTGCTAATTGCCCTCCACTCTTCCCCAGTAACATATCAGACACCTTCTGACCTGGGGGTTCATCTTCAAGTTACTTTTTTTTTTTTTTTTGTCCTTTTCATACTGTCCATGAGCTTCCTCAAGCAAGAATACTGGAGCGGGTCACCAGTTCCTTCTCAAGTAGGCCACATTTTCTCAGAACTCTCCACCATGACCTGTCATCCTTGTGTGTCCTGGCATGGCATGGCTCATAGCTTCACCAAGTTACAAAAGCCCATTCACCTGACAAGGTCGTGATCCATGAAGGGGACAAAGCTATTGTAAAGTGCAAAGTTTCCAGACTTCCAAAGTTGGACTTCCGAATTTACCCATGGAGTTATTCTTACTAGAAATCTAACTCCTTTGCCTACAGGAAAAATAGATTGACTAAAATCTAAGACCAATAGGCTTAACCTCTACTTGAAAAAACAAAAAACAAAAAACTCCTTTGAATCTTTTAACGTTCAGTTCAGTTCAGTCGCTCAGTCTTGTCCGACTCTTTGCAACCCCATGGACTGCAGCACGCCAGGCTTCCCTGTCCATCACCAACTCCCGGAGCTTCCTCAAACTCATGTCCATTGAGTCGGTGATGCCATCCAACCATCTCATCCTCTGTTGTCCGCTTCTCCTCCTACCCTCAATCTTTCCCAGCATCAGAGTCTTTACCAAGGAGTCAGTTCTTCATATCAGGTGGCCAAAGTATTGCAGTTTCAGCCTCAGCATCAGTCCTTCCAATGAACATTCATGACTGTTTTCATTTAGGATTGATTGGTTTGATCTCCTTGCAGTCCAAGGGAGTCTCAAGAGTCTTCTCTAACACCACAGTTCAAAAGCCTCAATTCTTCAGTGTTCAGCTTTCTTCACAGTTCAACTTTCACATCCATACATGACTACTGGACAAACCATAGCCTTGACTAGACAGACCTTTGTTGGCAAAGTCTCTGTTTTTTAATATTCTGTCTAGATTGGTCATAACTTTCCTTCCAAGGAGTAAGTGTCTTTTAATTTCATGGCTGCAATCACCATCTGCAGAGATTTTGGAGCTCCCCAAAATAAAGTCTGCCACTGTTTCCATTGTTTCCCCATCCATTTGCCATGAAGTGATGGGACTGGATGTCATGATCTTAGTTTTCAGAATGTAGAGCTTTAAACCAGCTTTTTAACTCTCCACTTTCACTTTCATCAAGAGGCTCTTTAGTTCTTCACTTTCTGCCGTAAGCATGGTGTCATCTGTGTGTCTGAGGTTGTTGATTTTAACCATTACCTTAGCCCATTTTCACTGAACTGCATGATGACAGTAAGCTGTCAAATCTGACCACTATGTCTTAACAGATAGCACCCTGTCCTCTGAAAATAATTACCATTAAATAAGTACTTTGATTATAGGTAAAGTGGTATAAAAATATCAATAATAAAATGGGGAAAATATTAATCATAGCTAAATATAACTATTCATCATGATAACTGTACAGAGTTTCTGTTTATTGGGACCAGTAAAACATACTGTCTTCATGAAAACATAAGAAGAGCATGTGTGATATCAGAAATCTGGTAGGAGTTTAGGAAGGAAAAGCCTTCTGCTTTCACCGAGCATCTGCTGTGCGCTAGTACACATTTCAAACACTCTCTCATGAGAGCCTCACGACAAATCAGAAATAATTGATGGCACTGTATTATACTAATTAGATAAATGAGACTTTGGTTAAATATTTTTTCAAATGTATCTGAGCCATTTAACCTTCTGTAGTAGAACACTAATTGTTGTTAAAATAGAAATGTTCAGTTTTAGTGTTTTTTATCTTTAGGAGAGAGTAAGTTTTAGCTCAGTTATCAGCATCTCACCATAACTCCAATGTATTTTTAAAAGAAAATGGGGACTTAACCATGACTTAATTTGGAATAAACACTATTATCTCAGATTTCCTCTCCAAGGAGAGCAGAGGATCGGTTATTCCTCTTGCTTAACAAGTTATAAATAATATCTCATTATGCATTGTAGTTTTATCTTCAATAATTTTGTTTTAAGAGAGAAAATTTCCAGTGCAGCATAGTATAGACTTTGGAATATACTTCTTTTTTAATCTATGTTTTCATTATGTTTTTACTAAAAACATAAATTTTGTTTTAAGTATTGAATGAATAAAATCATAACAGTAAAATAAAAATATATTCTGCTAAGTCCTTTTATATTTCAGTATAGTTTAAAAACACCTATTAATTCAGTGGTAATTTGTTTTAAAACTTACAGTACATTGCACTAGACTAAGTCCTTTGGATTGTTGGTTTTCCAGTAATTAAATATTAGTTTTTTAGTTCTAATACAGGTACATATATCCATTCATCTATTTCTCATGTTTCTAAAGAATGAAAACCAAGTACAAAAATTAAAACTTTGTACAAAACTCACCATATAACATTAACCATCTTGACACAGAATTCTACATTTCTGTAAGAATGCTCGGTTTTGCTCTCTTGACTCTCAGAGCAAACTTTTAATTTAGTACAGTCTCCTTCCATTAAAAACATTTATTACTTGTATGTGTGTCCTGATCTAGAATAAAGGCTTCATCCGTATAAAGACTTTCTTACATATCTTTGTGTCACTAAATTGTATGCTTTCTAGTCACCTTGCAGGTGCTTGAGAAATACGTGTTGCAAGAATCAATGAATGGTTTTAATATTGTGACTTAAATTCTGTATAAAAATTATGGCCTAGAAAAGTACAGCTAAGGAAACTAAGCATAAGGCCACAGTGACACAGAGTTCTGAGATTATGAGGCCCGGGGAGCAGACTCACTGTGACTTTGGGGGCAGCATTACTTTCCTTCTGCATCTTTGTCTTGTTCTTGAGCTGCCTTCATGCCACCTTTAAAAAACACCGGGCAAGACAACGTGTAGGAATCCTTATTCTTCATCACTTACTTATTAACAGTAATGCTCTGAGATCCATTCCCCTGGCTGCTTACTATGAGGGAGAATCCACTCCTTTCTGCTCTGTCATAGAGTATAATATACTGTTCTGCATTAACCCCACATTGACGTTATTAAGGAAAGTTCTATTCACTCTACTTCTAAGTTGCAAAGTGGAATTCTAAGAATTCAAGAATATCCTGAAGTGTTGTGATAAAGCATCTTCACAGAGCTGTTAAATATGCAATGTGCAATGATTCAAAATCAAGGAAGAGCCAGTCTCGCCCATGTATTTGTCAGACAAGTTCGCATGCAGAGAGATTAAGTAATGTATTATGTAAGTACTCTATTAACATGGTAAGTTCTTTCTAGTCTTTGCTTCATTGTTTTATTCCAATAAATTCCAAATAAAAGAACCAAATTCCAGTTGGTTCTTTTTACTGAGGTAATCTCTACTGTTTTAGTCAATCTCAAAATGATACTTATTATCTTTTGACCTTCTTAAGGTTTTCATTAGATAGCAATTTGCTATATAATTTGCCTAATATTGTATTATATACCTTAGATAATGTTTTTTAATATTTTTTTTCTTCTATGTACAGAGAAACAAGATACTGATAGAAAGTTTGTTAAGAAAGTGGCACCCCAGGGTGAAGAATCAGCTCAAATCAATAAACTCAGCAATACTTCTACATCTTGAAATTGAGTTTCCTGTGGTGTATTTATCCATCAGTTGTCTGCAGTAAAATCAAGCTCCTTGGAAAAATCAAGTGCCTTGAACATTTATGTAGTTTTTCAAACTCTGATAAGTTTCATCATTTTTGGAATTGAGTTATTACTGGTCATATTTGGAAAAAGAATCAAGCCAGGAACAAAAATCCAAGAGATCATCCATTGCAAGGATTTATTGAAGGTTGAGAATATGCTTATTCATATCCAAAGAAATTTATATCACTTTTAAAAAACCACATTGTTCAAATTTTTATATTGCATATTTAATACTCATCAATATTTCTTTGGGCTCCCCAAGTGATACAGTGGTAAAAAATCACCTGCTGATATAGGAGACACAGGTTTGGTCCCTGGGTAGGACATGGTTACCTACTCCAGTATTCTTGCCTGGAAAATTCCATACACAGAAGAGCCTGGTGAGCAACAGTCCATGGGATTGCAAAGAGTTGAACACGACTAAGGGACTGAGCACACTTGCACACGCAGCTGAGGGAAATACAGAAACACTTCTAGAATATAAGGATGTGATAGCAAGAAATAAGAATAATGGGATTTTAAGGAAACGTCTCCACCCTGCTTAGCAGAACAAAGAAGACGTGGGCAAGTAGACAAAAGATAGGAAAGAAAAGACAAAAATAATAAATAACAAGGATTCACACAGAGGTTGTAGAGGAAAGACAGATTTCAAATAACCTATCAGGAAGGAGTTACACCCACTGAGAACCCAGAGACGGTGGTGAGGGTATTAAAACACAAAGAGTTTCTAGTGTGAAAGAATTATTTCCACACTGACCTCTTGTTGATGTAATACAATTTGAAAATTTCCACACTGACCCTCTTGTTGATGTAATACAATTTGAAAGAAGCAGTGTAAACATACAGTAAAGTAAAATTCTGTACGTTATTATTCCTCAAGTGTGCCTGATTAGTAAGGTTGTTAAATAATGGACAGTACTACCCTCTCTCCTGAGAGCATGAACATGTGATATGAAAATCAGCTGGTTCACTAATCAGAATATGCAATAGTCAAGAACTACATTTTTCATTATATAGATGACAAAATTAAAGCATAGTCAAACTTGTAAGAAGGCAGTTAATTAGAAGAATAGGAGGTTGAACCCACCGCTGGCTCTAGGGCAGTGTTTCGCAGATTTTTGTGTGTATTAGAAGAATAGGAGATTGAACTCATCGCTGGCTCTAGGGTGGTGTTTCGCAGATTTTTGTGTCTATATGTGTTTGTCTTCACCACACTGAGCTTTGTGAGAACAGGAATTGTTATTTTATTAGTTTCCTGGGACTGCAGCAACAATTTAACACAGATGTGGTAGCTGAAAACTACTGAAAATTATTCTCTAAACAGCTCTGGAGTCCAAAGGACAAAATCAAGGCATCAGCAGGGCCTGCTTCTCCCGACATAGCCAAGGAGAGAATCCTTGGCTGAGACTGAAAGTTCCTTGCCGTTTGGGCTTTTGATGAATACACGTGCTCCTTGGTTTATGATTGCATAACTCCAATTTCTCCTTCCCCTTCCTTCCTTCCTTCCTTCCTTCCACCTCCTTTATCACTTTCTCTTCTCTGTGTGTCTAATTTCCTTCTTTCTTCCTTAGAGAGTCATTTGACGTTGCGTTCTGGATAATCCAGAAAAGTCTCATCTGGAGACCCTTAACTTAATTACATATGTCAAGTCTCTTTTTTCCAAATATGGTTACATGTATAAATTCTGGGAGTTAAACCTGAACCTAATTTTCTGGAATGCCAACACTCAATCTACTACATTTGGGTATGGCAAGAATTGTGCATTATTTACCTTTATGAGTACAAGTGGAACAGCACATAATAAACTCAAATTCTCCTTGAAATTTAACAAATGAGAAATGTCTATTTAATCAAACTGGTGTCATATTACTGGCTTAGAATAACTGTAACTTCAATGCCACACGTATTTTTATATCAATAAGAAGGGACCATAGCAACTTGACTTTTATTTTAACACTTCTTAAGACAATGTATAAAAATGACTATATAAAAATGTAGAAAATTTGCAGATTCAAGAGCTGTTTTTCATTTGATTTAATAATGAACACTGTGAAGTCATTTGGTTTGGATAAAGAAAATCTTAGATTTAATAATGGTGGAAAGTAATATTGTTATCATCATCATTAGAAGTAGTAGTAATAATAGCTCTTTAATCTTTAGATAGGAAGAGACTTTGTGAACATAGCACTGAAATACTATCACAGAAGTGGAGACGCCTTCAGCACACCATTCTCAGTCCTCCGGAAATGAAGCTGGGAGTTTTATGACTTATTTTTGGCCAGTGAAATGTGAAACATAAGTCACTTCCAAATATGGGCTTGAAAAAAAGATTTCCAGTATTCCAGGCCTCTCTTTCTCTTTCCCAAAACTTCACAATTATGAATTCCACAATCCACAGCTAAATTAGGGAAAGAGTACAGGGTTCCAACACAATTTTTAGACTTACAGAGGGACATTTAAGGAGTGCTGATTCATATTCATCTGCTTGGGATGTAAATGAAAAAATTTTTTTTGCCTTATTTTAAGCTCCTGAGATACTGAGATTTTATTATTATTACATATAACCTCAGTTCAGTTCAGTTCAGTTGCTTAATCATCTCGGACTCTTTGGGAGCCTATGGACCCCAGCACGCCAGGCCTCCCTGTCCATCACCAATTCCCAGAGTTTACTCAGTGTCAGACTTTATTTTGGGGAGCTCCAAAGTCACTGCAGATAGTGATTGCAGCCATGAAATTAAAAGATGCTTACTTCTTGGAAGGAAAGTTATGACCAACCTAGGCAGCATATTCAAAAGCAGAGACATTACTTTGCCAACAAAGGTCCGTCTAGTCAAGGCTATGGTTTTTCCAGTAGTCATGTATGGATGTGAGAGTTGGACTGTGAAGAAAGCTGAGCACCAAAGAATTGAGGCTTTTGAACTGTGGTGTTGGAGAAAAATCTTGAGAGTCGCTTGGACTGCAAGATCCAACCAGTCCATCCTAAAGGAGATCAGTCCTGGATGTTCATTGGAAGGACTGATGTTGAAGCTGAAACTCCAGTACTTTCGCCACTCCAATACTTTTCCCATCTTTTTGATGGAAAGAGTTGACTCATTGGAAAAGACCCTGATGCTGGGAGGGATTGGGGGCAGGAGGAGAAGGGGATGACAAAGGATGAGATGGTTGGATGGCATCACTGACTCGATGCACATGAGTTTGGGTGAACTCCAGGAGTTGGTGATGGACAGGGAGGCCTGGTGTGCTGCAGTCCATGAGGTCGCAAAGAGTTGGACACGACTGAGTTACTGAACTGAATTGAAATGAACTGAACAAATGTCTAATGGTTTAGGGATTCTTTGAAAAAAAAAAAAACACACAGTATATCACCTTGTCAAATTGACCACAAGTGGTCCCACAATAATTATGATCAAGTGTAAATTTAACATTTTAAAAATTTTTCCAAATTCTTTTATTTTCCTGCAAAAAGTTTCACCTGAACTTATTTTATATATTTATGGTTGGTTCTTTTTTTTTCTGATCACTTAGCTTAAATATCTTTTCCTTAAAGCATACTGCTCTCACCTCTTGCTCAAAGTAGTTCCAGCCAATATTAATCTCTTTTGTTCTTGTTTAGAAAATGTCATACTTTGTTTTTTTAGTTGCTTACATGTTCCCTTTTTCTTTTGTACTTGAATGTAAAATCCAAGAAGCTAGATACACCCCCATATAGTTCACTTTTGTATCCTTAAATGTAATATAGCATTCAACATATAATATATGCATAATAATTCTTTGAGGGAAAGGTAATTTATGGTAAATCAAACTTATAACACAGTTCATAAAACTCAGATAATTTCCTTATTTACTCTACTATTTATAAAGGTTTTCATCCAAACATCCTTTGCAGCAACTATTTGAATGAAAACACATCTTCATGCCTTATTTTTAATCAAACCTAGCAAAAATGTGCAGCATTTTTCTTGCTTGAGGTTAATTATTTAGCTAGTCATCGGACACTTTATTTTTATAAATTACCTCTAGATCTCCTCATTGCATTTTCAAGAAATGGGAAAGTTATAGCCTAACCTCACCAAAATTATCTGGGTTACCTTTTCTGTTTCTCCAATTTAAGAATACACTTTATCTTAGGTAGACCAAGATGGACCTGAAGGGTATTATGCAAGACATGGACATGTTAGACAATATATCTGGCTTCATCTGAATTTATATTAAAAACTAATGTCTACAAATACTATTTTGCTCTATACCAATTGAAAATCTGTTTTAATCCAAAGATTTTGAGCTTTTTACCTCAGGGTTTATTTTCATTGCTGATATAATTGACACTATATCAACATAAAGATATTAATATTTCATATAAATAACTTTATAAATCTAGATTTGTACAAGTGCATTTGTTCTGACTCATTATTTTAATGAGATAATAAACAAAGTAATGAAATAGTGAAATATTGTTTTATTGTTCATTGCAAAGATTAACATACTTTAAAAAATTAATTTATTAAAACAACCATATGCCTTCATAGCTTTAAAAAAGTAATTTAAATACCTGTTTGCAGAGGTAATAAAAAATACCTCAAGGAAGATTGTAGATTAACAACATTGAATTTCAAAACAAAAATTGGCTGCAAAGTGCTAAATCTTTAATCAAAATATGCTTCTTACAAAAGTTTGCTCTTATTAATACCAGTGAAGAAATAAAATATTACTTCATGCCAGAAAAGTAAATTGTATTCACAATTCAAAGGAAATGAAAATCAGGCAACACAGTTGCACAAGCATAATAGAAATTACTCAGGTGAATTCCAACAGTATCTGAAGACATGCAGACACTTGGATCCTTCAAAGAAACGTGCCTGCGATCATTAAAGGTTAGGACATGCTATGCATTCAGTCATGTTTTAAATGACCCAGACCATTTTGGACAAGTGTTTTCATATGTGAATTAGTCCTATTGGATATAGTTCATGCAGATTACTGCATAAAATATTTCCTTTTTTCTCTCCTGATTTAAAAAAAAAAAGTTTCAAAAGACAATCTTACCCTGTTTTCTTCATATCTCTTTAGTTAATGCTTGCTACTGAATTTTTCAGTGCTCATTTATGTTAACTTTTTTTTTCACTATAAAATAAAATGTCACCCAAATCACAAAAATATCATCCATTATTTAGGTGGTAACCCTTCAACTTAACTATATCTATTATTAATTTTCAGTATAAGGGGTTAGTATGCTTTTGGGTCTTCCTCGGTCGCTGAGACAGTAAAGAATCTGCCTGTAAAGTAGAAGACCTGGGTTCGATCCCTGGGTCAGGAAGATCCCCTGGAGAAAGGAATGGCTACCCATTCCAGTATTCCTTTAAAAGTTACTGAATACTTAAATTCAATGTACATATATAACAGACAAGATATAAAAGTTTGGGCTGCAATATGTTTTCAAACTCCCTTCATAAATAAACATATTTGGTAGCCACTAGAATCTACCCCTGGGTCCCAAAATAAAAGTTTCCAGAGTTATCAAGACGTTAACAATTATAACAAATGTATAATACTCATAATAAGGTACATATCAAATTTATCTTTATTGATTTTAAGCTATGAAATTTAAATCTATAGCAATCTTCTTATTCTGCAATGACACTACTGTGCATTTAATTGTTTAAAACAAAAACTACACTCACTTTTGATTAATTTCTTTCTTTATATATACTCATGTCTCCCACCAATAATTCTGGTTGACTTTAATCCAGAAATTTGCACCCAAACCTGAACACTTCTCACTATCTACACTTTCCCCACAGTTCAAAGTTAACACTGTCTTTCATTAGTAAAACCAAAAATATCCTCCTAACTGATTTCTCCACTTCCAAATTTATCACATTACAACCAGCTATCCACACAGAGGACAACATGATCATAAAATTTAAAAAAAGCAAAAGATCATTCACTGCGCTGGGCTTTGTTAGACTCTCAGTCTTGTCTGACTCTTTGCAACCCCATGGACGGCAGCATGCCAGGCTCTTCTGTCCATGGGGATTCTCCAGGCAAGAATACTGGAGTGGGTCGCCATGCCCTCCTCCAGGGGATCTCCTCAACCCAGAGATGAATCCAGGTCTCTTACATCACAGGCAGATTCTTTACCATCTGAGCCATCAGAGAAGCCCATGAATACTGTAGTGGGTAGCCTACCCCTTCTCCAGAGGATCTTCCCAACCCGGGAATTGAACCGGGGAAGATCATTCACTATTTTGATTAAAATATTTGAATAACTTGTTCTAAAACTTATAATCATTCAATCTTGTTTAATAAATACCCTACACGACTCAACATAACCTGGTGCCTACTCCTCTTTCCAGCCTAATTTCTTACTATTTCCCCTTTTTCAATCAAGGTCCCTGAAGAAGGAAATGGAAACCCACTGCATTGTCCTTTCCTGGGAAACCCCATGGAAAGAGGAGCCTGGCAGGCTTCAGTATGGGATGGCAGAGTCAGACAAGACTTAGTGATTAACAACAACAATCGAGGTGCTCCAACCTCATGTCTTCTTTCTGTTTCAGGAATACCACTGCCTTCGTACCTTTCGTTCCCTTCACCGCTGGAGCCGTTCTCCACTTTGCACAGTTCTTTTGTTATTTATATCTGATCTCAAAAGTCACCTCTTTCCAAAAGTTTTTCCTTACCATCTTTAAAATATCTCTAACAGCACTCAGCATATATACTCATCTTGCAAAGCCATTACTGCAGTCTGAAATATTTTTATTTTCATTTTTACTATGTCTTTCCTCCTCCATGAGGATAGAAGTCTTATATGGTTTACAGCTCTATTTCTAGAGCCTAGAAATTGTTGTGTTATAAGCAGTCAATAGCTGTTTAATGAATGAGTGAATATGTAAATGGAAATACACGCTAATGAGAATTTCTCTATAATTAGTAAACATAACTTGAAATACTTAGTGTCGTGGAAGTTTACTCATATACAGGCACATTTTGTGTCAATTCAGGTATATCTAGACACAACCTCCCTTTAATTCGAGAATCAGTAAATGTGTAACAGTATGTGTGGATATGCCCTTACCTTCACTTCTGCTTCAGCATACACACTGATTTTGCGGTGCAATTTATTGTGTTTCATGATGCTACTTTATGTCTTCTCCACCAGTCAAAACAATGTCAAATTCAATGACGGCATGTCACTAACAACCAGAGCCTCTACTTGCCTGCAGCTTTTTATTTTTAATAAACAGACTCTTTTGTTCTTAACAGCAATCAGGAGGAAACAATTGATAAAATAGGTCATATTTTAAAAGCTGAAAGGAAAGGGTGTGAATATTTCATTGAGGCACACTTATTTCCTGAATGGAAAATGAAGTGTGCAGTAGCTTACAATCTACGCTGATGCACGTTTCTGGACAACAATAAGGAAACTTAGCAAAGTGAATGCAAAGTGTAGGTTGATCCCCATGATGACTTATCGTCATATCACACAATCAAAGCTCCACACTGAAACTCCCCAAAAAATGCGACTGCATCATTTCCATTTCTAGTGTCTACTCATAAAGATGAGCATTAATATTTGACCCTAAGTTTCTGAGTTTGCCCTTTTAATTTCCTCCTTTGCAAAGTCTACTGACTGTTAGGCATTAGAAAGGACAAGAGTTTAACCAGCCAGACTCAGAAAAAATCATTGTCTTCACAGAAATGGGACAAAGTGGGAAGAGAAGAAAGAATTAGGGAGATGGGGCAAAATACAGGGTGCAAAATAGAAAGAAGGGATGAAAGTACAAAAGAAAATGTGATGATGAATCAAGTATTAGCTTGTGGCAATTAAAATTGCATGTTAAAGATATAACCACATTCTCTTCTTCAATTTTTCAAGTATTATTGGAAGAAAATTGATACAGAAAGCTTCATAAATATCATTTAATATTATTCAGTCAATAAAATTTTACTAAAAAGTATGTTGTTAAATTAATGTTCATGTATATCTACATATTGTATATAATAATATTAGACTGGACAGTCAGAAAAATGATCTGAGGAGATGCAATTTCAGCAGATATTTGAATTATAAGAAATTATAAACTAAGGAAAGATTAGAGAAGAAAAATTAAGCAAAGGTGATAAAACTTTTATTTTCATGAGGTACTCTGTAAGCTGCTTTAAAGAAAGAAAGAAAGAAAGTGAAGTCGTTCAGTCATATCCCCTTTGCTACCCCATGGACTGTAGCCCACCAGGCTCCTCTGTCCATAGGATTTTCCAGGCAAGAACACTGGAGTGGGTTGCCATTTCCTTCTCCAGAGGATCTTCGGGACCCAGGGATCGAACTCAGGTCTCGCACATTGTAGGCAGACACTTTACAATCTGAGCCATAAGGGACAGAATTCAAGTTGCTTTAAAACTAATCATATAATTTTAAAACATTTCTTATGTCATAGATGCTCATATTCTATTAATAATGTGAACAATATCAATCTGACCAAATATAAAATGAAACCAAACATTTTCGTAGTGAAATCACAAAGTAGAATTCTCGGTGTTAATAGAGAAGTCCGTATTAGTTTGATTGAGAATTGATTTTGTAAATCAACAACTGTCTCAGGGCTTCTCTGGGGGCCTCAGTCAGTAAGGAATGCACCTGCAATGCAGGAGACTGGGTTCAATTCCTAGTTGGGAAGATCCCCTGGAGGAGGGCAGGGCAACCCACTCCAGTATTCTTGCCTGGAGAATCCCCATGGACAGAGGAGCCTGGTGGGCTACAGTCCATGGGGCTGCAGAGTGAGACAGGACTGAGTAACTAAGAATACAGCACAAAAAGCTTTAGGAACAATAATAAACTCAACGTGAAAAAATTATCATAAGCAGCAACGTAACAGATATTATTTTACTAACATGAAGATCTGTGTAAACTGATCACAGAAAGTGGCTGTAAACTTTTTTCTTAAGTGTTAGTCTCTCAGCTGTGTCCAACTCTTTGGGACCCCCATGGATGGTAGCCTGCCATGCTCCTCTGTCCATGGGATTCTTCAGGCAAAAATACTGGAGTGTATAGCCATTCTCTTCTCCAGGAGATCTTCCCAACCCAGGGATTGAACCCTGGTCTCCTGCATTGCAGGCAGATTCTTTACTTTGTGAGCCAGCAGTTGTTATTCAGTCTATAAATCATGTCCAACTCTTTTGCAATCCCATGAACTGCAGCAAGCCAGACTTCTCTGTCCTTCACTATCTCCCAGAGTTTGTTGAAAATCATTTCCCATTGAGTTGGTGATGCCATCTGACCATTTCATCCTCTGTTGCCCCCTTCTCCTCCTGCCTTCAATCTTTCCCAGAATCAGGGTCTTTTCCAATGAGTCGACTCTTCACATCAGGTAACCAAAGTATTGGAGCTTCAGTTTCAGCATCAGTCCTTCCAATGAACACCCAGGACTGATTTCCTTTAGGATGGACTGGTTGGATCTCCTTGCAGTTCAAGGGACTCCCAAGAGTCTTCTTCAACACCACAGTTCAAAAGCATCAATTCTTCAGTGCTTACTTAGCCTTCTTTATGGTCCAACTTTCACATCTGTACATGACTACTGGAAAAACCATAGCTTTGACTATATTGACCATTGTCAGCAGTGATATCTCTATTTTTTAATATACTGTCTAGGTTTGTCATAACTTTTCTTCCAAAAGACAAATGTCTTTTAATTTCATGGCTGCAGTCATGATCCACAGTGATTTTGGAGCCCAGGAAAATAAAATCTGTCCCTGAGCCTCCAGGGAAGCCAAAAATTTTTTCTATCACTTAATTAAATTAGAAAATAGAAAAATTCCTCATATTTTGCAAGTTAGTAAATATACTATTAACACAGATAAAATAAGCAATAATAATAGAAATATAAAAACTCTTAAAATGATCATCCTCATACATCATATCAAAAATAATAAAATGAAATTAAAATGCAAATACAAAATTGAAAAAGTAAAGAATCATAAGTAGCTCTTTGAAAGACTGACATTTAAATTTTTGAAGAGATCATTTAACAAAGAAAGGGAGAAAGCACAAAAAAATGAATTCTACAAGAAAATACATACATATATACAGATGTCACAGAGATAAAATGACAATGCAAACAGTGAAATCAAACTGTTTATATAATCTTAAATCATAAAAATAGATAAATTGATAGAAAAAAATATACAGATAAGTCACTAGAACATAAATAGAAAACAAATGTGGTCCAAAAATTACATTAGCCAGTCTTTGTAACTGAGTCTTTTGAAATTATTTTGCACTGGAGTATACTTGCTTTCAATGTTGTGTTAGTTTCTACTGGACAGCAGAGAATCAGCCACACATATCCAGGTAGACATTCTTTTCTGGATATCCTTCCCATTTAGGTCACCACAGTACACTAAGTAGAGTTTCCTGGGCTATACGGCAGGTTCTCATTAGCTATCTATTTTATACGTAGTATTAATTGTGGTGAATGTTAAGTCGTTTCAGTCGTGTCCAACTCTGTGTGACCCCCTGGGCTGTAGACCACCAGGCTCCTCCCTCCGTGGGATTCTCCAGGCAAGAATACTGGAATGTGTTGCCATGCCCGTCTCCAGGGCATCTTCCCCACCCAGGGACTGAACCCACCTCTCTTACGTTTCCTGCATTGGCAGGCGGGTTATTTACCAAGAGCGCCACTTGGGAAGACCTGTATCAAGAGTGGTAAATAAGTCTTAATAACTGAAATTACTATCTTAAAGATGCTACAGCAAAAATGCCTCAGGCTCCTGGTCAGTCAAACTTTACTTCATATTCTACCTTTGCAAGTTTTCTAAATGCATATGATTTTAGTTAAATTATGGCACATTTCTGTACCCAGTTTTTCCAGTCCTCAGAATGTGGATAACATAAATATTTCACAGGGTAACTGTTAGCTAAAATGAGGTAATACAAACAAAAGGACAGAACATGTATATTAAAGTCCACATCTCCTCCTTCACACACTATTCATACAAGGAATTATATACAGAAAGACTTTCAAAGATATTTTATATATAAAAAGGAAAATTGACTTTAAAATGAGAAAGTAATAAGCTTGATTATGAGGTCCTTTCAGTTAGGTTTTCATTAGCTGGGCAAACTTGCATAATTTAATTTTCTTCTCTCAGGCTCAGTCTTATCATCTTCAGGAGAACAGCTACAAAATGAAACCTGAAGACTCCTTTCAAAATTCAGTGATCAGCTTCATCTCAGAAGGAGATGAAAATCTGTAAGTTTATCAGAAGAAAACCACTAACTGAGAAAACTGCTATGTTTCACTAGGCTAAATAGTCAGTCTTTGGCCATCCTGTCTATTTATTTATTTTAGTTAGAGATAATAATTGATACGGTATGGTAATACTAAATTAGAAAATGCATATATGTATAAGTGAGCACTAAATTATTCCTAGTAACTAAGATTCCCAGTTTATACCAGATTGGCTAGGCTGAGTATGGCGGAAACTCCTAAGTTTGGAAATACTGATGCCTGGTCTGGCCCACGTGTTGGCATCACCACTTTCTAGTTTTGGAATCTTTAAGAAGCAATTTTACTTCCTTAAGCCTGTTTCCTCAAATAGAAAATAAACTATAAAATAAACTACTTTAGGTTATTTTCAGAAACAAATGCAGTAGTGTTGTAAAACAACTAGCTTAGTGTTTAGAGTATTTGAAAAAGCATCAGGGGAGCGAACTTCTGCTCAGTATCATTATTAACACTGTAATTACCAGTTAGTAAATCTTTCCTTCCTTTAGTATCTTGGAGAATCTGTACTGAATGAAAATTCACATTGCATTCTAAGTTAAGGTATACGGAATGAGTAAAAGTGCTTTATTATGTCCTCGTCTATGTTCGTATCTGCATCCTAAATTATATTTGTATCTATTTATTATAGATAGTGATGGAGTGATTCCTTGGACATTTAGTATATTCTAGACACTATGCTTGTCTTCCCTGGTTGGCTCAGATGGTAAAGCATCTGCCTACAATGCGGAAAATCTGGGTTCGATCCCTGGGTCTGGAAGATTCCTTGGAGAAGGAAATGACAACCCAGTCCAGTATTCTTGCCTGGAAAATTCCATAGACTGAGGAGCCTGGTAGGCTACAGTCCATGGGGTTGCAAAGAGTTGGACACGACCGAGCAACTTCACTTCAGACACTATGCTAAAGAGGCAATGTTTCCACTGTGAAGGGCATTGCATTATGAGAAATAAAGTTCTTTGATAAACTCTAGCTTAATAAAATATGATATTATCAGAAGAAAAATAAAACGTGACCTCTATTTCCAGAGGGAAGTGCATTATACACTCTGATCTTCCCAGAATCGTACCCTCTAATCTCAAAAGTCCAAGGAACACAGTTGGAATAACATTGAAAAATTATCTTGATTTTTAGATAGGTCACCATGGAGCGAAACTTTAAATGTGTAGCACGGCTACTTATGAAAGAGTTAAAATGAAATAGAGGTTTCTTTCTCTTGTGCTTATGTTCTTTTCATCACATTTTGCATCTATTCAAGTGTTGGCCTCAAGAGAACTCATAAGCACCTACCCAGCATTGTGTCATTATTCTGAACCTCTTGTCTTTCTATTTGTTCTAGTGGTCTATCATTATCTTTCATAGTCCATTTATTATTTATATTTTCAAAAGTTAACTTGGGGAAGAAATTCTAGATATGCAGCCCGGAACACATAAATGTAATTCCTCTGAATTCATTCCCTCCATGCAGTACAATGACCACCATGCCAGATAAGTTGGAAGAGCTTAAGTCTTACCCAAAAGCTGCTCTGTTACACGGAAATATTTGGTAGTTTTGCAGAATCAAATGTGCCCCTTAACTCTTGCAAGGAAGACCTACAGTAAGAAAAAAGGAGCAACCACAGTTTCCACCTCTCTAGATCTCCAGTGTTCTCAGTTCCCCTCTGGCTTCCCATATCCTTCTGGCAGCAATTTCTGCTTAAGCACTCATGACCAAGGAAGGGTAGAAGTGCTCACACTTTCCACGTTGCACAGACATTATGCTCTCTGTGGGCTAAATCCATCCTTGTAATGTTTACTTCAAGATGTTTCTTTGAAAAGCACCTAGGAATTTTTTCAGTCTTTGATTACAATGGTGTGTGTGTGTGTTAGTCGCTTAGTCGTGTCTGACTCTTTGCGACCCCGTGAACTGTTGCTCGCCAAGCTCCTCTGTCCATGGAATTCTCCAGGCAAGAATACAGGAGAGGTTGTCATTTCCTTCTCCAGGGGATCTTCCCGACCCAGGGATGGAACCTGGGTCTCCTGCATTGCAGCAAGATTCTTTAGCATCTGAGCCACCAGGGAAGCCTGGTTACAATATTATCTGTTTAGAAAACAATCAAATTTCCTGGGGTTTTTACTTAGAGAGTGTGCATCTAGATGAGTACTGAATAATGAAAACTCATAAATGTCTCTAGACAACTCAGCTAGTTTTCCTCATCAATCAGAAAGACATATTGTTCTGTGGCAGTGAGGCCAGTAAGAGCCACCAAGGATAACAACTTCAGTAATAGGATCAATAATCCTTGCTGTGCAAACCCTTTCCAATTAAAACAAAAAATACATCCACTGGAAACACATTGATAATGACATTGAAGAGAAGGTTTTCAAAAGTTTTTAGAAGTCAATTATTGTTCTAATTTGGAAAAAGATTTTTTAAACTACCAACTATAGTACTGTAAAAAATCACATTTTATCTAAACAAATCCGTAAACTGGCAATGGAGATCACTTATTATGGAAAAAGGTAGAATATTTATTAGCTGAAATATTGGACAAAATGGGAAATATTATAAAAGGAAAACTTAAAGATCTAAAATCTCTTAAATTCAAAGTCATCACATATTGAATATTTTCAGTGAATTATGTATCAACTAGAAACACTTCATTTAAATACCTGAAGTGATTCAACTGAAAGAATCAACATATATTGAAGTCCATGGCAAGGTAAAGGATATTTAAAACATCAGCTTTGTTTTTGAGCCACTGTATATGCCTTTCAGAAGTTATCAAAAGAAAAAATGTTGAAGAAAGAGAAGAATTTATATTTATTTACACAGAACTACAACAATGCTTGTCTATGTAAAAGAAAATAACAAATTTAGAATGTATCTATTATGCATAACATAGTCATCAGAATTTAAGATGTTTTATTAAAAACAAGTTAATATTTATTTATTTAGTATTTATATGTTCATTGCCCATTTCCTACTCCAGGTTGCAAAAAGTCGGACACGACTGAGCAACTGAACTGAACCGAACTGAAGTACTATATCCAAGACGACACTAATGGTTAACAGATAGAAAAGTGAAAGTGAAGGTCGCTCAGTCGTCCGACGCTTTGTGACCCTAGGAACTGTGGCCAGCCAGACTCCTCAGTCCCTGGGATTCTCCAGACAAGAATACTGAAGTGGGCTGCCACTCCCTTCTCCAGGGGATCTTCCCGATGCAGGGATCGAACCTAGACCTTGTGCACCGCAGGCAGATTTTTACCACCTGAGCCACCAGGGAAGGGATTCAAAGCAACCTCTGACGACAGGTCAATGTTACCTCTAGATTTAAGCTCCTTATTCTGTTTCTTGATTGGCTCCTAAGTTTATATTTGCCCAAACATTCCCTTTGAAACCAAGATGGTGGTGCTCAGTCACTCATCTGTGTCCAGCTCTTTGCAACCACATGGACTCTAGCCCTCCAGGTTCCTCTGTCCATGGAATTTTCCAGACAAGAATACTGGAGTGGGTAGCCATTCGCTACTCCAGGGGATCTTCCCAACACAGTGTAAAACCAAGATACATATATCCGAATGCAGTCAATCCTAAAGGAAATCATCCCTGAATATTCATTGGAAGGACAGATGCTGAAGCTGAAGCTCCAACACTTTCACCACCTGATGCAAACAGCTGACTCATTGGTCAGACCCTGAAGCTGAGAAACATTGAAGACGAAAGGAGAAGAGGGTGGCAGAGGATGAGATGGTTTGAAAGCATCACTGATTCAGTGGATGTGAACTTGGGCAAACTCTTTAAGATAGTGAGGGGCAGGGAGGACTGGCATGCTGCAGTCCATGGGGTTGCAAAGAGTCAGACACTTCTTAGTGACTGAACAACAACAACAAAAATATCAATATTTGGTAAAGAGTATCAAAGAGCATTCAGTTAGGCAGTGTTTAAGGGTGTATTTATAAATAACTACTGGGAAAACTGGATAAGGAAATGGCAGCCCACTCCAGTATTCTTGCCTGGAGCATCTCATGGACAGAGGTGAGCTACAGTCCATAGGGTTTCAAAGAGTCAAGACATGACTGAACGACTGAGCAGGCATGCACTGGGAATGCTGGTTAAAGATTCGCCTCCAAAACTTTGGGATTATGCTGAACAAGGTATTTAAAGTTAATAATATATTTGTTTTAATCTGGAAAATAGGACTGTAAATTGCATCTATCTCATAAAATTAAAATGGCTAAAATAGATTAATGTCTGAAAAACTAGAAGAAGTTCTTTTAAGCTTTGAAGAGAGAGCGAGATAGTGGAGCAGAGGGTGGCGAAGAGGAAGCGGAGGAGAAGGAGGAGCTGGTATCACCCTGGGCTTGCTCTCCAACACGGCGTCTGCTGCCCACTCCAAGTCTACCTGCCCCCTGGTATTGCCCTTCTCTCCTTGCCCAGTGTTTTTTCTCTCCTACCATAAATGGGCTGGGACCGTGACAGAATTCTACTTTTTTTTTTCAATTCTTTTTCTTTCCCTAAAAAGTAGCCTTGGATTTGATCGGGGAGAAGATAAATCTTTGGAGCAAGTAGAAATTGCACAACAGGAGGCTGTCAACAAATATGTTATAGAAAGCCCGCGAAGAAAACACTGTCTCTCAGATTGGAAATTTCACTAGGCTTTCTCCTCTGCTGTGATCAACGCAGCGGGAGACTTGCCAGATACAATAAATTTGGGGAAACTGGGGTTTCTGTATACACTGCTGAGATAACGTAAGTACCGTCGGTAATGCATCAATTCTGTCCTGTGCTGTCTTGATACCCAGCTCCGTTTCCCTCTGAGCAGGCTTAATCTTAGGTCTTTCTGAGAGCTACATCATCCCTGCACCCATAATCAGAAGAGCTGCAAGTAAGAAGTCCATCCAGCAGGTGGTCACAGTTCTCTTTCCTGTTCCTGCAAACACACGCCTCCTTCACAACACACCCTGACCACGGCTGTGGTACTGGGACAGGCAGGGGAGAATAAAATAGCGATTATAAAGGGAATAAAGCAGAAGGCAGTGGGAGTCTCTGTTAGGGGCAACGCGTGTTTAAGTGTTAGTGTGTTTAAAATAGCTTGAAGTGAAAGGGGAAGGAGAGCAGAAGTTTAAGGGCAAAAGGTCTGTATGCTTGTTTACCTAAAAAAAAAAAAAAATCCTATACTCAAGTGTAGTGAAATTAAGGGGCTAAGTCTTTCTAATTTCCAATACTGTCAGTGGAAACCAAGTGGTGAACTGACCATAATACTCTTGGCATTCTGGACGCAGAAGCTTAAGGAATCTGGCACTGCTCATCCTGAGAAAGGGGCAAAAAATTGCAAAATTCCTTCACCAGATTTACCAAATACAATGAAAAACAAAACACAAAAAAACTTGAGTCTCTATATAAGTCTTGGCTATCACCAGAAGAGAGTTCTCCGCATTTTATTACATTTCCTGCTTCAACACTATTTTTCAGCCTTTGACACTGTTATTGATGCTTTGTTTTAGTTGCTATTATTGATACTGCTATTATCCGATTTCGATCCCTGGGTTGGGAAGATCCCCTGGAGAAGGAAATGGCAACCGACTCCAGCATTCTTGCCTGGAGAATCCCATGGACAGAAGAGCCTGGAGAGTTACAGTCCACGGGGTCACAAAGAGTCAGACACGACTGAGCAACCCTCTCACACACACTGATGTTAATACGAGATGGGAGAATGGCATTGAAACATGTATAATATCATATGTGAAACAGATCGCCAATCTGGGTTCGATGCAAGATAACAGGATGCTTGGGGCTGGTGCACTGGGATGACCCAGAGGGATGGTACGGGGAGGGAGGTGGGAGGGGGTTCAGGATGGGGAACACGTGTACACCTGTGGAGGATTCATGTTGATGTATGGCAAAACCAATATAGTATTGTAAAGTAATTAGCCTCCAATTAAAATAAATAAATTTATATTAAAAAAAAAAAAAGGGATTCAGAGTTCAATTATTCTGATAGTCACATTTGCCCTGAGCCTGGTTTATCCTTAAGAAGCTCAGAATCTATGGCAGTCATATATCATGGAAGGAGACACACAAATATTGAGAGATGGTGATGTGTGGTGAACAGCAGGGTCCCAAAGAATGTGGGGGAAAGCAATGGGCAGGCAAAGTGGATGGAGAGTCTCAGACAAGGCGCTGTTCACAGCCATTATTCCAGCTTCATCATTCTTTCCCTTTTCTAATCACATCTCTTCCCATAAACCACTGTATTTCCTGTTTTTACTTTCTTCCTTTGATTTTTTTTTCAAGTACATTTCCATGCTACTTTGTATCTGTCTTGCTCTGAACCATGATAGGAAGATAAAGATGTACAAAAGCACTCATGGCAGGTCAAGTCAATGTATGGCAAAACTGATACAATATTGTAAAGTAAAACAAATTAATTAGTTAAATTAAAAACAAAAAAGATGTACAAATGCTTAAACAGTAGTTCTGGGCCTTAGAAATCAAAATACTATTAATGATGACAGTAGTAGGCTTCCCTGGCAGCTCAGCTGGTTCCATCCCTGCTTCGATCCCTGGGTTGGGAAGATCCCCTGGAGTAAGGAATGGCTACCCACTCCAGTATTCTGGCCTGGAGAGTTCCACACACCATATAGTCCATGGCGTCACAAATGACTGAGCGGCTTTCACTTTCACTTTCAATGATGGTGGTAATGACAATAGTTAATATCTACTGAAAACTCACTAGTTATAAGATACTGGGCTAATTAGTGTAAATACATTTTTATATTTAATGCTAGAACAAATATATCAAGTAAGAACTATGACTATCCTCATTATACAAGCAGGAACACTGACTTTCAGAGACGACCTAAAACCATCTGAATGCGGCCAACAAGTGGCGTAATTAGTATTCAAACCCAGGCAGCTGGACTTCCATGTTTTAAGTCACTTTGCTGTTCTGATCAACTAAATGCAGTTCCTTTACCTTATAAGATTAATACTGGACCAACCAAGTCTGGCAGACAGCACTGAGAATATTAAAGTAATCATGCTTTGTTACTTTCTATATTTTATGATGTCTTGATATATTAGGACCTACATATCCAGAGAACGGCTTAACTAACCTCCCAGAATTAGTGAATTTGTAGAGATAGCAAACCATTTGCCTGTGGGTAGGTCTTTTATATGCAAACCAACAAGGCCTGAGGTTTTAAGAAATTAGGAAATTTTTTGGAAATGTGTGCTCAGTCGCTTTAGTCATGTCCGACTCTTAGTGACCCCATAGACTATAGCCCACCAGGCTCCTCTATCCATTGAATTCTCCAGGAAAAAAAATACTGGAATGGGTAGCTATTTCCCCCTCCGGGGGCTCTCTCTGACCCAGTGATTGAACCTTCATTGGCAAGCACATTCTTTACCAATGAGCCACCTGGAAAGTCATTGACTCTAGTATAGAAGGCGATGGCACCCCACTCCAGTACTCTTGCCTGGAAAGTCCCACAGACGGAGGAGCCTGGTGGGCTGCAGTCCATGCGGTCACTAAGAGCCCGACATGACTGAGCGACTTCACTTTCCTTTTTCACTTTCATGCATTGGAGAAGGAAGTGGCAACCCACTCCAGTGTTCTTGCCTGGAGAACCCCAGGGACGGGGGAGCCTGGCGGGCTGCCGTCTGTGGCGTCGCACAGCGTCGGGCACGACTGAGGCAACTTGGCAGCAGCAGGATGTCTCCCAGATAGCCTTGCTCCCCGGTGTTCAGATCCTGCTTTAATCCTCTGTGCTCCTAAGAAAGTGATGGCATGCCATTTCTGTCAAAGGATTATAAACATAATACAATGACTTTCCTCATGCTGTTACGGTCATTGATGAAGTGAGGCACCATCTTGGAGAGGCCCAAATGGCAAGGAACTGAGGGCATGCCCCCACCAAGAGTCTACGAGAAACAGAGGATCCTGTTCCAGTGGTTCTGGAGGAACTGTAATTTCGTTTATAAGAAGGTGAGTTTGGCAACTGTTATTCTTCAGTCTGCCTTTCAAATGAGAGCTTAGCCTGACCAGCCCTAGATTTTATCTTTGTGGAAGACCTGAAAGACGCAGGCCCAACTAAGGCACATCTGGATTCTAACAACAGAAACTCTGAGACACGCTTATGTTCTTTGCAGCCAATAAATCTGCAGTAATTTGTTACTCAGCAATAGACAACAGAGTCGAATCCAGGAAACATCTCTCCAAGCCCCTTTAGGTCATGGGATTGAATCCCATAGGCCTGAGTTGACAAACATTAGCATTGCCCAAGAAAATAGCTGTAATGGGGAGACAAGCCAGTCAAGAGTGTCCATGCCATGACTGAAAAAGACAAAGTAAAATTGTAAAATGCTTTAAAAAAATGTAATTATATAGGGAAAATTATTGTTTTATCAAGATATACCCATTTCCTCTGTACCTTGTAATTACTGTTGTAACAGACCCATGCTTCAAAAGGATAGTGGTCACAAAAATGTCTGGGGAATTGGAATATCAGAGGCCAGCTTCTTTTTCAGGGATCATTCATGTTTTACTCCACAAAATTGTTCTTTAATAGCTTTGGTTTCTGTCCCCTATTATTATTTTGAGTCCCATCATACATGAAGATGGCTCCCTGGTGACTCAGCTGGTAAAGAATCCGCCTGCAATGCAGGAGACCAAGGTTTGATCCCTTGGGTCAGGAAGATCCCCTGGAGAAGGAAATGGCAATCCACTCCAGTATTCTTGCCTGGAAAATCCCATGGACAAAGGAGCCTGGCAGGCCACAGTCGATGGATTGCAAAGAGTCGTACATGACTGAGTGACTTTACTTGGTTGTTAAGCTCTCACCATGCCTAATTTATAAATTAAACTTTGTTATAGATATGTATGTATAGGAAAAAGCATAGTAAGGGTTCGGTCCTCTCCTAACCCTGGTTAGGCATTTGGTTCAGGCATCTGCTGAGGGTCTTGGTGTCCCCCATGAATAAGGAGGAACTACTATACTTCTCTATTTGCAAACATTTTATAAAACAAGGAGCTAAGACTATTAATATTTAATTATGCAGTCACAGTTCTTGTCAGTTTAGGACAAAACGTTAATTCTACAGTCTGATTAAATATGTTACTCTGTTTCATGTCTGCATTTGGAAATAATCTTTTACATATGCTGATAAAATTAACTTTTTCCCACAGTGAGAATGGATGTTTCCTTCCACTCTAAAGCTTAAACAGATATATCTTCCTTTGTCACTTGAGAAGAGATGACTCAGATTTAGTGATTTCATCATGTCAACTGCATTGCTGTACAAAAACGTGAGCAGTCCAAACATCCTATTCCTTAGACTGAAAGGTTTTGGATGTATTTTAAAAAGTGACAATTATACTAGCATTAAGCTTTTAATCTTTATGTTATTCTAATACTCAGTGTTAAAGGAATTGAAAATGACACTTTAGCTTTCCTCCATAGCCACTAATGATAGGGTAATACAACCCTTATCCATTACTCTGTCAGTATAATTAATGAGGTCATCCCAATATCAATATATGCAGTAGAACAGCACATGATGAAGAATCAGAATATTGTAATGAATTCTAGCAGAATCATATTTCAAATGTGTAATTGTTTCAGTTGTACTTCACAGTTACATGGATTTTTATCTAAATGATGGACAATAAGGTGTCTGCTTGCACTTAAATATTTGATTAGTTGAGTATTGATTAATTTCTACAGGCTTATTATTACTGCAAGTTGGACCATCTTAAAGCCTAGAGGTCTTGTGCAATCACATAGGGAAACACAAAATATTAATTAGGTCAACTGATTAAGGCTTCAGCAGTGAAAATGTCTACTCTCTGAGTAATTACAATCACCCAATTTAGTGAAAGACCATGTGTTTTATTATTACCTGACATTCTTTCGTGTGTAAGTATGGAATATTTGTTGTTGTTCGGTCATCAAGTTGTGTCCAACTCTTCATGACCCCATGGACTGCAGCACACCAGGCTTGCCTGACCCTCACCATCTCCTGGAGTTTGACCAACTTCACGTCCTTTGAATTGGTGATGCCATCCACACATCTCATCCTGTGTCACCCTCTTCTTCTGCTTTCAATCTTTCCCAGCATCAGGGTCTTTTCCAATAAGTCAGCTGTTCACATCAGATGGTCAAAGTATTGTAACTTCAGCTTCATTATCAGTTCTTCCGGTGAATATTCAGGACTGATTTCCTTTAGGATGGACTAGTTGGATCTCCTTGCAGTCCAAGGGACTCTCAAGAGTCTTCTCCAACACCACAGTTCAAAAGCATTAATTCTTCAGTGCTCAGCTTTCTTTATAGTCCAACTCTCACATCCATACATGACTACAGGGAAGACCATAGCTTTGACTAGATGAACCTTTGCTGTCCAAGTGATGTCTTTGCTTTTTTTAACACACTGTCTGTGTTTGTCATAGCTTTCCTGCCAAGAGGCAGTCATCTGATTTCCTGGCTGCAGTCACCATCCACAGTGATTCTGAGCCCAAGAAGAGGAGACTTGTCACTACCTCCCCCTTGTCCCCTTCTGCTTGCCATGAAGTCATAGACCAGATGCCACGATCTCAGTGAAATCTTCCAGTCTTTCTTTTTCATGACAAGGTGAAAAATACTGTTTATGTAGAAGTAGCAAAATCCCATCCTAGCCCCAAAGAAGTTTCCCAATTTATTGTTTGATAATCCTGTAATAAAGAATACTGTATCTGTCTGAAATTTCCAGCTTCTGCTTTTACACTTCATTATGACTTCCCTGGTGGCTCAGATGGTAAAGCGTCTGGTCTGCCTACAGTGTGGGAGACCTGGGTTCAGTCCCTGGGTTGGGAAGATCTCCTGGAGAAGGAAATGACAACCCACTCCAGTACTCTTGCCTGGAAAATCCCATGGATGGAGGAGCCTGGTAAGCTACAGACCATGGGGTCGCAGAGTCGACATGACTGAGCAACTTCACTTCACTTTACTCTTTATTAAAATTCAAGATTATTTACACAAAAGAGGCATTCAAAAGTTTGAATGCACAAAAGATGCATTCATAAGAAAGGAATAATGACACATATCTTCACAGAAATTAAGTTTGATAGAGTCCCAAAATAAGTTAGAATTTATTTAAAAATATCTCTTGATTGAAAACTGTTGGGGGAAAAAAATCAAACTTTCAGGTTAAACATTGAAGCTGTAAGTTTCTCCTGTTTAATCTCAGCCCAAAATGTTATGATATAAAGCATCATAAAGTTTTTCTGTACATCAATTTCTATTTGGTATAGACCTAGACTGATAATGGAAGGCAAAATATTCTAAATTTTGGGAACACAAATGTGAGCTAAATTTGGGGAGCTAGATTTAAAATAAATAGTAGAAGCAGCCTGAAAATTTCCCTTTATAGCCTTCAAAATCAAGATGGTTATTCAGGTTATTCTTTAAAAAAAAAAAAAAAGAAAGAAAGAAATAGTCTATATTGAATGTTAACCCAGCAATAAAAATAATGAATAATGTTTTATTTTCTGTCACTGGGCTTCCCTGGTGGCTCAGATGGTTAAGAATCCTCCAGCAATGCAGGAGACCTGGATTCCATCCCTGGATGGGGGAGAGCCCCTGGAGAAGGGAATGGCTGCCCACTCCAGTGTTCCTGCCTGGAGAATCCCACGGACAGAGGAGCCTGGTGGGCTATGGTGCATGGGGTTGCAAAGAGTTGGACAAGACTGAGTGACTTTCACTTTCACTTTCTGTCACTGTCAACAAAACTATATTAAGTGTTATGCAAGTAACATGAACAATTTCTAATGAGGGATTTTTGTGTTGAAGATAATTTGTATGTATTGCCTTTTCCAAAGTCGATGGACATGGGTTTGAGTAAACTCCGGGAGTTGGTGATGGACAGGGAGGCCTGGCATGCTGTGGTTCATGGGGTCGCAAAGAGTCGGACACGACTGAGAGACTGAACTGAACTGCGACTGTTTTATGGTATTCTTTACTAAGTATATTTTCTTTTATTTTTTTGTTTATTAGTTATTTATATTATGTGAATATGATCAATTTTTTGATTGATCATATTGAAAGAAGAATTTGTTGCTCAAGTCAAAAAATTCCAGAAGTTAAAGAAATTCTGATCACTTTATCTATAAACTGTATGCAATAAGGGCTTGATGGGAAATTGTGATGAAAATAGAGACACTTTACAGTTTGTATTTTCATGTAAATAAGCCATATATCTTCAAAGAAAATTTTCTGTTCTTTGCTTGGTAAGCTAAATGTTTTGGAAATATCCCAAACTAAAGCTGCACCCCTCAATTCAACATCTCTAAACAATGGCTGCAATTTCTTATTCATATTATTATAAACAAAGGTTCATTCATTCTTTAAATTTGTTTACAAGTAATTTTAAGTTTTATCCAAGACCATGGATTTGGTGAACTTTTAAAATACTTGCTCTGTGTGTTTATCATTGTTTTTCTTAGCTATGAAGAATGTCTTCATTATCAACAGATTTATTCGTTTGTTTCCTTTTTCAATTTCTGGTTAAAAGTATCTTCTCACATTTCCCAAAGCATAACCCATCAAATTAGAGTGAGAAGGGCCAGTATTTTGCCAGTCAGCAAAGTTGCCACTTTTCTGTCTCTGATAGCGACGTGACACTGACGTGTGTTCATTTCAGCACAAGTACGGATTTGTACACCAACACCTGTTTCTTCAACATTTCCTCTTCTAAGCGTAGATCATGCAATAATGTTAAGTATAAACATCCTGCAAAGAGCCTCTGATGTTACAAAAAAAAAAAATTATTCTTAACCACTTCAAGTGATATTTTACATATGCAGCCCAAATTGATTGCAAATATAGCTGATGTTAAGGGTACTAAATAGCAAGAGTAATTTAATTACAAGAAAATCATATATGTTTTTTCAGCAGAACATTACAGAACATTGAACCTGATTCTTTGGTTATTGCTAGTTATTTTAAAAGTGAAGGCAGAGTATAATTTGCTTATTTTGGAAGCAGATTCATCAAAATTCAAGATACAGAGAAATCATTTCCATGTCTGAAGCTCTTGAACTCACATCTAACATAACAATTATCAAACAATAGTCGATAGGGTAAAATTTTCAAATGGCCTAAATGATTTTGCTAGTGAACTTGAATGGAGAGAACGTTCCTAACGCACATGCTTGCTCCTATTCTACCATGCTTTCTCTTGTTTTCCTGGTTATCCCAAGCCCTCTGAATGTATTATATTTATAAGCTAAAAACTGATTGGCACATACACACACACATAGACTCAGGTGAGGAAAAGATGAGACTCAGACCTTTTAACTGAAGTCTTCTCATCATCCATGTCTTGTCAATACTCTTCTCTGAGCTGTCACTTCCAACCGTCACTTTTACCAAAGAATTACTGAATTCAACCAATAAAGAAGCCTTTATTAGTGTGAAACATTGCACGGTCACTGAAGAGTGCTGAGCAGGTAAAAGTAAATCAAAAGGAAGTGAAGTGCTCTAACAATGCCGAAACTATGAGTCAACCCATAGTGAAAAGAACTCAATGAAGTAAAACCAAAATCCTTTTTGAAAATACAGCTGCTTTGGTTTCCTTCTCTGTTTGATTCCACACTGACAAGAAACACAAAATCTCTTCATATCCTTAGACCAGATATATTCTCTTTGTACCTCTGTCATTAAATTGACAAATTGAACTTGTCTTCTGCCGTGAGAGGTTACTTTGTACCCCAGCAGAATAGGATTGAATGGAAGGAAGCCCAGATTACTTTTATTGGAAATGTGTAATCAACAACTTTAAAATATTCTATTGTCTAACACCATAAATATGGATTAGCAGATACCCTCATAATAAAAGTAGGATAGTAAAATTTTAAATGTTTAAAAAAATATACATAAGAAAACAAAACATTTGAAAAAAATGCTTATAAAAAAGTAAAGCAATTATTTTATTATAAAATTCCAGGTGGCTAAAGCAATGGTAAAATAAGAAAAAAAAATGAGTATTTTTAAAAATTAGTATTTTTAAAACCAGTATTTTTACTGGTTTCAAAAGATTTAAAGTATTGTCTTGGTTCATGAGAATAATTTTCCCACTCCCAACTCAATAGCATTTTTTTGCAAGAAGATTCTATGTGATGTGGGAGATGATATTCAAAATGCCATTGCAATAAAGAAAATCATAAAACTTGTTTTATATGAATCTGATGTACATATGCCTCAAAGCACACTAAGGGTGAAATGACGAAACTTCAAACCAGTAGAGGCAGATCCACGACGGTCAAAAGCATCGTAACCCAAAAATTGAAATTATCTGAAGACCTGGCTCAATCCAGTCTTTAGATATCTCTCACATTTTACGTGTATATATGTGTATTCATTTATATAAACACTCATCAGTGTATATTCACTAATATTATGTATATAGTATATATTAAAATATATATTTGGGGGTATATACATTGAAGTAGAAAGTATATATCTAAGCCATATTATATGCTGTTTACCAAGTGACGAATAAATTTTGCACACATCAGATGAGTGTGGGTTGATGCTTAGCAGATCAGGGTAAGATCTAAGGGGATACACGGCTGGGTTAAGTACTTCTCCTACCAATCCTCACGGCTTTCAGTCCTTCCTTTGGCACGTGGATATCCTTATTACCTATCTTTACATCCCATACAGAGTGAAATCAAAAACTTTAATTTCAGAAATCAGAATTTTGGCTTGCTCATAATAAATGCTCACAAAATATTTGTGGATCACTTAATCAATGGATGTTTTATGAATGTAATATCAAGCAAACCCTGCTGAAAAAAATGCAAAAACTCGTGGACAAAACACATATTAAGAAAGAAATAAGCAAAACAACACTCTTTTCCCTTGCTTTCCCCAATTAATTGTATGATAGGATTCTCAAAATGCTTTATTATTACTTATTTAATTACTTATTTAAATTACTTGAATAAATAAATAATTTAAATAAATATTTATTTAAATAAGTATTAGGAAATGTTATCCTTAAATTTTAGAAATTAAACACAAGTCCAGTTTCCATCTATAAGATGTTTTTAAACAACTGGAAATCTTAGAGAAGCAGATGTCAGGAATAAAAGGAAACTTGCATTCAAGAACCACTGTAAATGGTGATATTGGTGAGCATAGACTTGGAATTAGGTCTGTATGGGATCTTGATATTATTGTCACAGAAAAGAATAGAAAAATGAACTTCCACTTCTTCACTTGGAACTTGCTTCAAAATATATTTTCATATTATCATAAGACTATGTTGCCTTAATGGCTTAATTGTGAACACTATAATTCATCATTTACAGTCCTTGAGTTGCAACATGAGAGAAATCAATGTGCGTGAAAGACGAGAATCATAAAAAATGCAGTGATCACAGGCAATAAACTATTAGGTGATAGATTACATTCGTCCCACCTAGTCTTATCCTAGAACTGTAAATAAGCATGCTAGTGAATAGTCTTTGTCTCTGCATTTTTATCTAACTAAAAAGAAGCAAGAAGTTGACACCGTATTTTTAATCGTTTCTGGTTTATCTTTGGATGTTTGCGTGAGTGAGATTATCTGCCTTTCACATCACTGCTCATTTCTATTTGCCACTTTGAACTTGTTTGTTCATTCACAATTCCTTGACTATGTTTGTGTATACAGAGTCTTAGGACTTGAACAAAAATCCATAGGCCACTTGAAAAATTAAAGTAGGCAGGAAGTACGTAAGAATTTAATGTGAATAGAAAAATTAGTTTGGCTATAGATTTTCCTTGACAAGGAGTCTCCATGAGAACAGAAATAGTAATCAGTTTTGTTCACCATTGTAAACCCAGTGCCAACGTTTGAGCGTAGCACTTAAAAAACACAATGCTGCTGCTGCTGCTGCTAAGTCGCTTCAGTCGTGTCCAACTCTGCGACCCCATAGATGGCAGCCCACAAGGCTCCCCCATCCCTGGGATTCTCCAGGCAAGAACACTGGAGTGAGTTGCCATTTCCCTCTCCAGTGCATGCATGCCTGCTAAGTCGATTCAGTCATGTCCGACTCTGTGCAACACCATGGACAGCAGCCCCCTAGGCTCCTGTGTCCACAGGATTCTCTAGGCAAGAGTACTGGAGTGGGCTCCCATTTCCTTCTCCAAAAATGCAATAGATATATATTGAATCATCTTTGAGAGTTGCTAGCACGATGAGGCAATGGCACCCCACTCCAGTACTCTTGCTTGGAAAATCCCATGGACGGAGGGGCCTGGTACGCTGCAGTCCATGGGGCACTAGGAGTCAGACACGACTGAGCGACTTCACTTTATTTTTTCACTTTCATGCATTGGAGAAGGAAATGGCAACCCACTCCAGTGTTCTTGCCTGGAGAATCCCAGGGAAGGGGGAGGCTGGTGGGCTGCCGTCTATGGGGTCGCACAGAGTACGACATGACTGAAGTGACTTAGCAGCAGCAGCAGCGCGATGTAAGAGGCTGAATCAGTCACGGAGTAGGGAAACCAAACTGAAGAGAACGCATTAGACTCTTCTACAGTATATCTGGTCTTTGAAAATTTGGGGAATGTGGAGAACAAATAATTTCATTGTGTTATGGGAAATGGGGGACTACATTTTCGAGTCAAAAGCAAATCAAAAGAATATTTTGATGCATTTCTTCTAAGAAAGCAGCTGATGGATATCTTCAGTGTTGCAGCAAACCAAATTACTGTTCGAGCTGATGTGAAACAGCCTACGGCTCTATCCTGGCTTGCCAGTTTTGCAGTGTGTCCTCAAAGCATGTTTAATGAGGGGTTCATGAAAATATGGAGGATAAGGCATTCCGTTCCTATCAGCTGATCCCCGCACTTAACAGTGATTTATCTTCAGCCTTGAAGCATTTCCTGGCCAGAGGCTGAAATGTCAACAGATTTTCTAACTTTGCTTAGATTATATAAGGTATAACAGCAATCATTGTCAAGACATCAAATACATATATCACATAGTACACAAAAAACAATGTTTTATATAATTTATATATGAAATCATAATGGTTTTGAGAGTTACATATTAGAATCAATTTTATTATAATATGCCAGAATTTAAAATATGCCAGAATTTAAAATATGCCAGAATTTAAAATATTTATAATACAGAAAGCAAAGCACAATTTTAAATTTCTGTCCTTTTTTTTTTTTTTAGCAACTTCATTGCCAAAGTGGATTTCTTTAGGATTTATCCATTGTTATTCCATATCACAAGAGCCAGAATGGGCCCAATCCAAGTTTTCTCTCCTTCTATGGGGCATACACATTAATGATAATAACTCATTAATCATTAAAAATGTGATTCTATACATTAAAGCATACCATTTGAACCAATGGGGGGTATTTTTACTCTTAATCTATGCTATGACATGTTTACAATTTTAGATTTATGTAGTTAACACTTTTGTGATTTCTTTTTTTCCTCTATTAATGGATTAATGCATTCTGGTAGTGTTGTAAATTCCTCTTCTCCTCAGGTCACTAGTCCTGGTGACTGTTTTAGGTAAACATCAAGATTTGAGGAGAAAAGAATATGGCTCTTTCCTACATCCTCCCATCAGGACTCACAAATGGCAATATCCTCATGTCGCAGGAAGGGGGACCCCTTCCAGGGCCTGAAACTGGGCTCTTGTCTAACACTTGGAAATGAATTGTCCAAGGAGACACATGTGCTGACACAGCAAGAGATTTTACTGGGAAAGGGCACCCGGGTGGAGAGCAGTAGGGTAAGGGAACCCAGGAGAACTGCTCTGCTGCGTGGCTCGCAGTCTCGGGTTTTATGGTGATGGGAATTCGTTTCCAGGTGGTCTTTGGCCAATCATGCTAATTCGGAGTCTTTCCCGGTGGCGCATGCATAGCTCAGGCAAGATGGATGCTAGCGAGAGGGATTTTGGGAAGTGGAGGGACACACGATGTCTCCTTTTGACCTTTCCCGAACTCTTCCGGTTGCTGGTGGCTTATTCTGTATTCCTTATCAGGATCTCCTGTCATAAAACAACTCATGCAAATGGTTACTATGGTGCCTGGTCAGGGTGGGCAGTTTCAATCAGTGTACTTCCCCTAACACTCAGACCTGCGAGGAATAAAAAGCTTTGCTTCAAATGAACATTAGTGAGACACTCCTCGTTTGGGACTTTGAGAGACATCAATTTAAAATACAAGTCCTAAACAATCAGTGCAAACTTGAACAATTTATTTTGCTGCTGTAAAATCTGAATTCAAAAGTCTTATGAATAACATTAGTGTTCTTATGAATATTTAAAAATATTACAGAAATCATATAGTGCAATGCATGACACACCACCAATAGATATTAACCATTCCTCCTTATATTCATCAAGTAGTTACGTGATATTCTGACAAAGCAACAGTGATAAAGAGGGAACAAAGTCTCCACCCCCACGGAACTGAGTTCAAATCTCAGGATACGTTAAGTAACTGTGTGACTTTGGACAAGTTATTGTCCCAACAGTTTATCCAAGTTTTGCCTATTACATACTCCTTTCATCTTTTTGTTTTCTTCGTATAGTTTGTTATCACTGAAAAATAGGGACACTGGCAGTCTTATTTATTATTGCATGCCCACCACAGGTTCAGTGAATGGTGCAGTGTTGTAACTCAATAAACGTTTTCCTTCAATAATCAATGAACTTAGCTCACTTATGTTTCAGCTTCTTAATCTCAATACTGGAATCAAAATCAGATCAGATCAGATCAGTCGCTCAGTTGTGTCTGTCTCTTTGTGACCCCATGAATCGCAGCACTCCAGGCCTCCCTGCCCATCACCAATTCCCAGAGTTCACCCAGACTCATGTCCATCGAGTCAGTGATGCCATCCAGCCATCTCATCCTCTGTCGTCCCCTTCTCCTCCTGACCCCAATCCCTCCTAGCATTAGAGTCTTTTCCAGTGAGTCAACTCTTCACATGAGGTGGCCAAAGTACTGGAGTTTCAGCTTTAGCATCATTCTTTCCAAAGAAATCCCAGGGCTGATCTCCTTCAGAATGGACTGGTTGGACTTCCTTGCAGTCCAAGGGACTCTCAAGAGTCTTCTCCAACACCACAGTTCAAAAGCATCAATTCTTCAGTGCTCAGCTTTCTTCACAGTCCAACTCTCACATCCGTCCATGACCACAGGAAAAACCATAGCCTTGACTAGACGGACCTTTGTTGGCAAAGTAATGTCTCTGCTTTTTAATATGGTATCAGGTTGGTCATAACTTTCCTTCCAAGGAGTAAGTGTCTTTTAATTTCATGGCTGCAGTCACCATCTGCAGTGATTTTGGAGCCCAGAAAAATAAAGTCTGACACTGTTTCCACTGTTTCCCCATCTATTTCCCATGAAGTGATGGGACTGGATGCCATGATCTTCTTTTTCTGAATGTTGAGCTTTAAGCCAACTTTTTCACTCTCCACTTTCACTTTCATCAAGAGGCTTTTGAGTTCCTCTTCACTTTCTGCCATAAGGGTGGTGTCCACTGCATATCTGAGGTTATTGATATTTCTCCCGGCAATCTTGATTCCAGCTTTTGTTTCTTCCTGTCCAGAGTTTCTCATGATGTACTCTGCATATGAGTTAAATAAACAGGGTGACAATATACAGCCTTGACGAACATATCTTATAAGAATGTTGAGAGTATTAAGAGACATACAACAGGTAAAGAGATTTAGAATGATGTCTTGGATAGCAGGATGACTTTATTAAATAATGGTGATTGGTGTTTGCTTTTCACATTAATTTTTTTCCCTTGAATGGTCAGTCACTGGTTTATTGTTTTATATAAATGTGATCAAGTCCTGTTTATTTTAGAAGGATAAACAGTGGAAGTAGGAAGGAGTGATGAGAACAAGACCCCACTCCCCTTGACAGGGCCAGATGCAGCACAGGCTGTGTGTGTGTGAGTCTGTGTGTGTGTGGGGGTGTGTGGGTGGGTGGGTCTGTGTGTGTGTGTGGGTCTGTGTGTGTGTGTGTGTGTGTGATCATATATATATATATATATATATATGGGAAGGCAATGGCACCCCACTCCAGTACTCTTGCCTGGAAAATCCCATGGACGGAGGAGCCTCATGGGCTGCAGTCCATGGGGTCGCTAACAGTCGGGCCCGACTGAGCAACTTAACTTTCACTTTTCATTTTCATGCACTGGAGAAAGAACTGGCAACCCACTCCAGTGTTCTTGCCTGGAGAATCCCAGGATGGCTGGTGGGCTGCCGTCTAAGGGGTTGCACAGAGTCAGACACGACTGAAGCGGCTTAGCAGCACATATATATATATATATATATATATAGAGAGAGAGAGAGAGAGAGAGAGAGAGGGAGATACATATATATGAGATAAAAGAAATCATTAACTTTAGAGATGTGAAAACTAAAGTGTTACTCTCTAAAAATGTGAAATCAACAAATAGAAAATTTAACTTACTACTGAAATCTTTGAAAACAACATGTGCTGCATCATCCATGGTGCCATTGAACATTAGCTTCCTGCACAGTCTTCAGCATCTGGCAAATCTCACACACCAACCTGTCTATGCACTCTAGTCCTTAATCTATGTACATTTATTCAGTGGCTATTTACACGTGGGACCCTGACATTACTCAATGTGTGCTCATCAGATAAGCTTTATGTCGTGTTGCAGTTTTCATTTCATTTTCTGTTAATAAAACTGCAAATGATTTTTTATGTTCTATGAACACATACTTGCTTAACCTAAATGAAAGAACAAATGAAAAACAATATTTTTTTCATTTTTAACCTAAAGATTAGGCTATTGAGATTAAGGTTTTTATTTTTTTATCTCTTTTTTTTTCTTGAGATTAAGGTTTTTAAAACTACATGTGTGTGGCCTTGATTTCTTCAGTATCAACAAAAATATAAACATTCTTTGCTTGGTATTGATCATGTTTCCTTGAAAATTTCAAAAGAACTATACAAATAAAAACTTGAAGAAATTCATACAATGTGTGATGAGGCAGGATATCTTTTTCTTTCAACATCACTTTAGAACATTACCCATTGTCAGTAGCTATATTGAAAAAAGCATTTTAACTGTGGAAGTTTATACCAAGCTAAGGAGATAAAACATTGTATCTTATTTAACGTTGACACAATTATGAACTAGAATCAATTTTTTGAAAAATAATACATCGATTACTTCACCAAAATCAAAGAACATGCAGCTGCAAGAAATATAATTAAAATTTGATAAATAGAGTTATTGATAACAGCTGAGGTTTTGTTCTACTTTTAACTATGAATTATTAGTCTTATGCTTTACATTCCTCATATCACGATCCCAGTAGCTACACTTTTAGAAAAGCCAATATTTAATTTTTGCTGCTTAGTCAGTCATTAAGTAGTCAGAATTTATTTGGTATTAATGAACAACTGTTTATTCTAAGCAACATAGTCCAAGTATCTGATAAGCATCCTTATTTTCAAATATATTTGAATTATTAATTAAACATTCTATACTTAGGAAAAAGCAATTTTTCCTTTTAAAAATATTCATTTTTAGAATGACATCTACTTTTGAGACTTCTAGGGAAGGTTTCTGTATGTTTAGCATACAGAAGGTTTTAGTATGTTTCAGAGTGCTATTCAACTTCAGGGATTGTTTTCTCTGACTGCTTTTTAAAATTCACTTTTTCTGCATATGTCTATATTATTCTGTTTATTTGTATCTTCAGATTTTGAGTTGAAAATTCAATATTTTAAATAATATAACATGAAAACTCCAAAAACAAAATTCATGCCCTTCTCCCCACCCCAGGATTTGTTATAGGTGCTATTTTTGTTGGTGTTTCTTGTTGGTTTAGTGACTCTGTTGAACCAATTTTGTAAAATCAGTATTGTTTCTTATGATGAGCAGCCACTAAAGTCTCTGCTCAGTTAGCTTCAGTTCAGTTCAGTTCAGTCGTTCAGTCATGTCCGACTCTTTGTGACCCCATTAATTGCAGCACGCCAGGCCTCCCTGCCCATCACCAACTTCCAGAGTTCACCCAAACTCATGTCCATCGAGTCGGTGATGCCATCCAGCCATCTCATTCTCTGCTGTCCCCTTCTCCTCCTGCCCCCAATCCCTCCCACCATCAGGGTCTTTTCCAATGAGTCAGCTCTTTGCATAAGGTGGCCAAAGTACTGGAGTTTCAGCTTTAGCATCATTCCTTCCAAAGAAATCCCAGGGCTGATCTCCTTCAGAATGGACTGGTTGGATCTCTTTGCAGTCCAAGGGACTCTCAAGAGTCGTCTACAACACCACAGTTCAAAAGCATCAGTTCTTTGGCACTCAGCTTTCTTCACAGCCCAACTCTTACATCCATACATAACTACTGGAAATTAGCTTAGAGGTTGGATAATAATTGGATAAAGGGGCCAACATGGCATAGTTGAGCTCACTTCCTCTCATGGACACACCTAAACTACAATTATTTACAAAGTAACTATCAATGAGAAAAATCTAAAAACCTGCAGAAAGATCTTCTATAACCAAAGATATAAAAAAGGAACCTCCATGGGCCTGGGATGAGAAATGGAGATGATACAGTCAAGACCATTACCCCTGGATGAAGGGCCCACTGTTAGGAGGATAATTATAGTCACAGGTTCTCCCCTAGCAGTGAGGGGTCTGAGCCCTGCACTTGACTCCCCAGCCTGGTGGTCCCGTACCGGGAAGACCAACCCAGAGAAAGTTTGGTTTTGAAGACAAGACCAGCTTATTTTAGAAAGAGATAGAGGGCTGTGGTGAGTAGAGATTCCACCTTTAAAGGGTGCACATAATATCTAACACCCTGAGACCCAAGACAGAAGCAGTGATCTGAAAGGGCTCTTGGTCAGACCCACTTGCTCATCTTGGAGAGTGAGTTTCCTGGAGAGGCAGGTGCCAACTTGAGCTCACCCTGCAGACACAGACTCTTGTGGGATCCATTTTCGGGAGAGTATTCTACAATGGGGACATGGGTCTGGCAGCTACAGTCTTCAAACAGTATGTTGTTCAGTCACCCAGTCATGTCCAACTCTTTGTGACCCCAGGGGCTGCAGCACATCAGGCCTCCTTAACCTTATCATCTCCCAGAGTTTGCCCAAGTTCATGTCCATTGCATCAGTGATGTCATCCAACCATCTCATCCTCTGTCGTCCCCTTCTCCTCCTGCCTTTAATCTTTCCCAGCATCAGGGTCTTTTCCAATGAGTCAGCTGTTTGCATCAAGTGACCAAAGTATTAGAGCTTCAGCATCAGTCCTTCCAATGAGTATTCAGGGTTGATTTCCTTTAAGATTGACGGGTTTGACCTCCTTGTTGTCCAAGGGACTCTCAAGAGTCTTCTCCAGCACCACAGTTCTAAAGCATCAATTCTTCAGTGCTCAGCCTTGTTTATGGCCCAGCTCTCAAGCTGTGCGTAGCTACTGAAAGACCACCGCCTTGGCTACATGGAGCTTCGTTGGCAGAGCTGTCTTTGCTTTTTCACACACTGTCTAGGTTTGTCATAGCTTTCCTGCCAAGGAGCAATCATCTAATTTCAAGGCTGAGGTCGCCATCTGCAGTGATTTTGAGCCCAAGAAGGGGGGATCTGTCACTGCTTCCACCTTTTCCCCTTCTATTTGCCATTAAGTGACGGGACTGGAGGCCATGATTTTAGTTTTTTAATATTTAGTTTTAAGCTGGCCTTTTCACTCTTCTCCTGCACCCTCATCAAGAGGGTCTTTATTTTCTCTTTGCTTTCTGCCCGTGGTGTCATCCACTTATCTGAGGTTGTTGATATTTCTCCTGCTAACTTGATTCCATCTTGTGACACATCCAGCCTGGCATTTCTCATGATGTGCTCTGCATATAATTTAAATAAACAGGGTGACAATAAACAGCCTTGCCATACACCTTTCTCAGTTTGGAACCAGTCCATTGTTCCATGTGTGGTTCTGACTGTTGCTTCTTGACCAGCATACAGGTTTCTCAGCAGACAGGTAAGATGATCTCGTATTCCCATCTCTTTAGGATGATGCTATCAAATTGCTGTACTCAGTATGTCAGCAAATCTGGAAAACCCAGGAGTGGCCACAAGACTGGAAAAGGTCAATATTCACCTCAATTCCCAAGAAGGGAAGTACGAATAAGTGTTCACATCCCCAGACAGTCGCACTCATCTCTCATGCTAGGAAGGTTATGCTTGAAAATCCTGCATGTGGGGCTTCAGCATTATGTCAACTGAGAACTTCCCGATGTCCAAGCTGAGTTTAGAAAAGGCAGAGGAACCAGAGATCAAATTGCCAACATTGGCTTAATCATAGAGAATGCAAGGGATTCTAGAAAAACATCTACCTCGGTTTCATCAAACATTATAGAACTGGCTCAAAAGCAGATACATAGATAAATGGAATAGGATAAGGAGGGCGGGAATGAGCCCATACTTGTATGAGCATTTATTCTATGACAAAGGAGGCATAAATATACCATGGGGAAAAGTCTGTTTTCTTTTTGTTTTTGTTTTTAAATATATAAATGATGTTGGAAAATGGGATTAACACATGCAAAAGAATCAAACTGGATTACTTTCTCACATCACACATATAAATAAACTCAATTGGATTAAAAACTTAAGTGCAGTTTTTAGAACCATAAAACGTGTAGGAGAAACCATAGTCTGTGTTCTTTATAACATTGATCTTAGTATTTTTTGGTTCTATCCCCTTAGTTCTATCTCCTTAGAGGAAGAAAAGTAAAAATTTAAAAATGGGAATACATCAGACTAAGAGCTTTTGCACAGCTAAGGAAACTATCAACAAAACAAAAAGGCCACGTCTTAATGGTGGTTTAGTCGCTAAGTCCTGTCTGACTCTTGCCGATTCCATGGACTATAGCCTACCAGGCTCCTTTGTCCATGGGATTCTTCAGGCAAGAATACTGGAGTGGGTTGCCACGCCCTTCTCCAGGGGATCTTCCTAACCCAGGGATTGGCCCTGGGTGTCCTGCATTGCCAGAAGATTCTTTACCAACTGAGCTACAAGGCTGAGGTACCTGTTAAATAGGAGAAGATATTTGCAAAGGGCATATCTGATAAGGGGTTAATAACCAATGTATGAAAAGAAGTCATACAACCCAATGTCAAAAAATGAATAACCCAATTAAAATGTGGGCAGAGGATGAGAAATAGACATGTTTTTTCAATGAAGACATACAGATGATTAATAGACACACGAAAAGATACCAAATATCACTAATCACCAGGAAACGCAAATAAAAATTCCAGTAAGAAATCATCTCACACCTGTCAGAATGCCTGTATCAGAAAGACAATCAACACCTGTTGGTGAAGGTGTGGCGAAAAGGGAAGCTTCATACACTGTTGGTGGGAGTGTAACTTAGTGCAGACACTGTGGAAAACAGTATGGTGATGCCTCAAATTTTAAAAATAGAACTATCATATGATCTAACAATGCCACTCTGATAATGAAATAAGTCAGAGAAAGAGAAATGTTGCATGGGTTTCACTTATATATGGAACCTGAAAAACAAAACAAACAGCAAAGATAGCAAAACAGAAACAGACTCATCTATCCAGAGAATAAAAATGTGCTCGCCCGAGGAAACAGGGGTGGGAGAAGAGATAAATAGGTGAGGAGATTGAGGTACGAACATTTGGTTGCAAAACAAATTCCATTCCACAGGTCTGGAATGTACAGTGCAGAGAACATAGCCAATCCTTATGGAATATCTCTGTGCGTTTACAGACTGTAACTTGACTTAGGATCATCTGAAATATATAGAAATATTGAATCATTGTGTTTTATACCAGGAATGAATATATTGTTATAGGTCAACTATACTTCAAAAACAAGCAAACTTATAAGAAAAATAGATCAAAATTGTGGTTTCCAGCGGTGGGGGTGAAGAAGGGAGAGTTGCATGAAGGCTGCCAAAGAACACAGACTTCCTGTTATAAGATAAAATGCTTTAGTGATTTAACATGCAACGTGATGAATATAATTAGCACTGCTATATATTATACATGAAAGTTGAGGGAGTGAATCCTAAGAGCTCTCATCACAAGGCAAATCATTTTCTACTCCTTTAATGTTGGATCTATATGACATGATAGATGTTCATTACTTACTGGATAATTTTTTCATGATGTATGTAAGTAAATCAATATGCTGTGTGCCTTAAACTTATACAGCACTTTATGTCAACTATATCTCCAGAAGAATAGTGGGAAAATATGATGCAACAGATATGTCCTTAAATTCCTCAAAGCAATATCTCCTTCTTTCTGCCTAGTGGTGCTCGGGGCCGATGCAAACCTCCATTGCTCTTGAGCTACCGCTGTGACTAAGACTTCATTTTCTGCTCGCACAGAGCATTAGTATCAACCAGAAGGAAAATATGAGGGCCTTTCTTGATCATGAACACAGACCTGTACATATACATGGGCTTCTGGGTCTTCAGAAATATCTCGGAGCTTTTCAGAACCCTGTGGACATTTTTCTCCACGGATTTTCAGCTGTTTGGCAATTCTCTTATTTGGCCCAATTGGTATTGTTGGGACAGGCACCTCTATAAAGCTTTAGGGAAGTATCTGTCCTCACTGAGTAGTATTTCAGTTAGGCAAAATAAAGGCAAGCTCTGTGAGTGGGGTTTTCCATGAGAGTTGCCATATGGGTAAGATTATGACAGTTTTCCAAGAATGGGACATTTTGGGCTGCTCCAAACCCATCTGGCTCCTCCAGTGGCTGCTCGATGCTGGTGTTCACTGAGATTGCAGAGCTGCTGATTTTCAAGAGCTCAGGCAAGTTAAACATCACAAAGCTCACTTTGAGATTTAGCCATTTTTGTTGAATAAATGCTCTTCTAATCTTTATAAGTCATTGGTCAATGTCCAGAATTCTGAACACGTTGATTAAAAACAAACAAAGAAAAAAAACCTTTCCAGTGCTTTTTACTTTATGAAATAGAGGATTTCTGATCATTACTACTCCATCCATAAGTGTTTCTCTCACTGTTACTTTTTTTGATTTGTGAGTTTTCTCTTTATTTAAGAGTAGCATGGTGCGCTGCAATTCATGGGGTTGCAAAGAGTCAGACATGGACGAGCAACTAAAGAACAGTCGTGTCCGACTCTTTGCGACCCCATGGACTGTAGCCTACCAGGCTCCTCCCTCCATGGGATTCTCCAGGCAAGAGTACTGGAGTGGGTTGCCATTTCCTTCTCCAGGGGATCTTCCCTACCCAGGGATCGAACCCGGGTCTCCGACATTCCACGCAGACACTTTAACCTCTGAGCCACCAGGGAAGCCCAAGAACAACAGCAGTAGACTTTACTTAGCATTAGGAAACCCTGGGTATGATATAAAAAAAAATTAATATACAGAATATGTTCTTCATTTCACTTCAATCATTGTTTCTTTGCTTTTAATTCATGAGCAAAATATTAAGAACTATGGACAGTTACAAGAAGCTCTGATGTTGAAAAAATGGAAAGTTCATGGAGCTACAGAGAATATCTTACCAAAGGACATTTTTGCAGCTAGAAATGATTAAATGATAGCAGTTCAAAGAAGCAAAAATATTCTGAATGTTCACTCTAACCTCATTTTTATAAAAAACCTGTTCCATGGCCAAAATCTATAGTCATCAGCTTCAGCATTTTTGAGAAACTGAATACCCTGAATTCTGGTTCTATTTCTGTGTACTGACTTTTTACTGACAGCACTGACTCTATTGACTGTTCAGTGACTTACTCCTCAGCTCTCTTTGCTTGGAAATGTAATCCTGCACCTGCTTCTCAGAAGAACAGCAGAATGATGGGTCATTCCATCCTTCTTTCTCCCTTGCACGTATAACCTCTTTCAGCATTTCCTCTCCTCTCATTGACGGTGAAAATGAACCGTACTCCTGCTTGCTGCTGCTGCCAAGTCGCTTCAGTCATGTCCGACTCTTTGCGACCCCACAGATGGCAGCCTACCAGGCTCCCCCATCCCTGGTTCTCCAGGCAAGAACACCGGAGTGGGTTGCCATTTCCTTCTCCAATGCATGAAAGTGAAAAGTGAAAGTGAAGTCGCTCAGTCGTGTCCGACTCTTAGCGACCCCATGGACTGCAGCCCACCAGGCTCCTCCGTCCATGGGATTTTCCAGGCAAGAGTACTGGAGTGGGGTGCCATTGGTTACCACGTTACTTAAATAGTTAAAGCTCCAACAGATTACCTTATCACCAGACTGAGAAAGCGAAGAGCTCAGCATAAGAGAGCTGATATTTCTACTGTCCTACAGCAGGTTGTTAGGACTTGACAAGCGTCATCTCATTTAGCTATCACAACTGCTATATGCATTGGACTAAATCGGCCCCATATTCCAGTTGCAGCACTGAAACTCAAGATTTTTCAGCTAATTAGTGACAAACAGAAAAAAAAATCAAGCACATGTTTGCATGAATCTAGTCTACTCTCTTTCCAAGAATTTCCCATTTTCCCTCCTCCCTTTCTTCTTAGCAGACATGTTCTCCACCAGAAAAAGACTCTTCTGTTCACTCACAAACAAACAAACAACTTAATTTTTAGGCAGCTGATCTCTTCAGTAATTGTCACAAATAACTTGTATAGCCTTTCATAATCACTCTTTCCTTTAATCCCAAACTGGCGTCCCCAGTCTGAAAAACTGAGTGGAAGCTGAGTCTTCTTGATTTTTGCAAAAGATTTTATATTTTCCATCACTTCTTGCCAACTTTAGCTCTTAAATGATGCTGTGGGTGACACTGATATTAATACAGTGTTTTGTCATCTCAGATTATTTTGGGAAGCAGTTTTCCTCTATTCTGTGGTGTTGGAGAAGACTCTTGAGAGTCCCTTGGACTGCAAGGAGATCCAACCAGTCCATCCTAAAGGAAATCAGTTCTGAATATTCATTGGTAGGACTGATGCTGAAGCTGAAACTCCAATACTTTGGCCACCTGATTCGGAGAGCTGACTCATTGGAAAAGATGATGCTGGGAAAGATTGAGGGCAGGAGAAGGGGACGACAGAGGATGAGATGGTCAGATGGCATCACCAACTCAATAGACATGAGTTTGGGTAAACTCCGAGAGTTCGTGATGGACAGGGAGGCCTGGCGCTGCGGTCCATGGGGTCGCAAAGAGTCGGACACAACTGAGCAACTGAACTGAACTGACTTTCCTCTATTCCCCCTTCTTTGCTGTGTCTAAAGTAGACACAGGTTCATTTTTCAGCAAATAAAACGTCCTTAACACAAGGAAATTATGCAAAACCGCCCCTAGATAAGATATCTGCCATAGCCCAAATGGAATATATTTTACCAAAGTAGATTATATATATAACATGCATAAATACACATTTATCTATTTTATTTCTTTTATACTTATGTTTTTTCATAGTTATATATTTTATATGTATTTGTTTGCATTATATTAGACATTGTTAATTTTAGCTAAATTTATTTGAAAATAAAGAAAAATGAAAATTGAATTGCTCCATTTCACATTTATGTTGTTTCACAATAGGTTTAAACTAAAGAAGGAGATTTATAAAAGTTAAGTAGAACAATGTAAATAGTTTTATGAAGTGGATTCATTTTGCAATTTAATAAAGCATATTTCTTTTCAAAATAACAGAAAACGGTCAACATATTTAGACATCACTTCTTTCAATCATATCAGTTTAGCTATTTCAGATATTTTAATGTTTAAAAATCTAAAATTTACATTATTTGTATTGTGAGCTCCTAAAAATTGGCCACAATTTAGTATTTGGACTACGTTTATTGTGACTCCAATTTTAGGTAAATTTTTATCTGTATTCTTTTACCCCTTCCCCCAACAATAACTTCATTTTCATATATCAATCGCTACCAAATATCCCCTCAGGCTATCCATTGGCAATTAATCAGCACCCCTTCAGCCCCACACTCTCAGCCAGCGTTCTGATTTCCTTTCCTCTGTTTGATTTGCCAGTGTTAGACTTTGACATATGCAATCATTTCTCTTTTTTTTTTGAGATTGATTTTATTTTATTTTTAATTGGAATGCAATCATTTTACAGTGTGCTGGTTTTTGCTGTAAGTATACATATACCCCTTTCTTCTTGAGTCATTTAGTTTTCTGTCCGGAGAAGGCAATGGCACCCCACTCCAGTACTCTTGCCTGGAAAATCCCATGGACGGAGGAGCCTGGTGGGCTGCAGTCCATGGGGTCGCTAAGAGTCAGACACGACTGAGCGACTTCATTTTCACTTTTCACTCTCATGCATTGGAGAAGGAAATGGCAACTCACTCCAGTGTTCTTTCCTAGAGAATCCCAGGGACAGTGGAGCCTGGTGGGCTGCCATCTATGGGGTCGCACAGAGTCGGACACGACTGAGCGACTTAGCAGCAGCAGCAGTGGTTTTCTGTCATCGTGTCACGGGTTCTTTTACTCAGCCTTTCATGGAGATCTGCCCTTACTTGTACATGCATCAAGAAGTGAATGAACCATTTTTACTTCAGAGTAACGTCCATTCTTTGGAGAAGGCAATCTCACTCCAGTACTCTTACCTGGAAAATCCCATGGACGGAGGAGCCTGGTAGGCTGCAGTCCATGGGGTCGCTAAGAGTCAGACACAACTGAGCAACTTCACTTTCACTTTTCACTTTCATGCATTGGAGAAGGAAATGGCAACCCACTCCAGTGTTCTTGCCTGGAGAATCCCAGGGACAGTGGGGCCTGGTGGGCTGCCGTTTATGGGGTCGCACAGAGTCGGACACGACTGAGCGACTTAGCAGCAACGTCCATTCTATAAATACACTAACATTTGGTTCTTTCATATATTGATAGAAATTTGGGTACTTTCTAGTTTGGAGGTGTTGTGATTAAAACTACTTTTATAATCTTTCATCATTTTTGGCTTGTGGGTCTTCTCTTGGAAATACACTCATGAGTGAACTTTCTGGGTTACAGGATAGGTATGTATTTAGTTTTATGAAAAATCTTCCAATCTAATTTCTAAATTTTTTTGCATTTTTGCCAGCAAAGCTTAGGAGCCCTACTACACCACATCTTTACCAACACCTGAGGACGTTAAGCTTTTTATTTTTGCTACACAGTGAGAACACAGAAGTATGTATTGTGGCTTTAATTATATTTAGCTAATGTCTAATGATATTGAGCCCTGTTTAATGGAATTATCAACCATTATTATTGATCATTCAGATATCTTTCTTTTTTAATGTAATTATTAACCATTATTATTAAAAATTATTATTAACCATTCAGATATCTTTGTTATTATGTAATTATTAACCATTATTATTGATCATTCAGATATCATTCCTTTTTAGTGGCTTTGCCCATTGTTATTTTGTTTTCGTAGTAATTTGTTTTTGAGCTGTATTATCTTAATATGTATTCTGGATATAAGTAATTTTCTAGGCCTATCTATTATAAATAATTTTTTATCTTGCTGGTTTGAATACTTATTTTATGAATGATATATTTTAAAGAACAAGTATTTTTTAAGGTGAACTTAAATAGTTTAACACACTTTTCTTTTATGGCAAGCGTTTTTAAGATCCTATGTGAAAACTAGTTGGCTGCATCAAGATCACAAAGACAATGACTCTGCTCTCCCATGTTTTTTTGGGAAGCTACATATTTCAGATTTTACATTTTGGTTTATGATCCATATCAGATTAGTATTTTTGAATGTTTTCAGGTAAATGCTGTCTTTCATGTTTTTCAGTATCCTGCTCCATTTGTTGACAAAGCTTTATTCCATGGTATGGACCTAACAGAAGCAGAAGATATTAAGACGAGATGGCAAGAATAAACAGAAGAACTTTACAAAAAAGATCTTCACGACCCAGATAATCACGATGGTGTGATCACTGACCTAGAGCCAGACATCTTGGAATGTGAAGTCAAGTGGGCCTTAGAAAGCATTACTACGAACAAAGCGAGTGGAGGTGATGGAATTCCAGTGGAGCTATTTCAAATCCTGATAGATGATGCTATGAAAGTGCTGCACTCAATATGCCAGCAAATTTGGAAAACTCAGCAGTGGCCACAGGACTGGAAAAGGTCAGTTTTCATTCCAATCCCAAAGAAAGGCAATGCCAAAGAATGCTCAAACTACCGCACAATTGCACTCATCTGACATGCTAGTAATGTTCAAAATTCTCCAAGCCAGGCTTCAGCAATATGTGAACTGTGAACTTCCTGATGTTCAAGCTGGTTTTAGAAAAGGCAGAGGAACCAGAGATCAAATTGCCAACATCCTCTGGATCATGGAAAAAACAAGAGAGTTCCAGAAAAACATCTATTTCTGCTTTATTGACTATGCCAAAGCCTTTGACTGTGTGGATCACAATAAACTGTGGAAAATTCTGAAAGAGATGGGAATACCAGAGCATCTGACCTTCCTCTTGAGAAACCTGTATGCAGGTCAGGAAGCAACAGTTAGAACTGGACATGGAACAACAGACTGGTTCCAAATAGGAAAAGGAGTTCATCAAGGCTGTATATTGTCACCCTGCTTATTTAACTTATATGCAGAGTACATCATGAGAAATGCTGAGCTGGAAGAAGCACAAGCTGGAATCAAGATTGCCAGGAGAAATATCAATAACCTCAGATATGCAGTGGACACCACCCTTATGGCAGAAAGTGAAGAGGAACTCAAAAGCCTCTTGATGAAAGTGAAAGAGGAGAGTGAAAAACTTGGCTTAAAGGTCAACATTCAGAAAACGAAGATCATGGCATCCAGTCCCATCACTTCATGGGAAATAGATGGGGAAACAGTGTCAGACTTTATTTTTCTGGGCTGCAAAATCACTGCAGATGGTTATTGCAGCCATGAAATTAAAAGACGCTTACTCCTTGGAAGGAAAGTTATGACCAACCTAGATAGCATATTCAAAAGTAGAGACATTACTTTGCCAACAAAGTTTCGTCTAGTCAAGGCTATGGTTTTTCCTGTGGTCATGGATGGATGTGAGAGTTGGACTATGAAGAAGGCTGAGCGCCGACGAATTGATGCTTTTGAACCGTGGTGTTGGAGAAGACTCTTGAGAGTCCCTTGGACTGCAAGGAGATCCAACCAGTCCATTCTCAAGGAGATCGGCCCTGGGATTTCTTTGGAAGGAACAATGCTGAAGCTGAAACTCCAGTACTTTGGCCACCTCATGCGAAGAGTTGACTCATTGGAAAAGTCTGTGATGCTGGGAGGGATTGGGGGCAAGAGGAGAAGGGGACGACAGAGGATGAGATGGCTAGATGGCATCACTGACTTGATGGAGGTGAGTCTGAGTGAACTCTGGGAGTTGGTGATGGACAGGGAGGCCTGGCGTGCTGCGATTCATGGGGTCGCAAAGAGTCGGACACGACTCAGCAACTGATCTGATCTGATTGGCTGACATACTGAACATGTGTTTTCTAGGTCTGCCAGGATTTTCTCATCTGATCAATTGATTTATCATTATTATTGCTGTTATCACAGTATCAAATACTATACACATATGATAAATGTCCAAATCTAGTTATATGTGTCTCCAAAGTTTATGCTCTAATTTGTTCTGCATGTTTTAAATCCTTCATAGAAAGTTCTATATCTATTTTAGAACAAATATTCATAGATTTCTTTTATTTTTATTTGTTTTTCATAGATTTCTTTTAAAATATCAGGCTGTTGCTGTTCAGCTTCCAAGTCGAGTCTGACCTTTTGCAACCCCAAGGACTTCAGCGCGCCAGGACTCCCTGACCTTCACCATCTGTCAGCGTTCACCCAAGTTAATTTCCATTGAATCAATGACACCATCCAACCATTTCATCCTCTGTCACCCTCTTCTCCTTCTGCCTTCAGTCTTTCCCAGAATCAGGGTATTTTCCAGGGTATTTTCCAATGAGTCAACTTTTTGCATCAGATGGCCAAAGTATTGGAGCTTCAGATTCAGCATTAGTCCTTCCCATGAGTATTCAGGGTTGATTTGCTTCAGAATGGACTGGTGGGATCTCCTTGCAGTCTAAGGTACTCTCAAGAGTCTTCTGCAACACCACAGTCCAAAAGCATCAATTCTTTGCCACTCTGGCTTCTTTATGGTCCAACTCTCACATCCATACATGACTACTAGAAAACCATAGCTTTGAATTTATGGACCTTTGCCAGCAAAGTGATGCCTTTGCTTTTTAAACACTATCTAGATTTGTCATAGCTGTCCTGCCAAGAAGTGCGTGGAGCCAGCGTGAGGCACTCTGCCCATGGCAAAGGTCATGAGGAAGGAGGCTCGACATACGCAAAGGCGGGATCGAGCCTCAGGAGTCCCCCTGGAAATCCTCGAGCATCTACCCCCATAACCATAGCCTGCCTGCTTTACTACTTTGTGCTTTCACCTACACCTCTGACTTTACGGGGGGGCTGTCCCTCACCACCTCTTTCGGAGAAGGAGTTAACTTAGAGCTCCAGTTAATAATAATTCCTGGGCGTGATAGGAGTGTTTCAACCTAGAAACTCCTCTAAAGGTTCTCTAGCCTGCCTGACAGGCTTGTCCGGCCACTTGTGATTGCTCACAGCCTCCCAACCATGAGAGGCATGAGATGCTTTAAACCTTCTAAAAACAGGTTCCTTAGAAAAGTTAGAAAACCATTAGTATAAGTATAGTGGGCTGATTAGAAATTGTATTGGTGAAGGGTTTTTCATTTGTTGAGCCAATGTTTGTTGCTAAGTCTCCACATCCCCCGCCCTTATACACATTAATGAATATATAGAAGAAATAAGTATTAACCTTTGATATTAATCACATTAGACCTTAGGCTAAGTAAATTCTTTCCTTAACTAAAACCCACTACACCCTCACCCTATAGGAATGTAACTTTATCTGGTACCTTCGGCAGGTGGAGTCTTTTTTAAGAATAATCACCCCCGGAGATATAAGTGTCCTGGTTGACTGACCGCTGTCACAAGGAGAGGGTCATAAATTGTCAGCAGGCCCCCTGGCCAGAAGATGATGTAACACCTAAGACCTCTGTATCCTTGGAACTCCTTGGATCAGCCGGGGCTGGACCCCGGCAAAGAAGCAATTGCCTTCTAGTTCCATGACTGCAGTCACCATCCACAGTGGTGTTAGCGCAGGAAATGTGTCCCTGCTTCCACCTTTTCCTGTTCTATTTGCCATGAAGTGATGGAGCGGATGCCAATATTTAGATTTTGTAATATTTAGTTTTAGGCCAGCTTTTTCACTCTCCTCTTTCACCCACATCAAGAGTCTCTTTAGTCCCTCCTCACTTTCTGCCATTAAGGTGCTATCCTCTGCATATGTGAGATTGTTGGTATTTCTCCTGGCAATCTTGATTCTAGCTTGTAACTCAACTAGCCCAGCATTTCACACTGTATGCTCTGAATATAAAGTTAAATAAACAGGGTGATAATACACAGCCTTGTCACACTCCTTTTTCAATTTTGAACCAGTTAATTGCTTCATACAAGGTTCTAGCTGTTGCTTCTTGACCCATATACAGGTTTCTCAGGATCCAGGTGATATGGTCTGTATCCCCATCTCTTTAAGAGTTTTCCACAGTTTGATATGGTCCATGCAAAGACTTTAGCATAGTCAATGAAGCAGAGGTAGATATTTTTTTCTGGACTGTGCTTGCTTTTTCTATGATCGGGCAAATACTGGCAATTTGATCTCTGGTTCCTCTGCCTTTTCTAAACCCAGCTTGACCATTTGGAAGTTCCCGGTTCACGTACTGCTGAAACCTTGTTTGAAGGATCTGGAGCATAACCTTACTAGCCTGGGAGATGAGTGCAGTCATCTGGTAGTTTGAGCATTCTTTAGTACTGCCCTTCTTGGAAATTGAGATGAAGGTTGACCTCTTCCCGTCCCGTGGCCACTGCTGGGTTTTCCAAATTTGCTGACATATTAAGTGCAGCACTTTAATAGCATCATCTTTTAGGATTTTACATTACTTTGCTGGAGTCCCATCATCTCCACTAACTTTGTTGGAAGCCATGCTTCCACTTGCCTTCACATTCCAGAATGTCTGGCTCTGGGTGAGTGACCACACCATCGTGCCTATCTGGCTCATTAAAATCTTCTCTGAACTGTTCTTCTGTGTATTCTTGCCAACTACTCTTGATCTCTTCTGCTTCCATTAGATCTTTACTGTTTTTGTCCTTTATTGTGCCCATCTTTGGGTGAAATATTCCTTGGATATCTCCAATTTTCTTGAAGAGATCTTTAGTCTTTGCCTTTCTATTATTTTCCTCTATTTCTTTGCATTGTTCATTGAAGAAGACTCTCCTTGCTATTCTCTGGAACTCTGCATTCAGTAGGGTATACCTTTTCCTTTCTCCCTTACTTTTCATCTCTCTTCTTTCCTCACCTATTTGCAAAGCTTCCTCACACAAAACTTTGTCTTCTTGCATTTCCTTTTCTTTGGGATGGTTTTGTTCACGGACTCCTGTACAATTACAAACCTCTGTCCATAGCTTTCTCAGGCACTCTGTTTACTAGACCTAATCCCTTGAATCTATTTGTCACCTCTACCTTGTAATCATAGGGAATTTCATTTAGGTCATACCTGATTGGCCTACTGATTTTCTCTACTTTCTTAACTTTTTAGCCTGAATTTTTCTATAAGGAGTTGATGATCTGAGCCAGTCAGCTCCAGGTCTTATTTCTGCTGACTTTATACAGCTTCTCTGTCTTTAGCTACAAAGAATGTAATCAGTCTGATTTTGCTATTTACCATATTGTCCATGAATTAAGCTGTCTCTTGTGTTGTTGAAAAAAGATATTTACTATGATCAGAATGTTCTCTTGGCAGAATTCTATTAGCATTTGCCCTGCTTCACTTTGTATTCCAAGGCCACACTTGCCTGTTACTCAAGGTATCTCTTGACTTCCTACTTTTGCATTCCAATCCTCTATGATGAATAGGACATATTTTTTTGATGTTAATTCTATGAGGTCTTATAGGTCTTCATAGAATTGATCAGCTTCAGCTTCTTCTGTATCAGTGGCATAGACTTGGTTTACTATGATGTTGAGTAGTTTGCCTTGGAGATAAACAGAGATCATTCTGTCATTTTTGAGGTTGCAAGCCTTGTATTTAGGACTCCTTTGTTGATTCTGAGGGCTACTCCATAACAGATTCTTGCCCACAGTAGTTGACATAATGGTCATCTGAATTAAATTCACCCATTTTCATCCATTTTAGTTCACTAATTCTTAAGATGTTGATTCATACTCTTGCCATCTCCTGTTTCACCACTTCCAATTTACTTTGATTCACAGACTTAATATTCCAGGTTCCTATGCAGCACTGTTCTTTACAGCATTGGATTTTACTTGTATTAACAGACACATTCACAACTGAATGTCACTTCCACTTTGGCCCAGCCCCTTCCTTTTTTCTGGAGTTATTAGTAATTTCCCTCTGCTCTTCTGCAGTAGCATTCTGGGCATCCTCTGACCTGGGGAGCTCATCTTTCAGTGTCATATCTTTTTGCCTCTTTATATAGTTCATGGTGTTATCACAGCAAGAATAATGGAGTAGTTTGCAGTTCCCTCTTTCAATGGATTACATCTTGTCAGAACTCTCCACTGTGACCTGTCCACCTTGGGTGGCCCATCATGGCATGGTTCATGCTGCTGCTGCTGCTGCTGCTAAGTCACTTCAGTCATTTCTGACTCTGTGCAACCCCACAGATGGCAGCCCACCAGGCTCTGCCATCCCTGGGATTCTGCAGGCAAGAACACCGGAGTGGGTTGCCATTTCCTTCTCCAATGGCATGGTTCATAGCTTCATTGAATTATGCAAACCCCTTCATCACAAGGCAGTGATCCATGAAGGTGTTAAAATATCATACTTCTGTGATTTTAATGGTTTTATATCAGATATAAAAACAATGTGAGAAATGCCATCAAAATTGAATATTCCAATCCATGAATTTATTTTTTTGAGCTCCAAAATCACTGCAGATGGTGACTGCAGCCATGAAATTAAAAGATGCTTGCTCCTTGGAAGAAAAGCTATGACCAACCTAGGCAGCATATTAAAAAGCAGAGACATTACCTTACCGACAAAGATCCATCTACTCAAAGCTGTGGTTTTTCCAGTAGTCATGTATGGATGTGAGAGTTGGACTCTGTATAAAGCTAATCACTGAAAAAATGATGCTTTTGAACTGCTGTGTTGGAGAAGGCTCTTGAGAGTCCCTTGGGCAGCAAGGCAATCCAACCAGTCCATCCTAAAGGAAATCAGTCTTGAATATTCATTGGAAGGACTGATGCTGAAGCTGAAACTCCAATACTTTGGCCACCTGATGCGAAGAACTGACTCATTAGAAAAGTCCCTGATGCTGGGAAAGACTGAAGGTGGGAGGAGAAGGGGACAACAGAGGTTGAGATGGTTGGATGGCATCACCAACATGATAAAGGTGAGTTTGAGTAAGCTCCAGGAGATGGTGATGGACAGGGAAGCCTGGCATGCTGCAGTCAGTCCATGGGTTGCAAAGAGTTGGACACAACTCAGTGACTGAGCTGAACTGAACTGAATCCATGAACATCATATAATCTATGTATTTTGGTTTTTAATGTCTTTCAGCTTTGTTAGACAATTTTCAGTGCAGAATTTTTGCTAATAGGACATTGCATTTCACCGTTAGTATTTTATAAATTCTGACACTATTTTAAAAGTATTGCTTTTCAATTACAAGTATGAAATGGAAAAATAATAGGATTTAATCTCTGAAAATAGATAAATCTTATTTTAAAAGGATTTATTTTTTTTAACCTTGAAGGAGCATCTTAAATAATTTGTTTCTTCACTCAAAAAATAGTAAAAAATTATGTACTTGAAATATTCATTTTACATTTTTAATCATTTGATAATCCCCAAATTTGGATTTGAATATCCTATGTTAAGGGGCTTTCTTTGTGGCTCAGATGGTCAAGAAATTGCCTGCACTGCAAGAGACCTGGGTTAGATCCCTGGATTGGGAAGATGCCTTGCATAAGGGAAAGGGTTACCCACTGTAGCATTCCGGCCTGGAGAACTCCATGGACTATACAGTTCATTGGGTCACAAAAGGTCAGATGCAACTGAATGACTTTCACTTTCATCCTATATTAAGAGTAGTGTCAAGAAGTGAAAATAAAAAGACCAAGTCTTCACTTACCCTTCTCCTTGATCATCAGGGAATGGACATATAATCAATGTTTGGTCGGTTACTTCCAAACACTCAGGATTTTATTTTCCAAGAACTGAAGCAAGGTCAGGGGAATGCAAAAGTGATTACAAAGAATTTTCAAACTCGTTCATTCAGGGACATTGGTAAACACAATCAGTTTGCAGAGGCTGGATATCAACAAATCCAGCGATGAGCCCAGTGTTCCCCGCTGGCGACGCAATGACTACAGCTGAGTCTCTGTTCTCTCCAGGGGCACTTTGTCTTAGGAATGTGGCCATGTTTGCCTACCCAGCCTCCTTTGCTCATGTGAGTTTTGCAGGCCTGATTCTCCAAACTTTCCAGGAATACCACGAGACACCTTAAATCCCTGCAATAAGTTCTAGTTCTAAATTAACCAGAGTCAATCTCTCTTGCTTTCTACTGAGAACCCTAACTAGTACTCTATTTTACATTTTTTGTGTGAGAAAGAGCTAAGAACTTGGCACATCTGCCCAAAGTAAGCCATTCAAATGTACTAGATCTTTCCCTTGTATTAAGTATTGCATTTCATTCTGAACTTTCTTATAAACTCTGCTTGTCAGTAAGAATGAGAGATCATAGAAAATGTGCCTCTTTAATGAATAATCAGACTCTTTCCAATTCAGGTTAGTGTTCTGTGTAATCACCCTAGGAAGCAAAAAAGAATTCCCAAATTCATTTAATAGTCTGGACTTCTGTAAAATCAAAATATCTTAAACTACTAAAAGTTGTAAATATACATATCAATACTAGCAAAAGAAGGGAGGCTTAATCCCTAAACTTCAGGACTCTCCCTAGAATATATTTTAGCCTGAAGGGTATTGGAGGAAAAAGAAGAGCTGTGCAAAAATGCAATATTAAGACACCTTTTATGCCATATCTATGAGAATTTTATCCAATGAAGCAATGGTTTCTGTCTAGAATTATATTCTGTTTTCTGCCAGTAAAATGTAGCATCACATTTGCTTTTACTCCTGCTAGGTATTTGTATGAAAGGTTTTTAATTTTCTGTAATAGATTCCTAATTAATCAGTATCATTCCAAAGTATTTTTTTTTACCAAATAGATATTTTGTTCAATTAATTTTGCCTCTAGGTCTTACTTTTTGCATTCTTATCTTGTATGAATTAAATATATGATTTCTCCAGTCTATTTCCTGTATACTTTCAAAGCTTCCATAAACATGGATACCTCTTACATACTTCATTTGATAATGATATTGAACCAAGATCTCTGCAGTATTGACTAGATCTCAGGAGAATATCTTTGCCCATGCTTTTCTATTCACTGTAACATTATTTGTTTAATTATCCATTTCTTTTTCTATTCCTCCCAGTGTAGAATATAGTTTCCACCCATTTCTGAGTCCTTGGACAAAAATTTGAAGACAAGATTATTAAGAAGTATTAACCAGTAGAAATATATTCACTGAAATTGCCACAGAATGAAAAGTCAGAAGACATGTTTTAAATCCCTATTGCAACACTTTTCTTGATTTTTAAATTATTTCTGCAAAATTAATTTGAACTTGTTGCATCTCAGCTTCTTTCAATCTCAAAATGGGAATGCTAAAGGTAATATGTACCCTACCTATTCAGAATGTTACTGAACATCAGATGGTGTGATATGTGTAAGGGCAATTTGCTAAACCAAACAGCACTTCCAGTTGCTTCTCTCTATGAAAGCACTTATCACAATGTCTGGTAATTATCTGTTAAGTTGTCTGTCAACCCCTTCTAAATCCTTTCCTCCTTGAAGGAAACATAAATGAATGAAAATGTAAATTACCAGTTCCAGAGTCCATAGCATATTATACTACCAAAAATCTAAAAGATTTCATCACTTGCTGTGCTTTTAAAATTGCATGCTTCTTGCTTAAATTTAAAACCATTTTATATAAACTCTGTCACTGCTGTCTTTTTTTCTTTTTTCTCTTGTTTCCTTATATATAAAATAGGAAAGAGTGAAAGAGAAACATGTGATCATAAACATTTTGCTCTATAGGCAATGGCATGTACATAAGAGAATATAGTGTAAAAATTAGTAATGGAAAACAAAGATTTAAACTTTGTTATTCAATTAAAACTGTGATTTTTATGTTTAGTATGTTTATAATTTACCCATGTACAATTTCAGAGGTTTTATGTATGTGTGTGTATATATATATACACGTGTGTGTGTATGTACATGTATATATATGTATGTATGTACATACATATAAATACATAAACACAATGATTATTATCATTAAAGACATTAGAACAAAAAAAGAGAATTTTGTGATTTACTGTGGCATAGATGAAGTCTTTTCTCCATTCTTAGTTATACAGTTGACCCTTGAATAGCACAAGTTTGAACTGCATGGATCCTCTTAAAAACAGATTACTTCAGCAAATATACTGAAACCAGTTTTGGAGATCTGAGCAATTTTAAAAAACCTAAAAGCCACTTAGCTCGTTCTCTCTCATAACTGAAGAAACTGCATATCAGCCTGTCATTATGGGACACTTTGTAATGTAACAAAATTCTCAGTAGTGTATTATGGATGTGACTGTTGTACTGTATTTCATAAAAACATTTTTATAACAATTTACTAATATACATGCTAAGCTACTAGAAAGCAATATCAATTATACTAGGCTACATGCAGCAATTATATTGCTGCTTCTTTCTCATAAATGAATGGTTAACTGCATAAAAATATGAAGTTCTTTTTCACGTTACTTTCTCTTCTTGATATCTGCTATTAGTAGTATATATAACATCTAAAATGTTTGTCAAACATTAGACAATATTAGATATATATACTGACAGACTACTCCTCTTGTTAATAGACACCATAAACATGCAGCGTTGATAGATAAAGTACAACACTAAAAACACAGTTTGTCTTCCTATTTTCTTTTTTGTCTTGTTTTTTAATTCTTAGTTTGTATTGGAACATAGTGCATTCACCATGTTGTCTTAGCTTCAAGTGCTCAGCAAAGTGCTTCAGTTATATGTCTGTCTCCCCTGCATGGATCACAGCCCTGTGGCAAAGGGGTTTGTGTAACTCAGTGAAGCTATGAGCCATGCCATGCAGGCCCACCCAAGACGGACGTGTCATCGTGAAGAGTCACAACAAAACGTGGTCCACTGGAGAAGGAAATGGCAACCCACTCCAGTGTTTTTGCATGGAGAACCCCATGGACAGTATTCAAAGGCCCAAAGAGACACCAGAAGACAAGTCCCCAGGCTGGAAGATGTGCAATATGCTACTGGGGAAGAGCAGAGGGCAGTTTCTAATACTCCAGAAAGAATGAAGCAGTGGACCAAAGCCAAAACGACCCTCAGTTGCAGATGTGACTGGTGCAAAAGAAAAGCCCGATGCTGTAAAGAACAATACTGCATAGGATCCTAGAATGTCAGGTCCAGGAATCAAAGTAAACTGGATGTGGTCAAGGAGCAGACAGCAAGAGTATGCACCGACATCTTAGGAATCAGTGAACTAAAATGGATTGGATGGGTGGGTTTAACTCTGATAACCATTGTATCTACTACTGTGGGCAAGAGTCTCTTTGGAGAAATGGAGTAGCCCTTAGAGTCAACAAAAGAGTCCACACGCAGGACTTAATCAAGTCTATGCCCCAACCACTGATGCTGAAGAAGCTGAAATCGACCAGTTCTGTGAAGATCTGCAACCCTTTCTAGAACTACCACTTAAAATAGATGTCTGTTTCATCGCAGGGGATTGGAAAGCAGAAATACAAAGTCAAAAGATACCCAGAATAACAGGCAAAGCTGGCGTTGAAGTATAGAATGAAGCAGGGCATATGGTAAAGGAGTTTTGCCAAGAAAACATGTCTGTCATAGCAATTACCCTTCTCCAAGTACTCAAGACGTCTCTACACATTGACATCACCAGGTGATCAATACTGAAATCAGATTGATTATGTTCTTTTTAGCCAAAGATGGAGAAGCTCTATATAGAGTTTCTTATATAGACTATATAAGTCTGCAAAAAAAAAAAAAAAAAAAAGAACTGGAGCTGGCTGTGGCTCAGATCATGAACTTATTGCAAAATTCAGGTTTAAATTGAAAAAAGTAAGGAAAATAATTAGGTCATTCAGGTATGACTTAAATCAAATCCCTTATGATTATGCCTTGGGAGAAGGCAATGGCACCCCACTCCAGTACTCTTGCCTGTAAAATCCCATGGACAGAGGAGCCTGGTAGGCTGCGGTCCATGGGGTCACTAAGAGTCGGACACAACTGAGTGTCTTCACTTATAATTATACAGTGGATGTGACAATTAGATTCAAAGGATGAGATCTGGTAGACAGGGTGCCTGAAGAACTATGGATGGAGGTTTGTGACTGTATAGGAGACAGAGAAAAAAAATATCCCAAAGAAAAAGAAATGCAAGAGGACAAAATGGTTGTCTGAGGAGGCTTTACAAATAGTTGAAGAAATAAGAAAGATGGAAAACAAGGGAGAAATGAAAAGGTATACCCAACTCAATGCAGAGTTCCAGAGAATTGCAATGAGATACAAGAAGGCCTTCTTCAATGAACAATGCAAAGAAATAGAAAAAAACAACAGAAGGGGAAAGACTAGACATCTCTTCAAGAAAATTGGAGATATCAAAGGAATATTTCATGCAAGAATGGTCATGAAAAAGGACAGAAACTGTAAGGACTTAATGAAACGGAAGAGATACAGAAGAGGTGAAAAGAATACACAGAAGAATTGTTCAAAAAAGGTTTTAATGATCTGGACACCCAATAGAAGGGGAAAAAGTGGAAGTAATGACAGATTTTATTGTCTTGGACTCCGAAATCTATGGTTTTTCCTGTGGTCATGTATGGATGTGAGAGTTGGACTGTGAAGAAGGCTGAGCACTGAAGAATTGATGCTTTTGAACTGTGGTGTTGGAGAAGACTCTTGAGAGTCCCTTGGACTGCAAGGAGATCCAACCAGTCCATTCTGAAGGAGATCAGCCCTGGGATTTCTTTGGAAGGAATGATGCTGAAGCTGAAACTCCAGTACTTTGGCCACCTCATGCGAAGAACTGACTCATTGGAAAAGACTCTGATGCTGGGAGGGATTGGGGGCAAGAGGAGAGATGGCTGGATGGCATCACTGACTCGATGGACGTGAGTCTCAGTGAACTCTGGGAGTTGGTGATGGACAGGGAGGCCTGGCATGCTGTGATTCATGGGGTCACAAAGAGTCGGACACGACTGAGCAACTGATTTGATCGGATCTGATTCTCCTGTGTTGAGGTTGGCACCTCTCACTCCTATAGTTTATTCAAGAACCTATTGTAAAAGTGTAGTCATTCTAATTCCTCCACTTTATTTTTGGCTAGTCTTTGAAAAAAACAAAACAAAACTTCCCTAGAAAGAGTTTCTGTCATGAAAATGCCTGTTATTTTGAGGGGCATAAATTATTATATTTTATTGAAAATTTTCACTCTAACAAAAATAAGTGACAAATATGTATTTACAGAGAACTGGATGGATGGCAGTTGTGAGCAAGCAAGAAAATAGAAAAATTATATGTAGATCTGGCAAGCAAATCATCTTTCTGTTTTTTTTTTAATTTATTAAATATTCATTAAATACACTTGTGCCAAATATTATGCTATGCAATAGAGTTCAAAGATAAGCACAGTTATTCTGACAGCATCTAAAAGGTATACAGAATTTAATGAAGCTGGGAGGTGAGATCAGCCAAAAATAGTCATAATTTTGTGTAGAAAGAGTGTATTTTGAACACCAGAGGCCCTGCATAAGAGTCCCAAATCTTTTAATGAGTAGTCTGCTGATGGTGATCAGACTATTTTACCTCTCTGAATTTTCCTTATTAACAAATTTAGACCAAAATATTGACTTCCTCAACAGGGATACTGGTGATATAAGTTGAAATAAGACGGGTGATAACTTCATCTCCCAAATGCTTAATTACTACTATAGAAAAGGAATTTGATATAAATTATAGATTAAAGAATTTGAGTCATCAGTAAACTTAAAATCCAGTACAGCCAAGAAAAATTTTTCTGTTAGAATAAATAACTATTCCAAGTATCTGACTCTAACTACAAGTTTAGAATTATTGGATATTATATATCTATTCTGTAACTTAAGATGCTTTCCACATTTCATATATTTCAAAATACTGTCTGCAGATTTTCATATAAATACTGAATTCCTTTTTTTTATGATGAGAAGACAAATAATCAAAAACAGTTAATTTACATTCTCACTCAATTTGGTATACATATTGGTCAGAAATACAGTAAGAGGAGATATAATATTCTATACTCTCAAAGCCTAAGTAATTGAATAAGATGGATTTCACTTTGTGTGTCTAAAAAATTTGGGTTCACTAACGAATTCCTCCTGGCACAGTTTTAGATAATATGTTGAATAATTGTTTGTGCCTTGTTAATGAACACCTTGTGAATTATGAAAACTGCAGGCAAAGCTATGCTCTGTCCCTGTGTGTAGACTAGGATGCAGTGGTCACTAGATAATGACGGCGTGCTCCTTAAATAAAGTCTGCATGAATGCCGTGTTACTTCTCAGTTTCCACTGCTCTTTTATATGATCTTTTCATTTGACACTTAAAAAAACTCTATAAAGTAATGAATATTTTAATGCATTTTATTGGAGGTGATGAGTGGTGAGTTTCCTAGAAAAGACAGATTTAGTACACAAAAGGAGTCATATCTGTCTCTGCCATACTTCAGTGCTTCCTTCTTGCCTGGAATGATTACGATCACACTATTGAAGAGTGGTTTATTACAAGCACTGCCCATAAAATGCCTGTAGTTTATTTAGCTCCAGGTTGTACCATGACATGGTTGTCATTTTTCTTTCCCTTTCCTCCCCTTGCTTAAAAGTATTTTTATGGATGGGTGAGCAAAACAAAGGGGCATTCTGTTATTGCTAAAGGAAATTGAATAGTATTCTCGAGGAAAAAAAAAAAAAAAGAGAGATGGAAGAAGGAAGGTGACACAGACATTGGAGCAATCTGATCTCATTTAACAAGTACAGAATATGAGTATGTTGAGATGCCCTGGTGGCTCAGATGATAAAGCGTCTGCCTGCAATGCAGGAGACCTGGGTTCAATCCTTGGGTTGGGAAGATCTGGAGAAGGAAATGGCAACCCACTCCAGTACTCTTGCCTGGAGAATCCCACGGACAGAGGAGTCTGGTAGGCTATAGTCCATGGGGTCTCGAAGAGTCGGACACGACTGAGTGACTTCACTATACTATCACTATGAGTATGTTAAGCGCATTAACCTAGAGTCGATCTGATTCCTGATAATCTTCACAGCAGGAGGGTTCCGGGTACCTTGTCACCAAATCCTTTTTCACTTTTATGGAATTCTTTCAGTGATTAGAGCCTTGGGCTTAGAACACACATGGATTAGGCTCATCTCTTAGAGGAGTTTTATGTTCAATCAGTCTTGGTCGAAGTTGAGAATAGACTATATTACATTTTAACATTTCTTCTAGCTCAAGGTTTTATGATCCTTTGGAGATTCATAATTTCTGGTATCTACGACATTCCTTCGTATTAAGCTGAGTTTTTCTAATTTACTGCATCATGCTAAATGGTGCCCTGGTGGTCTGAAAAAGGAATGTGCGCATACAACCCTAAATACTGTATTTAGTACACTTGCCACTCTTCTTCTCTTATTTGCATATTTTCATCTAGAATCATCTTTTGTGAGCAGGGATAAAAATCTTTGTCAAAAAGCATCAACTGAATTCTGTGTTTGCCGTTATTAGTCACAGAAGGTTAGGCCACAGTTTTCTCATGGCAGAAAGAGGGGAAATTATATATTCCTCCCAAGCTGCTAAATCACTTAAGGCCAAGAAAACTTCTAGCAAAATATATTGAAGAATATGTATATATATAGATATATGTAATATCTATATATTATATATACAGTATTTCCTTGCTGTATCAACTGAAGTTCAATTGTAAATTAACTTTCTGATTAGTGTTCTTGCTAGAAGTCTTGTTCTCATCACTTTATATCAGTTCAGTTCAGTTCAGTTCAGTTGCTCAGTCGTGTCCGACTCTTTGCGACCCCATGGACTGCAGCACACCAGGCCTCCCTGTCCATCACCAACTCCCGGAGTTCACTCAAACTCACGTCCATCAAGTCAGTGATGCCATCCAGCCATCTCATCCTCTGTCATCCCGTTCTCCTCCTGCCTTCAATCTTTCCCAGCATCAGGGTCTTTTCAGATGACCTTATATACTAGCCCCCTAACTTTTTTTTTTATCTTTTATGATTGAAGTGTAAGATCCTGGGTTAAAATGCAGTTTCCCTACTTCATTATCTTCCATCTCTACCATAAAAGCCTACAACGTTAGCTCCAGTTTGCTCAGGATGGCCAAAAAAGCCATCACAATCTGGCTTAATTTAGCTCCCAAACTCATGTCCTGCGACATTCTGTATCAGCACACATTCTTCTTCTATAAATACCTTTAACTGATTCCAACTGTCGATTGTTTCTTAACTAGCCATTTTTGTGAACTTCTTATACCATTGCCTTCTGCCTATGAGGTGCCTCACCCACATTTTCACATCACAAACTATAAGACATTCTTCAAGTTTAGATAAAATAAACTTCCTAAAACTCTTCAGCTGGCATTCTCTTGGGGATTTCCATGGAAGGCTGTCCATTTTGCTGGTGTAGTGTTTATCTAATTAGATAACAATGAGTTGCTTGTGGGCACACGACTTTTGATAGTGAGGAACGGATGTCTTTTCCCTTAGAAAGCAGTATAAGGGTCTGCCTGACATAATCAAGGACATTAGTCTCTCTTCTGTGCACCCAGAGTACACTGAATTTGATACCTTTATTTCAGCATTTAACTAACTTCCTTCTTGGTTTGCTTTTCTGTCTCTTAATCATGCTCCTAGTTGCAGGTCTGTGAACTCAACGACAGAATGAATGGATGAATTTATCTATCTATCTAGGTATCTTATTTATACGAACGTACATACACTCATAGATTCATCAAGCAGCCTACATCTTGACACAGAGGAAACATGCCATTAACATTTCATTTTTTGTTTTTGTTTTTCATCTGCAGAAAAATAAAATTTAGCAACTCCCTCATGTGAGACTGTAGTGCTTAGTGATCATTCTGTAACAGCCACTTCAGTTGGTTTGATGTGGAAAAGAATGAGAAGGAAGACATAATTTCCCCCAACCACTGATCTATGGGAATGTAAACAAGCTGCCCAGGAACAGTGAGTCTCCTTTTTACTCATTCACTCCCTTGTGTTTAAATAGCCTCCTGTCAGCTGCGCATTGACTTGCAGACATGGTCCTTATTTATCTGCAATGTGACACGACCTATTCGGTTTGACTTATATGAGTTTGCCATTGTCATCCTCAGGCTGTTGGCATCTTCTGTCACGCATTCTGAGGGGTTCAGGAGATGGACTCAGTAAATTTATAGCTCCTCCTTTATTTTTACGTTTTGGCCTTTCAGATTCTTGAGTGGTGCCTGACATGGGATCTGTGTCCTTCCATACATTACACATGTTCCGAGCACTTATTTCATCTTTTTCTTTCTAAGATACTTATTAATATTGTCACTCAGAGACAGTGGACTACAATGCTAAACTACTCATTGCATTATTTCTATTTGTACCATGGACAGAAGCTATCACAGAAGGCAATGGCAACCCACTCCAGGACTCTTGCCTGGAAAATCCCATGTTTGGAGGAGCCTGGTAGGCTGCAGTCCATGGGGTTGCCAAGAGTTGGGCACGACTGAGTGACTTTACTTTGACTTTTCACTTTCATGCATTGGAGAAAGAAATGGCAACCCACTCCAATATTCTTGCCTGGAGAATCCCAGGGACAGAAGAGCCTAGTGGGCTGCCGTCTATAGGGTCACATAGAGTTGGACACGACTGAAGTGACTTAGCAGTAGCAGAAGCTATAATACAATATACTTTACTGCATCTTGTACAGAATATTATCTACACTAGCCACTCCTGGCTAGCTAATGGAGGTCCAGGAAGAGAGTGGCATATGCGAACAGAAATAGGGACACGGGAACAACAGCCTGGAATTAGTGCATCATTATCAACCTTAAATATATAATGGGGCAGCCCCAAATATTCTCCATATGTTTTCATAAGGGGGTTGAAATAATAGACTATACATTTTACATTTAAATTAAAATAACATATGTTCTGTATCCAGCTTAGTAAGAAAACACTCATTGTTACTCAAAAACACTACAAACCCTTCTCTTCTTTCATTCTCTTCATTTTTTGTCTTCTTCTTAAAAATGGCTATTTCCATCCTTCACTTTCCCTTGTTTCATTTCTTCTTTCATAAATTGGAACATAGGTGCTTTACAAGGTTGAATTAGTTTGGAGCCCCCAGAAATAAAGTCTGTTGCTGTTTCCATTGTTTCCCCATCTATTGCCATGATGGTGACTGCAGCCATGAAATTAAAAGACGCTTACTTCTTGGAAGAAAAGTTATGACCAACCTAGATAGCATATTCAAAAGCAGAGACATTACTTTGCCAACAAAGGTCCATCTAGTCAAGGCTATGGTTTTTCCAGTAGTCATGAATGGATGTGAGAGCTGGACTATGAAGAAAGCTGAGCACCAAAGAATTGATGCTTCTGAACTGTGGTGTTGGAGAAGAGTCTTGAGAGTCCCTTGGACTGCAAGGAAGTCCAACCAGTCCATTCTAAAGGAGATCATTCCTGGGTGTTCATTGAAAGGACTGATGCTAAAGCTGAAACTCCAGTACTTTGGCCACCTCATGTGAAGAGTTGACTCATTGGAAAAGACTCTGATGCTGGGAGGGATTGGGGGCAGGAGGAAAAGGGGACGACAGAAGATGAGATGGCTGGATGGCATCACTGAGTCAATGGACATGAGTCTGAGTGCACTCCGGGAGTTGGTGATGGACAGGGAAGCCTGGCGTGCTGCAATTCATGGGGTCGCAAAGAGTCAGACACGACTGAGTGACTGAACTGAACTGAATTGAACTGATGGAACCAGATGTCATGATCTTAGTTTTCTGAATGCGAGTTTTTTTTTTTAATTACTTTACAATATTATATTGGTTTTGTCATACATCGACATGCATCCACCAAGGGTGTACACGTCTTCCCCATCCTGAACCCCCCTCCCACTTCCCTCCCCCTACCATCCCTCTGGGTCATCCCAGTGCACCAGCCCCAAGCTTCCTGTATCCTGCATCAAACCTGGACTGGCGATTCGTTTCTTATATGATATTATACATGTTTTAATGCCATTCTCCCAAATCATCCCCCCCCCACCGTCTCCCACAGAGTCCAAAAGACTGTTCTATACATCTGTGTCTCTTTTGCTGTCTCACATACAGGGTTGTTGTTACCATCTTTCTAAACTCCATATATATGTGTTAGTATACTGTATTGGTGTTTTCCTTTCTGGCTTACTTCACTGTGTATAATAGGCTCCAGTTTCATCCACCTCATTAGAACTGATTCAAATGTATTCTTTTTAATGGCTGAGTAATACTCCATTGTGTATATGTACCACAGCTTTCTTATCCATTCATCTGCTGATGGACATCTAGGTTGCTTCCATGTCCTAGCTACTATAAACAGTGCTGCGATGAAGATTGGGGTACACATGTCTCTTTCAATTCTGGTTTCCTCAGTGTGTATGCCCAGCAGTGGGATTGCTGGGTGGTATGGCAGTTCTATTGAATGCAAGTTTTAAGACAACATTTTCACTCTCCTATTTCACTTTCGTCAAGAAGCTCTTTAGTTCTTTTTCACTTTCTGCCATAAGGATGGTGTCATCAGCATATCTGAGGTTACTGATATTTTCCAGGCAATCTTGATTCCAGGTTTTGCTTCATCCAGCATAGCATTCCTCATGATGTAATCTTCATATAAGTTAAATAAGCAGGGAGACACTATACAGCCTTGACACACTCCTTTCCCTATTTGGAACCAGTCTTTTGTTCCATGTCCAGTTCTAACTGTTGCTTCCTGACCTGCATACAGATTTCTCAGGAGGCAGGTCAGATGGTCTGGTATTCCCATCTATTTCAGAATTTTCCACAGTTTGTTATGATCCACACAGCTAAAGGCTTTGGCATAGTAGATGTTTTTCTGAAACCCTCTTGCTTTTCCAATGATCCAGTGGATGTTGGCGATTTGATCTCTGGTTCCTCTGCCTTTTCTAAATCCAGCTTGAACATCTGGAAGTTCTTGGCTCACATACTGTTGAAGCCTGGCTTGGAGAATTTTGAGCATTAATTTACTAGCATGTGAGATGAGTGCAATTGTGCAGGAGTTTGAGCATTCTTTGGCATTGCCTTTCTTTGGGAATGGAATGAAAACTGACCTTTTGTAGTCCTGTGGCCACTGCTGAGTTTTCCAGATTTGCTGGCATATTGGGTGCAGCACTTTAATAGCATCATCCTTTAGGATTTGAAATAGCTCAACTGGAATTCCGTCACCTCCACTAGCTTTGTTCCTAGTGATTCTTCCTAAGGCCCACTTGACTTCACATTCCAGGATGTCTGGGTCTAGGTGAGTGATCACACCATCGTGGGAATCTGGGTCCTGAAGATAGTTTTGTACAGTTCTTCTGTGTTTTCATCCTGCCTCTTCTTAATATCTTCTGCTTCTGTCAGATCCATACCATTTCTGTCCTTCATTGTGCTCATCTTTGCATGAAATGTTCCCTTGGTATCTCTAATTTTCTTGAAGAGATCTGTAGTCTTTCCCTTTCTATTGTTTTCATCGATTTCCTTGCATTGTTCACTGAGGAAGGCTTTCTTATCTCTCCTTGCTATTTTGGAGCTCTGCATTCAAATGGGTATCTCTCTCTTTTTCTCCTTTGCCTTTAGCCTCTCTTCTTTTCTCAGCTATTTATAAGGCCTCCTCATACAACCATTTTTCCCTTTTGCATTTCTTTTTTTGGGGGGATGGTCTTGATCACTTCAGGCACTCTGTCTATCAGATCTAATCCCTTGAATCTATTTGTCACTTCCACTGTATAATCATAAGGTATATGATTCAGGTCATACCTGAATGGTCTAGTGGTTTTCCCTACTTTCTTCAATTTACATCTGAATTTGGCAATAAGGAGTTCATGATCTGAGCCATAGTCAGCTCCTGGTCTTGTTTTTGGTGACCGTATAGAGCTTCGCCATTACCTCCAGGTCTTCCCAGCAGAGGCAAGGCTGTCCCACTGGAAATTCAAGGCCGAGTTCCAAGCTACTGTCCTTCCTTGCCTGGGTCGTGGTCAGGAGCCCGTTGTTGCTGTGGCCTCGACCGAGGCAGACAGACAGCGTAGTGCCCCACACCCTTTATGGAAAAACCTAGAAACAGTGACCATCCACAGTGACAACTGTGTCAAACAGAAGATACGGCAAGCATTCGTGGTGGCTGCAGCATCTCCTCCAGACTATTACACTACCCTGACCCCTTTGATGTTGGCTTCTTCTCCGAGGATGTTTCTTATCCAAGAATGCTTCTTACCATTTCTCAAGAAATCTGCAAGCTTTATACCTAGTGGTATATATATGTCAATCCCAATCTCCCAGTCCCTCCTACCCATCTATTCCCCCCTTAATATCCATATATTTGTTTTCTTTTTCTGCTTTGCTAGCAAGTTCATCTATATCAAGTACTTAATGATATTCATTCTTTTTAGTGAAAAATTTTATACTATGCCATGTAGGAAATATTTATTTAAACAAAATCAATCAATAGAAAAAGTTCTTTTCTTTAAGAACAGCTCTCTAGTGTACTTGTGTAGGAGTACAGGTGTGTAGCAGGTGGTTTTCTCGGGACAGAAATGTGGGCTGAACAAAAAGTAGAGCTATGATAAGAATCACAGCAGATTTTTCTAACAGAGGATTACTATGCATTAAGAAATGTCCTATACATGCATTATATATTTAACTATTGCAGTAAAATTATTTTATTAGAACCATAAAAGAGATAAACTGAGAGTTACACAGCCATAGATAGTGAGGAATTATATTTGTTTAGGCATATGATTGTGAAATATTTCAGGAAAGATATATCATGGTTGAGAAGGGGTAATTAAGAAACTGATTCCCAAACTAGATGGCACAAACTTGTCACTTTTAAATTTCTCAAAGAAATTTATATACTTCTAAATCAGAATCTTAGGGTGACGAGGAGCATAGTGAGAGGTAAACCAATTTCTATTTTAACAAATTACTTGAATAAAGCACACAACCTACAGGTCAGTGACGCTTGCAGTCCTTGGATTATGAAATAACTTGAGATCAGGCTTGACTTGGAATTATAATTAGTTGGGATTGAAGACTTTTAGTACATACAAAGAAAAAATATGGTTGATAACATTTGAAATGACTGTCAGAGAATGCAGTCTTAAATATAAAGCTACTACTTCTAATATTTATTATAAAATTTTTTGAGAGTTAATTGCTACCCAAGGCTTTATGAATCCAGAAAAAATCAGGTAGACATTTATACCCATGGAATTAATATAAGCAAACACAAAGGTAAGCAAGATTATCTTAGATACTGAGAGTCACAAAAAGATTGAATCAGGGAGAGAATAAGGTCACTAGGATAGTAACTTTCAGAAAAACTTTAAAAATGGGAGGTTTTGAAGTAGTCTGACCATGGGTTAGAAATGAATTTTCAAACACAGAGTACTGCAGAAAGGAGTGAGCTTATTAAGAACAAAGAGCAGAAAAAGTGGGCACTGCGGGTGCAGTGGGCCAACAACTCCTGACAGGCCAGGGATCGTTGACAGTTTTCTTGAGTTAACAGTCAATTTTTATGGGCTCAAGACAAAGGAAATTTCTGTCGGAAGGTTGGTGTTTGGTGACTGGTTGGGGCACCACAGGATGTTTACTAGAGTGGGCATCTTTGCTTAATTGGGAGTCAGGAATCTTATTAGTGATGACCAGGGTCTTTTGGCTCTGGTTGCAAAGGGATTCAGTCAGCTTTGGGGATGATCTTGGTTCTGGGCTCCACTTCTGCGACCCTGGTGCAAGGCATCGCACCTGTGGCCTAGGGCAGTACTCAACAAGAAGGCTTCATTCACAAGAAGATATGGAAGCGAGAACAGCCCAGGAAAGGGAACAGGAAGTACAGAGTTCCTGAAGCAGACACCCGCTTGACATTTTCGAGAAACAGAATATATTGATTTAATCAATGTATTAGGTCACTCTGTAAAAGTGATATGTCACTATGAAATACTAATAGGTCACTATGAAATACACTACTGATGGTTGACATTATTGTATTTAGAAGATAAATTTGGATGCAATGTAAAATCTGTAAGGAGTAGGGAGGGTAGTGGAAAAGCCTAGCTGAAATTTGTTTGTAATATCCAAGGTAGTAAGCAATAAAGTCTTTCCTCAAGCAAATGACCTTAGGAAGGGCCAAGAGATAAGCAAGCATTTCAAGAGATATTTTGGAGTTGGAACTAATAGAACGTGTTCAATGAGTAATATGAGCTACTAATATAAAGAGAAAGGCCAAAACTGGATTCAAAAAAAAAAAAAAAAATCAATGTGCATGACGTACTTAACAATACTTGCTGTCGTTCAGTCACTCAGACATCTCCGACTCTTTGCAGCCCCATGGATTGCAGCTCACCAGGTTTCCTTGTCCTTCGCCATCTCTCGGAGTTTGATCAAACTCATGTCTGTTGAAATGATCGTGCCATCCAACCATCTCATCCTCTGTCATCCCCTTCTTCTCCTGCCTTCAAACTTTCCCAGCATCAGGGTCTTTTTGATGAGTCGACTCTTCTAACAGAAGCAGAATATATTAAGAAAAGGTGGCAAGAATACACAAAAAAACTATATTAAAAAAATTAATGACTTATCAATACTACCATGTGCAAAAAGTATGGAAACTGGCATTTACAAATTTTGTTCTGATTATGCTACTGTCACTCACTGAGATTGGGAATGACGCCTTCTACTGCTAATGTGGGGTATTTAAAACTTGTCTCAGAATAAGTACTTAATAGACAAGTCTTACTAGACAAATTGTTATTCAGTTTGTCTGGATATGATATTCACTAGGTTTTACTTTTATTTGACCTGAAAAAGTACTGAAATAAAATTTACAGCCCTATATTCTTAACATGTATCTAGCTTTAATTGTGCAATCTTGAGTAAGCCATTTTTCAGATATTCAATTTCCTAATTAAAAAGGGAATAATGGACAAGAAGTCTTGGCTTATTCCAGCTTTAAAAATTTATAAGTTTACTATTACTGAATATTTTGATATTTTAAACTATGAAAAAATTTTAATGTCATTCATTTAAGAATAAATTAACTACCTTTCTAAAGCATGTATTTATTCTTCATCCTTAGTGATTAAACACTCTCAACAATGTTCAAAGGCACAGAAATAAAAATTAGAACTAAAGACCAGAGAGGAGATATTCATAGCCATTTTGCATATTTTAAAAATACTTTGATTGAGATATAATAAACTTTCATCATGGGCAGTCAGTAGTAAAGATGTATAATCAAGATTAGCATTATACTTAAATGCTTCATACAGGCATCACACAGCATTCCTCATATACTGAAACCAAAAGTCATTTCCTTTGGTGCTATAGACTGGTTTGTGTCCTTGCTTCCCACTTTATATGTTTAACTCTAATCCTTGATGTGATGTTATTAGAAGGTGGGTGTTTGGTGAGGTGATTAGGTCATGAATGGGATTATTGCCCTTATAGAAGAGGCTCCTTCTTCAAACAGAAGATGGCAAGAGTGAACATCAACATTTGAGGAATCAGCGAACTAAAATGGACTAGAATGGGTGAATTTAATTCAGATGACCATTATATCTAATACGGTGGGCAAGAATCCTTTAGAAGAAATAGAGTGGCCATCATAGTCAACAAAAGAGTCTGAAATGCTGTACTTGGACGCACTCTCAAAAATGACAGAATGATCAAGGCAAACCATTCAATATCACAGTAATCCAAGTCTATATCCTGACCACTAATGCTGAAGAAGCTGAACAGTTCTATGAAGACCTTCTAGAACTAACATCTCAAAAAGGTTTCCTTTTCACTATAGGGGACTGGAATGCAAAAGTAGGAAGTCAAGAGATACCTGGAGTAACAGGCAACTTTGGCCTTGGAGTACAAAACGAAGCAGGGCAAAGGCTAACAGAGTTTTGCCAGGAGAACGCACTGGTCATAGCAAGCACACTATTCCAACAACACAAGAGAAGACTCTACACACGGACATCACCAGATGACTAACACCAAAATCAGGTCGATTATACTCTTTGCAGCTAAAGATGGAGAAGCTCTATACAGTCAGCAAAACAAGACTGGGAGCTGACTGTGGCTCAGATCATGAACTCCTTATTGCCAAATTCAGACGTAAAATGAAAAAAGTAGGGAAAACCACTAGACCATTCAGGTAGGACCTAAATCAAATCCCTTATGATTATACAGTGGAAGTGACTATTAGATCTGATAGACAGAGTACCTGAAGAACTATGGACAGAGGTTCAGGACATTGTACAGAAGGCAGTGATCAAGACCATCCCCAAGAAAAAGAAATGCAAAAAGGCAAAATGGTTGTCTGAGGAGGCCTTACAAATAGCTGAGAAAAGAAGAGAAGCTAAAGGCAAAGGAGAAAGGAAAGATACACCCACTTGAATGCAGAGTTCCAAAGAATAGCAAGAAGAAATAAGAACGCCTTCCTCAGTGATCAATGCAAAGAAATAGAGGAAAATAATTGAATGGAAAAATTTAGAGATCTCTTCAAGAAAATCAGAGATACCAAGGGAATATTTCATGCAAAGATGGGCACAATAAAGGACAGAAATAGTATGGACCTAGCAGAAGCAGAAGATAATAAGAAGAGGTGGCAAGAAAATGTAGAAAAATATTTTAAAAGTTCTTCATGACCCATACACCCATGATGGTATGATCACTCACCTAGAGCCAGCCATCCTGGAATACAAAGTTAAGTGGGCCTTAAGAAGCATCCCTATGAACAAAGCTAGTGGATATGATGGAACTCCAGTTGAGCTATTTCAAATCCTAAAAGAGGATGCTGTGACAGTGCTACACTCAATATGCAAGCAAATTTGGAAAACTCAGCAGTGTCCACAGAACTGGAAAAGGTCAGTTTTCATTCATATCCAAAGAAAGACAATGCCAAGAAATGTTCAAACTACCGCAAAATTGCACTCATCTCACGCGCTCAAAGTAATGCTCAAAATTCTCCAAGTCAGGATTCAACAGTACATGCACCATGAACTTCCAGATGTTCAAGCTGGATTTAGCAAAGGCAGAAGAACCAGAGATCAAATTGCCAACTTCTGCTAAAAGGATTGGATTGTAGAAAAAGAGAGCTCCAGAAAAACATCTATTTCTGCTTTATTGACTATGCCAAAGCCTTTGACTGTGTGGATCACAACAAACTGTGGGAAATTCTTAAAGAGATGGGACTATCAGAGCACCTGACCTGCCTCCTGAGAAATCTGTAACAAGAAGATTAGTTGGTCAAGAAGCAACAGTTAGAACTGGACATGGAACAACAGACTGGTTCTAAATCGGGAAAAGAGTACGTCAAGGCTGTATACCGTGTCCCTGCTTATTTAACTTATATGCTGCTGTACATCATGATGGACTGGAAGAAGCACAAGGTGGAATCAAGATTGCTGGGGAAAATATCAATAACCTCAGATATGCTGAGGACACCACCCTTAGGGCAGAAAGTGAAGAACTAAAGATCCTCTTGATGAAAGTGAAAGAGGGGAGTGAAAAAGTTGGCTTAAAACTCAACATTCAGAAAACTAATATCATGGCATCTGGTCCCATCACTTAATGGCAATAGATGGGGAATAAGTGGAAACAGTGAGAGACTTTATTTTGGGGGCTCCAAAATCTCTGCAGATGGAGGCTGCAGCCTTGAAATTAATATATGCTTGCTCCTTGGAAGAAAAGCTATAACCAACCTAGCTAGCACATTAAAAAGCAGAAACATTACTTTGCCAATAAAAGTCCATCTAGTCATGCCTTTGGTTTCTTCAGTAGTCATGTATGGATGTGAGAGTTGGATTATAAAGGAAGCTGAGGGCCGAAGATTGATGCAGTTTTCCTCTATTCTGTGGTGTTGGAGAAGACTCTTGAAAGTCCCTTTGACTGCAAGGAGATCCAACCAAAGCATTGTAAAGGAAATCAGTCCTGAATATTCATTTGAAGGACTGATGCTAAAACTACATACTTTGGCCACCTGATGTAAAGAACTGACTCATTTGAAAAGACCCTGATGCTGGGAAACATTGAAAGTGGGAGGGAAAGGGGATGATTGCCGGGGTCCAGCCCCGGCTGATCCAGGGTATTCGAAGGGGAGACGGCTTAGGCGACTATTTAAATATTCATCAAAGATATAAAGAGTAATAGAATGAGGATAGCTCAGTAGGAAAATTCAGTGGAGAAAAGAGGCTGAGTAGCTTGGTTTACGCGGGAGACCAATAAAACTTCAAGACAAGAAGCTTGCACCACTTACGTAGGCCGCAGGCGTCCTTCCATTCTCCCGAAGGAGAGGAGACACTGAGGCCTCCCCGGTCGGATCTTAGAAGCCCAGGCATAATTAGTAAGCATGGCGGGTTCTGCGCTCCAGATGGAGACTCAGCCAGAGTGAGAGAGAGAGCGACATGGGGAGACCAGTCTTTCGAGAAACTGATCCCAATTCTTTATTTTCCAGAGTCTGTTTTTATACACTGAGATGTTATACAAAAGTCACGTGGGGACAGCAGTCCTGACTTTTATTAAAGTCAGGTGCTTCACACAAATGTATACAGAGGTCTTAGGGGTGTTACATCATCTTCTGGCCAGGGGGGCCTGCTGACAATTTATGACCCTCTCCTTGTGACAGTGGTCAGAACACTTTTTTCTCCAAGGGTGATTATTCTTAAAACAGACGCCACCCAAATAAAGTTACATTCCTATAGGGTGAAGGTGTAGTGGGTTTTTGTTAAGGAAAGAATTTACTTAGCCTAAGGTCTAACGTGATTAATATCAAAGGTTAATACTTATTTCTTCTATATATTCATTAATGTGTGTAAGGGCAGGGGATGTGGAGTCTTAGCAACAAACATTGGCTCAACAAATGAAAAACCCTTCACCAATACAATTTTTAATCAGCCCATTATACTTATACTAATGGTTTTCTGACTTTTCTAAGGAACCTGTTTTTAGAAGGTTTAAAGCATCTCGTGCCTCTCACGGTTGGGAGGCTGTGAGCAATCACATGTGGCCAGACAAGCCTGTCAGGCAGGCTAGAGAACCTTCAGAGGAGTTTGTAGGTTGAAACACTCCTATCACGCCCAGGAATTATTATTAACTGGAGCTCTAAGTTACTTCTTCTCTGAAAGAGGTGGTGGGGGACAGTCCCCCATCAAGTCAGAGGTGTAGGGGAGAGCACAAAGTAGTAAAGTAGGCAGGCTCTGGTTATGGGGGTAGATGCTCGAGGATTTCCAGGGGGACTCCTGAGGCTCGATCCCGCCTTTGCGTATGTTGAGCCTCCTTCCTCATGACCTTTGCCATGGGCGGAATACCTCACGCTGGCCCCCAACAGATAGAGGATGAGATGGTTGAATGGCATCACCGACTCTATGGACATGAGTTTGAGTAAACTCTAGGATTTGGTGATGGACAGGGAGGCCCGGCACGCTGCAGTCCATGAGGTCGGAAAAAATCAAACACAGCTGAGTGAGTGAAGTAAGAAGAGGCTCCAGACAGACTGGTCACACTTCTGCCACATGAGGACACAGTGAGAAGAAAGCCATCTATGAACATGTAGGTTGTCACCAGAAACCAAATCTGCCCTCACCTAGATCTTGTACTTCCTCGCCCCCAGAAATGTGAGACAGTTCTCTTTTGTATAAACCACAGAGATTGTGGTATTCTGTTACAGCAACTTTGAAGGCAGTGAAACATCCGGTTGTATTTTGCTTGCAGGTATCATCAGTCTGAAGAGTTGTTATTTTAAATATTCATTCATTATTTTAAAAAACTGGGAGAAGCTGTTATACAATGGTTGAAAATAAGACAGTATATCAAAACACTTTTATCTGCATCTAAATTTCCAGATTCCAATTAGCAAAGAGGTATTATCCTGACACAAGGCAAAGAATAACTTTTACAAATTAAAAAGTTGCAATTAATTCTAAATTCTGCCAAATACCCTGGGTAAGCTTTGATGTGAGAGCAGTGCATTCTCCTTAGAGGTAAGATGAGGATAATTGTACCTGTCCCCTACCAAGTGCAGAGCAAAATTGAGAGGATTAATGATTCAGTCTAGTGCTTTGAGGCCCTCAGAAAATGGCAGTAGTAAGTAAAATGTGCCACCATTAATTGGGGCCTGTGGCATATATCTTCACCTCTCTTATCTTTGCTCCTTCATCTGTAAAATGGGGGGATAATAACCTCTTGCCTTTCCTAATTAATCTCTGTGTGGATTAATTAGTAAATGATGGCTTTACACAGCCTGATGGGGGAAAAATCACATTACTGACTAAAGGATCCGCCATAGCCACAGTTGTATAAATAAATGCTCAAACTCAGTTTTTAAAGCAGCTGTGCCCCAAACTTTGACAGTTTATGACTATTCTGCTTTGTATTCATTAAGTTAATACATATGCAATTAACATATCAAGTTCTTTAACAAGCAAATTTCTGAAAACATGTTTTTTCTCTTCATTCATGAAACATTCTTCATTATCCTGAATTCAACAGGAAACTACAAATTTTAAATATGATGTCTTAAAATTTCTCATCATAAGAAAAACGTTATAACTGTGTATGGTGACGGAGGCTTCCCTCGTGGCTCAGATGGTACAGCTTCTGCCTGCAGTTCGAGAGACCTGGATTCAATCCCCGAGTCGAGAAGATCCCCTGGAGAAGGAAACGGCAACCCACTCCAGTATTCTTGCCTGGAGAATAACCTGGTCGGAGGAGCCTGGTGGGCTACTGTCCATGGGGTTGCAAAGAATTGAATGCGACTGAGTGACGTCATTCACTTTTCAGGGTGATAGATATTAAGCTTATAGTAATGATCGTATAAATACTGAATCATTATGTTATATACCTAAAATGAATATAATGTTATATGTCAATGGTACCTCAATTAAAAAAATGAATCCTCTGAGTTTTAAATTACTAACATTTATATATATATTTTTGCTTTTGACTGCAATTCATAAATTGCATTACCTACTTACATCATATATGACTTGCACTTATGATAATATTCACTAATATAAACCTAAGAGTAATAGCAACATAAATAATAAATGGGTGAAAGTTGTATTTATCACAATGTGTTATATATTATATTATAAAATAATTAATTTTGATGTTAATTATGAAGCATCAAGCAAATAAGAGCACAGAACTAATATTCATTCATACCCTATCTATTCAGATGGCGTGAATGTTTACATTCTGCCATGATACAGGAATGTTTTTTTCTGTTTCCTCTACAGGCATAAGTACTTTCAAGAAAATACTTGCTCCATACATTAAAGTGACAAAAATAAAATCTCCCTCACTTTCAAATTGTATTGCAAGTTAAACTAGCCATGTACACTCTTGAAAAGATCATTTCTGCCATGTTATATTGTTATTTAGTATATAGAATATCTGTTTCTTTGCTTTCCAGAGATTATAAACCTACAAAACATATAAATCTATTCTTAAATTACTGATATAATTTTCAAAAAATAGTCTTTTGAATTAAATGGAATACATCTTGAGTAGTATTTAATTCAAAATTTTATTTTTTCCTTTATTTGTATTCATCTATAAATACAATGGCCTGCACTTATTTTCTTTCACATTATTGTAGAATACATAAAATCTAGTTAACTTCCAAGAGAGGATACTATATTTTGAAACTTTCATTTTGGCCAAAGCATGAAATTGCTTGTGTTTTTAAAGACCTTATGGAGATGGTTTTACCCAGGATGAACTGGTTCTGCAGGTGTCCCGTGGTGCTTCTGCATTTGCAGCTGAACAGTTCCACATCGCCCTAATTACATTATGTTGGATACACAGGCAGAGAAGAGTTTTCTCCATTTTCACAGAGTCAAACTGGCACAATAATGAGACAAACTCACTAGGTAGAGAGGTTTAATGTTGAGTATGTTCCTCAACTATTCTTAAGGTAGTTTTCAGTTGATGCCTCAAGAACATTTACCCAGAGTAAAGAACAATAACTCCAGCTTTACATTTGCTCTATATCCCAAAGAGCTCATCAAGACAAATTTTTTTAAAGCAATTCGAAATTTTCAGAGTCAGGTAAGAAGTAGCCCTTTAAATACCAAAAGGTACATAGTACATACAGTTACTTTTTAAAATTACATTTTGTCAAATAAGTAGCTAGAATGATATTACTACATCCAAAAGTGAAGATCAGCCACTATGGAAAACAGCATAGAGGTTCCTTACAAACCCCAAAATGGAATTTCACATGATCCTGTAACCCCACTCCTGGGAATACATCCAGAGAAAACTCTTATTTCAAAAGGTTCTTATGTCCCAGTGTTCACTGCAGCGCTATATACAGTAACCATTGCATCTCATGTTTATTCCTTCGATAGACGAGTGGGTAAGGAAGATGCATTGTGTATACAAAATGGAATATTACTCAGCTATAAAAGTAATGAAATAATGTCATTTGAAGCAACCTAGAGATGAAACTACAGATTATCATACTGAGTGAAATATCCGACAGGAATACAAATATTATATGATATCATTTATATGTGGAATCTTAAAAAAATGGTAAAAACAAATTTATTTACAAAACAGAACTAGAGTCATAGATGTACAAAACAAACTTATAGTTAGCAGAGGGGAAAGTGGGGAAGTAGGGAGATATATTGGGAGACTGGGATTGACAAATACACAGTAAGAGAGCCAAATATCATTTACATGCAAAATCTAAAAAAGTGAACTTATATACAGGACAAAAAAAAGGAATAAGAGAAACAAACTTATGGTTACTGAAGAGGAATGGAGGAAGTTAAGTAGGTGGAAGGATTTAAATTGGGGGCTTAGGAGTAACAGATACACACTGCTATATATAAAATACATGAGCGACTAAGTCCTACTGTATGCTCAAGGAACTATATTTGATACCTTGCTAGTAAAGTAGTGCTCAAAATTCTCCAAGCCAGGCTTCAACAATATGTGAACCGTGAACTTCCTGATGTTCAAGCTCGTTTTAGAAAAGGCAGAGGAACCAGAGATCAAATTGCCAACATCTGCTGGATCATGGAAAAAGCAAGAGAGTTCCAGAAAAACATCTATTTCTGCTTTATTGACTATGCCAAAGCCTTTGACTGTGTGGATCACAATAAACTGTGGAAAATTCTGAAAGAGATGGGAATACCAGACCACCTGACCTGCCTTTTGAGAAATTTGTATGTAGGTCAGGAAGCAACAGTTAGATCTGGACATGGAACAACAGACTGGTTCCAAATAGGAAAAGGAGTTCGTCAAGGCTGTATACTGTCATCCTGCTTATTTAACTTATATGCAGAGAACATCATGAGAAACGCTGGACTGGAAGAAACACAAGCTGGAATCAAGATTGCCGAGAGAAATATCAATAACCTCAGATATGCAGATGACACCACCCTTATGGCAGAAAGTGAAGAGGAACTCAAAAGCCTCTTGATGAAAGTGAAAGTGGAGAGTGAAAAAGTTGGCTTAAAGGTCAACATTCAGAAAACGAAGATCATGGCATCCAGTCCCATCACTTCATGGGAAATAGATGGGGAAACAGTGTCAGACTTCATTTTTTTGGGCTCCAAAATCACTGCAGATGGTGACTGCAGCCATGAAATTAAAAGACACTTACTCCTTGGAAGGAAAGTTATGTCCAACCTATAGATAGCATATTGAAAAGCAGAGACATTACTTTGCCAACAAAGTTTCGTCTAGTCAAGGCTATGGTTTTTCCAGTAGTCATGTGTGGATGTGAGAGTTGGACTGTGAAGAAAGCTGAGCACTGAAGAATTGATGGTTTTGAACTGTGGTGTTGGAGAAGACTGTTGAGAGTCCCTTGGACTGCATGGAGATCCAACCAGTCCATTCTGAAGATCAGCCCTGGGATTTCTTTGGAAGGAATGATGCTAAAGCTGAAACTCCAGTACTTTGGCCACCTCATGTGAAGAGTTGACTCACTGGAAAAGACTCTGATGCTAGGAGGGATTGGGGGCAGGAGGAGAAGGGGACGACAGAAGATGAGATGGTTGGATGGCATCACTGACTCGATGGACATGAGTCTGAGTGAACTCCAGGAGTTGGTGATGGACAGGGAGGCCTGGAGTGCTGAGATTCATGGGGTCACAAAGAGTCAGACACGACTGAGTGACAGAACTGAACTCAACTGAATAACCTATAGGAAAGAGTCCAAAAGGGGGAAAAAAAAAAAAATATATATATATATATATATATATATATATATAACTGAATCAATTTGCAGAACACCTGAAATTAACACCTTGTAAATTAACTATACTTCAACAAATAAATAAATAAGTAAATAAAATGGACCAAATCAATGATATCAATGTTGGTGCTGGTATCAGAGGTACACGCCAATAAATAATCAACAAATAATTGTTAAATGATGTATTTCATTCAATTTTAAGATTACTTTTCACTTCCAAGAATGAGTCAGTCTATTTGATCTATTCATGTTGTCATGTAGGTGAAAAGTATTTTCTAAGGTCAAGATACTCATTTCCGTGGTTGGAAGAAAGAGAGGTAAGTTTTCATGAGCCCAGGCAATGTGTATGTGTCTCCTGTGTGTGTGTGGCCCTGTGTGTGTTACCCACAGCGTGGTGAGAAGTTATAGAATAGAATCCAGGGAATTATTGAGCAATGAAGTACTGACAAAAGGTTGGCAATCACTCAATAAAGTCTTTTATACATTATAGAACAAGAGCATTTGAAAAAATTTTCATATGGTTGCTCAATATCGACTTGTTTACATGAGGGGTTTTTTTTTGTTTTTTTGTTTTTTCATTTCTTAAAACAGAGTTTGCTCTTTTACCAAAGTGTATCTGTTCCATTAAGACCTGCAGAGGTCAAGCTCATTGCTAAATAGCCAAAGTGATCTGGTCTTCATAATATCAGGCTCAGTTATTTTGACTTGGTCTATCAACTGTAAAATTAAATCATCTATATACAACTGCATCAGGGTTCAGCAACTGAAAACAAATTTCACTTTGTTTATATATCTGAGGGTATATTTATATCTACCTGCAGTGTTCTGTTTTATTATTTATGTGGCTTCAACTGATCAATACCGAATTTTATAATGGTAAATGGAGATTCTAGTTGGAAAATAGCATGGTTCTTCCTTGTTATTTATAGGAACATATTTTTATTAAGAGCATGGACCTTGCAGTCAGGTTGACCCAGCTTTTCTTAAAGCAACACTCTAATTAAACTCTCTTGTGTTTGTTTCTGGATCCCTGTTGCATCTCACGTTTACTCCATGAGAATAAGAGTTGAAATAAGAGTTATCCTATGATCATCTTTATATGTTGCAGCGTTTCTCTAGCAGAATTGAAATTGTGGTTTCCACAGGAAGTTTTATTCTATGGATCTAATACCATCTTCCATGCAACTAACAGAAAATAGACATCATTTCCTGTAGTAGACTTTCTGGATTTTTAGCATTGATAAGTCTCTATCTCTCTCTCTCTCACACACACACACACACACACACAGAACACTTGTGCATTTTACACCTGAGATTTGGGCTCTAGGTAGAAGGAAGGAGGCCAAGCATATTTTAGTCTATTGTGTTATTCAGTTTTCAATTGGGTATTCCTTTCAGTTCAGTTCAGTCACTCAGTCATGTCCGACTCTTTGCCACCCCATGAATCGCAGCACTCCAGGCCTCCCTGTCCATCACCAACTCCTGGAGTTCAACCAAACTCTTGTCCATTGAGTCGGTGATGCCATCCAGCCATCTCATCCTCTGTCATCCCTTCTCCTCCTGCCCCCAATCCCTCCCAGCATCAGAGTTTTTTCCAATGAGTCAACTCTTCGCATGAGGTGGCCAAAGTATTGGAGTTTCAGCTTTAGCATCAGTCCCTCCAAAGAACACCCAGGACTGATCTCCTTTAGAATGGACTGGTTGGATCTCCTTGTAGTCCAAGGGACTCTCAAGAGTCTTCTCCAACACCACAGTTCAAAAGCATCAATTCTTCGGTGCTCAAGTTTCTTCACAGTCCAACTTTCACATCCATACATGACCACTGGAAAAACCATAGCCTTGACTACGTGGACCTTTGTTGGCAAAGTAATGTCTCTGCTTTTGAGTATGCTATCTAGGTTGGTCATAACTTCCCTTCCAAGGTGTAAGCGTCTTTTAATTTCAGGGCTGCAATCACCATCTGCAGTGATTTTGGAGCCCCCAAAAATAAAGTCTGACACTTTTTCCACTGTTTCCCCATCTATTTCCCATGAAGTGATGGGACCAGGTGACATGATCTTAGTTTTCTGAATGTTGAGCTTTAAGCCAACTTTTTCACTCTCCACTTTCACTTTCATCAAGAGGCCTTTTATTTCTTCTTCACTTTCTGCCATAAGGGTGGTGTCATCTGCATATCTAAGGTTATTGATATTTCTCCCAGCAATCTTGCATCCAGCTTGTGCTTCTTCCAGCCCCGCATTTCTCATGATGTACTCTGCATATAGCTATTCCTTTACATCAATATAAAATTTTGAATTTTATGCTTCAGGTATTTGGTAGTCACAGAGAAACTTTAAGCATGCTAAAATAGGTATATCAGAAAGATGAACCATGAAAAATTTGAGGGTCAGTCTGAAAAAATTGAAGATTAGAAGCAGAACCTACACAGCATATTAAAAAGCAAAGACATTACTTTGCCAAGAAAGGTCCATCTGGTCAAAGCTATGGTTTTCCAGTAGTCATGTATGGATGTTAGAGTTGGACTATAAAGAAAGCTGAGCACAGGAGAATTGATGCTTTTGAACTGTGGTGTTGGAGAAGACTCTTGAGAGTCCCTTGAACTGTAAGGAGATCCAACCAGTCCATCCTAAAGTAAATCAGTCCTGAATATTCATTGGAAGGACTGATGCTGATGCTGAAACTCTAATACTTTGTCCACATGATGCAAAGAACTGACTCATTTGAAAAGACCCTGGTGCTGGGAAAGATTGAAGGCAGGAGGAGAAGGGGATGACAGAGGATGAGATGGCATCACTGACTCAATGGACATGAGTTTGGGTAAACTCCAGAAGTTGGTGATGGGCAGGGCGTGCTGTAGTAAGAGTTAGACACGACTGAGTGACTGAACTGAATTGAACTGATAGATGGAAACTCTTTAAATACTTTACTTAAGAGTTATTAGGTCAAAATTAAGGTACAGTCACTTATAGAGAAGACACATCTTAAAAGTGGTTTGAATCCACAAGACTCCTTAATTAAATGTGAAGATGAAAGGAGAGGTAGGAAATATAAAGAAGAAGACCAGGCCAAAAGGGAGTATAAACTACATTTAGCTCTTGAATACCTAGTTTAGAATTCAGAACCAGTTGCTGCGATGAAGATACCTACTTAAGGATTGTTAGGATACAGGCATTAGTGGAAGTCAGAGGAATACGAAGTGTGCAAGCGAGCCTAGCTGAAGTGAGAAGAGTACTTTTTGAAAAAATAACTCAAAATTTGAAATATAAAAATGCTAATAATTTTGTTTCTGGTATTTGAATTATGTCCTGTAATGGGGAAATTTGGGAGAATAGAACTATCTCCAGAGAAGTTCTGTATCCATCTTTGCTGGTTGTACGGAAAGAACACCACTCTGTGCTGTATGAGTCTCAGCCAGTGTATCAGCTGCGTATTACTGTAATAGCACTGCATAACTAAATCTCAGCGCTGTGTGACAATACACGCTCCTTTCTGCATAGAAATCTAAGGGTCCCTGGGGTGGTTCTGCTGCCACGTGCCTGGCTTGATTAACCTCGTCTTGTGGGTCTTTGGTCAACTGGTAAGTCAACTGGGTGCTGCCTGGGTTAGAGTGGCCGCCAATGGGTGATTTTGATCTCCTCCATGCGTTCATCATAACAGACTAGCAAAAGATTCCCCATGGCAATCACAAGGAGGAAAGACAGAGTAAAAATGTAACAGTTTTTTTTTTTTTTCCCCAAATCTGCTTCAGTCAAGTTTGTGAGCTACAGTTTTGACCAATAAAAGTCGCATGGTCAAGCTAACTGTCAGTGTAGAGAAACTAGAAAATAGTGTGAAACCAGGAAGATGTGAAAAATTGGGGCAGTTAATACAATAAATGTCAACCACACAGGACCTTGCATAAACAAAAGATATTAAAATACAAATCATATAGTAATAAAGTGTTCAGGAATCATTGAAAAATACAGATAATCAAATAGTTTTAGCTAGTATAATCAGCAAGAAAAAAAGAAGCTATTACCAATCATCTATTTAAAAAAAAGAGGGTATCTATTGCATTAAAAATTGTGTATTTATTTGACCCAAGACCCGTTCTTATGAATATTTATTTTTATAAACAAAACCTAATAAAATCTGTAGAAGATACAAAGAGCCTGAAAACCCTTCTAAACATTAGTTTTAATTTTTTAATGAAGAAAATAATATCCACAATTGTAGCTGGATTATATTTCTAAAAACTCCTGGAGAACTAAAAGTTTTCAACTCTGATTCTTTTAAGACTTTACTCCTCAACACTTTCCCCCACCCCTCTTGTCGAACTCATATTATCCAACCAAATAGTCCATCATGACCACCGTCTTACTGGCCCTACATCCTGCCCTACAACTAATTCAACTTTGACCACCAATATGTCCTGTAAAATCTTTAATCTCTTCATTTTTCCAGAACACTCATGTTGCAGTTGTTCTCAAATTGGCTTATTTTAATGAAGGCCTCTGGAGAAGGAAATGGCAACCCTCTCCAGTATTCTTGCCTGGAGAATCCCATGGACGGAGGAGCCTGGGGGGCTACAGTCCACGGGGTCACAAAGAGTCAGACACGACTGAGCAACTTCACTCACTCACTCACTCAGAAGCATTACTATGAACAAGGCTAGTGGAGATGATGGAATTCCAACTGAGCTATCTCAAATCCTAAAAGATGATGCTATTAAAGTGCTGACTGAACATACTAGCACATTTGGAAAACTCAGCAGGGGCCACTGGAATGGAAAGGTCAGTTTTCATTCCAGTCCCAAGGAAAGACAATGCCAAAGAATCTTTAAACTACCATACGATTGCATTCATTTCACATGCTAGCAAAGGAAGCTCAAAATCCTTCAAATTAGGCTTTAACAGTACATGAACTGAGAACTTCCAGATGTACAAGCTAGATTTAGGAAAGGCAGAGGAACAGGAGATCAAATTGCCAACATCCTTTGGATCATAAAAAAAGCAATGGAATTCCAAGAAAACATCTACTTCTGCTTAATTGACTATGCTAAAGCCTTTGACTGTATGGATCATAAAAAAACTGTTGAAAAATCTTAAAGAAATGGGAACACCAGACCAACTTACTTGTCTTTTAAGAAACCTGTGTGCAGGACAAGCAGCAACAGTTAGAACCAGATATGGAAAGACAGACTGGCTCAAAATTGGGAAAGAAGTATGTCAAGACTGTATATTGTTACCCTGATTATTCAAATTCTATGAAGAGTATATTATGCAAAATGCCAGGCTGTATGAATCATGAGCTAGAATCAAGACTGTTGGGAGAAATATCAACACCTCAGTTGATACCAACCTGCAGATGATACCACTCTAATGGCAGAAATCAAAGAGGAAGTAAAGAGTCTCTTGATGTATGTGAAAGAGGAGAGTGAAAAAACTGGCTTGAAACTCAACATTAAAAAAGTGAAGATCATGGCATCCAGTCCCATCACTTCATGGCAAACAGGGAAAAAGTGAAAAAAGCAACAGATTTTGTTTTCTTGGGCTCCAAAATCACTGCACTCTGTGACTTCAGCCACAAAATTAAAAGACACTTAATCTTTGGATGGAAAGCTATGACAAAACTACGATGTATTATAAAGCAGAGACATCACTTTGCTGACCAAGGTCCGTATAGTAAAGCTATAGTTTTTCCAGTAGTCATGCACTGATATAAGTGAGGGATGATAAAGAAAGCTGAGTGCTGAATAATTGATGATTTTGAACTGTAGTGTTGGAGAAGACTTTTGAGAGTCCCTTGGATAGAAAGGAGATGAAACCAGTCAGTCCTAAGGAAATCGATCCTGAATAAACATTGGAAGGACTCTGAAACAGAAGCTCCAATACTTTGCCCACCTGAGGCAAAGAGCAGACTCATTGGAAAAGACTCTGACGCTGGGAAAGATTGAGGACAAGAAGAGAAGGGGTTGGCAGAAGATGAGATGGTTAGACAGCATCACTGACTCAACAGACACGAGTTTGTGCATATTCCAGCAAATAGTGAAGGACAGGGAAGCCTGATGCACTGCAGCTCATGAGGTCACAGAGTAAGACACGGCTTAGAGACCGAACAGCAATGAGGAAGGCGTGAAATAAATGTCCTTGGTGCTTTTTCTCCTTTCACATCATAAAATGAAAGAACACGTATCTCATTTAAAAAGAACACGTCATAGAGCATGGATATGCTATTATAGAAGATATATAACAGCAGCAATGTTTTGCATATTACATGAAAAAAGCGTGATTTTAAATGAGCCAAATAATACCAGATGAAATATAGAGAATATAATGGTATTGCATTTTAGGAGTGTTTTATATGAAACTTAAACATATACATGTATACATAAATATGTGATAGGTTAGATGTATCTAATGCTATATATCAAAAAATAACAGTAATTGATAGAAGATGACTTCCAATTTTTTCATTTGTGGAATGTCTAGCTTTCTTCATACATATATAATGCTTTTACCGTTCATGAAGTGTAATGTATACATATTTGGAGATATATTCTAAATGTATAAAATTGTGTCTTAACTTGCAAAGTCTACTCATTCTAGCTTATCTGTTATTTTGATCAGATAGTCTCATTCATGCTTACACAAATGTTTAAACCATAATTTGGAAATAAATATATGACTAAAAGTATGAAAAATCAAACATGAAATGATTAGTCAAAATACTTTAAACACAGACATTATAATAATTAATTGTACAACTTTATTTCCCTAAACTTGAGATTCAGTAATGTCTTTTTTCTTTTTTTTCATGGTATGGGTCAAGCCTCAAATGCTTCGCAGGATGTTCATTCACATTTGATATAAAACATATGGATTATCTTTTAGAATTAAGTCAGAGTACTGAAATATTTTAATGCCTTATATTCAACCAGTGCATGCTAAGTCGCTGTAGTCATGTCTAACTCTTTGTGACCCTATGTACTGCAGCCAGCCAGGTTCCTCTGTCCATGGGATTCTCCAGGCAAGAACACTGGAGTGGGTTACCATTTCCTTCTACAGGGGATCTTCCCAATCCTGGGATCAAACCCACATCTCTTATGTTTCCTTCACTGGCAGGCAGGTTCTTTACCATTAATGCCACCTAGGAAGCCCATTTGGAGAAGGCAGTGGCACCCACTCCAGCACTCTTGCCTGGCAAACCCCATGGACGGAGGAGCCTGGTGGGCTGCAGTCCATGGGGTCGCTAGGGGTCGGACACGACTGAGCGACTTCACTTCCACTTTTCACTTTCATGCATTGGAGAAGGAAATGGCAACCCACTCCAGTGTTCTTGCCTGGAGAATCCCAGGGATGGGGGAGCCTGGTGGGCTGCCGTCTCTGAGGTCGCAGAGTCTGACATGACTGAAGCGACTTAGCAGCAGCAGCAGCAGGAAGCCCATTCAAGCAGTGGAAAAATGCTTTTGCATTTCTCAATGAAACCAAACTCAGTGTTGGCTACAATTCTTAACATGGGAAAAGTCGTCCATAATTGTGAACTGAATCATCTAATGAGCAGGAGTGCTCCTAAATTGGGGCTTCCCTGGTGCTCAGATGGTAAAGCAGCTGCCTGCAATGCGGGAGACCTGGGTTATAACCTATTACTGATGCATATCCAATTAGGTATAGAGGAATGTGACAGTAACATTTCTACAGCTAAAATATCAATAATTGGCAGGATCAGGGAAGGCCACACTTCTTTAAAATTTCTAGAGCCAAAATGAATATAAGCAGATAAAAGCTAAAACTTACAACTTACACAGAACACAGACACAGAAGTTGCTCAGTAGTGTCCAACTCTTTGCGACCCCATGGATTGTAGCCCACCAGGCTCCTCGGTCCATGGGATTTTCCAGGCATGAATACTGGAGTGGGTTGCCATTTCCTTCTCCATAAATCTTAGATTTATGAAAATATTATATAAAGCACATAGTTAATGGAATAAAATTTTTAACTATGTCTAACCATGCATTGCACGAATCTCTTAGTTAGGAAATAGTACGTAAATAGTCAATTGAAATGCGTTAGAGGATGGAGACTATATTCCTGGAACCAGAACATGACTCTGAAATGCTGTATTGGGCGAGAAACCACATGGTACAATCGTCCTGACCAGGCTCATATCTAGCAGGGTAGGGCGCTGCAGGGTGGAAGGGAGCAAAGACTACAACACTGATCAAGGCACTCATGATTCTAGCAGTACTGCCCCATAGGATTTCCTTAAACTGATCGGATATAAACCACGTCTGAACTGTTTAATATGGTGGCAGTTCACATACAGCTGTTGAAAGCTTGACTTGTAGTTGGTATGACTGAGGAACAGAACTTTTAACTTTAAAAAATTTAACTAAATTTAGTTTGTCACATGAAAGCCTCCAGATACTGCTGTTCTGTAGTTATACTTCAATCTACTGGTTTGGAATCTACACTCCCATTTCAGTTAATTTCTTTGACTTGGCCATACATTTGGTTAAAAAGTAAAGAATAGCTAGCTTTCTGCTGTTCTATCATTTAGTCATACTAATGACATAAGAAAGTATCAGTCACCTCTGTAAAATGCCTTGGAAGTTAGCCAGTCAAAAGCAAAACTGGGGGACACGGGCAGCTGGAGAAACACTCGCTCTGGCTTGTCTGGGTAAAAAGTACCAGAGTCAGAGGCTGATGCCGCCTGTCTTCTGCTCACTGTCTGGCTATATTGCTGATGGTGTCTGAGAATCTCTTAGATACCTTTATGATAATACCAGTATTTGAATATGACATTTAAAACTGCAAAGTTGAAAAGATAACCCACGCTAGTCTTGTCTAATCTGGCTTCAGAGCTCTGCTCCAAGTGAGAAATGTTTATTTATTTGTTAGCACCCAGAGCAACTCTCAGCAGAAGTGATGTACAGCCAGAAACAAAGTGAGCGGACTTTATGCTTGTGTTTGAATTTGCTAATTAAAATGTATTTCGGATGTTTTCCCAACAAGCATGTCCACATGCTCAATGGCCTTACTATATCTTGCAGAAGAAGAGAAAGAGTATGGGTTGGGCCAGGTCATCCTCATTCACTTAAGCCCTGAACACCTCGATTCTTAATGGCTGGTCTAAGGAAGAAGATAATTAGATCATGCAAAATATTTACCTAACTTTTTATTTCATTTGATGCTTTTTTCTTCTCCAACATGATATTCTACTTACTAATATCTGAAAACAGTTTCAAATAACACTGAAGTCAAATTTGTGGTCAAGTTGCTAAAAATCTTTTGGGACCTTGTGTCATAACATAAGCTAATATGGAGTACATTTGCAAGTTTCCATTAAGCTGTGAAACACGTTGATTGTAAATGGATTTAGTTCTGTTGTGAACTTCCAAATTCATTCTTTAATTTGAAAGTGAAGATAGCACCTCCAAAGAATCATGGTTTAAAGACTGAATTGTTACCACAAGATTAATATTTTCATTTCTTTTGTAATTATCTCCAAACATCAGAAATGCACAGATTCTTCTATTTTATCTGCTACCCTTCCCATTCCTTCCTGGAGTTGTTACTGTTGTTCTAAATTCAGGCTTCACTCATGTATTATCATAATTATTTTACATAACTCTCCGAAGGTCATTTCATTGTCAAATCTCATCAGCTCTGATTTAATACCTTCAAACATAAGAAACTATTGGAACAAATAAAAGCAGACAAATATTACAATTTAAAAATAAATGAAAATATACACATTATAATGAGAAAATTAAGATCAATGTACTAATGAATTATCATGGCCACACAGACTTAAGTTTTATTTTTTATTTTACAGATAAAAATTATAGCCCTTTGCTATAACTAGAACTGGTCTTTTAGCTTTTTTTTTTTTTTTTTGGTTTGGTTGTTTGGTCTTTTAGCTTTTTAAATAGGTTTTTGAAGTGATGAAAGAAATTTGAAAAATGTTTGTTGAGAATACTAAATTATGTTGGTGGATTTCCCCTCTAATATTTTTTTTAATTTGATTTATTTAAATTTAAAAAAAAAACAAGTCTTAAATCTGGCTTGACCATCAATAATTCATTAATGACTATTAGATGAACTCAATATTTTATACACACTTAGATGTGTATATGATGCAAGTCAAAATCATTTTGTAGACAAATCATAAAAATAGCCGTGATATAAAATAATTGCTTTATTATAATTGATAACAGTCTTTGTGAAACACAGGACTTTGTAGAGGTGATCCATATTCAGTTTTAAAAATACGTAGTAATTGTGGAAAAGCTGTTTCATTCCAATCCCTAAGAGAGGAGATGCCAAAGAATGCTCAAACTACTGCACAATTGCACTCATCTCACTCACTAGCAAAGTAATGTTCAAAATTCTCCAAGCCAGGCTTCAACAATACATGAACCTTGAACTTCCAGATGGTCAAGCTGGTTTTAGAAAACGCAGAGGAACCAGAGATCAAATTGTCAACATGGGCTGGATGATTGAAAAAGCAACCGAGTTCCAGAAAAACACCTGCTTCATCTTTACTGACTATGCCAAAGCCTTTGACTGTGTGGATCACAATAAACTGGAAAATTCTGAAACCGGTGGGAATACCAGACTACCTTACCTGCCTCTTGAGAAACCTGTATGCAGGTCAGGAAGCAACAGTTAGAACTGGACATGGAACAACAGACTGGTTCCAAATAGGAAAAGGAGTATGTCAAGGCTGTATATTGTCACCCTGCTTATTTAACTTATATGCAGAGTACATCATGAGAAACGCTGGGCTGGAGGAAGCACAAGCAGGAATCAAGATTGCCGGGAGAAGTATCAATAACCTCAGATATGCAGATGACACCATCTTTATGGCAGAAAGTGAAGAAGAACTAAAGAGCCTCTTGATGAAAGTGAAAGAGGAGCATGAAAAAGTTGGCTTAAAACTCAACATTCAGAAAACTAAGATTATAACATCTTTTCCCATCACTTCATGGCAAATATATGGGGAAACAGTGGCAGACTATTTTGGGGGGCTCCAAAATCACTGCAGATGGTGATTGCAGCCATGAAATTAAAAGATGCTTATTCCTTGGAAGGAAAGTTATGACCAATCTAGACAGCATATTGAGAAACAGAGACATTACTTTGCCAACAAATGTCCATCTAGTCAAGGCGATGGTTTTTCCAGTAGTCATGTATGGATGTGAGAGTTGGACTCGAAAGAAAGCTGAGAGCTGAAGAATTGATGCTTTTGAACTGAGGTGTTGGAGAAGATTCTTGAGAGTCCCTTGGACTGCAAGGAGATCCAACCAGTTTATCCTAAAGGAAATGAGTCCTAAATATTCATTGGAAGGACTGATGCTGAAGCTGAAACTCCAATACTTTGGCTACCTGATGTGAAGAGCTGACTCATTTGAAAAGACCCTGATGCTGAGAAAGATTGAAGGAGGGAGGAGAAGGGGACGACAGAGGATGAGATGGTTGGATGGCATCACCGACTCAATGGTCATGAATTAGAGTAACATCAAGGAGTTGGTGATGGACAGGGAAGCCTGGCGTGCTGCAGTCTATGGGGTCACAATGTCGGACACAACTGAACGACTGAACTGAACTGAACTGAACAAATGTGGAAGAACTGGGGGTGAGTATCTGTCATTGTCAAGACTGAAAAAAAAAATTTTTTAATAAATGATTTAAAAAAGTGAACTCTTGATTTCTTGTGACATAAAATAAAGATATTTGTAAAGAACACAAACCAAAAGCTTCCCAATTTACTTTTACATGTTGAAAAACATCTGATATTTTCTTTATCAGGGTCCTTTTCACAGAATATGTAAATATATAAGATTGTCAGATCTTACTCTTTGAATATGTTTTTCTTTTTGATGTTCCTCTTCATTATTCACCTTAAAAGAAAAACTGGAGAACATTTATTTTGCAATATTGAAAATGCAAATAAATTATTGTTTGCCTTATTATTTATTTTCATCTGAAACAAAGTTGGAATACCTAATTTATACTCTATTTTTAAATATGTTATAAGTGGATTATAATTATACAAAGCTATAAAGCTTATAAAATGATGTGGTATTCCTCTAATCTTAAACACGATTGGAAGAAAATTTAAATAGATGTATTTTATTTATAAACCCTGTGGGATGGGTGCTAGGTGTCTCAAACGTATCCTGCTACTAACAAGACCTCTGTGTGTGCCAAGATGCTTCTGTCCTGTCTGACTCTGTGCAACCCTGTGGACTGTAACCCACCAGGCGCCTCTGTCCATGGGATTCTCCAGGCCAGAATGCTGGAGTGGGTTGCCATTTCCCTCTCTAGGGCATCTGCTGACCCAGGGACCACATCTGCATCTTCATGTCTCCAACGTTGGCAGGTGGGTTCTATACCATTAGCGCCACGTGGGAAACCAAGACCTCTGATTCTCAAACAAGCAGATTTAAACGCAGCACCTCAAACCTCAACAAGTCCTTATCTGCTGCACTTTCCAAACATATCCAGAAGCCAGCCATCACCTTATCCCCCACTGCCACCTCAATTCAGTACCATCTCTCTCCTGGCTTATTGAAGTAGTCTCCAAAGTTACCTTCTTAGTTCTACCTTTACCAAAACTCCTCTCTCTCTAGCCGAAGTATACTATCAGTTTGGTAGCTGGGATGATTCTTTAAAATTAGTTAGGTCTTGTCACTCTTCAGCTCAGATCTTTCCAATGGCTTCCCTCTTCACTCAGAATAAAAAGTAAAATTCTTATAATGGCCCCCCAAGCCCTACGTTATCTGTTAGTCTTGAATCACCATATACTCCCTGACCTCATTTTCTGCTTTTCTCACTCTCTGTCATTGTGCTCCAATCATACAGGCTCTCTGACAGTTCAACCATCAGTCAGGAGTACTCACCAAATGGAACCTATGCTTGTTCTTTTCTCTGTGTGGAATGTTCCGTGCACAGTACAGACATCATTCCCTAGCTTAGTTTCTTGTGTCTTTGCTTGCCTATCACCTTATCTGAGAAATACTTTCTGACTACTCCATTTAAAATAGCATTTCCAAAAATCATCTTTCCCTTTGCCTCCTCTCTCCTGTTTATATTTCACCATCTAATTTACCATGCTGGGAAAGACTGAAAGCAGGAGGAGAAGGGGATGACAGAGGATCAGATGGTTGGATGGCATCACTGACTCGATGGATATGAGTTTGAGTAAACTCTGGGAGTTGGTGATGGACAGGGAGGCCTGGCGTGCTGTAGTCCATGGGGTCGCAAAGAGTCAGACATGACTGAGCGACTCAAGAACAGCATACTAATCATTGTCTCTAATCCTTAGAATATGATTTTCATGAAGGTAGACATTTTTGTCTATTTTATCCACTGGATTTCACTGCCTGAAACAAAGCCTGTTACATAGTGAGCAGTCAATGTCAATTTATGCAATTCCTAATTTATCGAATAAATGAATGCTTAATATTTAAAGAGTTTTTGTTTTTATTTTTTTAAATGTTATAGTCCCTTGGACTGCAAAGAGATCCAACCAGTCCATCCTAAAGGAGATCAGTCCTGAATATTCATTGGAAGGACTGATGCTGAAGCTGAAACTCCAATGTTTTGTCCACCTGATGCGAAGAACTGACTCATTTGAAAAGACACTGATGCTGGGAAATATTGAAGGAGGGAGGAGAAGGGGACAACAGAGGATGAGATGGTTGGATGGCATCACCAACTCAATGGACATGAGTTTGAGTAAACTCTGGGAGCTGGTGATGGACAGGGAGGCCTGACGTGCTGCAGTCCATGGGGTCACAAAGAGTCGGACATGACTGAGTGACTAAACTGAACTGAAGTTGAAAAATTTGACAAGGAAAGGAAATAGGTAAGGGATTCTGATAACCAATAAACATTTGAAAATATGCTGAACCCAAAAGAATAAATGTAATTGTAATGTGTTTTTTTTTAATGATATATCAATTTTCCCATCAGGATAATTTTAAAATATAAGATGGAGAGACTGAAGATATGAATTTATCTAACATATTTGGATGAGATGCTAGATGTCTTCTGTTCACTGATTTCACCCCATATTAACATAGCAACTGAGGGGATTCTTGTGGTCTCTGTGAGAAGAGCAGAGACATTTCACTCAAACACATCTCAGACGAGTGCCCTGAAGTATAGTTTCCATTTCTTCCTCTGGCTCCATTCTCAACATGTTCCCACCCTTCTTAAGTTTTGGGGAAAATGACTTGTAGAAATTACATTAATAGGGTCTCAGCACTTTGAATTTCTTGGTTTTATTCAGCCAGTGGGGGAGTTTAGCAGAAGACAAAAAGGATAGAAGCCTGAGATCATAGCATTTTATCAACTCCCTGTTGTCAGGTTCTGCACTGGCTGACTCACCTCTCAAGGAAGGTTGCAACTCCTGTGGGCCACACACTTCACACCCATTCCATCTGCCTTTAAACCCTTCTGATCGAGAAGAATTCCTAGAAGTAATTCTAGAAGTAATTTCTTAGTGTTATTAGCACTGGAGAATTGAACTGTCTTATATTCTTCCTAAATCCAGCTCCCTCTTATATAATTGGTCCTTTTATTAAATTCTTCTCACACTTGATGCTTTTAATGTATCAATATTTAATGTTAGAGCCTGACTGATGCAAAAAGCAATCTGACTCTATATTAAAACCAAATATATATCAATCTCCTACTAGCAAAGTTTGAAAATCTAGCCAATAAAACAAAAGCACCAGTGCTTACAGAATATTGCACCGTAAATTGTAATAGCAAGATAACTGGGAATGATCAGAATGTCTTAATAGGAAAATAGTTATAGGCATTATGGTTATGATCATATTGAGGTTGCTAATGCAGTTATCATAAAAGAATTGCTTATACCCTAACTTAGAAAGATGACCAGATATATTTTAAATAAGAAACAGAGTCAGTTATTATCACATTTAAAAAAATAATAAATTCTATATATGTGTATGGATAAGAATCTGTGGCAATACCATAAGGCTGTTCATATTAAAAAAGGCTGAGGGGAAATATTTTGTGTTTTTCCTTAAAATATTTGCATTGTTTCATGATACAAAAGGAACAATACTACTTTTGACGTTAAAAAGTAATTAAGAAGTGGTAAGAGTAATGAACAAAACTATGTTTCTATAGGCTAGTTTCTCCATCTCCTAACCAAGATTTTCTTTCCCAGCTCTTTTTAATTTTCCTGTAATGTCTACAGAGAACTCAGAAGTCTCGTTTATGAGGCAATATGCCTCAGAAGGAGGAGGAAGGCTGAGTGGGGACCCTTCCTTTTCATTCTCCCCTCCCTTCTCTCTGCCTTTCACATGACACCTGTATGGAAATAGCAAACTTTTTTTTTTTTTTTTGCTTTAGTGGCCCTTAGAACCATGTAGTATGTTGAAAGAGTAATTGAGAAATATTTATTTTATTTTTAATTCATTATAGCAATGCTAATGTGTTGTATAGAGGCAGAATCTTATGAGCTGAAATGAATCGCACCACTGTCACCTAATCAATCTAAACTGGGAAGGTTTTCTTATCCCTAACATGAGGTAGAAAGCACATATCCAGGTTCAGAAAGTAGAGTCCCCAACAACACGAACCCAAAAAGAACCACACTAACATGCGCCATAATTAAAATGATAAATGTTAAAGATAAGAAGATAATTTTAAAGGCATTGAGAGAAAAACAGAGTTACATACAAGGAAACTGCCTTAAGACTATAAATTGAGTTTTTTCAACAGAAGTTTTAAAGATCAGAAAGGGATGTCATGATGTAATTACAGTGCTGAAAGCAAAGAAAAGTAAAACTTACAAAAAAGTTACTCTATGCAGCAAGATTATCATGCAGAAATGAAAAATAGATAAAAAGTTTCCCAGAGAAGCAAAAACTAAAAGCTTGTCACCACTAAATTGGCTTGAAAAGAAATACTGAAGACTCTTCCTTAAATAAATACGAAAATATGTGAATGAAAAAAATCAAAGGCAATTTGATACAAAAAGCAGTGGATCAAGAACGTAAAAAGCCAGTATGAAGACGAAAGACAGAAGTGCAAAGTCCAAAGGGATCAACGGTAACAACAATAAGTCAAGGAATGCATGAAAAGGTATATAAGATGAAGTCAACAACATAGAAAGTAAGGTGGGAAAGTAAGAAATGTGCAACTTTTAGAAAACGTTTGAGCTTAACTATCAGTTTATATGCATACATACAAATAGAAAACATAGAATGAATAGACACACTCAAAACAAAGGAGAAACAACAAAGAGAAAGGAAGCCAAGCATAATACGAAACAAAACCATCAAAACACATGCAGAGAAATTAAAAGAGGAGCAGAGAAGGACCACAAAAACACCAAGAAGCAAATAACAGAATGTCAAGAAGTGCACCCCTTATCAATTATCACTTTAAATGTAAATGGACTAAATGCCCCAATCAAACGGTGACTAAAGGGGTGAAAAGCGGTAACCATCTATGTGCTGCCTGCAAGAGACTCAACCCAGAGCTAAAAACATGCACAGGCTGGAAGTGAAGGGATGGAGAAAGACAGCTCATGCAAACGGAAATGAAAAGAAAAAAGTTGGGAGATTAACATCCAGACAAAATAGACTTTAAAATAAAGACTGTAACAAGAGACCAAGAAAGACAGTCTGGAACAATAAGGATGTCAATGCAGGAGGAGAATATAGCACCTGTAAATACATAAGCACCTAACACAGGGGCACTCAAATTTATAAAGAAAATGTTCGTAAACATAAAGGGATAAATTGACAGTAATAAAATAATGGTAGGGGAATTCAACACTCTACTAAATCAGCAGATAAGTCATCCAGAGAGAAAAATCAATAAACATTGACCTTAAGTGAAATATTAAGTCTAATGAACTTAATAATATCCACGGAATATTCCAACCAAAGCCAGCACTATACATTCTTTCCAAGTGCACATGGAACATTCTCCAGAATAGTACAAGTGCTAAATCACTGCTGCTGCTGCTAAGTCGCTTCAGTCGTGTCCACTCTGTGCGACCCCATAGACGGCAGCCCACCAGGCTCCCCCGTCCCCGGGATTCCCCAGGCAAGAACACTGGAGTGGGTTGCCATTTCCTTCTCCAATGCATGAAAGTGAGAAGTGAAAGTGAAGTCGCTCAGTCGTGTCTGACTCTTAGCGATCCCATGGACTGCAGCCCACCAGGCTCCTCCATCCATGGAATTTTCCAGGCAAGAGTACTGGAGTGGGGTGCCATTGCCTTCTTCATAAATCACTTCAGTCGTGCCCAACTCTTTGCGACCCTATGGACTGTAGCCCGCCAGGCTCCTCTGTCCACGGGGTTCTCCAGGCAAGAACACTGGAGTGGGTTTCTGTGCGTTCCTCAAGGGGATCTTCCTGATCCAGGGATCAAAGCCTCTTCTTTTACCTCTCCTGCATTGTCAAGCCTGTTTTTACCACTGGTGCCACCTGGGAAGCCCAGATACAGTGACAGTGAAAGTGAGTCGTGTCTGACACTTTGTGACCAGTCCATGGACTTTGCTTTACAGTGCATGGGATTCTCCAGGCCAGAATCCTGGAGTGGAGAGCCTTTCCCTTCTCCAGGGGATCTTCCCAACCCAGGGATCAAACCCAGGTCTCCTGCATTGCAGGCGATTCTTTACCAGCTGAGCCACCAGCGAAGCTAAGGAATATTGGATTGGGTAGCCTTTCCTTTCTCCAGCAGGTCTTCCTGACCCAGGAATTGGACTGGGGTTTCCTGAATTGCAGGCGATTCTTTACCAGTGAGCTACCAGGGGTAGTGCATGGTAGGCCACAAAATAAGCCTCAGTGAATTTAAGAATATTAAATAATATCATTCATCTTTTCCAATCACAACAGAATAAAACTAGGAACTAGTTACAGGACAAAAACTGGAAAAAAATACATATATAGAGACTAAACAACACGCTACTAAAAAAAAAAATGAGTCAACAAAGAAATTGAAAGGAAAAAAAATACACTGAAATAACTGAAAACAGAAACACAATTTTCAAAAATGTATGAGACCTGGCAAAAGCAGTTCTAAGAGAGAAATTTATAGCAAGAGAGGCCTACATCAAGAAACCAGAAAAATCTCAGTTAAACAATCTAACTTTGCACCTAGAAGAATTAGGGAAACCCTAAGTTAGTAAAGAAAGGAAATAGTAAAAATCTGGGCAGAAATAAATGAAATAGAGAACCAGAAAACCACAAGAATAGAAAATATCATTAAGACTAAGACCTCTTTTTTTGGAAAGAAAAACAAAATTGATAAACATTTAACCAGACTCACCAAGAAAATAAGAAAGAGGGCTCAAATAAATAAAACTAAAAATCAAAGGGAAGAAGTTACAACAAATACAACTGAAATAAAAACAACCATAAAATAATACTACAAACAATTATTACAAACAATTGTCAAAAATTTAGACAATTTAGAAGAAATAGATAAATTCCTAGAAACATAAAATCATCTAAGAATGAGTCAGGAAGAAATAGAAAATCTGAACAGACCAATGACTAGTAATGAAATTGAATTAATAATTAAAAACAAACAAATAAAAAAATTAAAAAAAAAAAAAACTAAAAACAAGTCAAGGGCTAGACAGATTCACAGGGGAATTATACCAAACATCTAAATAGGAGTTAATACAGATCCTTCTTGACCTATTGCCAAAAAAAAAATTGAAGAGGTGGGAACACTTCCAAAATCATTCCATGAATCCAGCATTACATTGATACCAAAACTAGACAAAGACACTTTCTAATAAAAAGTAAATTATAGACTAATTTCCCAAATAAACATAGATAGAAAAGTCTTCAACAAAATATTAACAAACAGAATTCTGCAACACAGTAGAAGTATCACACATCATGATCAAGTGGGATTTATTCCAGGGATATGAGTATGAAAATTCTTTCAGAGTTCAATATTCACAAATCAATTAATAATACCACATTAAAAAAAAAAACAAAGGATAAAATCACATCCAGCCCTGGGATTTCTTTGGAAGGAATGATGCTAAAGCTGAATTTCCAGTACTTTGGCCACCTCATGCGAAGAGTTGACTCATTGGAAAAGACTCTGATGCTGGGAGGAATTGGGGGCAGGAGGAGAAGGGGACGACAGAGGATGAGATGGCTGGATGGCATCACTGACTTGATGGACGTGAGTCTGAGTGAACTCTGGGAGTTGGTGATGGACAGGGAGGCCTGGCGAGCTGCAATTCATGGGGTCACAAAGAGTTGGATACGACTTAGCGACTGATCTGATCTGATCTGATCTGATCTCAATAGATACAGAAAAACATTTTGAAAAAATCCAATACCCATTCAAGATTAAAAACTCTCAACTCAGTTGGAATAATAAGAACGTATCTTAACATAATAAAGTCCACTTTGTCAAGTGGGCTTTAATAAGCATCACTACGAACAAAGATAGTGGAGGTGATGGAATTCCAGTTGAGCTATTTCAAATCCTAAAAGATGATGCTGTTAAAGTGCTGCACTCAACATGCAGGGAAATTTGGAAACCTCAGCAATGGCCACAGAACTGTAAAAGGTCAGTTTTCATTCCAATCCCAAATAAGGGCAATGCAAAAGAATGCTCAAACTACTGCACAATCGCATTTATTTCACATGCTATCAAAGTAATGCTCAAAATCCATCAAGCTAGGCTTTAACAGTACACAAACCAAGAATCTTCAGAGGTCCAAACTGGATATAGAAAAGGCAGAGGAACCAGAGATCAAATAGACAACATCCACTGGATCATAGAGAAGCAACAGAATTCCAGAAACACATCTACTTCTGCTTCTTTGACTATGCCAAAGCCTTTGACTGTGTGGATCACAACAAACTCCGGAAAATTCTACAAGAGATGGGAATACCAGACCACTTTAGCTGCCTCCTGAGAAATCTGTGTGGAGGTCAAGAAGCAGCAGTTAGAACTGGACATGAAACAATGGACTGGTTCCAAATTGGGAAAGGAGTACATCAAGGCTATGTACTGTCACCCTGCTTATTTAACTTATTTGCAGAAAACATTATGAGAAATGCTGGACTGGATGAAGCACAAGCTGAAATCAAGATTGCCGGGAGAAATATCAATAACCTCAGATATGCAGATGACACCACCCTTGTGGCAGAAAGTGAAGAAGAACTAAAGAGCCTCTTGATGAAAGTGGAAGAGGAGAGTAAAAAAGTTGGCTTAAAACTCAACATTCAGAAAACTAAGATCATGGCATCTGGTCCTATCACTTCTTCACAAATAAATGGGGGAGCAATGAAAACAGTGACAGATTTTATTTTCTTGGGCTCTGAAGTCACTGCAAATGGTGACTGCAGCCACGAAATTAAAGATGATTGCTCCTCGGAAGAAAAGCTATGACCAACCTAGACAGCATATTGAAAAACAGAGACATTACTTTGCCAACAAAGGACAAAGGTCTGTGTAGTCAAAGCTGTGGTTTTTCCTATAGTTATGTGTGGAAGTGAGAGTTGGACTATAAAGAAAACTGAGAGCTGAAAAATTGATGCCTTTGAATTGTCCTTGTACTGCAAGGAGATCCAACCTGTTAATACTAAAGGAATCAATCCTGAATATTCATTGGAAGGACTGATGGTGAAGCTGAAGCCCCAATACTTTGCCCACATGATGTTAATAACTGGCTCATTGGAAATGACCCTGATGCTGGGAAATATTGAAGGCAGGAGGAGAAGGGGACAGAGGATGAGATGGCTGAATGGCATCACTGACTCAATGAACATGATTTTGAGCAAGCTCTGGGAGATGGTGATGGACATGGAGGCCTGGCATGCTGCAGTCCATGGGGTCACAAAGAGTCAGACACAACTGAGCAACTGAACAGAAACAAATGACAAACCTACAGCTAACATTATAATCATTGGTGAAAAGCTGAAAGCTCTTTCTCTAAGATCAGGAGCAAGTCAACGGCACAGTCTCATGTCACTTTTACTCAACATTTTCTTGGAATTTTCTGTTTAGTCACTAAGTTGTGACTGACTCTTTGTAATCCTGTGTCTGACTCTTGTAATCCTGTGGACTGCAGCATGCCAGGCTTCCCTGTCCTTCACTATCTCCTGGAGTTTGTTCAAACTCATGTCCATCAAGCTGGTGATTCCATACAACTATTTCATCCTCTGTTACTCCCTTCTCCTCCTGCCCTCACTCTTTCCCAGCATCAGGGGCTTTTACAATTAGTTGGCTCTTCACATTAGGTAGCCAAAATATTGGGGCCTCAGCTTCAGCATCAGTCCTTCCAATGATTTCCTTTAGGAATCACTGGTTTGATCTCCTTGCAGTCCAAGGGAATCTCAAGAATCTTATCCAACACCGCAATTCAAACACTTCAATTCTTTTGTTCTCAGCCTTCTTTACGGTCCAACTCTCACATCCGTAGGTGACTATTGGAAATATCATAGCTTTGACTATACAGATCTTTGATATTTCTGCTTTTTAACACTCTGTCTAGGTTTGCCATAACTTTTCTTCCAAGGGTCAAGTGTCTTTTAATTTTGTGGCTGCAGTCAGCATCTAGAGTGATTTTGGAGCCTGAGAAAATCTGTCACTGTTTTCACTTTCAGATCAGTTCAGTTCAGTTCAGTTACTCAGTCGTGTCCGACTCTTTGCGACCCCATGAATCGCAGCACACCAGGCCTGCCTGTCCATCACCAACTCCCGGAGTTCACTCAGACTCACGTCCATCAAGTCAGTGATGCCATCCAGCCATCTCATCCTCTGTCGTCCCCATCTCCTCCTGCCCCCAATCCCTCCCAGCATCAGGGTCTTTTCCAATGAGTCAACTCTTCATATGAGGTGGCCAAAGTACTGGAAATTCAGCTTTAGCATCATTCCTTCCAAAGAAATCCCAGGGCTGATCTCCTTCAGAATGGACTGGTTGGATCTCCTTGCAGTCCAAGGGACTCTCAAGAGTCTTCTCCAACACCACAGTTCAAAAGCATCAATTCTTCAGTGCTCAGCTTTCTTCACAGTCCAACTCTCACATCCATACATGACCACAGGAAAAACCATAGCCTTGACTAGATGAACCTTTGTTGGCAAAGTCATGTCTCTGCTTTTGAATATGCTATCTAGGTTGGTCATAACTTTCCTTCCAAAGAGTAAGCGTCTTTTAATTTCATGGCTGCAGTCACCATCTGCAGTGATTTTGGAGCCCAGAAAAATAAAGTCTGACACTGTTTCCACTCTTTCCCCATCTATTTCCCATGAAGTGATGGGACCGGATGCCATGATCTTCGTTTTCTGAATGTTGAGCTTTAAGTCAACTTTTTCACTCTCCACTTTCACTTTCATCAAGAGGCTTTTTGGTTCCTCTTCACTTTCTGCCATAAGGGTGGTGTCATCTGCATATCTGAGGTTATTGATATTTCTCCCGGCAATCTTGATTCCAGCTTGTGCTTCTTCCAGCCCAGCCTTTCTCATGATGTACTCTGCATAGAAGTTAAATAAGTAGGGTGACAATATACAGCCTTGATGAACTCCTTTTCCTATTTGGAACCAGTCTGTTGTTCCATGTCCAGTTCTAACTGTTGCTTCCTGACCTGCATACAGATTTCTCAAGAGGCAGGTCAGGTCGTCTGGTATCCCCATCTCTCACTCTACTGGAATGAAAGAAATAAAGCACATAATTTGCAGATGTTATGATACTCTATATAGAGAACCCCAAAAACTTACCAAAACTTATTATAAATAATAAATAAACTCAGTGATGTTACAGGATACAAAATCAATATACAGACATCTACTGCATTTCTTTTTTTTTTATTTTATTTTATTTTTAAACTTTACATAATTGTATTAGTTTTGCCAAATATCAAAATGAATCTGCCACAGGTATAACAAACTACCAAGAAAACAACCCATTCATGATCACATCAAAAATAAGAAATACACAGAAATAAACTTAATCATGAAGGTGAAAGAGCTGTAGTATGAAATCTATAACAATAAAGAAAGAAAGTGAAAGCAATATGAATAAATGAAAAGCTATTCCATATTCATGGATTGGAAGAATTGATATAGTTAAAATGTCCATACCCCCAAAGCATCTACAGACTCAATGCAATTCCTATCAAATACCAGTGGCTTTTTTTTTATAGAACTAGAACAAATAGTTCTAAAATTTGATTGGAGTGACAAAAGATTCTGATAGCCAAACAATCTTATCAAAGAACAGATCTGGAAGTATCAAGGTCCCTGACTTCAAACAATACTACAAAGCTGTAGTAATCAACAAAGTATGGTACTGGTACCAAAGCAGAAATACGTATCAATGGACAGAAGAAAGAGCCCAGAAATCAAGCCGCATTTACATGGGCAATTAATCTGTGAAAAATAAAGCAAGAATATACAACGGGTAAATGTCTCTTCAAGAAATAGTGTTGGGAAAACTGGACAGGCACATACACAAGTATAAAGCTGGAGTACTTTGTTTTGCACCCCATACAAAAGTAAACTTAATACGGATTAAAGGCTGAAATGTGAAACCTGAAATATAGAACACCTGGAAGAACACAGGCCGTAAGTTTTGAGATCAGCCTCATCGGTGTGTTATCTGGATCTGTCTTCTCAGGCATGGGCACAAAAGCAAAAATACAAATAGGACCACGTCGAACTAAAAAGCTTTTCCTAGCAAAGGAAGTCATTAATAAAACAAAAGACAATGAAACAAATGGGAGAAGATATTTGCAAATGATGCAAATGGTTAACATACGAAATATATAAAGAACACATACAACTCAATTAAAAAAACAACAACAGGCACTTGACTAAAAATTGGACAGAGAACCTAAATGGGCATTTTTCTGAAGAAGATTTATAGATAACCAACACCAACTTGAAGGCTTCCATGGTGGCTTGGGCAGTAATATTATAGTAAGTTTGCATCTTACATAATATCTAAAAATGTCAAATTGCTATTTTATACATATGAAAATAATATAATAATGTAACTCAACTATATTTCAATTAAAAACTGGGAAAAGCCCAATTGAATACCGTACAATGAGAAAAATAAATAGAAGGATACCTGGGTAACTTTATTAAATGACCCAACTTCGGAGAAAACAAATGAAGTGAAGACATTTTCCTGAGAAATATAAGATCAGATGTAAAGTTGATTTGTCTCCTGTAACATTTTCAACAATCAAAAGCGGTCCAGGCAGGCAGCTCTTAGACAGCCTAAAAGGACAGTCACTTGAGTAAGTTTCAAAAGAGAGCATGGTGGTGCCATGTAGTAGCGTCTTGACCAGAACACTCCAGTTTCTGCCTTTCTAGATGCTACAAGGCCACTAGAATTCTGTGTATGTTTTCATTACCACCTTAGGTATCTTCATTCTGAGACAGCCTACTCGCTCCATGCTATTTAAACTACTGTTAGCTTCCCTCCCTATCCATAGCATTTCTCTCCGTGTGTCCTTCTTTCCAGATCCTTTGCATAATCTGGGAGTCTATCCCACTTGATTGGCACCTATCTTTGAACATTGACTTAAACACAGCATTAAGGTAAGCATTTTGTTATTGTTTATAACTGTCTTCCATTCATCTAGCCTAGTATCATGAAAGTAAACTCTATGTTAAAACAAGACGAGTTCAGAGTGTTGGAGTAGAAACTCTGTAACTTAGATGTTGTGGGGAAAAAATTAAACCAAATAAATTTTGTCCTGCTCATGAGTTTTATTTCAGAGGGAAAAATGGCCCATAGTGTATCTATCCAGATCTACATTAAAAATAGGCTTCACAGGGAGTTCTGTGTGCATGGACTCTCTATTAGAATTGTAAAACTACCCCTTGAAAGAAGTGTGCAATCTCAGGTGCCTCAGGCTCATTTCAAACCCTTCATTCCACATTCCAAAGGCTTCTAAATAAAACATTAAAAATTGTTATAAATTGTTTAGAGTATGACCTAGATAGAAGATAGTCTCAGTTATCTATGAAATTTACACATTAATAATAAAGTTTGTAGGCTGTTTTATTAAATACATTAAAGCTTGCATCAGCAAAATGTATTAAATGTGTTTATAAATCATATAAAAGGCTAAGTCCTTGAATACAGTTATATGATAAACACATTATTAATAGGAAATGGAGCTGGGTAGCTGCATAAATTAATCACAGATAGCTGACTGCAGGGGCTGAGGCTCATATCTAGACTAATAAGATTTTTCAAAGAATTACTTTGGTTAGATTGCTAGAGTAAATAATGGCAAAGTAGATTTCATGATCCCAGCACTGATCGGTGTTTTCATATTAGTCTTACCTCCATATAATACATAGTCCCTGTTCGGATGACAAGTTTAAGTGAATGTGAGGATCAAACAATATATATGTTTCCAGAATACCATCATAATACTGGCAAATGACTTAGAGAGATTTATATAAGGTTTACTTCAAATATCTTATTTTTGGAATGCTACGGATATAATGTGGGAGACCAAACACTTCACATTTCATCTTGCATAGTAATTCAGACACAGTCTCCCACCCTCTTCATAATTCAATAAAGAATACACGGAGTTTAAATTGGAAACCTGCCTTGCCATTCTTGGATGTTTACATTTGGCTATTTCTATTGTAGACATGCCTATACAGTCCAGCAGAAGGTAATATTGAATAAAATATTTTCTGTTAAACAACAAAATGAAAAACAAATATCCTAAATATTTCTAGACAGGAGCACCTATCCATGCATTTTAAAATGTTACTTAATCTGAGAAAAGGACCCTGAAAATTTCTGAATATATGATTTGCTCAGCTATGGTACAAAAGCTAGAGACAGTTTCCCTTATATCTAGAATAACATTTGTATTCCTTTGCTACACAGGGAGTTATCTCAAGCAATTAGCCAGTCATTAAAGCACTCAGAGCATTAATTTATTAATCAGCAGTCTTGCACTTTCTAGTCTCACAGCCCCCTCCAAGTAACCCTGTTATCTCCTTTCAGAAACTGGAAATAGCCCAACCATCTCCCTCTCTCTTCATCAAAAGAGCATTTGTGTTAAAAGACCTCACAGGACCGTGTATTCACAGACCTACTAAGTTTTCAGCCCTCCATTGCACATTATTTTACTTGGTCCCGCTTGTTAGGAAAGACAACCATCCACCCCAGGTTGTCCAGAACAGACGGGGCTACAACTGCTAACTAGGTATCATTATTTATAGTGCCCCATTTCATTTTTAAGAGTTTCTTAATTTAGAAGATAAACTGCATAGTCAACTTATAAGATGGACAAGAGAAATTACTCTCTCATTTTACAGTGATGAAATATAAGGCTCAAAATTGTTATTTGACCTAGTTAATGCTTTTTCTGCCATAATGTTCTGCTTTATTTGGGGATATTAAGGTACAATAATATATCCAGCATTGAGTGTAAAGAAATAAAAAGTTATCTATCTCCATTCCAGATTCAGTTATTTGAATATGGGCTATAAAGACTCTGTATGACATTCCTGACAGTAACATAGCCTAATTAGCATCCAGGACTGTGGAACAAAATCTTGGTGAAAGCTATATCTTAGCAGAAAGCAGGTTGAACTTGGCTTTCAGGACAGTCAAAATTTTGTAAGTTTTACTTGAATTAAAAATTGCAACCCACATGATTTTTCTTGTAAAATGGAGTTTACTAATGAGCAATGAATTACTCATCCTGAACATTCCAGTGTAAATTTATTATGGTAATTTTTAGTACAAAATTATATAATAAAAACAAGAAACAAGGAACAAAGAAATCTTACAAATCATCTCCTCAAGCTCCTAATTTTACAAATGAGGATACTATGTCACAAAACTCATACTAATATCTATGAGCAGAGCAGTTCCATGACACTGCATACTTTAAAATATACCCAGAAGAGGTAAGTTTCAACATTTGACAACCATATTCTTCCAAAACCAGTCCTTCAAAAGGCTTTGCATAGAAAAATCCTTCGGTCAGTACGTGTTTGAAGAATATTTCATGCACATAACACATGAGTAGACCAAAAGCTCAGTAAAGTTTTATGTTTAAGAATCCAATTTTTCTTCCTGTCACTGAGCATTTCCAGGAGCCATTTGTCTACATATTCTTATTTTGTTATACACACTAATTAATATCATCAGGAAGTGCTGACTTGCAAAAATGGTTTTCAGTCTTTCAAATATAAAGACATTCCTTCTATCAGTAATCTCATAAATTTAGATATGTTGATCAAGAAAGTGAGAATGAATAAAAGTTATTGATAATGTGGTAATAGTAGTATTTTGTTTATTTTAAAATAGCTATTAATATTTATATAAAGTTTCATTTAAATTGCAACCATTACTTGAGATGATAGATGGGATGGATAGATGAATAGATGGGTGGATGGATAGACAGAGATAGATAGACATTTTCTTTCCCTTAGCTGACATGCCACACAAGAAAATAAATAGAGAGTAATCATCAAACTAAACAGACATATACAGGGTACTAGATGAAATAAAATAAATGAATGAGGAATGGAAAAAATCTATCCCTAGAGAGAGAACAGCAATAAAATATGAACTATGCTTCTTGCTTAATTTAGCATGGCTCATGAGGGTTATAGAAGGAAAAATAAAGGTTAATCATTCTTTATGATTCAGTCTGAATATTTGCCTAGAAAAAATCCAAAGTTCTACATGTCTTGCTTGTTATAAATTTTGTGTTCCAAAGCTGACTCACTCCAGGACCTAGAAAAATCCAGAATTTAGTGCTTGTTGCCCAGCTCTGTTTCTTCCAAATATTTCTGTAATTTAGAGGTTTGTGCTTTCCTGCTTTTGCATCAAAACAAGTGAGTTTTTAACTCTGAGACATTTTCTTTTGTGGAAAACTCAAGAAATAGCTTCTTCAAATTTTCAGAAAGTAAAAAGTCTAGTGCTTCATTTATCAAGAATTTAAGTGAGGTTAGAATTCATTATTGCTTTCTCAAAAGATCAAACATTAATTCTTATCAAGAAATCACACCTTCTTTTCCAAATATATTTCCCATTTTCCAAATGATGTCTTTTTTCCCCTACATTGCCTCTCAAGAACTGTGTACAAGCATAGCTCTTTAATCCAAAGAAACATTCACTTGCCAAATGTCACAATACTTCTTATCCTTCCTAAAACAAATCCAGTACCCAAACATGACTTTTATTTCTAAGATTCCCCAAACAAGCATGTTTGGGGAATATAAACATATTTATCTTCATGATAAGGTGCATGCATGCTAAAGTTTTTCCTGAGATAAAGAGAAATGGTATTAAATTATTCAAGCTCTTCTTATAAAATGAGAGCAATACACAAAGTAAGACATTTGAAAGTGAAATTGTCTTTTTCTTTTGGATTTTCCTCATTCTTTCTTTGTGTTCACTCATCAGCAAAGGAGAAGAGAGTCTTTGCTCCACTTCCATCCCTATGTAAGCACCTTCAGATTTACCCCCTGGGCTATAGGCTCCTTAATCTGGAGTAGTAGTGTGGACTGGGCATATTAACACCATGCTGTGTTTCTACACTGAAATCTTTGCTTGAGAAGCTTAGTTTCAGTAAACATGAACTGAATTGTTTTTAAAGGAAAAAGGATGAAAACTGATGTCATTAGGAAGCAGTCAATACTTCAGAATACCGAAGAGATAGCTAGTTTATATTTAATGACCATTTGCCACATGCAGAGACTCCTCCATTGGGTTTTCTACGTATTATCTCATTTAACATCAAAATAACCCTATACTATTATATCCAGACTAACTGATAAGGAAGTAAGTGTGCTAGTTGCTCAGTCGTGCCTGACTCTTTGCGATCCCATGGACTGCAGCCCATCAGGCTCCTGTGTTCATGAGATTTTCCAGACAAGGATACTGAAGTGAGTTGCCATTTCCTTCTCCAGGGGATCTTACTGACCCAGGAATCAAACCCCGGTCTCCTGCACTGCAGGCAGATTCTTTACCGACTGAGCTATAAGGGAAGCCCTTATGGATAAGGAAACTGAAATCACTACAATATTGTAAAGTAATTAGCCTTCAAAGAAAATAAATTAATTAATTAAAAAGAATAATACCTTAAGGCACTTGCCCAAGGGCACATCTGGTGCTTGGTGAAGCTACAATCTGATGCCGGCAGTCTTATTCTAAAATCCAACTAAATTGCTATCATTAAGACAAGGATTATTAAAGTGTAGTGGGTTCTATGAATAGCAGAGAATATAGAACTCATGTGGGTACTTGAGTACTGAACATTAAATATTATGCCTTGGAAGCCGGAGCAAAGGCCTTACTGGATGAGCTGTGCATTGAGAAACAGAGCTAAATCCATCACTTGCCAATGGATCTACAATTGCTCGCTTGGTCATTCATTTTCAGAGAGAAGAATTCACGTATCTGGTCATCTCATGGACCCCTGGTACAGGATAAGTACCTAAGATATTGTTCCCAAAACTATAGTTCCTCTTTTGGCAAAATGAGAAAGAAACTTGGCTCAAAAAATAAAGCAAATTCCTGGGCTTTTGGAAAATTCTGTGATTGGCCTACTTATGCATGACTGCATGAACATTGTCAAAACACTTTCCCAGACTCATCGCAAGCATCCATGCACTCTACTGCCAATGTGGATTCAAGTTTGTTAGTACCAGGTTACTTGCCATCATGCCCTGACCCCCTTTTCCTCTTCAGTTTGCGTCAGGCAAGAGCCACAAGGGTTGGCTGTTTCAAAATGCCTTAACATATCACTGGAGCACTCAAATTTGTTCCCCACAAACTGAAGCTAAATCTTTCAAGGATGCCCAGTCCTTTTTACTTGATGAAGTCAATCTCTGTGCTAGACCAAAAGGACAGATAGAGTTAGTTCATAGAAGCTTCTCAGCCTCATTGCATTTCATGGATTTTTCATTTCACTGGGTCAGAAACTTCTCTTGACAGTTAAAACACTTGGCAAGGCACAGTTTGCCTTGTTCTGCTGCATGCTCTTTTTATCTCTCTTCTCCATCACTCTCCAAAATGACGGGTTCTTACTAGGAAATCTTCCAGCCCTCACAAAATCCATCTTTTACACACTTTTCCAAAGTCCTAAAAGCCAATTTGAAAGTGTACTAGATTTTCTGTTCCATATTTTGCTATATAAAAATAGGAATACATAATATTATTATTGTTGATATAATTAAATTGGAGGGTGTAATTTTCCTACTTGGTCAAAATATATTTCACTGTTCCCCTTTACATAAATGTAAATTCCAAACTCCTGGGTGTGACATATAAAAACTTCCCAAATCTCAGCTTATGCCAAGTTGAAGACATGAAGTGTTCATATGGTGAAGTGGAGTGAGGATTAGTTGATGATTAACAGGTATAAGAGGAGAGCCAGAAGGAGACATTGTCATTAGAAGGGTGCATGTACAGAAGCAAGATCTAGGAAAAGCAGACTCAAGTAAAGTGAAGATTCTTGAAACTGAGGAGCAGTAAGATGGTATCCCGGTGTTCCCGAGGAATTAGGTCCTGCCTCTTTAGGTGGCAAATTTTCTCCTCTTTGAGGAGAAAAGATCTGTCTATCAACTCTTTCATCAATTTATAATGTGTTTCAATTGTTGCAAAGTCTGATACTAATCTTAATAAAAGTTGTTCTCTGCCCCAGTTGAAACCATGCGTAAGTAAACGAGCTCTCTTACATAACCCGTGAGGAACAAGGACTTGGCAGTGCTGCAGTGCAGATAACTTTTCCAGAGAAGATGCCCTAACGCTCCAGATAAGCGAACATGTGCTCCTGGAATGTCTTAGAGACATAGCCTCAGAAGTGTGACGCGTACTTCCTTTGTCTTAAAAATAAGTCATTTAACTCCATGATGAAACCATGCAAATGTGTAAATGGTCATTTCTGCAAAACCATTTTCACGCAGGTCACTTCACCCTGTAGTTTCTTTCCTCCATTGCACAATGTAGCAGCATCTGTGAAAGTCATTTTTTTTGGTTTTTCTTCTCCTTGGTAGAATCTTCCTTGTATCACAGGTTTAAAAGTTCAACCTTTAGTTCAGCTCTCTTTTCTCTTGATGGACAGGTCAATTCAGGGGGTTGTGATTGCCTGGGGCAAACAGACAGGAAATATACACAAATCGCGGCTTTCTTCTAATTAAAGATATATTTGTGAGACAAAGTACAAAGGAAATAATTTTTGTTTCTGATCTAATTCTCTTGCTGAATAATTGGAGGCTATTCTCAGTGATATTTGAACATCTATTTAATCTTTACAACTAAGTCAAACCACTGTTAGATCTCAGATCTTTTTCTTTTTTTCTTGTTTATAGAAAGTGAAGAGTTTAGCAATCATCCAGAGAAAAGAAAATGTAGACAGCTGACCTAGATAACGTGGGTGTTTCTGTACGCTGCCAAAATTAACTGAGTTTCATGCTCAGCCTGCATTTCATTTTAACGGTGTAGGTCAGACTCTTGGCTCTGTTACCGGCCTCCAGTGCCGAAGAAGTACTTTGTTCTGGTTAAATGACTACACTTCCAGCAGGTCCCAGTGCAGAGTTCACATTCACCTTCACTAGAGCAAAATATGGCACCATCACCATTAACAGTGCTACTCAGTATATCTATCAAGTACACTCCAATGTGTCCTGGCAGCAATTCAGACCATTCGATTTGCAAAGACGCGATGGCCCACTTGAGGCTCACCGAATCAGTCTTGACCATCATAATCACTGCTAGCCTTGGCATTCAGTGCCAGATCATCCTCCCCAAACGAGCAAATGAAACGACTGGGGGAAGATGCTTCTTGGAAACAGCTTGAACTTGAATGGTGACAACAGCTGGCTAAGCTGATGTTCTTCATATGATATAACACCCGAGTTCTTGAAATAGGACTTTTGGCTAAAATCATGTCCTGAAACCATGTCCATAAAATCGTCTAAGCCAAAGGAGATAATATTGAGTTAAAGCAAGAGCACTGATGGAATTAAAAGGACAATGTTCATTTCTCCACCTTAGTAACCACGTGCTGTGTGCATGCTTAGTCGCTCAGGGGTGTCTGGCTCCTTGTGACCCCATGGACTGCAGCCCGCCAGGCTTCTCTGTCCATGCAGAGTCTCCAGGCAGGAATACTGGAGTGGGTTGCCGTGCCTGCCTCCAGGGGATGTTCCCAACCCAAGAATCGAACCAGGGTCTCCTGCATTACAGGCAGATTCTTTACCAGCTGAGCTTCCAGGGAAGCTTAGTAGTCATATATTTCCAAATTTTACCACTTTTCTGCATAATAACCTAGCCATCGCGGCCAGAAGGGCAAAAGGTTCTATCCTACAGCCTTGTTAATACAGATGGTTTATATAAAGTGCGTTTTATACAACTAAGGTAGAACTAGCATAAGTCAGCCAGTCGTGCCTAACTCTGCGACCCCATGGCCTGTAGCCCATCAGGCTACTCAGTCCATGAGATTCTTCCAGCAAGAATATTGGAGTGGGTTACATTCCCTTTTCCCAGGGGTCTTCCCGACCCAGGGATCAAACCTGGGTATCCTGCTATGCACTTATGCAACTAAATGAATCAGATCAGATCAGATCAGATCAGTCGCTCAGTCATGTCTGACTCTTTGAAACACAGCGCGCCAGGCCTCCCTGTCCATCACCAACTCCCGGAGTTCACTCAGACTCACGTCCATCGAGTCAGTGATGCCATCCAGCCATCTTATCCTCTGCCGTCCCCTTCTCCTCTTGCCCTCAATCCCTCCCAGCATCAGGGTCTTTTCCAATGAGTTAACTCTTCGCATGAGGTGGCCAAAGTACTGGAGTTTCAGCTTTAGCATCATTCCTTCCAAAGAAATCCCAGGGCTGATCTCCTTCAGAATGGACTAGTTGGATCTCCTTGCAGTCCAAAGGACTCTCAAGAGTCTTCTTCAACACCACAGTTCAAAATCATCAATTCTTCAGTGCTCAGCCTTCTTCACAGTCCAACTCTCACATCCATACATGACCACAGGAAAAACCATAGCCTTGACTAGATGGACCTTTGTTGGCAAAGTAATGTCTCTGCTTTTCAATATGCTATCTAGGTTGGACATAACTTTCCTTCCAAGGAGTAAACGTCTTTTAATTTCATGGCTGCAGTCACCATCTGCAGTGATTTTGGAGCCCAGAAAAATAAAGTCTGACACTGTTTCCACTGTTTCCCCATCTATTTCCCATGAAGTGATGGGACCGGATGCCATGATCTTCGTTTTCTGAATGTTGAGCTTCAAGCCAACTTTTTCACTCTCCTCTTTCACTTTCATCAAGAGGCTTTTGAGTTCCTCTTCACTTTCTGCCATAAGGGTGGTGTCATCTGCATATCTGAGGTTATTGATATTTCTCCCGGCAATCTTGATTCCAGCTTGTGTTTCTTCCAGTCCAGCATTTCTCATGAGGTACTCTGCATAGAAGTTAAATAAACAGGGTGACAATATACAGCCTTGTTGAACTCCATTTCCTATTTGGAACCAGTCTGTTGTTCCATGTCCAGTTCTAACTGTTGCTTCCTGACCTGCATACAAATTTCTCAAGAGGCAGATCAGGTGGTCTGGTATTCCCATCTCTTGAAGAATTTTCCACAGTTTATTGTGATCCACACAGTCAAAGGCTTTGGCATAGTCAATAAAGCAGAAATAGATGTTTTTCTGGCACTCTCTTCCTTTTTCCATGATCCAGCTGATGTTGGCAATTTGATCTCTGGTTCCTCTGCCTTTTCTGAAACCAGCTTGAACATCAGGATGTTCACAGTTCACATATTGCTGAAGCCTGGCTTGGAGAATTTTGAGCATTACTTTACTAGTGTGTGAGATGAGTGCAATTGTGTGGTAGTTTGAGCATTCTTTGGCATTGCCTTTCTTTGGGATTGGAATGAAAACGGACCTTTTCCAGTCCTGTGGCCACTGCTGAGTTTTCCAAATTTGCTGGCATATTGAGTGCAGCACTTTCACGGCATCATCTTTCAGGATTTGGAATAGCTCCACTGGAATTCCATCACCTCTACTAGTTTTGTTCATAGTGATGCTTTCTAAGGCCCACTTGACTTCACATTCCAAGATGTCTGGCTCTAGGTCAATGATCACACCATCGTGATTATCTGGGTCGTGAAGATCTTTTTTGTACAGTTCTTCTGTGTATTCTTGCCACCTCTTCTAAATATCTTCTGCTTCTGTTAGGTCCATGCCATTTCTGTCCTTTATCGAGCCACATCTTTGCATGAAATGTTCCTTTGGTATCTCTGATTTTTTTGAAGAGATCCCTAATCTTTCCCATTCTGTTGTTTTCCTCTATTTCTTTGCGTTGATCACTGAGGAAGGCTTTCTTATCTCTTCTTGCTATTCTTTGGAACTCTGCATTCAGATTTTTATATCTTTCCTTTTCTCCTTTGCTTTTCACTTCTTTTCTTTTCACAGCTATTTGTAAGGCCTCCCCAGACAGCCATTTTGCTTTTTTGCATTTCTTTTCCATGGGGATGGTCTTGATCCCTGTCTCCTGTACAATGTCACGAACCTCACTCCATAGTTCATCAGGCACTCTATCTATCAGATCTAGGCCCTTAAATCTATTTCTCACTTCCACTGTAGAATCAGAATTTTAAAACATTATAATTTTAATTTTGCATTTTCTTCAAGTAAGTTTTTAAATTGCAGTACCTTTCTCTTCTGAAAGTAGTTTTACCCTAGAATATCAAATTACTCACCAAGTGCAGACTCAGACTTAGAGTTGCTTATATTAGTGTTTAAGTGTATTAGTAATATGCATGATGTTAACATAGAAATTGATAAGCTGCATTCAGGGAAATTTAAACTCTGAGTTAAAATGTTTAAAAAATTCTGGTACTAATGATTGTGATAGCTTTGACAATCTTGGCTGACTGCACAGTCAGCAACTCTGAATCTACTTATTGTTTTAATGTCTCATCAGAGTAAAGATATATAAGGAAGGCATGTAGATCTTTTGTGAACTTTCTATAATATTGGTGAGTAAATGTATTGATTTAAACTTGGTAAGGTATAAATATTTGGGAACATAGACTATCCAGGGAACAGAATGTAAGTATGAATTTTGTAGCCTACATTTTAAAATAATTTGACACATCTAAGTCTCCTACTATGTTTCTTTTTAGACCATATTATCTGAATGTGGTGATACATACATACAGAACACACGTTTACTATATTTTCTATAATAAAACTTCATTAAATTTTCTATAGGTAATTAAAAGTGCCAAATTTGAAAGTAAATATTCCTAGATGACAGAATGCTTGTTTTCTTAATAAAATTGATGGATAAGTAACAATACTCAAATAATACTCTAAGCTAAAATGCTTTCAGTGAACCTCAGCAACAGCAAAAAAAATAGTTTGAAATAGATTTGGGAAGCCTCTGTCTAGGAGTAATCTAGATTACTGAGTCAAGCTCAATATTCAAATGCACAAGTTAATATGCTTATTTTTTGGTTGATTTATCTGTAACACAAAGAAGGGGGAATAGCTACAGTTAATAATATATTGTTTCCAAAAATTTGAATTGTTATGTTACATATGGGATTAATCAACCTCTCTCTGATCTCCATTTGAAAAGACCTAACACTGATTATTTTGGTTACTGAACTCCTTCTCTGTACCTGAAATTATAGTATACATTCAATATTCATTATCTCATTTAATTCTCATTGTTCTAATAAGCTGGGGTTTATTATTATTCTCTACATTAGTTAGGATTCTTTAAGTTATACCACTCAACTCTAACAAGATTGACTAACTTTTAAAAATAATAAATCACATTTGAAGATTCCAGAAAAAAGATAGTCTTCAGGGTTGTTTGATTCAATATTTCATCAATATTCTCAATGATCCATGATTTTTTTTTTCATTGTGTATTCATAGGATAGATTTTTATCCTGGGTCTGGCTCACCTCATGGTTGCAAAGCAGATGAAAAAAGCAGCTGGGTTCACATGTTCCTTGACCACATCCAGCCGGAAAAAGATGGACTTTTCTTTCTCAGAGGCTTGAACAAAAGGTTTGAGAAGTGCCTCCTGACCCATTGCACTAAATCAGAGTAAATCTTCTCTAAAGCAAGGGGCATGTAGCTATTCTGACTGACTGAGAAACAGCACACAAGATGAAAATTAAGTGTTGAGGAATACAACATATTACCATATCCATTTCCTTTTTGGAAATAAATTGGGAATGAGAAGCCAAATAATTTTCCTAAAGTCCTGCAGTAGCTGAATGACGGCTTCTTAGTTGGAAACTTTATCTATGCCACTGTGTTTCTTTTACTAAAGTCATCATTTTCTTGAGTAGCTTATACCAGGGGGCAAGGAGGGGTAAAATAGGCTTAAGAATAGAGAAAGATAAATACTGAGAATTATCTCATTCTTGTATAAGCATTTCATAAAATGGCTTCCACACATAGGCAATTTCACAGTATATTTTAAAAAGATGTATTTTAGTGACAGTAGAGTTTAAATTTCTTTCTTCCTAATCTTCTTCACTAAGTGAAGTCCCACTACAACAGATAATAGTGAGAGTCTATGAAAGGTGGCGAGAGAAAGTTGGACTGACTGGGAACAGATCCCAGGGTTTCTGTGATTGTTTTTTAATCTCCCATATCTAACGGGTTGGCTGATAGAGAAGCCTGCAATTCTGAACTATCAAAAGGCACAAACCAAAAATGCTCCAAGGAAAACCCAGTCTCTCCAGACAAAGGCCTGGGATAAGGGTTGGCCAAGCAGGACCAGAAGCTTTTTGCCAATACCTGTTCTTCCCCAATGAAAAACACAAAAAGGATGTATAAATTCGAACCCAAAACAATAAAGTAAATGGCAACGGGATCATACTTATCAATAATTACCTTAAATGTAAATGGGTTGAATGCCCCAACGAAAAGACAAAGACTGGCTGAATGGTTACAAAAACAAGACCCCTACATATGTTGTCTACAAGAGACCCACCTCAAAACAGGGGACACAGACAGACTGAAAGTGAAGGGCTGGAAAAAGGTTTTCCATGCAAATAGGGACCAAAAGAAAGCAGGAGTGGCAACACTCAGATAAAATAGACTTTAAAACAAAGGCTGTGAAAAGAGACAAGGAAGGTCACTACATAATGATCAAAGGATCAATCCAGGAAGATATAACAATTTTAAATATATATGCACCCAACATAGGAGCACCGCAATATGTAAGACAAATACTAACAAGTATGAAAGGAGAAATTAACAATAACACAATAATAGTGGGAGACTTTAATACCCCACCCACACCTATGGATAGATCAACTAAACAGAAAATTAACAAGGAAACACAAACTCTAAATGATACAATAGACCAGTTAGACCTAACTGATATCTATAGGACATTTCATCCCAAAACAATGAATTTCACCTTTTTCTCAAGCGCACATGGAACCTTCTCCAGGATAGATCACATCCTGGGCCATAAATCTAGCCTTGGTAAAATCAGAAAAATTGAAATCATTCCAAGCATCTTTTCTGACCACAATGCAGTAAGATTAGACCTCAATTACAGGAGAAAAACTATTAAAAATTCCAACATATGGAGGCTGAACAACACGCTGCTGAATAACCAACAAATCACAAAAGAAATCAAAAAAAATCAAAATTTGCATAGAAACGAATGAAAATGAAAACACAACAACCCAAAACCTGTGGGACATTGTAAAAGCAGTGCTAAGGGGAAAGTTCATAGCAGTACAGGCATACCTCAAGAAACAAGAAAAAAGTCAAATAAATAATCTAACTCTACACCTAAAGCAACTAGAAAAGGAAGAAATGAAGAACCCTAGGGTTAGTAGAAGAAAAGAAATCTTAAAAATTAGGGCAGAAATAAATGCAAAAGAAACAAAAGAGACCATAGCAAAAATCAACAAAGCCAAAAGCTGGTTCTTTGAAAGGATAAATAAAATTGACAAACCATTAGCCAGACTCATCAAGAAACAAAGGGAGAAAAATCAAAGCAATAAAATTAGAAATGAAAATGGAGAGATCACAACAGACAACACAGAAATACAAAGGATCATAAGAGACTACTATCAACAATTATATGCCAATAAAATGGACAACGTGGAAGAAATGGACAAATTCTTAGAAAAGTACAACTTTCCAAAACTGGAACAGGAAGAAATAGGAAATCTTAACAGACCCATCACAAGCATGGAAATTGAACTGTAATCAAAAATCTTCCAGCAAACAAAAGCCCAGGTCCAGACGGCTTCACAGCTGAATTCTACCAAAAATTTAGAGAAGAGCTAACACCTATCCTGCTCAAACTCTTCCAGAAAATTGCAGAGGAAGGCAAACTTCCAAACTCATTCTATGAGGCCACCATCACCCTAATACCAAAACCTGACAAAGATCCCACAAAAAAAGAAAACTACAGGCCAATATCACTGATGAACATAGATGCAAAAATCCTTAACAAAATTCTACCAATCAGAATCCAACAACACATTAAAAAGATCAGACACCATGACCAAGTGGGCTTTATCCCAGGGATGCAAGGATTCTTCAATATCCACAAATCAATCAATGTAATACACCACATTAACAAATTGAAAAATAAAAACCATATGATTATCTCAATAGATGCAGAGAAAGCCTTTGACAAAATTCAACATCCATTTATGATAAAAACTCTCCAGAAAGCAGGAATAGGAGGAACATACCTCAACATAATAAAAGCTATATATGACAAACCCACAGCAAACATTATCCTCAATGGTGAAAAACTGAAAGCATTTCCTCTAAAGTCAGGAACAAGACAAGGGTGCCCACTTTCACCATTACTATTCAACATAGTTTTGGAGGTTTTGGCCACAGCAATCATAGCAGAAAAAAAAATAAAAGGAATCCAAATTGGAAAAGAAGAAGTAAAACTCTCACTGTTTGCAGATGACATGATCCTCTACATAGAAAACCCTAAAGACTCCACCAGAAAATTACTAGAACTAATCAATGAATATAGTAAAGTTGCAGGATGTAAAATCAACACACAGAAATCACTTGCATTTCTATACACTAATAATGAGAAAATAGAAAGAGAAATTAAGGAAACAATTTCATTCACCATTGCAACGAAAAGAATAAAATACTTAGGAATATATCTACCTAAAGAAACTAAAGACCTATATATAGAAAACTACAAAACACTGGCGAAAGAAATCAAAGAAGACACTAATAGATGGAGAAATATACCATGTTCATGGATTGGAAGAATCAATATCGTGAAAATGAGTATACTACCCAAAGCAATTTATAGATTCAATGCAATCCTTATCAAGCTACCAACAGTATTCTTCACAGAGCTAGAACAAATAATTTCACAATTTGTATGGAAATACAAAAAATCTCGAATAGCCAAGGCTATCTTTAGAAAGAAGAATGGAACTGGAGGAATCAACCTGCCTGACTTCAGGCTCTACTACAAAGCCACAGTCATCAAGACAGTATGGTACTGGCACAAAGACAGAAATATAGATCAGTGGAACAAAATAAAGCCCAGAGATAAATCCACGCACCTATGGACACCTTATCTTTGACAAAGGAGGCAAGAATATAGAATGGATTAAAGACAATCTCTTTAACAAGTGGTGCTGGGAAAACTGGTCAACCACTTGTAAAAGAATGAAACTAGAGCACTTTCTAACACCATACACAAAAATAAACTCAAAATGGATTAAAGATCTAAACGTAAGACCAGAAACTGTAAAACTCCTAGAGGAGAACATAGGCAAAACAGTCTCCGACATACATCACAGCAGGATCCTCTAAGACCCACCTCCCAGAATACTGGAAATAAAAGCAAAAATAAACAAATGGGATCTAATTAAACTTAAAAGCTTCTGCACAACAAAGGAAACTATAAGCAAGTTGAAAAGACAGGCTTCAGAATGGGAGAAAATAATAGTGAATGAAGCAACAGACAAACAACTAATCTCAAAAATATACAAGCAACTCCTAAAGCTCAAAACCAGAAAAATAAATGACCCAATCAAAAAATGGGCCAAAGGACTAAATAGACAATTCTCCAAAGAAGACATACAGATGGCTAACACACATGAAAAGATGCTCAACATCACTCATTATCAGAGAAATGCAAATCAAAACTACTACGAGGTACCACTTCACGCCAGTCAGAATGGCTGCTGTCCAAAAGTCTACAAGCAATAAATGCTGGAGAGGGTGTGGAGAAAAGGGAACCCTCTTACACTGTTGGTGGGAATGCAAACTAGTATAGCCACTATGGAGAACAGTGTGGAGATTCCTTAAAAGACTGGAAATAGAACTGCCTTATGATCCAGCAATCCCACTGCTGGGCATACACACTGAGGAAACCAGAAGGGAAAGAGACACATGTACCCCAGTGTTCATTGCAGCACTGTTTATAATAGCCAGGACATGGAAGCAACCTAGATGTCCATCAGCAGATGAATGGATAAGAAAGCTGTGGTACATATTCACATTGGATTATTACTCAGCCATTAAAAAGAATACATTTGAATCAGTTCTAATGAGGTGGATGAAACTGGAGCCTATTACACAGAGTGAAGTAAGCCAGAAAGAAAAACACCAATACAGTATAGTAACGCATATATATGGAATTTACAAAGATGGTAACAATAACCCTGTATACGAGACAGCAAAAGAGACACTGATGTATAGACTAGTCTTTTAGACTCTGTGGGAGAGGGAGAGGGTGGGATGATTTGGGAGAATGGCATTGAAATATGTATAATATCATATATGAAACGAGTCGCCAGTCCAGGTTCGATGCACGATACTGGATGCTTGGGGCTGGTGCACTTGGATGACCCAGAGGGATGGTACGGGGAGGGAGGAGGGAGGAGGCTTCAGGATGGGGAACACATGCATACCTGTGGCAGATTCATTTTGATATATGGCAAAACCAATACAATATGGTAAAGTTAAATAAAATAAAAATTTTTTTAAAAAGCAGAAAAAAGAAAAAATAGAAAGAAAAGCACATATGAACACCCTTCCCCCGTCCACAGTGGCGACGAGCGGAAGTGGTGTCAGATGGCGCAGCACAGCCTCCTTCCCCAGTGCTGTGGCGTTGGCAGAGGGAGTGGGTGCTTCAAGGAGTGTGGATTTTCAACTACAGCCCATTGACAGCAAGTCACAGCTATCCTTACGCCCATGAGGCATTGAAAGTATGATCTCAGAAAGGAGAAAATTAAAAAAAAAAAAAAAGATTCTAGAACTACCACCCAACCCAGCTCGTCCACTTACGCATATTTACCTGGAGAACACAAAACTGATTTAAACAGACATGCAAACCCTTATGTTCTTTGCATGGTACAATGAACACAATACGGAAACAATCTACATGTCCATGGATGAATTAATGCATAAAGAAGATTAATGCCTTGCTAGTAGTAAAAAAGAATGAAATCCTGTCATTTGTGACAACATGGATGGATCTTGAGGGTATTATGCTAAGTTAAATAAGAAAGACAATACCATATCATTTCACTCATATGTGGAATGTTTTTTAGAAAAGATTTTTTAAAAATGAACAAACAAAATGAACTCATTAGAGAAGAGGTTCGTGGTTACCAGAGAGGAAGGGGAGGTTAAGAGTTGGGCTCTTAACTGGACTTGTGGTCGTGATCGCACTGTGGTGTATACAGATGCTGAACTACAATGCTATGCACCTGAAACTTACCTAACTTAAAAAAGAAAGTGATGTTTTTTTAAGCCTACAAAGGATGTCCTGGGCAGATCCCTAATTATCCAACATTGACTCAAATCAAGAGCATCCAGATACTCAGAGTCTCCACCCATCGCCACACAGCAAATGAGGCCGGCCAGAATAGCACTTTGAAAGGGCTCTGAAATCAAAACTGTCATTACAAGTGCACCTCAGAAGAGCAGACTAGGACTTGTGCGTTAAACTTAAGACGACTGCCTGCTAAAATAGAATACTTAAATAAAATACAGACTCTCATAGTAAACTCATATAGGATGCAACTGAAATCACTCACCATACACAAAAAATAAGAAAATGGCAATTTATAAAAGGGAAGATAATTAACAGAGAAGACTCTTGAGAGTCCTTTGGACTTCAAGGAGATCCAACCAGTCCATTCTAAAGGAGATCAGCCCTGGGATTTCTTTGGAAGGAATGATGCTAAAGCTGAAACTCCAGTACTTTGGCCACCTCATGTGAAGAGTTGACTCATTGGAAAAAGACTCTGATGCTGGGAGGGATTGGGGGCAGGAGGAGAAGGGGACAGCAGAGGATGAGATGGCTGCATGGGATCACTGACTCGATGGGCATGAGTTTGAGTGAACTCCGGGAGTTGGTGATGGACAGGGAGGCCTGGCGTGCTGCGATTCATGGGGTCACAAAGAGTCGGACACGACTGAGCAACTGAACTGAACTGAACACACAGATGACTCAGTTGATAAAATTATCTGACAAAGACTTTAAACAGTCATCACAAAGGTTTCTCAGTGAAATAGAACAGACAGAAACAGATAATAAAATGGTGAAATCCCAAATAAACTGATAATTAATTTAAATCAAAATGGTCTAAATAACCAACTAAAAATATTTACAGAGTTGATTTTTCTAAATAATCAAATTATGTACTCTCTTACAGCTCAGTTGGTAAAGAATCTGCCTGCAATGCAGGAGATCCTGGTTGGATTTCTGGGTGGGGAAGATCTGCTGGAGAAGAGACAGGTTACCCACTCCAATATTCTTGGGCTTCTCTGGTGGCTCAGCTGGTAAAGAATCTACCTGCAATGTGGGAGACCTGGGTTCAATCCCTGGGTTGGGAGGATCCCCTAGAGAAGGGAAAGGCTACCCACTCCAGTATTCTTGCCTGGAGAATTCCAAGGACTGTAAAGTCCATGGGATCACAAAAAGTCAGACAGAACTGAGAGACTTTCACTTCAGTTCAGTTTACAGAACTTATGTCAAATATAAAGATACAGCATTGCCGGGAGCCGGCATATTGCATATTGAGTGCATATTGCATATTGCATATTGAGTGCAGCACTTTCCACAGCATCATCTTTCAGGATCTGGAATAGCTCAACTGGAATTCTATCACTGCCGGGAGCCAGCGTGAGGAGCTCCGCCCATGACAAAGGTCATGAGGAAGGAGACTTGGCATACGCAAAGGCAGGATCGAGCCTCAGGAGTCCCCTGGAAATTCTCGAGCATCTACCCCCAAAACCAGAGTCTGCCTACTTTCTGCTTGTGCTTTCACCTACACCTCTGACTTTATGGGGGGCTGTCCCCCACTACCTCTCTGAAAAAGAGTTAGCTTACAGCTCCAGTGAATAATTCCTGGGTGTGACAGTGTTTCAACCTACAAACTCCTTTGGAAGTCCTCTAGCCTGCCTGAATAGGTTTTTCCGGCCACATGTGATTGTTCAGAGCCTCCCAACTGTGAGAGCAGGAGATGTTCTAAAGTGTCTAAACACAGATTCCTTTGAGTAGTTAAAAGATTGATTGGAAATTGTATTGGTGAAGGGTTTTTCACTTGTTGGGCCAATGTTTGCTGCTAAGTCTCCATATCCCTTACCTACTGTGTCCTTGGCAGTGTATTGATTGATATAATGGGTATATAGAAATGTAAGTAGTAGCCTCAATGTTTGTAACCTTGGACCCTTGAGTTAATTCTTTTCTTGAATGAGCCCACCACACCTTTGCCCTATAGGAATGCAACTTTATCTAATGCTTTTGGAGGGTGGCTCCTGACCAATCACCTTTAGAGAAAAATAAGTTTTCTGAAGAAAGGATCTTAAAATGTTAACAGGCCTCCTGGCCAGAAGATGACGTAAATCACCTGAACTTCTGCATATGATAAGCTTGAAAGCCTGGCTTCGATTAGGACCAGGAACTGCTGTCCTTGCATGACTCTACCCCTTCCCCCATTATCCCCTATGCATAATTTAAGGTATAAAAACTACTTTGGAAAATAAAGTGTGGGCCTTGTTCACCGAAACTTGGTCTCCCTATGTCGTTCTTTCTCTCACCTTCTGGCTGAATTATTCAGCCTCTTTTCTCCACTGAATTTCCTCACTGAGCTATCCTCATTCTATTACTCTTTATATCTTTGATGGATATTTAAATAAATAGGTTGCCGATGCTGTCTCTCCTTCGAATACCCTGGATCAGCCGGGGCTGGACCCCGGCAGCATAAATAGGTTAAATGTACAAAAACAGGGGACATACTATGCAACAAACATTAGTGATTTTTTTTTAATAAAAGCAGAGATAGTAATACTAAGAACAGATAAAGATAACTTCAATGCAAAGTAAATAATCAAGAAAAAAGAGGTAAATAACATAATGATAAAATTTCAATGTTTCAAAACCATCTAGTGATCCTAAATATTTTACTTCTAAATGATAAGTGAAAACTGATAGAACTACCAGGGAAAATAGAGAAATTCAAAATTAGTGTTGGTGTTTTCATTAACCTTCTATCTTCAACTGATATAACTTCTTGACAGGAAATCTACAAAGATAAGGAGGAACTCAGCAGCAGCAGATATGATCTGGTAGATATTTACAGAGCATTCTACCTTAAGACAGCAAGACGAGCACTTGTCTCAAAATTATACCAAACATTTCCAAAGATAGATGACATTCTGGGCCATAAAACCCAGTTTAACATTTTAAAAGAACTGAAATAATGCAAAATATGTTCTCAAAAAGTGGAGAACATCAAATTAGATTAAAAAAAAAAATAAAAGCAACGGAGTGGTGTCTGATTGATGATCACCAGTCAGACTGATCAGGCACAAAAAAAGAAAACAGTACAGATGATCTAAAAAGGACCAGGCGAGGTGGTGTGATAGGTACAAATTGTGCACATGTTCAGTTCAGTTCAGTTCAGTCGCTCAGTCGTGTCTGACTCTTTGAGACCCTATGAATCGCAGCACGCCAGGCCTCCCTGTCCATCACCAACTCCCGGAGTTCATCCAGACTCACGTCCATCGAGTCAGTGATGCCATCCAGCCATCTCATCCTCTGCCGTCCCCTTCTCCTCTTGCCCCCAATCCCTCCCAGCATCAGAGTCTTTTCCAATGAGTCAACTCTTCACATGATGTGGCCAAAGTACTGGAGTTTCAGCTTTAGCATCATTCCTTCCAAAGAAATCCCAGGGCTGATCTCCTTCAGAATGGACTGTTAGAAGGTTAATAAAATAAACAGGAAACATTTTAGAATGTGATGAAATGATGAAATGGATGGGCTTAAAATATAAAAATTTTCAAAATAATATTTCTATATGTAACAAATGGATTAAGTTTGCATTTAAAAAAAATATTTCCATAGGGAAAATTTCAGCACCAAATGTCTTCACTGCAGAATTCTGCCAAACATTTCTAGAAAATTGATGAGGCTTAATATTACTCAACTCATTTTTGGGACTGGCATTACTGTAATGTCCAAACCAGATAAAAACATTATAAGGGAAAAAACACCTGGATATACTTCTGGAAATAGACGCAAAAATTGTTATCAAAATTTAACAACCCAACACAACTATATTTTTTTAAAAAAGAAAGTACATTGTGACCAATTGGAGTTTATTTCAGGATGTTGTTTTATTTAACATTAAAAGATCAATGAAATTAATTGATGTGTAAACAGACTAAGCAACAACAACATAAGATCACCTCAACAGATTCAAAAATATTGATAAAATTATACTTTCATTCCCTATAAAATATATTGATATATAAGAAAAGAGGGAAATTTTCTCCACTTGAAAAAGGGTATTAATATAAGATCCTACAGTTATTATCATATTTAACTATGAAAGACTGAATGATTTCCTCCTAAAATCATAAAAATATGTAGAATGTGCATCTTCAGTATTTCTATTCAACAATGTACTGGCCGTTCTAGACAAAACACTGGACAAGAAATTTAAAAAGGAAGAAGTAAACTCTTCTTATTTGTAGAATGCATGATCATATCTTCAAAAATGTTCCCAGGACTAATTTAGCAAGGCTGAAGTTACAAGACTAATATACAAAAAATAATTGCATTTCTACATACTAGCAGAAATTGAGCAGAAATTGAAATAAAGAAAATAATGTCATTTAAACGGCAATCTCATTTAAACAATGGCATTTAAAATGGCATTAAAACATGGAATGCTTGGTGATAAATCTAACAAAATTGTTTAAACTTGTACTCTGAAAATTACAAAATATTGCTGATAAAAATTTAAAAATTCAAGTAAATGAACATATATGATGTATCCATCAATCAGAATGTTAAGATATTAATCCTTCCAGAATATTTCTGCAGATTTATGGACTCAATACAATCCCAATCAAATTTCAAACAGGCATTTTGGTACTACTTTATAAGCTGATTCAAAAATTCACATCTAGACAAAAAGGAACTTAAGCCAGATAACACAACATTGAAAAAGAACAACATTGGAAGATATACCCTATTTGAGTTTGGGGCCTGTTGTAAAACTTTAGTAATCAGGACAGTAGGGACCTGGCATAAAGGAAAGAAAAATAAATAAAACAGAATAGAATCACACCAATTTGGACAAACATTTAACAGAAGTTCAAGGCACTTTCTGGCATAAAAGACTAGTTTTTCTACAAGTGATGTGAGAACAGTTAAATATCCACATGCCAAAAAGTGTTGATATGTACTGCACACGATATACAAAAAATAAATAATAATTTGCCTTATATTCAAATATAAAGGCAAAAACTCTGCAACTAATGGAAGGAAAGATATTAGAAGCTTTTTTTAACCAAATATTCTTTAGAAACAACATCAAATGCATGACCCATAAGACAAATTGAAAAACCAGACTATAACAAAATAAATACATGTGGTTTCTGAAAACTATTCTTAAGGGACTGAAAAAAATCTAGCTACAAATTGAATTAAAGTGCTTGCAAATTACAAATTTGATAAATGCCATATTATGAGTATATAAAGTCTTAAAACTCAATAATAAGAAAATAAACAACCAAAATTTAAAAATTAGAAAATCGTTTGAATAATTACTTCATTGATAATGATATGTGGATGGCAAATAATCACAGGAGAAACATATTCATCATCAAAAATCATTAGGAAAATGCAAATTAAAACTACAAAATGATACCTCTACATACTATTTGAATGTCTAAGATCAAAAAAACTAAACATACCAAAGCTTGGTAAACCTACAGAGCAAAAGAAACTCTCATACAAACACTAGTGGATATGGTGCAACCACTTTGGAAAATAGTCTGAGTCTGAAAGTTTCTCAAATTGTTAAACATATACTAACCCCACTCCTAGATATTACCTAAGAAAATATCTTAGGTTAATGCATAAGCAAAATGTAATACATTAATATGGAATACTATTCAGCATTATAAAGGAATAAACTATTATTATACTTATCAACATAAATAAATCTCAAAAAAGTGAGTGAAATAACATAAACAACAAAAAGCAAATATTTTATAATTATGATTCTGTACAATTCTAAACAGACAGAAAAATGTATAGTGACAGAAATCAGATTGGTGGTTGCTGAAGTATATGACAGAACAGTGAAGGGAGGGAGGGTTTCTAAAGACCATAAGGAATTTTGGAAGATGATAGATCCATCGTTAACTGGATTGTGGCATTAACTTCGTATGTGCAAATATCAAATTTTACCCTTTAAATATGTGTAGTGAATTATGTGTCAATTATGTACCAATAAAATGTTAATAAAAATAATTTGTAAAATTTCTAGGATGTACAGATCAAATTAAGGCAGGTCAATCTGACATGTAACAGATAATGCAAGCCTTTCAACACAGAGCGAAAAGTTACTGTCAATGGATCAGCATCACCATATTAAAATAGAAGGGTCGTGGAATGCCAGGGAGATTCAGGTATGGCAGATAGCTACAGTAAGTCTCAGCAAGAACAGCTGAGGCCCCTGAGGCTGTTAATGCCAGGGTGTCAATTTCAAGTGAAAAGCTTGAGTTGGTTTCACATCAGTGTTGTCATTATCCAGCATGAAAGTGCCCAAACTCACCTCCCACTAACCCATTTCACTCTCCTATCCAACTATTAAATCTTTTATATGAAGAAGTTATTTTTATTACTGTTGAGGCTAAAGATTTTTTAACACATGATCTTTAATTAACATGCTTATATTTTTGAAAACTAATATTTTAACTGATAATTGTTAGTTCCAAGTTGAACAAAATTTGAACCTTTTGTATAACAACCTTCTTTCAAATAAAAATTAGGCTTTTTTGTTTGTTTGTTTGCTATGTTTTTTACAGATATTACTTTAGGCAGTTATGCTGACAAAGAGCTTCACAAATGGGAAATGATGTAATGGTATTTGCAGTCAAATGATTTTAAAGTGATAAGGCCTTAACCCCGTTAAAAATTGATTCTTTTAAAGACAGCTGCTTTGAGAATATGTAAGCGCCTTTGAATGATAGAACTGCTGTCTTAAAACACTTCCCTTCCATCTGTGTATAATAGAAATGTATTGATTGTTCCTTGCCATCTGTATTTTTGATGACCTCTTTGCAACCGACAGGATGACACAGTGTCACTTTCAACACTGTTCCTATCATGATCATTAAGTCAGCTTGCAGAATGAGCTGGCTCCTGGGAGAATGGATAACTTCATTGAAAAGGACAAGGGCAACTCAGAGACAAGACTTTAACGTTCTGACATGTCTGTTATAAAGACAGAGCAACAAATATCTTAGAGAAATATACTTTTAATATCATACATAATATCACTATTATACAGAGGACCCTGGCAGGCTACAGCCCACGGGGTCACAAAGAGTCGGACATGACTGAGCGATTAAGCATAATATCACTAACATGTTTAGAAACTATAATCACATATTTCAATTTCTCTTCCTGGGTTCTGAGAAATTTCTCTTAAAATTGAAGTGCAAGCTAAGTCATAGGTATAATAGAGAAATTTTTAAGAAAAATTGCAACAAAAAGGAAAAATAATAAAGCATCAACCTAAGTGGAAGAAAGTGGGATGGTCAAATTAAAGACTAGACTCCTAGGAGCTCAGTGTGGTCATAGCACCCTCCACTTGGAGTTCTACTTGTGTTCCTTCAGCTTCCCATCTAAGAAATGGTAAATGTGTGTATATAATGCATTATGCTTTTATGCAGATCAAAATAAATGTGAAGTATAAGTGCTATTAAGTTTTATAAATAAGATATTGTTGTGTCATAAATATTGAAAATTCATAGTCTCACATATCAACAATCTTGATATAGTACAATGTAACTATTTTTTTAAACTTCTCTTTATTAATAATGAAAAGTTCAATTGTTATCTTCCTACTCAAATGGTATTATACGACAAACTTCTCTTTTCCTGAAAATAAGTGAACAGCAGCAGTAGCAGTTCCAAAATTCCTATACAGGACACCCTTGGTAGAGGGAACCTGATGAGAATATAGTTGAAAGGCAGGAGCTAGATGGTTTGTCTTGATCCCAAATCTTCATTTCATGTATATGAATACTAATTAAGTTGCATGTTTATTTTGAGTAGATGTGGTTACCCAAAGGTGGCTTTAGATGGTTGAGAAGGCACACACTGATGGAAATTGTAATCATGAGTCAATTGAGCTCTCCCAATTCCACTGGATTCTACCCCCACCCCACCCCAACAACCCCTCTCCCAAAATACACACACCAATACTCTTTGGTGAGACCACTACTTGAGAGCCCAGTCAATACACAGGACATAGATATGAAGAATCAGTTCAGTTCAGTTCAGTTGCTCAATTGTGTCCGACTCTTTGCGACCCCATGAATCGCAGCTCGCCAGGCCTCCCTGTCCATCACCAACTCCCAGAGTTCACTCAGACTAACGTCCATCGAGTCAGTGATGCCATCCAGCCATCTCATCCTCTGTCGTCCCCTTCTCCTCCTGCCCCCAATCCCTCCCAGCATCAGGGTCTTTTCCAATGAGTCAACTCTTCGCATGAGGTGGCCAAAGTACTGGAGTTTCAGCTTTAGGATCATTCCTTCCAAAGAAATCCCAGGGCTGATCTCCTTCAGAATGGACTGGTTGGATCTCCTTGCAGTCCAAGGGACTCTCAAGAGTCTTCTCCAACACCAGATATGAAGAATACAATGCTCAAAACTTCAGGATACGATAGTTTGTTTTTAGTGGCAGTATAGCTTTCAAAAAGGGCTTCCCTGGTGGCTCAGTGGTAAAGAATCTGCCTGCCAAGCAGGAAATGTGGATTCTGTTGCTGAGCTGGGAAGATTTCCTGGAGAAGGAAATGGTAACCCCCTCCAGTATTCTTGTCTGGGAAATCTCATGGACAGAGAAGCCTGGCAGGCTATAGTCCGTGGGGTCACAAGGAGTCAGACATGACTTAGTAACTGAGCACATCGCATGTTACCTTTCAAAAATCCAAGCTTTTTTCCTCTACTCTCAATTCTACAATATAAATTTATTTTGACTTCAGCAAAGATGGGAAAATCAGATCAACAATAAGTGTTGCTTTAGATCCTGCACCAATTCATCATGAGGCATTCCTTCTGTCAGTCAAATAGAATTAGAATTATTACTCACAGTCAGTTTTTCTAGAGACTTCAATTATTCCATAGATTATACCCTAAAAAAAATGTTCATCATTTTACTGGCAGAGTACCTTAAGTGATTCAATCAATGGAACAAATCATTAGTGGTGATTATGATAACCTACAATTTAGAACACAAAGTTGAAGAACAACTTTCTAAAACTTCTCAGAAAATAGAATGTGATACAATACAGCTGTAAGACATTTAAATATGTCATTAAGTCAGCTAGCTATACAAAGTGTGGGTATGTGGGATAGAAATGGGGCACATCACTCACAATAATGATTTAGCTTTAATTATTTAATAATCTGGCTTTAATTTTAAGGACATTAGGTAATCTTTGATGGTGACAAGTACATCTTTATATTTATGTTTTAATATTACAATGATAAATAGGTTTTTATTCCATAAGCCTATACTAATCCAGACCCTGATGCTGGGAAAAATTGAGGGCAGGAGGAGAAGGGGACAACAGAGGATGAGATGTTTGGATGGCATCACCGACTCAATGGACATGTGTTTTGGTGGACTCCGGGAGTTGGTGATGGACAGGGAGGCCAGGCGCGCTGCAGGCCATGGGGTCGCAAAGAATCAGATATGACTGAGCTACTGAACTGAACTGATACTAATCCATACTTGGAAACAATCATAGAAATTACATTTCTATAGGGACCAGAATAGTCCACGTTAGCCTCTGTGCCCAGGAAGAGGATTTGAACACTGTTCTCTGGACAGTAGCTAATATGGCTGAATAAGTCAATCATTGATTCATTGATATTTCTTTCCTGACTGGGTGTGAGTCCATCCAGGCAGCAGTAACCTCCAGAGACTATGGAGATTTGGGGATGTGTCATAATTATAGTTCCCTCAGGGATTCAAACCAGTACTTAAGACCAGTATTTTATTTAGGTAACACCTAACTTCAACTACAGAAAACTAAAATCTTAATTCATTAAATGAGTAGATGGAGGAGCCTGGTAGGCTGCAGTCCATGGGGTCGCTAAGAGTCAGACACAACTGAGCGACTTCACTTTCACTTTTCACTTTCATGCATTGGAGAAGGAAATGGCAACCCACTCCAGTGTTCTTGCCTGGAGAATCCCAGGGACGGGGGAGCCTGATGGGCTGCGGTCTACGGCGTCCCACAGAGTCGAACACGACTGAAGCGGCTTAGCAGCAGCAGCACCAGCTATAGCTATGAGCAGGCATGCAATAACCAGCCAGCTTTGGCTTCTGTTTGTCTCTCATCTTGGATTTCAGTCAGAGGCAAGATGCCTGTAAGGACAATAAAGGTTAAGCCTCAGGCACCGTCACTTCTGTGAGCCTCTTCCCAGGAAGGAGACTTGTCCTAGAAAAAGCTAGTGCTGACACTGCCACTGCTCCAGCCTGTGGTCTAGCCAGCCCTGGTGGTGTTTTCTAGCTCAGGCCAGTTTTACCCACTGTCAGTGACAACCTATCCCTTATCAACTCCATCCACCATCAAGATGCTTGAATTCAAAACTAGCTGAAGACCTCACTCTGCTCCTTGCTTCTGGTAGAGAAGGGGGATGGTCCTGGTTTCACAACTGTCCCATTTTACTCAGTCTCTCTCTAAAACATGAGAACTGAAGAGCACAGTGGATCTGGCAGAGATGGAGCTGCTGAAGCACCAACTGTTAGCGCCCAGTTCAGTTCACTTGCTCAGTTGTGTCCGACTCTTGGTGGACTGCAGCACACCAGGCCTCCCTGTCCATCACCAACTCCCAGAGTTTGCTCCAACTCATGTCCATGGAGTCAGTGATGCCATCCAGCCATCTCATCCTCTGTCATCCCCTTCTCCTCCTGCCTATAATCTTTCTCAGCATCATGGTATTTCAAATGAGTCAGTTCTTCGCATCAGGTGGCCAAAGTATTGGAGTTTCAGCTTCAGCATCAGTCCTTCTAATGAATATTCAGGACTGATTTCCTTTAGGATGGACTGGTTGGATCTCCTTGCAATCCAAGGGACTCTCAAGAGTCTTCTCCAACACCACCGTTCAAAAGCATCAGTTCTTTGGCCCAAGAGGGCCTAATGTCCTGGAATTCTCTGAAGCTTCCCCCTGGCAAGAGACTCACTATCACCCAACAAAGAATTGTGAAGGAGATACAAATTCAGCATCACCAATAAGGAGCTGTGAAGCTGGAAGAAAGGTTTCCAAACCATCAATAGTAACAACAATAACAACAATAATAATTCAATAAATGATAGTAGAAGAAGTAATGTACCATCTGTCCATTATTTTAATTAACAACATTAATTAAATTGTCATTCAACATGAAGACCAGAGACCTGAAACGAATTATGAAGAGCATTATCAGTATGGGCCAGAGAGATGCTTTTTATGTTGCTGTTCTCAGATTTCCAAAATTTACATTTTGTGACTTTTTTCTCATTCTAAGTTAATGTTCCTTTGCCTGTTTAACCTTTCACTCCTGCTTCACTTTTGTTTTATGTTACTGAATACGTTCCAGGCCCACAAAACCTGGGTTAGTCTCAGTGTTAGTGCCTGTGCTATAGATGTGAGTGGCTGATGTAGGCTCTTTCCATGTGTATAAATCATAGGGTTTGTAGATTTCTTTCTCACTTCTCAAGTGCCATTTGTCACAATATCCCCATAAGTCTCATGCATGCTTTCTTTCCTAAACTTTGATTCTCTTCTTCTGAATCCTCTCCCACTACACACTCTCCTGTGTGATTCCCGCACTGCATTTTGCTGCTATTCTGGGCTTCTGCACCTTTCCTTCCACATTCCTCTTTTCTGGTTCATTTGAACACCCATTCCCTTCTTTCCCCTCCTAAGTTCTCATTTTTGGCTAAAGCCCTCCTTCAACTTTTAGCCTACGCTGCGTATTTTTCAAGTTCATTTTCCTTACAATGAGAGTCAGGATATTCAGTTTCTGGGGTAACTTTACCAAAATCACTCAGTTCCCTTCAGATGTAATAAACTAGGGTCTCTGAGGTGTGGGACCAAGAGCCTGCCCTGTAAAAAGCTGCCCAGGGGATTCCAACGCACACTCAGTTTTAGCCCCATGTACGTGCTTGGTCGCCCAGTCATGTCAGACTCTGCGACCTCATGGACTGTAGCCCACCAGGCTCCTCTGCCTGTGGGATTCTCCAGGCAAGAACACTGGAGTGAGTTGCCACGCCATCCTTCGAGGGATCTTCCTGACCCAGGGGTGGAACCCAGGTCGCCCACATTGCAGGCGGATTCTTTACCATCTGAGCCACCAGAGAAGCCCCTAGCCCCATAGTCCTATGGAATTAAACTTTACCTCCTGATCACCAAGCTCTGGATTTCACTGGCCACAGGAGAACTGGTAGAGTAAGGATTCCTTCTTCTTTTGCTCTTTCACTCCTGACTCTTCAGAGAAGAAACCAGTCCTAGTAATGTAAATTATGCTACCCTTCAAATTCTAACCTACTGAGGCTGGAGAAACTAGATCACTTTTGTTTGCAAATTCCTAAAAATATTTATCAAACCCAAGTTCCTAAAATGTGATCTCAATCACTACCAAGAATGCAGATGAGAGTAACTTTACATATGCTCTTTTGGGAGGATCCAATCTGTTAGTGCCAATTCTTTCTTCATTTTATCACTGCTTTCTTTTTTAGCTCTTTATTTTTTGTTGGGGCATAGCTGATAAACAATGCTGTGATAATTTCAGGTGAACAACAAAGAGACTCAGTCATCCATATACATGTATCCATTCTCCTCCAAACCCTCCTCCCATCCAGGCTGACACATAACACTGAACAGAGTTCCATGCCCTATACAGTAGGTCCTAGTGGGTTCAGTGGGGCTTCCCTGACAGCTCAATTGGTAAAAAATCTGCCTGCAATGCAGGACACCCCGGTTTGATTCCTGGGTCAGCAAGATCCGCTGGAGAAGGGATAGGCCACCCATGACAGTATTCTTGGTCTTTCCTTGTGGCTCAGCTAGTAAAGAATCCACCTGCAATGCGGGAGACCTGGGTTCAATGCCTGGGTCGGGAAGATCCCCTGAAAAGGGAAAAGTTACCCACTCCAGTATTCTGGCCTGGAGAATTTCATGGACTGTATAGTCCGTGAGATCACAAAGAGTCAGACACAACTGAATGACTTTCATGTCACTGCTTCAGTGTCATGACTTTCACATCACTGCTTCAGTCAGCTCAGTCGTGTCCAGCTCTTTGTGACCCCATAGACTGTAACCCACCAGACTCCTCTGTCCATGGGATTTCCCAGGCAAGGGTACTGGAGTGGGTTGCCATTTCCTTCTCCAGGGGATTGTCTTAATCCAGGGATTAAACCCACATCTGCATTGGAAGGTGGATTCTTTACCACTGAGCCACCTGTTGATTATTCATTTTTAAATACAGCAAACTCCCTAACTGTCCCTCCCCCCCAGCAACTATTAAGTTCATTTTCTAAGTCCGTGAGTCTCTTTCTGTTTTGTAAGCTTTAGGTAGGAAGTTGGTCATGAGTAATGAGAAATGGCCTAGCCAAAAAGGATGCAGACCTCTAAATCCCACCCCAGACATGCCCCAGCGAGGTCCAGGAGAGCTCACATATATGTTACAGAATAACCAGAGACTTCTCCAACTCCAGTGCATGTGCTCTTGATGAACAGCTGTGTCCTCAAATGACCTTAGGCAGCCAGCAGCCATTAAGGGTTCATACATATGCTATACATACATACAGCTAATTAGACTAAATTCTGGGAAAGGTACATGCAATAGAGCCTGTTGCTATGCAACTTCCAACTTCCAATAAAACGGTCAGTTCACGCCCACCTAAATGAAGATGAGAAAGCCCTGTCTTGAAACCCTCCATACCTCATCATTCCATGGCCCACCATCGTCTGGGCCCACCTCTCCCCGCGGTGTTGTTTTTGTTCTTTCTGTAATAAACTTGCTTTTGCCATGGGTGAGGTTTCCAGGAACAGAGGTTCTTGAGGAGGGGTCCTCTTTGAGTCTCCCTATCCACTAACAGTAAATTCATTTGTACCATTTCTTTTTAGATCCCACATATAAGGGATGTCGTGACATTTCTCCTTCTCTGACTTACTGCACACAGTATGACACTCTCTAGCTCCATCCTGCTAGATGCTGCAAATGGCATCATTTCACTCATCTTAATGTCTGAGTAATTCAACACAAACCCACTTCTATTTGGGCAGAAGACCTAAATAGGCATTTCTCCAAAGAAGACGTACAGATGGCCAAAAGGCACATGAAAAGATATTCAACACCACTAATTATGAGAGAAATGCAAATCAAAACTACAATGATATATCCCTTCACACCAGCCGGAATGGCTGTCATTGAAACATTCACAAACAGTAAATGCTGGGGAGGGTATAGAGAGAGAAGGGAGCCCTCCTACACTATTGTGGAGATGTGAATTGGTACAACCACCAGGAACCCCATATGGAGATTCTTTAAAAACTAAAAATAGAATTACCACATGACCTTATATGCCATATGGGCATATATCTACATAAAATATATGTAGATATATATATTCTTTTCTTGTATTGACAAAGGATTAATATCCAAAATATACAAGCAGCTGATGCAGCCCAACATCAACAAACACCTCTATGAAAAACAAGCAGAAGAAGTAAATAGACCTTTCTCCAAAGAAGACATACAGATAGCCAACAAACACTTGAAAAGATGTTCAGCATCACTAATCATTAGAGAACTACAAATCAAAACTAAAACAAGGTATTAGCTCACACCAGTCGTATTAGCCATCATCAAAAACTCCACAACAATAAACACTGGAGAGGATGTGGAGGCAAGGCAGCCCTCACTGTTGGTGGGAATGTAAATTGGTATGGTCACTATGGGGAGCAGCATACAGCGTCCTTAAAAAACTAACAGTAGAGCTACCATATGGCCCTGAAATCCCATTCCATGGCATATATCTACAGATATAGGCACCTCAGTGCTCATTGCAGCACTGTTTACGACAGCCAAAACATGAAAGCAACCTAAACGTCCATTGACGCTGATAAAGAACACGTTACCTTTAAAAAAAATTCAGGACATGCTGAGTATTGAAAACAATTGACTCTGTACATTCCTAAACTAGATTTTAACCTATATCCTCATAAATCATCTGTTTGCCATGTACCCAGCAGTGTAACTGCTACCTCGTCTGTATGTTGTTCTTGCTGTTTCCTGAACACACCCTGGTCCATGCCAGCTTTGCCCAGAGCTATTGCTCATGTTTTTCTTTGTATTACTACTTCTGCTACTGGTGACATTTCACATTTGTATAGAGCTTAAAATTTAGTAATTCTTATTTAATCCTTGTGACAATCTTATTAAGATAGGAAGAAATTAGTGATCGGTGACATTAAATAAACTTCTCAGAATTCCAGTATTGGCAAGAGACAGGGTTACATTCAAACATAAGCTCATTCTTTTGCTTTTTAACTCCAATCCAGTGAATTAGAAGTGAAGTGAAGTGAAATGAAAGTCGCTCAGTCGTATCTGACTCTGTGACACCATGGACTATACAGTCCATGGAATTCTCTAGGCCAAAGTCCTGGAATGGGTAGCCTTTCTCTTCTCCAGGGGATCTTCCCAACCCAGGGGTCAAACCCAGGTCTCCTGCATTGCAGGCAGATTCTTTACCAGCTGAGTTACAATTAGAAGTAGGTGAATCAATGTTTCAAGAAATATTCCATGGGAATGAATCTCCTTTGACTTTATCAATATATAAGGGTTTGGAATGAAACTAAGTTTTTTACATGTAATAGCTAATTAGAGAATTAAAATATATAATGTAAAAACAGAAAATACTAATTAGCAGTGTTGGAAATCAAGATAATGAGTAGACTTGTGGGATGTTTGTTAGCAACAGGGTGACAGGAAAGTGTCACATAAGAGATTCTGAATCTTTGATAAGATTCTGTTTCTTGATCTGATGCATATTGCACTAAAGCTTTTAATTTGTAAAATGTCCTAGCATTGAACAATCAATACTTGCACTTTTCCATATACAACTTATACATTATGTTTTATAAGATGCACTGCCTCTTCTCTAGGCTGTTGTCTTTTTAGATACCACGTGTAAGTGCTATCGTGCAACACCGGGCATTCTCTCCGTCTGCCTTATTTCACTAACATACAGCCCTCCAAGTCTCTCCGTGTTCCTCAAAATGACAAAATTTCATTCTTTTTATGAAGAAGTAGTATTTTAACCTCATCTTGTTTATCCATTCATCTGTTGTTGGACATTTAGGTTGCTTCCATACCTTGACAATTGTAAATAATGCTGCAATGAACATCGGGCATGTATCTTTTCAAATTAGTGTCTGTTGTTTTTCTTTTTTTTTTCCTTTTAGGATCTGTATCCAGGAGTAGAATTGCTGGGTCATATAGTAGTTCTATTTTTAGTTATTATTTTTTTTGGTGGGGGGGGGGCTGTTTCCTATTTTCCACAGTGGCTGCACCAATATATTCCCAGCGAGTGTATGAGGGTTCCCTTCCTCCACATCCCAGTCATATTTGTTATTTGCATTCTTTTGATGATAAGCATTTTGATAGGAGTGATGTGATATCTCATTTGAATTTCCCTGATGATTAGCAATGTTTTATATGCTTGTTGGCAATCTGCATTTCCTCTTTGGAAAAATGTCTGTTTAGTTCTTATACCTGATTTTTAATCACGTTCTTTGATTTTGTAAAGCTGAGTCTTATAAGCTATTTATATATGTTGGATATTGACCCCTTATTGGTCATATCATTTACAAATGTTTTCTCTCATTCAGTAGGTATTTTTATCTGGTCAATGATTTCCTTTACTGTGTTAAAGCTTTTAAGTCTAATTAGGGTCCATTTGTTTATTTTTGCTTTTATTTCCTTCATTTTAGGAGCCAAATCCAAAAACTATTGCAGTGATTTAAAGAGTGTTCTGCCTATATTTTGCTGTAAGAGTTTCATAGTACCTGGTCTTTTAGATCTTTAATCCATTTTGAGTTTATTTTTGTTTATGATGTTCTAATCTGTTTTACAAGTAGCAGTCATTTTCCCATCACCACTTATTGAAGAGGCTGTCTTTCATCCTCTGTATACTCTTGACTCTTTGCCGTAGATTAAGTGACTGTAAGTGCATAGGTGTACTTCTTTCTATCCTGCGCCACAGATCTATGCTTCTATTTTTGTGTCAGTATCACACTGCTTTGATGACTGTAGCTTTGTAATAGTCTGAAGTCAAGGAGCATGATTCCTCCAGCCCTGCTCTTCTCTCTCAAAACTGTTTTGGCTAGTTGGGGTCTTTTTTGTTTCCTTATATATTTAAATAGACTGAAAGATGTAGAGAACAGTTAATGGTGTGGGGGAGAAGCAAGATAGGGATGGAAGAGTGGGAAGTACCAACTATTGGTTGTAAAGACAGGCTACAAGGATGTATCGTACAATGTGAGGAATATAGCCAATCTTTTGTGACAGCTGTAAATAGAGTGCAACCTTTAAACATTGCCTACAAAATTAAATACAAACTAAAAAATAAATAACCTTGATCTTTATCATAAAGGGAATTAAAACAAGATGTTAACTTTGTGATTTCAGATAACTTAAAAGCTAAAATCTGCCCACATAAATAAATAAAAATAAAAAGACATATTGCATGAAAAGTTCTCAACAGAGAGCTTAACAAAACATATTCTATTCTTATAAGCGGATAATAAGCATCAATGCTATCATTATTATTGTTAAAATCTTTGTTGTATAGTAACGAGCATTTTATTTTACAGGTAAGGAAATGTATACTTTGAGAGATTAAGTAAATTTCACACAGCAGACAACTAGTAGAGCTGATGTTCAGTCCAGGGAGTGTCCTTCACCACTTTTATTTGCTATAAAATAAACTTGCAGTGTAAGTGAGCATTTCTTGTCGACTTCCTCAAGAATGTTCTCAATTACATAGTTCACTTCTTCAGTACTCAAGAGCTCTTGAAGCAGGATATTTTAGTCATTTTTCTACCCTGGTTTGGGCGGACTCTGGGAGTTGGTGACGGACAGGGAGCCCTGGCATGCAGCAGCTCATGGGGTCGCAAAGAGTCGGACACGACTGAGCGACTGAACTTGAACTAAACCATGAGCTTACATGGGTTTTTGTTTTTTTTTGTTTTCAGAAAAATACATGTGAGCCTGTGGGGTGTGTGTGTTAGCACATACACACACACACACTTAAAACAATATAGATGTGCAAAGTGAGACAATGTAGATGTCTTTTATTGAGAACATGTATGTTAACAAGTCATCAATTCACTTGTGCATTATCAAGCAAATAGTTACTTTCTCAATTAAATTCAATTTTTTAAAAAATAAAGTCCTTAGCAAGTGACTGAAAATCTCTGTAAAATATATAACTCAGTCATCCATCCTCTGAATCCATATGTCTGTCCATGTGATATTTTAATAAAGTGTTCTTTCCAGTATACAATTGAAAAGAGATACAGCATTATCCCACGAACCTCCAGCTTTCAAAAGAAAGTGAGAGCAAAACCATGAGTAAATACTTTTCCTATGTGTTATATTTCTTTAAGAAACAAAGAAGTTTACAAGCCTTTGGAATTTTTTTCAAAAAGTTGTGCTTTTTTTAATTTATAAAATAAACAGGCTTATTTTACTGTTCTTTCTTAGAATAAGACAATGATCATATGGATCCCTTTCTATTTCTTTTTTCCATGTAGTGGTTTAATTGAGTCTAGTTGTTGAGAAATGTTCTTCTTTTTAAATTTGAAATATCCTACTTCAGAGATATAAAAGAATGGGGAAATAAGATTTCCTCTTCTCATTTATTACTGCAAGCACAATGAAACCACACACCATTCAATCCAACTAAAGACACCAAGCTGATTTATAACGAATTTGTTATTAATGGCTGTGAAGTCTAATATTATTGTCATCATATTTATAAAGCTCAATACCTTTAGGGAAACCTAGGTGTTTCTATGTAGCTAATTGGAAAAGTTTACAGCTGTTACAAGGAATCAGCTGCCTGTTCTCCAAATCTTTGTTTGCCAGCCATAAGTAATAAGAGTCAGGATGACTAAACACACGCACACACACAAACTAATCCCCCCAAGATTGTATTTTCTGACTTCATATAAAATATCTTTCAAAAAGTATTATGAGTTTCTTCAGAATGCCTTTGTATGACCGCTAAGAAAATGTCAATACAGTATGTTACTGAAAACATATGAAAGTTGAGAAATGAGAACTCTACTCAGTACTCTATGATGACTTTAATGGGAAGGAAATCCAAAAGAGAGGGGCTATATGTATACATATAGCCGATCCACTTTGCCATGTGCTCATGCTCAGTCACTTCAGTCGTGTCCGACTCTTTGCAACCCCATGGACTGTGGCCTGCAAGGCTCCTCTGGGGCCTGGAGTGGGTTTCCATGCCCTTCTCCATCTTCCCCACCCAGGGATCGAACCCGGGTCTCCTGTGTCTTCTGCATGGCAGGCAGATTCTTTACCACTGAGCCACCAGGGAAGTCACTTTGCCATATAGCAGAACTAAAACAACTTGTAAGTAAAGCAACTATATTCCAATAAAAAGACAATTTTTAATGGCGGTTCTACTACACTGATTCACAAAAAAATGTTCAAGAAATCTAAACAATAATTATGTCTACTATTTATCTTATTTCTTTTTTTTATGACAATGCTAATCCAACATTCCAAGGCCAACTTTTACGGTTTTTTCAAGAACCTTAGAAAATTTGCTTCAACGGGAATAAGAAGTGTGAACACCAAAAAGGTGAAAGAATGCCCAATAGATTGTGAAATAATGAGTGAAAATTAAAGCTGGAAAAAATTAATAAATACATTTCCATGAGAATTGAGAGTGAACAAGGGAACTTAAGTCTCCCCCGCCTCTTTCTCAGTACTCACGTGTTTTAGGAACCCTTCTGGATTTCCCAAAGACCAGAAATGAAGTTTGCATATTTCCATTTAAACGGGAAAAAGGGGGCCTAATAGGCAGTGAATGCAGGAGCATTTGATGTAACAGGAATGGAGCTTGGGATTTGGAAGCTGACGTATCAGCATTTCACTCCCAGTTCTGAAAATTACCGGCTGTGAGATTTGTGACAAGTCACTTGAACTTGGCTTAAAGTGATCTCACAGCAATAATTATTTCTACCATTTAGGATTTGGGATTATTATTACTACCATTTAAAATAAAAATAATAAAATTTTGTGTATATGAAATATTTGTTTAACATTCACAAGCACATGAGGATGCAGGTGATATATTTTCCTCCATTGTATAGATGAGAAAAGCTATTTACAGGCAGACCAGCAGCAAGATTACATAGCCAACAAGGGGAAAACCTGTATTAAAACTCATTAGTATGGTTTAAGAACTCATGTGCTTGAATATTTTGCTCTTTTGTCACTAATGTATTAACAATACATGAATAATTTTTAAATTGCTATTGCTAAGTCACTTCAGTCGTGTCCGACTCTGTGCGACCCCATAGACGGCAGCCCACCAGGCTCCCCCGTCCCTGGGATTCTCCAGGCAAGAACACTGGAGTGGGTTGCCATTTCCTTCTCCAATGCATGAAAGTGAAAAGTGAAAGGGAAGTCGCTCAATCGTGTCCGACCCTCAGTGACCCCATGGACTGCAGCCTTCCAGGCTCCTCCATCCATGGGATTTTCCAGGCAAGAGTACCGGAGTGGGGTGCCATTGCCTTCTCCAAATTTTTAAATAGCAGGTGCTAAATAAATGATGTTTAATTATATGTAGACACTATCTTTTAGCACTTATAAAATTGACTGGCACATAATAAGCCACCCTCATATTTAATGTACAGATGAGTTAATGGGTTACAAACTAATACATTTCAGTTAAACATCGAACCAACTTACATTTTAATTTTAAAAAGTCTCTTAGGAGAATTTTTAGTAAAAAAAGTATTAGTGACATAATTAAAATATGACGTCTGTAAAATAAAAGAAGCATTTTATAATATTTTAGGGATTGGGGATATGTTATGCCTTAAAGTAAATCTGAACATTGATGTTGCAATATCATTAGGAACTTTAATGCACCTGGGCAAAACCTATCCTCATACATTGTGCAAAAGTCAGTATCAGTCAGCTTTCATGCAAACAGTAAGAAATTTGACTTCATAGGCTCGTCATGAAAGAAACCCACTTACCTATGAAAAGTGCTCTTTCATAGTATATATGCACGAAGTGTATGCACTTAAACAGGCATACCCACAAAAGCGGCCGTGCCTTCTGCAACAAAGCCTAAGTTGTTTGTGTAAACTGAACTTCTTCCTCTAGTGCCCTGAAGAATTGCTTGGTTGAAAGTGCGGTTAGTTTGAAGAAAATATTCAGCTTTCGTATTTTCCTTTTGCTCTTGGAAGTAGCAGTGTTAGTCTGGAGTTAGAGATAAACACTAGTTTATCACATGCAAACCACAAGAAAAAGAGAGGACTGCTATTTCTTATATCTTCCATCATCTGAGCTATCACATGCTTGTTACACTTTTCAAATTAACTGAAAATTAATAGTCTTTTAAATAACTAAAGCTAAAAACTTTATGATTTTTTAAAGAAGTGTTGTTTTAAAATATTTGTATATACTCTGTTTTACTGAACTGGAGCAAAATAGTAAATATTCACACGTGTACTTGCTTACATAACCTTTCTTCTTATTTTTATTTTAAATTGTGTATGGGTTTTTATAAGTGGCTGCACCAGTACAAGCCAAATATACCAATACATCAATTATCAACTTTTTAGTACAAATATAGAAAATATTAGTTTTATTATTCTTCTCCTTAAGTTTGAGAGAAAACCTAAGTAAATTTTAAGAATTCCATAGTGACGGTAAATAAGTAGATGTTCCCTTACGTTGAGAAGTTCTAGACAGATTTGTTTCATCTGATGTGGGGGGATACGTTTCTGAAGCATGCTGATCTGAATCACTCCAGTAGGCTTTATTAGCTTCTAAGTGAGGCCCCCACAGCTTCCTTCGAAGACCATTAGCCTCTGCCGACTGATGATGCATCGAAATCAAGTGCCCATCTGTGGGCATCAACCAAAAAAGAAGTTCAGTTCCACAGATTTATCTTTACCTCATGAAAATCACTGGGAGTGTTTATGAACAACCGTTTATCCCCTTTCTTGGGGCCCATAGAATTAAAATTGTCTGTCTCACTGATTTGCTGTTGAATGGGGTTTAGAAGAAAAGTGACCGGGCCGTAAAGTGACAGAGTCCAGGTCTCAATACCGCCCGCGCAGGGAACCATCTGTCCTTCTGCAGGATCCTCTCACCCTCTCCTATCTGTAGCTGATCTGATGTTGAGTTCCAGAAAGCAGGCCTAATGCTTCCAGATCCTAATCTCGCTAATAATAATTGTCACCACTTGTTGGCATTCCTTTCATGAGTCATCGTTATCAACAATTACAGTGATTGTAGTGCTTTCTGCAAAGCTGCCTGTAGAAATGTGGACTTTGCGGTGAACAAAACTGATTTTAAAGACTTAAAAGAATGGCTTGTGATCAAATTGGTAATAAGTGACTCTGCAGATATTTAAACTCAAAATGGTCTGTGGAACCACATTCTCTGACTTTTTCTTCTGCTTACTGTGCAAGCTGAAGGGTCCTAGATGTTATTGGAGAGAAATAATTTGATCAAGTCTCCTACAAATTGACACTTGCAATCTACCTCTACAAGGCTCAAATTAATAGCCTCTGCAGTTGCTAAACTTCAACACCCTGAAAGGAGTTCAAGGTAGAGATCAGAAATGAGGTGCTCTGTGCTGTGGGACAGACTGGCAGAACAGATCTTCATATAGTTAGATATTTCAGGAGATTTCATGAGCCCAATTCCTCTGTCTCCTCATATCTGGAAAAAACACTGAAATCCTTCATGGCGAGGTCTGCTCCTGACTAGCAGAAACCTTCATGAGGCTAGCAGAAACTTTCTGCAAAAAAAAACGTATGTGCTCGATTGCATGTCCTCTCCCTTCATGAAAATCACTCACATACTGACCTTCCCCCTTGCCTCTTCAGAGTAGTTTCTCAGGGACATTGGAAATGCTGTCTCCCAGGCTATAGTCTCAATTTGCCCTGGATAAAACTTAAGTCATACCTCTCATGTTTTGCATTTTTTTTTTCAGTCAACAATACCACACCTTCAAATTCCAAAGCTAGCAATGTACTCTAACTAAATGAGATAGTCATTTGGTAAAATGCACCAGAAATAACATCGGCTGAAACAATAATACTGGATGAACATAAATGTAAAACTCTTTATAATGACTTGATCAAAAAGTGACTAGAGATGTTTATTCTCTGTGAAGTTGACATTCTTTCTAAGAAACATAGCTAGTGTTAGATTATATAACAAATAACTACACAGAAAAGGTCAAGAGCATATGTATACCTTTCTTTTGGACAACTGTTAGAGACACACACACACACACACGCATGTGCACACACAAATAAAGCATGTGATGTCACCTTTGAATCTAAAGGCTAAGAACATATTTTGCCTGATATTTTGAATAAGCAATAACCACACTAGATAGATAGAATGGTAGGTGCATGTCATAGCTACAAAATGGAATATCATGCAATCATTTAAAATACACGGTAGAATATGTTTTAATGATCTGAAAAAATATTCATGATATATAATTCCAAATTTAAAGCTTCAGGATATAAAACTAAATATAGCCTATGTTTATACTTACATAAAATGCACATATTAACATACACATTTAAAAATACTTGGAGAAAACAAAAAGATGCATTCAATGACTCACATTGGTTTGAAAAAGTCTATTTTTTTCAAGTTTTACACATTAACTTTTATGCTATTCTCTATTTTTCCAAGTTTTACATATTGATTACTATAAATTTCATTATAAGTAAAAGAAATGCTACACAACATTTCAAGATCCTAAAATTCACCATATATAGATTATAAATGTTTTTCCCTTACATCTATAACCTTTTTCCTAAAATCATCAGAATTTAATAACTTCATACTTATTTAAATTTTCTTATCATTAAGTATTTCAAACAAGACATAATTGGATTTTACCTTCTATTTTATGAATATGGCAATGGCTTGGCTAAGCAATATTGCAATTTATTGTCTTGGTTTTGGTTAGAATTTTCACAATGATAAGGAATTAAATGAAAAGCTTGCTCCAAGGCAAAATGCTATTGTTTAAATGAAAAGATGATCACACTTTAGCCATTAGCATACAATGACATTTGAATTAAATATATTATAATCAAAATCAAGGTAAAATAAGGCAGAATAAAATATGTAGAAGTTAGATATAAAGTCAGCCTGATTCTTCTTCTTCTTCCTTTTTTTTTTTTTTTTTACTATTACTTTACTAGAATTGATGGTTTTGAACTGTGGTGCTGGAGAAGACTCTTGAGAGTCCCTTGAACATCAAGGAAATCAAACCAGTCCATCCCAAAGGAAATCAGTCCTGAATATTCATTGGAAGGACTGATGCAACAGCTCCAATACTTTGGCCACCTGATGCGAAGAGCTGGCTTATTGGAAAAGACCCTGATGCTGGGAAAGATTGAAGGCAAAAGGAGAAGGAGGCAGCAGAGTTAAACAGAATCACCAACTCAATGGACATGAATTTGAGCAAACTCCAGGAGATGGTGAAGGACAGGGAGGCCTGGCTTGTTGCAGTCAGTGGGGTCAAAAAAAAATCAGACATGACTGAGTGACTGAACCAGAACAGCCTTCTTTATGGTCCGACTCTCACAACTGTACACGACCACTGGAAAAACCATTGCTTTGACTGTATGGACTTTGTCAGCAAAGGGATGCCTCTGCTTCTTAGGGCATTGTCTAGGTTTGTTACAGCTTTTCTTCCGAAGAGCAAGTATCTTTTAATTTCATGGCTGCATCACCTCCCTAGTGATTTTGGAGCCCAAGAAAATGAAATCTGACACTGTTTCCACTTTTCCCCATCTATTTGCTATGAAGTGACGGGACCGGATGACATGATCTTTGTTTTTTTAATGTTGAGGTTCAAGCCAGCTTTTTCACTCTACTTTTTCACCTTCATCAAGAGGCTCTTTAGTTCCTCTTTGCTTTCTGCCACTAAAGTAATATTATCTGCATATGTGAGGTTGTTGACATTTCTCCTGGAAAACTTGATTCCAGCTTGTGTGTCATCCAGCCCAGCATTTCACAAGATGTGCTTTTGAACTGTGGTGTTGGAGAAGACTCTTGAGAGGCCCTTGGACTGCAAGGAGATCCAACCAGTCCATTCTGAAGGAGATCAGCCCTGGGATTTCTTTGGAAGGAATGATGCTAAAGCTGAAACTCCAGTACTTTGGCCACCTCATGCGAAGAGTTGAGTCACTGGAAAAGACTCTGATGCTGGGAGGGATAGGGGGCAGGAGGAGAAGGGGACGACAGAGGATGAGATGGCTGGATGGCATCACTGACTCGATGGACATGAGTCTGAGTGCACTCTGGGAGTTGGTGATGGACAGGGAAGCCTGGCATGCTGCGATTCATGGGGTCACAAAGAGTCGGACACGACTGAGCAACTGAACTGAACTGAAATCTTAAAAAGGCAGGGTGACAATATATAGCCCTGATGTGCTCGTTTCCCAGTTTTGAAACAGTCCATTGTTCCATGTCCAGTTCTAACTGTTGTTTCTTGTCCAGCATACAGATTTCTCAGGAGTGCAGGTTAGGTGGTCTGGTATTCCCATCTCTTTAAGACTATTCCAAAGTATGTTTTGATACCCACAGCCAAAGGCTTTAGCACAGTCAGTGAAGCAGAACAAGATGTTTTTCTGGAATTCTCTCTCTCTTTTTTTTCCTATGATCTAATTGATGTTGGCAATTTGGTCTCCTGTTCCTCTGCCTTTCTAAATCAAGCTTGCACATCTGGAAGTTCTCAATGAATGTACTCCTGAAGCCTAGCTTGAAGGATTTTGAGCATTACCTTGTTATCATGTGGTGTGAGCACAATTGCACAGCAGTTAGAACATTTTTGGCAGTGCCTTTCTTTGGGATTGGAATGGAAACTGACTTTTCCAGTCCTGTGACCATTGCTGAGTTTTCCAAATTTGCTGGTGTAATGAGTGTAGCACTTTAACAGCATTATCTTTTCGAATCTGAAATAGCTCAGCTGAATTCCATCACCTCCAACAGCTTTGTCTGTAGTGATGCTTTCTAAATCCAACACTCTTCACACTCCAGGATGACTGGCTCTAGGTGTGTGAGCCCACCACCTGGGATTAGGTTTCCTGTAAGAAACTGTAGGAAACATTCCATACCACAATAACTACTCACCCTTCTTGAAGAAACTACCAAAATTATAGTTCAGAGTTTAGTTTACCTAAATTACTCCTGGAAGCTGCAGGTTCTCCAAATTATTGCCATTTCAACATATATTTCTGTGATATTCGGCACATTCGTCTCAGTCACTCCTCCACTTCCTTTTCTTCCACTCAGGTCTACCCGAGGTGCCCCCAAGAATCCCCTTCACCACCTTCTCAATACGGCTGTCTCTTTATGATAATGCCTCCCTTGCAAATTTCTCAAATGAAGTTGTTTTTTATTGTTTGGTTTGCTTTTCATTGTTTACCCAAACTTCCTCTTATCTCCAGATCAGGGCTTTAGCTCCACCAAGACAAACTGATCTTATTTCCATTGCTTCTTCAAAACCATCACCCCAACCCCCTACTTTACCCTTGGCTTCAAGTCATTCAACAAAGCCCTGAGATTCTCTCTCATACACTGAATCCACTGCGCATGGTTATCACCTACCTGAAGCATGAATTCTGAGCATGATCTTCTCATCTTTAATCTTGTTTTTCATCTTTTTTACTTAAGTAATCCCAAGTATGCTAGCATTTATTCCCATTGCCTTGAGTTCTTTTTTTTTAATTTGTGATATCTTATTTATTTTTAAAATGTTTTAAATTTATCTATTTTAATTGGAGGCTAATTACTTTACAATGTTGTGGTGGTTTTTGCCATACATTGGCATGAATCAGCCATGGGTGTACATGTGTCCCCCATCCTGAACCCCCCTCCCACCTCCCTCCCCATCCCATCCCTCAGGGTCATCCCAGTGCACCGGTCCTGAGCACCCTGTCTCATGCATCAAACCTGGACTGGCAATCTATTTCACAGATGGTAATACACATGTTTCAATGCTATTCTTTCAAATCAGCCCACCCTCGCATTCTCCCACAGAGTCCAAAAGACTGTTCTATATATCTGTGTCTCTTTTGCTGTCTCACATATAGGGTTATCATTACCATCTTTCTAAATTCCATATATATGCGTTAGTATACTGTATTGGTGTTTTTCTTTCTGACTTACTTCACTCTGTATAATAGGCTCCAGTTTCATCCACCTCATTAGAACTGATTCAAGTATATTCTTTTTAATGGTTGAGTAATTGTGTATATGTACGACAGCTTTCTAATTCATCCATCTGCCGATGGACATCTAGGTTGCTTCCGTATCCTGGCTATTATAAACAGTACTCAGTGAACACTGGGGTACACATGTCTCTTCCAATTCTTGTTTCCTTGGTGTGTATGCCCAGCAGTGGGATTGCTGAGTCATATCTGCCTTGAGTTCTAAAGGGTTTTTTCAATTATTTCAGTGATGATTTTCTCTGCTTTGTTGATTCAGGTTTTAAATGTCTTGATGGATGCTCCAAATTTCTTAACTTTTATATATTATCTGAGTGTTTTTCTTTTAATTCCTAAAAGAGTTATGAAAGATTTCCCTGTAGTTTTTGTTCACAGCCATTCATGGATTTTTCATATTATTTCATGTTTTTAATTTCAAACAACTATTTCCAGTTGAATTCCTGCATGAATTTCCTGTGCTGTGCTGTGCTCTGTTTAGTCGCTCAGTCATGTCCGACTCTTTGCCACCCCAGGGACTGTAGCCCTCTAGACTCCTCTGTCCATGGGAATCTCTGGGCAAGAATATGGAGTGGGTTGCCATGCCCTCCTCCAGGGGATCTTCCCAATCCAGGGATGGAATCAAGGTCTCCTGCATTGCAGGTGGATTCTTTACTGTCTGAGCCACCAGGGAAGCCTGGTCATGGGTGTGACGTATTTCTCATTTCTCCAAAGATATCAGTCCTAGTACTTTCTGTGGGTTTGTTTTAAGCTTTGCATGAACTATGTCTTGTTTAGCTTGCTTTTTCTCCTGTGCGTTTTAGGGCTTTTATCTGCCCTTTGGGACCATGGTTGCCTGCTTATATTAAGAGTGCTCCTTTAAACCCAATGAGAGGTTTTCAGTGTGTGGGATGCATGGGACTGGTTTGTTTTAATCCCCACTGTAGGGTGATCAAGTTGATCATGTTTGGGAAACCCTTGTTGTTTTTGCCTGTGGGCACGTCCTTTGAGGCTGATCAGATGCCTGAGAGAGAGTCTGGGGAAATTACACAGCTGGATGCCAATGTCATTAGAGCTAAATGACTGAAAGGGCTTGCAGATTACTGGCCTCAATATATGAATATTCAGTTAATCTTTATTTTCAGCAAGGTTTCCTTCTGTCAACCGTATCTTATATCCTTAGTTCAGAGACCCTTTGCTTCACCTTTTCTACAGAATAAATGCTAAGGCTTTTGTTTTAATAAAAGCTTCAGTGAGATATATCTAAGTACTTTTTTACTCACCCACCTACAATATACAAGTCATTATTTTATCATTTTCACAGAATTGTGCATCCGTCATCATAATCTAAATTTAGAATATTTTTGTCTCCCTCAAAAGCAAGCACATATTTTTTAGTAATTGATCCCCATTACCCCCACTGCCCACCCTTAGTCCTTGGAAAATACTAGTCTATTTTCTATATAGATTTGCGTAGTCAGCACATTTCATATCAATGGAATCATATAATGTTTTGTCTTTTTTTTGATGGATTTCTTTCACTTAGCATGAAGCTTTCAAAGTTTATCCATGCAGTAGCATGTAACAGTATTTCATTCTGCTTTACTGTAAAGTACTATTCTGACATGGATTTACCAAATGCTGTTTATTCGTTCATGTGGAATTGATAAAAGGCAGTTCCCTGATACTGAGAAGCTAGAGAGGCTCTCCTGATGTCCAGCTGTTTCTTAGTCACACTTCCAGAAAATAATCACGATTCCAAAAACAAGCAGTGCTACCAGTTCCTGCATCCTCGAAACATTCTGTGTGATGACTTGGCTTACTTTGCACCTTTCACTTGCCACCTTAAGAGAGAGCTTTTTCACTTCATATAGTTCAAGGATCACTTTTTTTTTTTCCAACTGAAGTTTAGCTTCCACAGTTTTATTGTTTTCTTATATTGCTTTCACTTTGACCTTATTGATTTATGTCTTTTGAAAATCCCTTTACCAACCTTTAGTGGTTTTCCGAGTAAGCAACATAAATGCATTTTTTTCCTACATATAATAGTAACTCAGAAATCTAGCTCAGGTACATTTTACTACCTATTGTTCTCATCTATATATGTAGACACTATTTAAAAATGGATGTGCATATATACCTACAAAATAGTATAACCATTCTTTGTAAATATCTCTGTAATTTATTGCTTGTATCTCTCTGATATCATCAAGTAAGTTTCTTTGTGCCAAACTAAAGTTATTCTACACTTCAAAAATGGGTTTATCATTGATACAGATATTAAAATGACCTTCAGTCAAAGTAGCTGGCTGTTCACCTGTTATCAATTTGAAAGTGTGCATTCTTCAAAATATTGCTTATTTTATTATCAAGTGTATATTTCATCATTAAATTGTGAATAGAAGAATTACAATTTTGAATATCTCTCATCCAGTGAATAACTGTGTGACATTAGTATGAGAAAAAATATAGTATATTTCTTTAATAAGATGCCTAGAGATCACAACTCCACAAATCCACTTTACTCATACTAATATTCTTTTGTAAATACATGACTTAACCTATAAGTTTCAATTTAATCCTCCATAGAATTTGTATTGATTTACAAATAAACTCATTGCAAAGCTTCCAAAAGAGGAAAATGATACTGACCTGCAGTATGGTTATGAAGGAAAGCTAGTCATTAGGCAAACATTACCTCACATGCTGCTAGACACATACCAGTAACTATATGCACTAAAATAACTCTTCGGTTGTATACAGCTGTGGCTATAAGCTCTGGCAAAGGAGCTGGTTCATGTCAGAACTTACTCACAGTTGATTTTTGGCAATGTCCTGTTCTTCTCTGCCTTCATTTCTAGTCTTCTAAAATTGAGGTGAGAAGATTATTTACTCCATAGTGTTTTTATTCATATAAAAATTTTCAACAATCCTCAGCTCAATAAATATTCAATATTAATACTAGGAATAATTGAACATATCATAATTGTAATGTTCCTTAAGGAAATATTAAGATAAAAGGCATTTGTATTTAAAAACCATGGAAATGTTATGGGCCTTAAGACTAACCCTAAGTTAAAGTATCCAACTATATCACTTACTAGTTATAGACTAGAGCCAAGTTTCCTAACCTTTCTGAACCAAAATACTCCACTAGGTCATTAGCTCATTTCACTTCAGTTCAGTTCATTTCATTCGCTCAGTCGTGTCTGACTCTTTGCTACCCCATGAATCTCAGCACGCCAGACCTCCCTGTCCATCACCAACTCCCGGAGTTCACTCAGACTCATGTCCATCGAGTCAGTGATGCCATCCAGCCATCTCATCCTCTGTCGTCCCCCTCTCCTCCTGCCCCCAATCCCTCCAAGCATCAGAGTCTTTTCCAATGAGTCAACTCTTCACATGAGGTGACCAAAGTACTGGAGTTTCAGCTTTAGCATCATTCCTTCCAAAGAAATCCCAGGGCTGATCTCCTTCAGAATGGACTGGTTGGATCTCCCTGCAGTCCAAGGGACTCTCAAGAGTCTTCTCCAACACCACAGTTCAAAAACATCAATTCTTCAGCGCTCAGCTTTCTTCATAGTCCAACTCTCACATACATGACCACTGGAAAAACCATAGCCTTGACTAGACGGACCTTTGTTGGCAAAGTGATGTCTCTGCTTTTCAATATGCTATCTAGGTTGGTCATAACTTTTCTTCCAAGGAGTAAGCGTCTTTTAATTTCATGGCTGCAGTCACCATCTGCAGTGATTTTGAAGCCCTGAAAAATAAAATCTGACACTGTTTCCACTGTTTCCCCATCTATTTCCCATGAAGTGATGGGACCAGATACCATGATCTTCATTTTCTGAATGTTGAGCATTAAGCCATTTATTCAGCAATTATTTATTTGATAACTTTGATGTGTGAGGATGGATGCAGTCTATGATCCAGAAAAGTAGTGGCAAACAGATAAACTATTTCTTGGTTCATGTGTTGTTCAGAAGGCTAAATAGGTTAACTTATGGAAAAAGCAAATATAAGTATCATTTTCTATTTCCCTATTTTCCATATGTTTATTACAATGAGATCTGATAGCTTATACCAGATCATATTACTATAAAATAATATCAGCTCAAAATATATAAAAGAAGTAATTTAGTTAATCTCCCTGTGTTTTTTAAAGCTAATATAGGTAATTAGAAATAATTTAGGTAATAGTATTTTTAAAAAGCAGCAGCTAGGGCATAACACTGACAGCAAGAGCAAAAAGACTCAGAATATGAGTTGCCAAACATAAAGCATGTCAATATCATCATTTTCCTAGAGAACATTTACAAAGATGGCACATTACCTTTATCTATAGAGTAATGGTTGGTAAACTATTTCTATAAAGAGCCAGATAGTAAATGCAAAGAGTAAATATTTTCTAATTCGAACCACATAAAATCTCATTGTATATTTTTTCAACTCTTTAAATGTGTAAAATCCATTTTTAGCTCACAGATCACATGAGTCAGCCATAGGCCAGGTTTGGTCTGAGACTACTGACTGCTATTACAAAAAGTTTTTGAACGCTATTCAATTCATAAGTGGCTAAAACCACTCATAAAGAGCACCCCAAATTGTTAAGCCAAATCTCACTTTTCAACAAGGATAACTCATCAGCTAATCATCTATTTAACAGATAGGTATTCAGTACCTACTAAATGTGGAGGAGGAAATGGCAACCCACTCCAGTATCCTTGCCTGGAAAATCCCGTGGACAGAAGAGCCTGGTGGGCTGCAGTCCAGGGGGTTGCAAAGAGCTGGACGTGACTGAGCATATGCACACACACACACACACACACACACACACACACACACACCTACTAAATGACAGGTTATTTTGGTGGTGGGGTTGTGCTTTGTGGATGGTTCAAATATAAATATAAGCAAATATCATTCAGGATAAAATTGCTAAAATCTGAATAAAATATAAGATATTGTAAGGAGAGAAGCTGTAAAATCCGTTTCAGTGTTGACAGAGAAGAAAAGTATCTGGAGGAAGTGATGTCTAAATGAAGACTGGAGGACTCAGGGAGAAGAGACAAAAGTCAAGTACAGTATTTGATAGATGAGAGAGAACTCGGCATGGCTGCTGAAAGAAAAAAGAGCTTCTTCTGTCTAAAGCATTCATGGTGAAAAAGAGAGGCATAGTGGAGTAATAAATGAGGCCAGAACGTTAGGCAACAAACAGACCGTGGATCTCATAAGTCATATTTTGTTGTTGTTTTACAATCTCCAAGTTGTGTCTGACTCTTCTTGACTCTGTGGACTGCAGCACGCCAGGCTTCCCTGCCCCTCAGCATCTCCCAGAGTTTACTCAAACTCATGCCCATTGAGTCGGTGATGCCATCCAACCATCTCATCCTCTGTTATCCCCTTCTCCTCTTGCCTTCAATCTTTCCCAGCATCAGTATCTTTTCCAAAGAGTCAGATGTTGACATCAGGTGGCCAGAGTACTGGAGCTTCAACTTCAGCATCAGTCCTTCCAAAGAGTATTCAGGGTTGATTTCCTTTAAGATTGACTGGTTTGATCACCTTGCTTTCCAAGGGACTCTCAAGAGTCTTCTCCAACACCACAGTTCTAAAGTATCAATTACTCAGTGTTCTGTCTTCTTTATTGCCCAGCTCTCATATCTGTACATGACAACTGGAAAGACCATAGTCTTGACTATAGGGACGTTTGTCAGCAAAGTGATATCTTTTCGTTTTAACACACTGTCAAGTATTGTCATAGCTTTCCTGCCAGGAGGCAAGCGTCTTCTGATTTCATGGCTGCAGTCACCCGCAATGATTTTAGAGCCAAAGAAGAGAATCTGTCACTGCTTCCACCTTTTCCCCTTCTATTTGTCATGAAATGATTGGACCAGATATCATGATCTTAGTTTTTTTAAAACTGAGTTTTAAGCTGGCTTTTTCACTTTCCTCTTTTGCTAATTCCCACCGATTTTAGTTTACTGATTCCTGAGACGTCAATGCTTACTCTTACCATCTCCTGCTTGACCGTGTCCAATTTTCCTTGATTCATGGACCTAATATTCAAGGTTCCTTTGTAACACTGTTCTTTACAGCATTAGAGTTTACTCCATCACCAGACACATCCAGAACTGAGTGTCATTTCTGCTCTGACTCAGTCGCTTCATTCTTTCTGGAGCTATTAAGGAGTGTAAACTTCATCCTGCCAACAGTGGAGGAAGCATTAATGGATGTTAAGCACATGAAAACTATTAGCAGATACTCACTTTGGAAAAGACCTCAGAAAAAAGTGTGGACAGCAGAACTATTCAAGAAGCAGAATGGATAGGCCTTTGTGATTACATGAAAGTTTTTATGTGATAACAAGACCTATGCCCAGTCATGTAACTTTTGCTTCACTGAGGTCAACTTCATGTTATGCGCAAACTGTTCCTATCCACTCTTCTGCATTTTCCCAGACTGCTTTCCCTGGCAGAATTCCTCTATCACCTGCATTAACCTCTTTAAATCCGATCTGTTCTTTCCATGCCCTGTTGTATCCCTTGCTCTTTAAAATTGAAACCATCTTAGTTCAAAGTTGATTAAATTTAAATTTTTCTCAACACAAAGAAGTCATCAAAATCGAGCCATGACTATTCTCTGCATTCTGTTTATCTTCCTACCATTCAGGCAGTGCTGACTCACACATGCAGGCGTACACTCACTGACAAATGGGCAGGTCTATAGGTCACTGCGCACTAGCCTGACCAGCTGCGACCTGCAGGCCATGGCCTGTGAAACACTCACCAGTGAGGGATTCCCAAACACTCCTATAGATGAATCTATTGTCTGACAAAACTTTCACTCAGAGATCTTTTTCCTTAACTTATTCAAAATCCTTCACGTATTTTAGATATATCTGATTCCTGTATCCATACAATTCATTTGGTTCACCCTCATGTCTCTCTGGGACAGCTATAATACTATATTAATTGATATCTCTCCACACTGATCTTTGTTTTGTCCCAGTCAATTTTTTCCTTCATATTAAAGTCAAGATATTTTAATAGATGTTAAATCTTGTCAGTCCTTGGCTTAAAGCTTGTGGTGCACTGGGTGTTTAATGCATCTCATGATTTTCAAACTTACTGAGTCCTCACACGCTGGGCAACATTACCTGGAGCTGCGGTTGATGATCAGTCCCAGGACTTTCTGTCCTTCAGTCCCAATGAACTCTGCTCCTTTTCACTTCAGGAATGTTACCTAAATTACTGTTTCTGCCTACTGCATTCCCTCCTCAATTATTTGCCCCTTAGCTTTGGCTTATCCTTCTGGTCTTCAATTAAATATTAGTTCTCATGAAAGTCCTCCTTGATGTGTTCAATTCTGAGACATGTTCAAATATTTCTGAGATCTAGACTCATCTTTCAAATGGCATGTACATTCAAAGTAGTAGTTTCTTTTTTCTTCTATTTTCTTTTTTTTTGTTTTATTTTTTTTTTCTAATTTTATTTTATTTTTAAACTTTACATAATTGTATTCATTTTGCCAAGTATCAAAATGAATCCGCCACAGGTATACATGTGTTCCCCATCCCGAACCCTCCTCCCTCCTCCATCCCCATACCATCCCTCTGGGCCGTCCCAGTGCACCAGCCCCAAGCATCCAGCATCGTGCATCGAACCTGGACTGGCAACTCGTTTCCTACATGATATTTTACATGTTTCATTGCCAATCTCCCAAATCTTCCCACCCTCTCCCTCTCCCACAGAGTCCATAAGACTGTTCTATACATCAGTGTCTCTTTTGCTGTCTCGTACACTGGGTTATTGTTACCATCTTTCTAAATTCCATATATATGCGTTAGTATACTGTATTTATGTTTTTCCTTCTGGCTTACTTCGCTCTGTATAATAGGCTCCAGTTTCATCCACCTCATTAGAACTGATTCAAATGTATTCTTTTTAATGGCTGAGTAATACTCCATTGTGTATATGTACCACTGCTTTCTTTATCCATTCATCTGCTGATGGACATCTAGGTTGCTTCCATGTCCTGGCTATTATAAGCAGTGCTGCAATGAACATTGGGGTACACGTGTCTCTTTCCCTTCTGGTTTCCTCAGTGTGTATGCCCAGCAGTGGGGTTGCTGGATCATAAGGCAGTTCTATTTCCAGTTTTTTAAGGAATCTCCACACTGTTCTCCATAGTGGCTGTACTAGTTTGCATTCCCACCAACAGTGTAAGAGGGTTCCCTTTTCTCCACACCCTCTCCAGCATTTATTATTTGTAGACTTTTGGATCGCAGCCATTCTGACTGGTGTGAAATGGTACCTCATAGTGGTTTTGATTTGCATTTCTCTGATAATGAGTGATGTTGAGCATCTTTTCATGTGTTTGTTAGCCATCTGTATGTCTTCTTTGGAGAAATGTCTATTTAGTTCTTTTATATTCTGTGTTATTAAATCAAGGGTACATCGGGCTCTTTGATTTTAAAGGCATTCTGTTTCTGCAGCCATCCCAGGGGTGTTAGGCCCGTGCACATGCGCATTCACTCTGTCTCCAGACCTTAGCACAAGACTGAGTCTGACAGGTGGAGAGTTACTAAATATTCATTCCTTACAGAATAATCCCATTGCTTTTCATTCTCTTCAGAGGCAAATCTATGGTACTGAAAGTGATACAACTCTATTAGGCTTCCTGGGACCTTGATGATTTAGGAAAGTTTGTTTCAAATCCATAATTTCAAAACATGAGAGAATCTAGAACTTTCCAGTATCTTTATTCACAATCTGTGCTTCTTCATTGGCTCGAATGCTTAGATTATTTGTATCCACAACTTGTTGTAAAACTCAATCGAACACTCTTAATAGGCATTCATTCCCAGAAAATATGTCTTGATTTTTTTTTAATTTATTTATTTTTTAAATTTTATTTTATTTTTAAACTTTACAATATTGTATTAGTTTTGCCAAATATCAAAATGAATCCGCCACAGGTATACCTGTGTTCCCCATCCTGAACCCTCCTCCCTCCTCCCTCCCCATACCCTCCCTCTGGGTCGTCCCAGTGCACCAGCCCCAAGCATCCAGTATTGTGCATCGAACCTGGACTGGCGACTCATTTCATACATGATATTATACATGTTTCACTGCCATTCTCCCAAATCTCCCCACCCTCTCCCTCTCCCACAGAGTCCATAAGACTGATCTATACATCAGTGTCTCTTTTGCTGTCATCGCAGCACTGTTTATGATAGCCAGGACATGGAAGCAACCTAGATGCCTATCATCGGATGAATGGATAAGAAAGCTGTGGTACATATACACAATGGAGTATTACTCAGCCATTAAAAAGAATACATTTGAATCAGTTCTAATGAGATGGATGAAACTGGAACCTATTATACAGAGTGAAGTAAGCCAGAAGGAAAAACATCAATACAGTATGTCTTGATTTTTAATCTCTTAGTTTGATTAGAAGTTCATGGCATGGAGGTGGAGATTCTTCACACTATTCATCACAAAAGACTCTGTCAATCACTGGGCTTCCTCCTATGTCATCAACCTCATTATAAACCTGGGATACCAGTAGCTGTCTCACAGAACCCTTGGATCTGCCTTGACTTTGAGTTTGAAGAGAACCAAGTTCACCTCTCCTGAGAAAACCGAAACTCTTAAGGACAGTAAAGCGAAGAACATGAATTTTACAATGAAACAGATCTGAGTTGCACTTCTAGGTCTGTCATTTACTCACGATGTAATTTTTGGCGAGTTGCCTAATATCTTTAAACAGCGGTTTCTTCAAACGTCAAATGACATGGAAAGACTTTTCACCTACGTTTGTTGTAAAGATTAATGATCTGGTATATGGAGCCTACCAAGTGTGGTGGCCATCACGCAGTAGTCATTTAATAGTAATACAGCTATGAATGGGGAATGCTTTACTGAACTATCTAAAAACACACCAAAAAAAAAAAAAATGAATTCAGGATAATAACTATGGGTGGGAAATTTTTCTAGTCAGTAGAGATGTTTTCCCAATATTTTATACACAATGTCCCTCCTTTTACCCTATGTATCCTTGAATATTGAAGGTACCATTAACCTCCAAGAGCAGTGGGCAATTAGTGCAATAACTCATGGTATTCAGCCATGTTTCAAAAATAAAAGTTTAAAATTAATGCCGTAAGTTATTAGCTATTATGTTTAAATAATAGCCATTGGTTTTTGCATTATGTTCCAATAATAGCATTAGCTATTAATCCTCTTATATTTAAAAAAATTAAGGGTTTCCTTAGCAAATTAGCAAATGCAAGAAAATGAAATCAGCCTTACACTATAATTTTGTTTCACAGCATGAGAGCTGTGCTGCAAATAGTCTTATATAGGCATCTGGCCTCTAGTTTCAGAACTCTGCTAATAAGCTCTCTATGAACAGAATCAAGCTTTCAAAGCCTGAAGGATACATTTGTTCTGATATGGATTAAGATATAATTTTCAAAATGATGGTAATAAAACTTACCTTAATTACAGAGGTTTTGCTTAATCATTTCAAGTGTTCTTAATATTTCAAGACCCCACAGAATTTAAGAGAGTTACATTTGGTGTAGAATTTAAAGTGAATATGATTGATAAAACTCATTTAATAGAAATGTAGAATCAATCTGTCCAGACTGTCTGTTGAGTCCTTCTTATGTTCCAAAACCTTTGCTAGGTGACTTTAAAATAGTTTTAAGCAAAGCAGACAACATCCCTGTTATTACAATCCAGTAGGGTGAAAATTTGGCTGTCAGAGTTCAAGACACAATAAGAGATAAAACCAGATGGTATAAAGGTAAAAATTAGCATATATACACACAATGTAATATTAATGAGACATTAAAGCAAAGAAAATTCTTCCATTTGTGGCCACAAAAGACTTGAAGAGCATATACTAAACGACTGCAGCCAGAGAAAGACAAATAAACACTGCACAGTATTGCTTACATGTGGAACAGACAGTACGACGGTGCTTGTCGGGGCTGGTGGGGGGTGAACATTGTTCAATCGCTCAGCCTGCCAGGCTCCCCTGTCCACGGCATTTCCCAGGCAAGGACACTGGAGCGGGTCGCCATTCTTCTTTCCCAAACCAAGGACTAAACCCATATCTTCCGCATTGGCAGGCAGGTTCTTTCCTGCTAAGCCACCAGGGAAGCTTGGTGAGGGTAAGTAGGGAGAGGGAATAGGATATAAACGTTCATGACTGAAATTCAGGTAGAGTATATAGTAATATTTTTGGTACCAGTGCTCATTTGCTCAGTCGTGTCCGACTCTTTGCAACCCCATGGGCTGTAGCCCACCAGGCTCCTCTGTCGAAGGGATTCCCCAAGCAAGAAACCTGGAGTGGGTTGCCATTTCCTCTTCCAGGGGTCTTCCCAACCCAAGGATCAAACCTGCGTCTCCTGTATCTCCTACATGGCAGGTGGATTCTTTTCCACTGAGCCACCAAGGAAGTCCATTTTTGGTACAGCCTACAACAAAGAAAGTAGAGACAATTAACCAAAGCAGAAGCTATCTATGTATATTATTATTAGAATTACCATGGAATGAGGAGCCTCTGGTCGTTTAGAGTCCATTCTTTTCTTATTCTGTTTGCACATTCATCCTGAAATCTGATAAATATATCTATCTTATCAAAAGATCCCCTGCTTTCCTCTTACAATCTTTCAGAATAATTGTGAAAAGAAAAATTAGGTGTTCTTGCAGGTATTATTTGTTCTGGAGTGTCTCACAGGCTATGTCTTGAAAAGAGTAAGATTATGAAAAATCACCTTCTGGAAAGAAAAATTGGCTGTCTTAGGAGTAAAGTTTCAGACTATTTGGCTTTGTGCTACTTCTCATTTTTATTCCTCCTGTGCTTGCGCACCTTTATTCCACACTCTTCAGTATTAACATTTCATCATCTAACAAAGAAATGCTGATTTGTTCACTTCAATCTCGGTATGGTCTACCATGGGCCACTTTAACAAATGTAGGAATACCAAGCCAGAGTATTTGAATTCAGCTCAAAAGAGGACACAGATATATAAAGAAATAATTGGAAAATATAGTGGGTGCACAATTTGTGAATATAGAGGAGTGATTAAGGAAGGGGTTTTAAACTTGACTATGATAGTCCTGGTGTGTTGCTGTATTATTTGCACCCGTAATCAATCCCACGGCACCTCTTGGTGTTCTAGTGACTTGCTGTGTTGTTGTTGCTATTGTTTAGTCACTAAGTCATCTCCAACTCTTTGGACCCCATGGACTAAAGCCCACCAGGCTCCTCTGTTTATGAGATTTCCCAGACAAGAACTCTGGAGTGGTTTCCATTTCCTTCTCTAGGAGCTCTTCCCAACCCAGGAATCAAAACCCCATCTTCTGCTTTGGCAGGTGGATTCTTTATGGCTCATCCACCAGGAATTCTTGTTAAAAAACCCACCTGCCAATGCAGGTGACCTGACAGATGCAGGTTTGATCTCTGGGCCAGGGAGACCCCCTGGAGGAGGGCATGGCAAGCCACTCCAGTATCCTTGCCTGGAAAATCCCATGGACAGAGGATCCTGGCTGCCTACAGTCCATGGGGTGGCAAAGAGCCAGACACGACCAAAGAGACTTAGCACGCACGTACACCACCAGGGATACCCCAGGGACTTGCTGACCACACCGCAAATCTCCAAAGGCGGACTATTTCCTATTCTACCTCAAAACTGAACACCTTCAAATTTGTTCAGTCTTTGGAATTCACTCCTTCTCCAAAGTAAGAAATAGAAACTTGCTTTCTGAGAATTTTTTGGTTTTCAGGCTCTGAAATTTCCTATAACCTTTGTTCGTCATGTGGCAAAATGGCCAGCTTCTTGTTTCTCTTCTAACAAAAAGGCTTGTATGGCTCTCTTTTCTATGAAACCATTTCATTGCCCAAGTTATTTAGGCAAATATTAAAAAAAATATCCTCTACCACTCTAGTTTATTAATAGAAGCCAGGATGGGTTCAACTGTCATATTAAAAGGCAAAATGTGGTAGAGAGTTTGCTCTTATTTTTGTTAAACCACCCTCATAACTTGAATTTACTCCTTTTTAAATAATTAAGCAGTGTAGTATCATTTAATGGAATTTTAGTGTTCCTAGTAAGTGGTATGCTGATCTCTGAGCATCAATCTGAGCTACATTAGAATAGGCATTGGGTTTACTTATTTAAACATTCAAAGGTGTTTGTAAACATGTCAGTAAATGGCCATCTTACTGAAAAGTGAAAGTTGTGCTATACTTTCTGGATGAAGAAATTGAGACAAAGAGTCATGCTAACTTACTGTGTTAAGGTAGGTCAAAATACTCTAAAATGGACTCTTGAGCTATATAATCACTAAAATACTGTTATCTGCTCACATAACAGGTCTGGGCACTTGCTGTAGGTGGCTTGTGCCTCTCTTCCATATAGTGACCCAGTGACCAGGCTTTGGAATTCCATTTTGGGAGAATCAGGCTGTCCTAGAACATTATCATTTTTGCATCATGTTTAAGAAAAAGAAGGATGTGGTTGAAATATAGGCATTCTCTAAAAAACCTGGAAATAGCTCACATAACTTCTGTTCATGTTCTGTTGGAAAGAAATAGCCACATGGACACATCTACTGAAAAAATCTTCCCAGATACTATTTTACTTGGCCATTCAGGAGTGCCAGGCACCAATGGCATGTCCTTTTTCCCTAATAAACTTTTTTTACATGGCTTTTAGGATTCCATACTCTCTTGAATGTATCCCTATCTCATTGGCTGTTCTTTTTCAGTCTCCTCAACTATTTTCTTCTCTCTGAACTCTTGAAGTTAGAATTGCCCAGGACTCAGTTCCTGAATCTTTCATCTTCTTCATCTACAATCCTCGGTCCTTGGGTGATATTATCTCGATGTGTGGTTTCATATGTGATATGTGCTCACTACTCCCAGAAGTAGTCAACTCAGACCTCTGGCAAGAATTCTAGCCACTTTTCATCTAACTCACCTAAACCTCCTCACTTGCCTGAGTAATGCATATCTCACCCTTCACGTGTCCAAAACTTAAGGATGTTCTCCTTCCTTGAACCTGCTGTTTAGAAGGCCTTCCCCAGCACAACTGTTGACAACTCCATCCTTCCAGTTGCTCAGGCCGAAAAACAGTCCCTCACGTCATTTTCGCTCCCCACATCCGATGCAGGGGAAGGTCTGTTTGACTCAACCTGAGTAAAAGGGGACTCCCAGCAATTTTCACCACTTTTGCTCAACTCAGCCTGGTTCAGAGCACCACCACGTCCTTCTAGGTTATTTTAATAACTTCTTGGACAATCTCACTATTCCTAGGTTATCTCCTATCACCTGTTCTCAACTCACCATCCAGAGTAATTCCTGTAAAAAAAAAAAAAAGTCAATATTTTAATTGAGATTGTTTTATGGCTCAGCTCAAAATCCTGTAAATCCACCCTTTTCCAAACTAACCAAGCCATTTACAATGGAATATAAAGCCTAATGTACCCTAACCCCTGTTATTTTTCTAGTCGTTTGCTAACGCTCTTTGACTCCCAAGTTTGTCCTCTCAAAGGCTTTTTCTTGTCCTTGATACCCTGTGGCCATATCTGAAAAGGGCGTGGAGAAATGTTCCCCTGGAAGACCCACCTGCTTTTCACAGAGCCCTTCAGCTCTTGCATACTTGATCGCACAAAGACAGATTTAAGGCCTGAATAGTCACAGGCTTTTTAGGCAAAACGCAGTTTTACATGGCAATAAAATTCCCTTGAAAACTTGATAGTTTTCTGGCATATTTTTTTTTTCAACATCTTCTGTATGCTGGTGGCAAAATCAATTTTCTTTGCTAAACATCATTATTAGTTCCACCGTATTTTTATTTATTTAAATCAGGATCTATTTTCAGTTCTCTTTGTAAACTTAATAGTAGCTATATCCTGAAGCTATGTGAGACAATGAACTTAATTTTTTTCAACCCTTTTCCCATTTTCTGGACTTTCTCTTTTCTTCCTTCTCTTTCCAAACCTGTCAATTCCCAGCTAACCTCATATCCTATAGCATCTTGCCAAAAGCTGTAAGCAGTAGTCAACAGATGGTGACCTTCTGTTTTTTCAACTATTTCCAATAGATCTAAAAGTTAAACATGAATTTGCTCTACCTTCTCAGTTATCTCATAAGCTTCCATGCTTCTCTATAGATTCAGATGTAAAGATTCCACCTGCAATGCAGGAGACCTGGATTCCATCCCTGGGTCAGGAAGATCATCTGGAGAAGGGAATGGCTACCCACTCCAGTATTCTAGCCTGCAGAATTCCATGGACAGAGGACCCTGGCAGGCTACAGCTCATGGAGTTGCAAAGAGTTGAACATGACTGAGTGACTAACACTATATTATATGACAGTTTTGCCAAATATTTTCACAGCTTGACAGAGCTCTCTCACTTTCTAAACTTCAAAAATAATATTTGCTCTACCAACTAAATCAGAATCAATTTTGTTCTATCTTGTTGGTGACATACTCCTCCCACTGACCTAATATCAATTTCTGTAGGCACACCTTGCTTTATTGTGCTTTGTTTTATAGCACTTCACAGGTTCTGTATGCTTTACAAATTGAAGGTTGTGGCAACCCTGCACTGAGCAAGTCTATCAGCATCATTTTCCCAAAAGAATTTGTTCACATCATGTCTCTGAGCCACATTTCTGCAATGCTCAGAGTGTTTTAAACTTTATTATTTTTTATGATTATATTTTTGTGGCAATCTGTGATCAAGGACCATTCATTTAACCACTGAAATTGTTTTGTGGTGCCATGAGTCATAGTTTTAGAAGACAGCAAACTTAAGCCACACATGTTGTGTGTGTTCTGACTGCTCCATTGATGAGTCAGTCCTCTAACTCTGCCCCTCTCCCTGGGCCTCCCTGTTCCCTGAGAAACAAGGAACAGCAATGTTGAAATGAAGCCAGTTCATAACCTCACAATGGCCTCCAAGTGTTCAGTGAAAGGAAGAATTGCACATCTCTCACTTAAGTCAAGAGCTAGAAATGAGTAAGCTTAGTGAGGAAGGCACATCAAAAGCCAAGGTAGGCTGAAAGCTAAGCCTTTTGCATGAATTAGCCAAGTTGAGAATGCAAAGCAAAATTTCTTAAATTTAAATTGCTAGTTCAGTAAACACAGGAGTGATAAAGAAAGCAAAAATACTTTATTGTTGACGTGGAGAGATTGGGTTGGTCTTTTATCTAGACAACAAAAACATTCGCTTTAGCCAAAGCCTAAACCAGAGTTAGGGTTGCTGCTGCTAAGTCACTTCAGTAGTGTCCGACTCCGTGTGACCCCATAGATGGCAGCCCACCAGGCTCCCCCGTCCCTGGGATTCTCCAGGCAAGAACACTGGAGTGGGTTGCCATTTCCCTCTCCAATGCATGAAAGTGAAAAGTGAAAGTGAAGTCGCTCAGTGTCCGACTCTTCGCGACCCCATGGACTGCAGCCCACCAGGCTCCTCCGCCCGTGGGATCTTCCAGGCAAGAGTACTGGAGTGGGTTGCCATTTCCTAGGACTTTGCTAATCCCAAGTGAAAGTGAAAGTCGCTCAGTCGTGTCCGACTCTTTACGACCCCATAGACTATACAGTCCATGAAATTCTCCAGGCCAGAATCCTGGAGTGGATAGCCTTTCCCTTCTCCAGGGGATCTTCCCAGCCCAGGGATAGAACCCAGGTCTCCTGAATTCCAGGTGGATTCTTTACCAACTGAGCCACAAAGGAAGCCCAAGAATACTGGAGTGGGTATCCTATCCCTTCTCCAGCTGATCTTCCCAGTACAGGAATCGAACTGGGGTCTCCTGTATTGCAGGTGGATTCTTTACCAACTGAGTTATCAGGGAAGCCCTTCTAATCCCAACTCTCCTCAATTCTGCAAAGGTTGGGGAAGGAAAGGAAGCGGTGGAAGAAAGTCTGAAGCTAGCAGAAGTTGGTTCATGAGGTTTAATAAGCAGTTGATCCATCAAATAAAAGTGCAAGGTGAAGCAACAAGTATGGATGTAGAAGGAGCACAAGTCATCCAGAAGACCTAGCTAGGGTAATGAATGAAGGTCCGATTCACGTATTGCTTAAGTCTGACTTGGAGAATTTTGACCATTACTTTACTAGCATGTGAGATGAGTGCAATTGTGCAGTAGTTTGAGCATTCTTTGGCATTGCCTTTCTTTGGGATTGGAATGAAAACTGACCTTTTCCAGTCCTGTGGCCACTGCTGAGTTTTCCAAATTTGCTGGCATATTGAGTGCAGCACTTTCACAGCATCATCTTTCAGGATTTGGAATAACTCAACTGGAATTCCATCAACCCCACTAGCTTTGTTTGTAGTGATGCTCTCTAAGGCCCACTTGACTTCACATTCCAGGATGTCTGGCTCTAGGTGAGTGATCACACCATCATGATTATCTGGGTCATGAAGATCTTTTTTCTACAGTTCTATGTATTCTTGCCACCTCTTCTTAATATCTTCTGCTTCTGTTAGGTCCATGCCATTTCTGTCCTTTATTGAGCCCAAATTTGCATGAAATTTTCTTTTGGTATCTTTAATTTTCTTGAAGAGATCTCTAGTCTTTTCCATTCTGTTGTTTTCCTCTATTTCTTTGCATTGATCACCGAGGAAGGCTCCTTGCTATTCTTTGGAACTCTGCATTCAGATGCTTATGTCTTTCCTTTTCTCCTTTGCTTTTCACTTCTCTTCTTTTCACAGCTATTTGTAAGGCCTCCCCAGACAGCCATTTTGCTTTTTTGCAATTCTTTTCCATAGGGATGGTCTTGATCCCTGTCTCTTGTACAATGTCACGAACCTCCATCCATCGTTCATCAGGCACTCTATCTATCAGATCTAGTCCCTTAAATATATTTCTCACTTCCACTGTATATTCATAAGGGATTTGATTTAGGTCATACCTGAATGTTCATTACCATTTCAAAAATCCTTAAAAATTATGCTAAATCATTGTGCCTGTGTTCTATATATTGAACAAAGTTTGGATAACAGTGTATGTGTTTAAAAGATGATTTACCAAATATTTTAAATCCACTGTTGAAAACTAATTTTCACTAAAAAAAGAAAAGTTGCTTTCAAATCACTAGTGCTCATTGGCAATGCACCTGGTCACCCAATAGTTTAGATGGAGATGTAGAATGAGATAATTTTTTCATGCTTGCTAACACAACATTCGTCCTGCAACCCATGGACAGAAGAGCAATTTCAACTTTCAAGTCTTCCTACTTGGGAAATAAAATTTTTAAGAATATAACTGCTATAGATAGTAATTCCTCTGATACATTTGGGCAGAATAAACTGAAAATCTTTTGGAGAGATCTCATCAAGTGCCATTAACAAAATCTTTGATTCATGGCAAGAGAGCAAAATATCAGAAGTTTGGAAGAAGTTGATTCCAACCCTCGTGGATGACTTTGAGGGTTTCAAGATTTCAGTGGAGGATGTAGCTGCTGACATAGTGGAAATAATAAGAGAACTAGAATTAGAAGTAGAACCTGAAGATGTGACTCAATTACTGCAATCCGTGATAAAAGTAACAGATGAAGAATTGCTTCTTATGGATGAGCAAATAAAGTGGTTTCTTCAGATGGAAAGTATTCGTGGTGAAGATGCTCTGAAGATTGTTGAAATAACAACAAAGAATGTATATTGTTGTATAAACAGAATGTATAAGAGGATTGACTCCAATTTTGAAAGAAATTCTACTGTGAGTAAAATGCTATCAAATAACATTATATGTTACAGAGAAACTGTTCATGAAAGAAACAGTCAGTTGATGCAACAAACTTCATTGCTATCTTATTTTAAGAAATTGTCATGACCACCCCAAACTTCAGCATCCACCACCTTGATCAATCAGATCAGTTAGCAGCCATTAATATTGAGGCAAGACTCACTACCAGGAAAAAGATTATGACTCCCTAAGATAATGTTCAGCATTTTTTAGCAATAAATATTTTTTTATTTTCAAAATTCATTTAATTTAAATGAAACAAAGACAAATATTTTTATGATTAAAGGTACAATTCACAAGGCAAATAGACATGATAAACAACTACACACCTTAAAAACAAAGAAACAAAGATACATGAAGCAAAAATTAGAAGAAATAAAAGGGAAAAGAAAAAACATATAATCGTAGTAAGACATATTAACATTTCTCTGAGAGTATTTGATCAAGTGCAGAAAAAATAAGAATATCAGCATCTTGAGTGATGTCATTAATAATTTAAATATAACAGATTTATGTTTAAGTACTTTATATTAATCATATCCTACACAAATATATTTAAAATTTTGTATCTCATACATTGTTATTATATGTCAAAGGACATTGAGAAAAATTGGCAAAAAGGTAAATATTACTAAATTTCAAAAAGTAGAATTCTTTTCTATGTGTGTGACTCAGTGATGCGTATACACATATGCTATCTTTGAAATTATTTCCATTCTGTTATTACAAAATATTGCCTATAGTTCCCCATGCTACACAGTAAACCTTTGTTGCTTCTTGCATCTATTTTTTTTAATTAGAAATATAACTAAGTCAAATATGTGAAATCAAAATGTCATAAAATTTTTAGAAAGGTAAAAATTCATAAGTTTTATAATATATATATTATACATGTTGTTTATATATATGCATACAAAAACTTTTCTACTATACTTAATATAGGCTTAAGAAAGAACTTCAAGAAAAAAGAGACAGAGAAATTGGAAAACATAAAGTAAATGAAATTCTATTTCATTGAATAGGAAATAGGAAATGCGAAACAAACTAGATAAAAATAAAAGATCCTCATAGAGTCCAGCTGCTTTTAAACATGGCTGCTCATTAGAAACATATCTGGAGCTCTGGCAAAAAAAAAAATGCAATACCTGGGCATTTATATTTTTCAAAAAATTCCAATATAATTCTGATATGCATTTGGATTTTAAAAAGTGATTACAGGTTTTTATATTAAATGATAATGTTGGTGACATAGAATTCTATAATTTTTCTGTTGACAATCAATATAATTGTATTAAATGAGTAATAGTTACATAATCACAAGAGTAAAAGATGTTTATCAGTTTTCATAATCAATTACTAGACAAAAATAACAGATAATTACAACTGCGAATCATAATGGGAACATGATTAACCTAACAATATAAAAAATTACATACAATTTGTAGGGTCAAGCAGAATGACAAGGTGAAGTACAAGTGTTTTCTTCTGCTCTTTCTGTCTATGTCTTTTGATTGGTACATTAAATCTATTTACATTTAAGGTAATTATCAATATTTATGATCTCATTACTGTTTTCTTAATTGTTTTTTGTTTGTGTGTGTGTGTGTGTGTTTTTAGGTAGGGCCTTTCGTTTGTTTTCTGCCTAGATAATTTCCTTTAGTATTTGTTGTAAAGCTGGTTTGATGGTGCTGAATCCTTTTAACTTTTGTTTGTCAGGGCTTCCCTCATAAGCTTAGTTGGTAAAGAATCTGCCTGCAATGCAGGAGACCCTGGTTAGATTCCTGGATCAGGAAGATCCACTGGAGAAGGGATAGGCTACCCACTCCAGTGTTCTTAGGTTTCGCTCGTGGCTCAGCTGGTAAAGAATCTGTTTGCAATGCGGGAGACCTGGGTTGGATCCCTGGGTTGGGAACATCCTCTGGAGAAGGGAAAGGCTACCCACTCCAGTGTTCTGGCCTGGAGAATTCCATGGACTGTATACTCCATGGGGTCACAAAGAGTCGGACATGACTGAGCAACTTTCACTTCCTTTGCTTGTCTGTAAAGCATTTGATTCCTCCATCAAATCTGGAGAGTCTTGCTGGGTGCTGCATTCTTGGTTGTAGATTCTTCTCTTTCATCACTTTCAATATGCCATGCCATTTCCTTCTATCTTGAAGAGTTTCTGTCGAGAAATCAGCTATGATGGGAGTTCCTTTGTACATTATTAGTCATTTTTCCCTTGCTGCTTTTAATACTTTATGTCTGTCTTTAATTTTTGTTAATTTGATTACTATGTGTCTCGATGTGTTCCTCCTGGGGTTTATCCTGCCTGGAGCTATCTTTGCTTCCTGGACTTGGTTGACTATTTCCTTTCCCATGTTAGGGAATTTTTCAGATATTATCTCTTTGGGCATTTTCTCAGGTCCTTTCTCTCTCTTCCCTTTCTGGGACCCTATAATGTGAATATTGGTGTGTTTAACGTTGTCCCAGGGGCCTCTCAGGCTGTCTTCACTTCTTTTCATTCCTTTTTCTATATTCTGGCTGTGGCACTGACTTCCACCATTCTGTCCTCCAGGTCATTTATCCGTGCTTCTGCCTGAGCTATTCTGCTGTGGATTCTTCCTAGTGTACCGTTCACCTCTGTTTGTTTGTTCTTTAGTTCTTGTAGGTCTCTGGCAAACATTTCTTGCATTTTTTCAATCTTTGCCTCCATTATTTTTGCTAGTTCTTGAATCATATGCACTATCATTAATCTGAATTCCTTTTCCAGAAGTTTGCCTATCTCCATTTTATTTAGTTGTTTTTCTGGGGTTTTGTCTTTTCCCTTCATCTGGGATGTAACTTTCTGCTTTTGCATGCTGGTTAGCTTTATGTAATATGGTTTTGTTTTAGTCTCTGTGGGACTGCTGTTCTTCTTGCTTCCTCTGTCTGCCCGCTGATGGAAGAGGCTAAGAGGCTTGTGTAAGCTTCCTGATGGGAGGGACTGGTGGTGGGAAAAGCTGAGTCTTGCTCTGGTGGGCAGGGCCTTGCTCAGTAAACCTTTAATCCAATTATCCACTGATGGGTAGGGTTGTGTTCCCACCCTGATAGGGCTGGGAACATACCTATCCTACCCATTCTTAGCCTTTGCCTGCAGGTCTAAGGGGCCTGTGGTCAAGTTAATGGGAAACTGCAAGAGTGTTTTCCCCCAAGGGGAGCTTCCCAGACACGCTGCCCGGTGCCCCCATCCCTGCGGTGAGCCCCTGCTGACCCACGCCTCCACTGGAGACCCTCTGACACCTGCAGGTTGCCGGGAGCCGGCATATTGCATATTGAGTGCATATTGCATATTGAGTGCAGCACTTTCCACAGCATCATCTTTCAGGATCTGGAATAGCTCAACTGGAATTCTATCACTGCCAGCGTGAGGAGCTCCGCCCATGACAAAAGTCATGAGGAAGGAGGCTCAGCATACGCAAAGGTGGGATCAAGCCTCAGGGGTCTCCTGGAAATTCTCGAGCATCTACCCCCAAAACCAGAGTCTGCCTACTTTCTGCTTTGTGCTTTCACCTACACCTCTGACTTTACGGGGGGCTGTCCCCCACTACCTCTATCTGAAAAAAGAGTTAGCTTACAGCTCCAGTTAATAATTCCTGGGTGTGACAGTGTTTAACCTACAAACTCCTTTGGCAATCCTCTAGCCTGCCTGAATAGGTTTTTCCAGCCACATGTGATTGTTCAGAGCCTCCCAACTGTGAGAGGCAGGAGATGTTCTAAACTGTCTAAACACAGATTCCTTTGAGTAGTTAAAAGATTGATTAGAAATTGTATTGGTGAAGGGTTTTTCAATTATTGGGCCAATGTTTGCTGCTAAGTCTCCGTACTCCTTACCTACTGTGTCCTTGGCAGTGTATTGATTGATATAATGGGTGTATAGAAATGTAAGTAGTAGCCTCAATGTTTGTAACCTTGGACCCTTGAGTTAATTCTTTTCTTGATTGAGCCCACCTCACCTTTGCCCTATAGGAATGCAGCTTTGTCCAGTGCTTTTTTGGAGACTGGTGCCTGACTTTGGAATAATCACCTTTAGAGAAAGATAAGTTTCTTAAAATGTTAACAGGCCTCCTGGCCAGAAGATGATGTAATTCACCTGGACTTTTGCATGGTAAGTTTGAAAGCCTGGCTTCGATTAGAACCAGGAACTGCTGTCCTTGCATGACTCCACCCCTTCCCCCATTATCCTCTATGCACAACTTAAGGTATAAAAACTACTTTGGAAAATAAAGTGTGGGCCTTGTTCACCAAAACTTGGTCTCCCCATGTCGCTCGCTCTCCCAAATTCTGGCTGAGTCTCCATCTGGAGCACGGAACCCGCCATGCTTGCTAATTATGCCTGGGCTTCTAAGATCCGACCGGGGAGGCCTCAGTGTCTCCTCTCCTTCGGGAGAATGGAAGGACGCCTGCGGCCTACGTAAGTGGTGCAAACTTCTTGTCTTGAAGTTTTATTGGTCTCCCGCGTAAACCAAGCTACTCAGCCACTTTTCTCCACTGAATTTTTCTACTGAGCTATCCTCATTCTATTACTCTTTATATCTTTGATAAATATTTAAATAAATAGGTCGCCTATGCTGTCTCTCCTTCGAATACCCTGGATCAGCCGGGGCTGGACCCCGGCAGCAGGTAGACTTGGTTCCATTTCCTGTGGGGTCTCTGCTCCTTTCTTCTGAGTCTTGGTGTATGCATGGTTCTGTTTGTGCCCTCCAAGCCTGGAGTCTCTGTTTCCCCTAGTCCTGTGGAAGTCTTGTAATCAAATCCCGCTGGGTTTCAAGGTCAGATTCCCTGGGGATCCCCAGGCTAGGAAGCCTGATGTGGGGTTCTGAACCTTCACAGCACTGGGAGAACCTCTTTGGTATTATCGGTCTCATCTTTGTGGGTCATCCACCCAGTGGGTACGGGATTTGATTTTGCCGTGATTGTGCCTCTCCTACCGTCTCGCTGTGGCTTCTTCTTTGTCTTTGGATGCGGGGTATCCTTCTTTGGTAGCTTTCAGCGTCCTCCTGTTGATGGCTGCTCAACAGTCAGCTGTGATTTTGCTGCTCTCACAGGAGGAGATGAGCACCCGTCCTTCTACTCCAGCTATCTTGAACGGAAAGACCATCAATAAAGTGTTTTTTTAATTAAGGTACACAAATTGGTTTCTTTAGACCTAATGCTATAGCACACTTAATAGACTACAGTATAAACTGCATAGTGTAATTTTTACATGAACTGGTAATGCAAAAGATTCCTGAGTTCTACGTTATTGCAATATTTACTTTATAGCGGTGGAACTGAATCTGGAGTATCTCTGAGGCGTGCCTGTATTCTTATGAGCTTCAATAGGAGCTTTAAGACAATAAAGCCTGACTTCTTGCTCACACAAAAGGCAGCTCAGCTCCGTGTACTGATCAAAGAATTTGGACCATTTTATACTGCCATTCTCCTCATCCATTAAGATCCCTCTGTTATCAGTACCATTTTTCTAGATTCCATTTATATGTGATAATCTGCAGTATTTGTTTTTCTCTTTCTTACTTACTGCCCTCTGTATAACAAGCTCTGGGTTCATCCACCTCAGGTCAACTGATGAACCTATTTGCAGGACAGGAACACAGACACAGACATGGAAACAGACGTGTGGACACAGCGGGGGAAGGAGAGGGCAGGGCGGATTGAGAGGGGCACGAAACAGAGACGGGACCGCGTGTAAAGCAGAGGGCCACTGCTGCATAACTCAGAGGGGTCAACTCATGCTCTGTGACCGTCTAGATGGGTGGCATGACGGGTGGTGTGGGAGGGAGTTTCAAGAAGGAAGGGGTATCTGTATACTTATGGCCGATTCACATTGCTGTATGGAAGAAATCAATACAACATTGAAAAGCAATTATCCTCCAATTAAAAATGAGTTTTTTAAAAGCTAAAAAACAAGCCCCCCCCCAAAAAAAATTTTTTTTTCTCTGTCATTTGTATTCAGAAGACAAAATAGAAAGAAAGTACCCAGAAGACACAGGCTGAAGCTAACCATCACCATCCTTCAATAGACCCTTGGTTCTTAGATATTAAGAGGAAACAGAAATGAAATGTCTCTCTTTACACTGGAATAATTATGCTTAGTACAGGCATAGTATAAAACTCAAATTTATAAAATAAATGGAAAATAGCTAAAATATACATCAATGAGGAATTATAAGATAGTTATATCCTGTGTTTTTCCATTTCTTAAGCTAATGTTTCTAGACAGAAAATAAGCTAATAAAAACAGTGCTAAAGTATCTCAAACTATTATGTTAAGAATCATGGTGATCATTTGGAAACCACAGGAAGAAAAAGGACTAAGTCTCAATTTTAATATCAGATTGAGGAAGAGCTAAATTGTAGGTGAGATTCTCATCAAAAAGAATCCTCAGCCAAAATGTACATATCTTTGTAAATGGAGGGAATGATAAAGCCATAATCACATCAGTGAACTCACTTTGTATTGAAGTTTACAGGTTCATCTAACTTCATTAAGTTTTCCTCCCTTGTTATTGCTGAAACAGAAAGATGGCAGGTGAATGTAGAAATTAATCCATTAGACTGAACATGTTTCCATTTCAAAGTATGTTAATTTCCTTTCTACTTTGTCAACTTTAATTTGTCACTGAACCTGAAATGGGATAATTGCACCAACATTTAGGTTCTTATAGGGAGTCAAGGCTTTTCCTAATTTCATAAAATTACATTTAGACCCATTGACACTGCTTAATGTATTACCAGGTAACGTGTTGAAACTTGGTCCCTAACATGTCAAATTAAATCAAAGTATAAATTAATTCAATGACAACTCCATGTTGATATTTGTTCATTATCCTATACATACATTGTGTGTGGAATCTGTAATTTAACCTAAAATTATATAATGTACCTTTATATTTTAAAACATTATTTGTCTTCAAAAACTTTGGTATTCACTGAGCCAAACCACAGGTACGAGGCTTTGCTTTTGTCTTTTCTGGTTTTATTTTTTTGTTGTTGAGGAATGGATGCAGCAGATGGAGCAGTAAAGACAACTTCTAATAAATAGATCTAATTTGAAAGATTCTAGCCTGTGATAATTCACTATGAATAGTCTAGATGGAATTGAAACAGCTTTGAAAATTAAGATCATAGATACTTTAATACTCATAATATTTATGTTCTCTGTATTTTCAACCCTAAGTTATTTGATTAAAAGATGCACTGTAATGTAGGGATTTTTTTTTTTAATCAGTCACACCTTAATGTAAATAAAAATATCTCATAGATAAAGCAATTTGTTATGATAAGCAGGAAAAGAAGGGCTGAAACTCAAAGAGCTGTGATACTGACACATAAATGTTTACTTAAAGGAGGAATGAATAAACAATGAGCGAGAACGACTTAGCTGCTGCTAAGTCGCTTCAGTCGTGTCCGACTCCGTGTGACCCCATAGACGGCAGCCCACCAGGCTCCCGTCCCTGGGATTCTCCAGGCAAGAACGCTGGAGTGGGATGCCATTTCCTTCTCCAATGCATGAAAGTGAAAAGGGAAAGTGAAGTTGCTCAGTCGTGTCCGACTCCTAGCGACCCCATAGACTGCAGCCTACCAGGCTCCTCCATCCATGGGATTTTCCAGGCAAGAGTACTGGAGTGGGGTGCCTGAGTGAGAGTAAAGGCAAATACATTTTAACTCTTCTGAATCCTACAATAACTTTTTTCCCTCTGATTATGTCATCAACCACATTAAACCATTTACTTAGTATAATTTAGCAATTACTTCCCATCTATCACATTTCCCCAAAATGCCAAAACACTAAAATATTTGGGGAGAAAATAATCCACTTAATAGGTAACAAATAAGTCCATTAGAAAATATTTTCAAAATATTTTACACTATATAAATATTTTAAGGGATTTTTTAAAATAATTGTATAATACAGCTATCATACTTATATTCTTGTCTATAACTACACACTAAATATTTACACATTTATAGATTTTCATTTTCTTCCTAATCATTCACCAAATAGTAAAAACTTATCAGATTTCCCTCATCACAGCTGTTAAAATGTTAATGCATTTTATTCACACTGCTCTTACTGTCAAAAAGAAATGTGAATTCTATAGAATCTATGCCCAAAGTTGTGTCAAATTAAAAGACCAGAAAATTAATATTAATCTTATGTATGAAAATTATTATTAGGATAAAATCCTAGATCATCTATTTGATGACATTCTTTAAAATCCTATATTTTTTTGGAATTATTTTTTTAACTAAATCATCCCACCCTATTCTTGCTATGCTTGCACTGCATGATGTAACTTCAGAAAAGAAATATGGGATTTATCTTTATCTACTTTTGATTTTATTTAAATCTGTAAGAAACATCCTATTTTTGGTATTCTGACATATTTTTTTACTTTTCATCAATTTTCAGTAACTACTGAACCAGATAAAAAAAAAAAGCAAATCCTAAATCTAAAAATATTAGTTGCAAAACTAAGAATTGGGCAAAGAGCCATAATTACAACTCAGATGCATTTTCTAAAAATTTGGCCATTTTTCCAGTCATTCCATACACTTGTTTATTAGTCATAACAATCTTAACTTACAAATGTTTTATTTCATCTTCAAGATATATTTTAATTATGAAACATAATACATTGGTAATAAGTCAAATTTTTATTAATATTCTGGTACATTTTTTTATAGTCAAAATATAATTTTATATAACAATTTTAATATAATTAGGAAGTATTTATGGCACCCCATTCCCGGACTTTTGCCTGGAAAAATCCCATGCATGGAGGAGCCTGGTGGGCCGCAGTCTATGGGGTCGCTAAGAGTCGGACAGGACTGAGCAACTTCACTTTCACTTTTCACTTTCATGCATTGGAGAAGGAAATGGCAACCCACTCCAATGTTCTCACCTGGAGAATCCCAGGGATGGGGAAGCCTGGTGGGCTGCCATCAATGGGGTGGCACAGAGTTGAACATGACTGAAGCGACTTAGCAGCAGCAGCAGCATTGCTCTTAAAAGGAAGACAATATCAAATACATAAAGATCAAAAAATATAATTTTTTGATGTATGACAGAAAACCACAAAATTCTGTAAAGCAATTATCCTACAATTTAAAAATTAAAAAAAAAATTATTTAAGTTTTACAGATTAAAGAGTTGTGATTTTGATGAGTTAAATAGGATCAAAAGCTGACTTAAAACTCAACATTCAGAAAACTAAGATCATGGCATCTGGTCCCATCACTTCATGGCAAATAGATGGGGAAACAAAGGAAATAGTGTCAGACTCCATTTTCTTGGGCGCCAAAATCACTGCAGATGGTGACTGCAGCCATGAAATTAAAAGACGTTTGCTCCTTGGAAGAAAAGCAATGACAAGCCTAGACAGCATACTAAAAAGCAGAGACATTATTTTGCCTACACACGTACATATAGCCAAAGATATGGTTTTTCCAGTAGCCATGTACAGATGTGAGAACCGGACAATTAAAAAAAGGCTGAGCACTGAAGAATTGATGCTTTCAAACTGTGATGCTGGAGAGGACTCTTGAGCATCCCTTGGACTGCAAGGAGATCAAACCTGTTAATCCTAAGGGAAATCAACCCTAAATATGCCTTAGAACTGCTGCTGCTGAAGCTGAAGCTGCATTACTTCGGCCACCTGATGTGAAGAACTGACTCATTCCAAAAGACCCTGATGCTGGGAAAGATTGAAGGCAGGAGGAGAAGGGGAGGACAGAGGATGAGATGGTTGGATGGCATCATCGACTCAATGGACATGAGTTTGAGCAAGCTCCAGGAATTGGTGATGGACAGGGAGGCCTGGTGTGCTGCAGTCCATGGGGTCACAAAGAGTTGGACATGACTGAGCGACTGAACAACAATAGGATCAAACCTAATTTTTCATGAATGCATAAGTATAGTACAGATAAGTAATGCATATATATCAGACAATACATATCATTATACAATCACGGCAAGGCACAAACATACATACATATATAGATGCATGTAATTTAAGTATTGCAAATAGTTGCAAATAGTTAATTATTTTAAATGGTTATACTTTTACAAATATATATTTTCATCTTTTCTTTAGTCTTCTGTTATATAGGTATAAAATGATACAATTTGAAATAATAATTACAAATACTTATTTTCTCACAATCCAGTTTCACATACAACTTGCTAAATTTTCAGACCAATATCAAATACCATATTGTTCAGATTCTAAGATACATTTTTTCACATTTTCAAAATGTAGGTGAATCTTATATTTATTATATATAGTGGGATTATGGTTTTAAAAAACAGAACTATTATTAAACTGAGCAGATTACATTTTTTGTTATCTTAGAGTGTGAGGAACATGATAATTATAGAGCTTATAGTCATATTTTTTCCTTTTAGTTTTTTACTTTAATAATCCTAGTGGTTCAAGTTTAATTGCAACGCTAAAGATTAGTTATTTATGGAGAACACAACACAAGCAAAGAACTATTCTACAGGCATTCATTTTTATTAACTTAATCTTCTAAAAACTGTGAGACGAGATACTATTTCACATATGTGCATATATATATATATATATATATATATATATATATATATATATGATGCTGGGAAAGATTGAAGGCAGGAAGAGAAGGGGAAGACAGAGGGTGAGATGGTTGGATGGCATCACTGACTCAACAGACATGAGTTTGTTATCCAAAGCTATCCAAAGTTAGTTCCTCTGGGTGGCATGCAAGATCCTTCTTCCTGACCAGAGATGGAACCCAGACTCCCTACAGTAAAGGCGCAGAGACATAACTGCTGGAATGGCAGGGAATTACTGCTGAGTAACTTCAAAATGTCTATTTCTTCTTGAGATGGCTTTCAAAATTTACTTTTTCTAGGGAGATATTCATGACATCTAAAATTTCAAGTTTAGTGTCATAATACTGGAGTGGTTAGCCATTCTCTTCTCAAGGGGATCTTCCCAACCCAGGGATCAAACCCAGATCTCCTGCACAGTAGTTAGATTCTTTACCATCTGAGTCACTAGTTCAATTCAGTTCAGTTCAGTTGCTCAGTCGTGTCCTACTCTTTGCAACCCCATGGAGCGCAGCACGCCAGGCTTCCCTGTCCATCACCAACTCCTGGAGTTTACTCAAAGTTATGTCCATTGAGTTAGGATGCTATCCAAACATCTCATCCTCTGCCATCCCCTTCTCCTCCTGCCTTCAATCTTTCCCAGCATCAGGGTCTTTTCAAATGAGTCAGTTCTTCGCATCAAGTGGCCAAAGTATTGGGGTTTCAGCTTCAGCATCAGTCCTTCCAATGAATATTCAGGACTGATTTACTTTAGGATGGACTGGTTGGATCTCCTTGCAGTCCAAGGGACTCTCAAGTGTCTTCTCCAACACCACAGTTCAAAAGCATCAATTCTTTGGCTCTCAGCTTTCTTTGCAGTCCAACTCTCACATCCGTACATGACTACTAGAAAAAACCATAGTCTTGACTAGATGGCCCTTTGTTGGCAAAGTAATGTCTCTGCTTTTCAATATGCTATCTAGGTTGGTCATAACTTTTCCTTGCAAGGAGTAAGCATTTTTATTTCATGGCTGCAGTCACCATCTGCAGAGATTTTGGAGCCCCCAAAAATAAAGTCTGCCATTGTTTCCACTGTTTCCCCATTTATTTTTCCATGAAGTGATGGGACCAGATGCCATGATCTTCGTTTTCTGAATGTTGAGCTTTAAGCCAACTTTTTCACTCTCCTCTTTCACTTTCATCAAGAGTCTTTTTAGTTCTTCGCTTTCTGCCATAAGTGTGTCATCTGCATATCTGAGGTTATTGATATTTCTCCCAGCAATCTTGATTCCAGCTTTTGCTTCATCCAGTCCAGCATTTCTCATGATGCACTCTGCATATAAGTTAAGTAAGCAGGGTGACAATATACAGGCTTGATGTACTCCTTTCCCAATTTGGAACCAGTCTGTTGTTCCATGTCCAGTCCTCTGTTGCTTCCTGACCTGCATACAGATTTCTCAAGACTTTCCTTGAGTCACCAGGGAAGTTCCAAATTATTTATATTCCTGTATATATACATATATATGTATATATACACACTTAGTTGTATAGTTATCTCCCTTATTATGCCTTATACATTTTTTTGTATCTTTATTCTATTCCTTATTATTTTTCTTGATTAATTTGAATTACTGGCACGTCTTTTACTAGTTGTTTCAAAGAACCAATTTTTGGTTTAGCTTTGACTAAACCATAGCTTTGATTATATGGACATTTGTTGGCAAAGTGATGTCTCTGCTTTTTAATATTGTGTCTAGGTTTGTCATAGCTTTTCTTCCAAGGAGCAGCATTTTTTTAAATTTCATGCCTGCAGTAACCATCTGCAATGATTTTAATATCAGCTATATTTTTAATTTGGAGAAGGAAATGGCAACCCACTCCAGTGTTCTTGCCTGGAGAACCCCAGGGACTGGGGAGCCTGGTGGGCTACTGTCTATGGGGTCGCACAGAGTCGGATATGACTAATTATATACAAGTGCTCATTTTTGTTAGTTCTAAGCATATAAAATTTTCTTGTAGTTCATTTATTGTTGATTTCTAAATAAATGGCTTTGTGTTCAGGAAGCAAGAAAATTTTGAATTAATTTAATATTTTTGAAAGTATTTGATTTTAGTGCAAAGTTCCATGTGTGATTTCAACAAGTGAGGATTCCACTAATTTTTTCCTGCTGTATTCTTTATGGGACTATTATAAATAGAGTTGGTGGTGGACAAGGAAGCCTGGCATGCTGCAGTCCATGGGGTCGCAAAGAGTTGGACACAACTGAGTGACTGAACAGAACTGATAAATAGGGCCAATTTATTCATAAAGAATGATAAATTAATTTGCTTCTTGTTTATTTTTTTAAACTCTTTTTTACTTGCAGAGGAAACAATCCTAATAAATGCAATCAGGAAACGATGATAATGGACAAAAAAAAAAAGTACTTTCCCTCTGTGGCATAAGATTCAATAATTCAACAATTTCCATGATATATAACGTGAATCTACTATAATTTCTCTAGTTTCATTATCTGTATTTTTTGGTTTTTTTTCTTTTATTTATATTGGAGTATAGCTGATTAAGAGTGCTGTGTTCGTTTCAGGTGTTAGCAAGTGATTTCAGTTATATGTATACTTGTGTCTATTATTTTCCAAATTATTTCCCATTATATTTATTATATAACATTGAGCAGAGTTCTCTGTGCTATGCAGTGGGCCCTGTAGGTCATCTATTTAAAATACAGGGGTGTGTACATGTCAATCCCATCTCTCAGTCTAACGTGGTAACTACAAGTTTGTTCTAAGTCTTAGAGTATGTCTCTGCTTTTCACTGTCTTTTTAAAATGATTTTTAATACTTCATTTTGGTCCAAAATAGAAAGTCTCTGTCAAGGCAAATGATAGCTAATATGGTGAAGATAAATTAGATGCCTCTCAAAATATGTTACCCTTGTCAAACAAAGGTTTTCAGCTAATATTGACTACTGCTATGCTTTCAGTTATCGTAACACTCTACTTGAAATGTAACACTAGTGTCAAGTCCAGGTCAATCCAGCATTTGCAGGAATTATGCAAAATATATTTCATAAATTCACTTGCACTCTAAGAAATTTTGTTACCCAAACTGGCTTATATATTTGAAATATATTGTATGTTAAAGTCAAACATGTTAGTTTCATTTTGAATAGATACTTTAAGAGACCAAAGGTGAAACTACAAATAAACAGCATAAAGTGATTCTTGCCATTTCGTTACTGCTGAGTATAGTAACTTGTTATCATGTCTGAACTCTTGGATACTCGGTAAACAACAATTGTTCTCATATTGCTTTTCAGATGCTTTGCTGATTCGTGTGACAGAAAAGCTCGGTTACAAAAACTCAGCAATTCTCTGTAACTTCATATGTTGTTGTTTAGTGACTAAGTCGTGTCTGACTCTTTGTGACCCCGTGGACTGTAGCCTGCCAGGCTCCTCTGTCCATGGGATTTCCCAGGCAGCAGTACTGGAGTGGGTTGCCACTGCCTTCTCCAGGGGATCTTCCTAATCTAGGGATTGAACCCATGTCTCCTGAATTGGCAGGTGGATTTTTTACTGTTGAGCCACCAGGGAAGCCCATAACCACATACAAATTTTTCAATTTCAAAAAAATCCCCTTAAAACTGCCATTTGTACATAGGCTTGTACTTGTCATGATCACCAACATCAGAAGTGATAGCAGGATTTAAAAAAAAATAACTTGGGTTTGTTGAAACAATAAGAATAACTCATTTTTGTAAGCAGTGTTTTATTCCTGTCCATTTTATTACGTATCATGTACACAAATCACTCATTAAAAGAAGGCAGGAAATGAGAGGTGAAGCTGGACTTCATTAAACTGATTTTTTGATGAGATAATATAGATCAATTTTAAGTCATGCCCATGATTTGGGGCAAAGATATTATTCTTATCATCATCATACATAACAAAAAGGCCAGGAAATTCATGAAGAATATATTAGAGAAAGTTTGATACATACACAGATATATGCATATATGTGTTTTCCCCACCTAAGGGAAGTGACTTTATATCATATATTGAGAAATGATAGATATTTTCACTGTTTTTTTCAGTTTCTGTATTTAATATACACAATGCTCCTTACATACTTGATATTGCATTAGCCTTAGGCTAATTTAATGTGGCAGATTGTATTATTTTTCAAAATATGTTCTACCCTTCCTAAGCTCTAAGTGAGTTTTGACTTAGTGACTTTTCTGGGGCAACAAAACATGAGTGGTGGTTATGAGTATGTTCCTAGAAGAGCTCTGAGAGGCACTGAGATTCCAGTTTGTCCTTTAACCCTTTCTTCTCAGAGCTCTACAATGATCTGTGCTGTGCTGTGCTGAGTCGCTTCAGTTGCATCCAACTCTGTGCGACCCTATGGACTGTAGCCCATCAGGCTTCTCTGTCCTTGGGATTCTCCAGGCAAGAACACTGGAATGGATTGCCATGCCTTTCTACAATGGCCTAGATAGAGATTAATCCATCTCCCCAAGTCCCAGAGTGAAAACAAATGGAGATGGTCCACAGCCGAACCTCCATAGATGCGTAACAAACAGCTGACTTCAAGGCATTGCTCTTTCTTCCCTTTATTAATATGAACACGTATTGCATTTATCTCTTCCCCTTCCAACACTGTAAATTGAGTGTTTATAGTGTTGTTGTTTCAGTTCAGAAATCTCCAGATCAGAAGATTCCACGTCCAGAACCAACGTAGAGATGATCATGAGACTCGGAACTTTAAAGCTGGTGCTGTGATGGATAACTTTTTTTTTTTTTTTTTTTATAGACACCCCAGGTGTCAGGTACTGTTTGTGAGCTTTACATTATGAAAGTAGGAACATATTCCCACCTTACAGATGAGGAAACTGAAGCAGAGAGGTGAAGTAACATCTTATTGCTGAGAACGATGCCCCGACTTAGAGTCTGGATGCCCAGCCTTGGAGCAACTTCTCCTGAGTTCTGTCTGGTCCTGGGGAGGCGGTGGGCACTTCTGGGGTATCTGCCAACATCCTTCTTCAACGAGTTGAGCTGCAGGCCTTGAGCCCAGAGGCAGGGAAAGGCCAACGGATGGTGGGCTGGTCTCCACTCAGCTGCTTAAACCTCCGGTGGAGCTGCTCAATCTGGTCTGATGAGAAGCCGGTCTTGCCCTCCAGCTCCCACACCTCCTCGGACGCGGAGTGGGCAGCGCCCATGGTGCCTGCGGCGGGGTGGTGTCCCGGGACGCTTGTCCATCCCAGGCCCTGGGCTGGCGTCAGCTGCGCCGCGGCTGCACCGGCCTCGGGTCCAACACACCGGTCGGGACGCCAGGAACGGGTCTGAGCCGCGGGTTTGATGGATAACTTTTAAGTTATCTCTTTTGGGAAGGGAGTGAGGGTGTTTCACATACAGAAAGAAGGAAAATGAATACATGAGAATAATTTGCGGAAGAATGCAATATTCTTCAAATTAGTTGTCACTTTCTCTAGTGGAAGGCAGATCATAAATTCCCTCTAGATGCTGGAGTACAACTGGCACACACCACTTCTAAATGTGCACCTCAGCTTCCATCATGGAGTGCGACCAAGCTTTCCCTTTCTTCTGCCGCCATAAAAGCACTGTCCTGTTTAAAAATAGACACTGTTCCATCAACGGAGGACCTAGAATGAAAACATGGGCAGCCGGACTGCAGGTAGCATGTAGTCAGTATGCAGCACAAAGGAAAAATAAATATGTATTGTTGTAAGACATTATGATTCTAGGATCATTTACTAATTGTAGGATATTTTAAACTAGGCTGAATCATATTTGCATCAAGTAATCAAAATGCAGTATTCTGGACGGGGGAGATTAACCCTTCAAAGTGGAAAATGAGGACTCAGCCTCAGGAATAACACAGGTAAGAAAATGAAGATGCTTCTATTGCTTGTCTTTCCAGCTTCATCTAATCTTTCTTATCTTTGATGCTCAGCTAGTCAGAATATACAGATAATTTTTAAAATTTATTTATTTTAGTTGAAGGCTAATTACTTTACAATGTTGTAGTGCTTTTTGCCATACATTGACATGATTCAGCCATGGGTGTACATTTGTCCCCATCCTGAACCTCCCTCCCACCTCCCTCCCTATCCCATCTCTCTGGGTCATCCCAGTGCACCAGCCCCGAGCACCCTGTCTCATGCATCGAACCTGGCCTAGTGATCTGTTTCATATATGATAGTATAGATGTTTCAATGCTATTCTCTCAGATCTTCCCACCCTCGTCTTCTCCCACAGAGTCCAGAAGACTGTTCTATACATCTGTGTCTCTTTTGCTGTCTCGCATACAGGGTTATCGTTACCATCTTTCTAAATTCCATAAAAATGTGTTAATATACTGTATTTTTTTTTTTATGGCTTACTTCACTCTGTATATTAGGCTCCAGTTTCATCCACCTCATTAGAACTGGTTCAAATGCATTCTTTTTAATGGCTGAGTAATATTCCATTGTGTATATGTACCACAGCTTTCTTATCCATTCATCTGCTGATGGACATCTAGGTTGCTTCCATGTCCTGGCTATTATAATCTGTGCTGCGATGAACATTGGGGTACATGTGTCTCTTTCAATTCTGGTTTCCTCGGTGTATATGCCCAGCAGTGGGATTGCTGGGTTGTATGGGAGTTCTATTTCCAGTTTTTAAAGGAATCTCCACACAGTTCTCCATAGTGGCTGTACTAGTTTGCATTCCCACCAACAGTGTAAGAGGGTTCCTTTTTCTCCACACCCTCTCCAGCATTCATTGCTTGTAGACTTTTGGATCGCAGCCATTCTGACTGGTGTGAAATGGTACCTCATAGTGGTTTTGATTTGCATTTCTCTGATAATGAGTGATGTTGAGAATCTTTTCATGTGTTTGTTAGCCATCTGCATGTCTTCTTTGGAGAACTGTCTGTTTAGTTCTTTGGCCCATTTTTTGATTGGGTCATTTATTTTTCTGGAATTGAGCTTCAGGAATTGCTTGTATATTTTTGAATTAATTCTTTGTCAGTTGTTTCATTTGCTATTATTTTCTCCCATTCTGAAGGCTGTCTTTTCACCTTGCTTATAGTTTCCTTTGTTGTGCAAAACCTTTTAAGTTTAATTAGGTCCCATTTGTTTACTTTGCTTTTATTTCCAATACACTGGGAGGTGGGTCATAGAGGATCCTGCTTTGATTTATGTCAGAGAGTGTTTTGCCTATGTTTTCCTTGAGGAGTTTTATAGTTTCTGGTCTTACATTTAGATCTTTAATCCATTTTTAGTTTATTTTTGTGTACGGTGTTAGAAAGTGTTCTAGTTTCATTCTTTTACAAGTGGTTGACCAGTTTTCCCAGCACCACTTGTTAAAGAGATTGTCTTTTCTCCACTGTGTATTCTTGCCCCCTTTTTCAAAGATAAGGTGTCCACAGGCAACAATTTTGGTATGAGAAAGATTCAGGTAACTACCCCTCCGTATACTTCCCAATGTTTTTAATTATTTCTTCTTCACCTTAAAAAAATTCTCATCTGTACTTGACCCACGCGTTCTCAAGCCAGTGTCATTTATGCTGAGCAAAATTTGGCTAAATGCCCCATCCACGCATCTCGTAAGACAGAGCCATTTTCAGTATAAAAAGAGAAAGATATAGCCTTGAATAGTATGAGTTGTTTTGTTAACCTAAAAATATAATCTCTTTGAAACATGACAGCAGCTATAGCTCTTAAAGGAATATTTTATGACATCTTAATCAGCTAGCACGTATTAGGCTTCTAATAATCAGTAATGCATGCCTTCTAACATTTTTTTAATACTAATACACATTGGTAGAATTTGTGATAAAATTACTTTTCTACAGAAAGTTAGTGTTTTACTATAGCTCTCCAAATGTATAAACAATGTGAAAAAAAACAGTAAGATGCATTCTCTAAGTATTTTTCATTTATTTTAATCAAAAATTTACTGTGAGAATCCAATATGTGTTAAATACTGGGGATTTGAATCAGCATTAAGATACATTTCACTCTTCAGGAATCCTTAGTATTTTGTGGGTAAGACAAGAAAGTTACAGCTGGCCCCATATCTTCATGGCAAGTAGAGGGGGAAACAATGGAAATAGTGACAGATTTTATTTGGGGGGCACCAAAATCACTGCAGATGATGACTACAGCCATAAAATTAAAAGACACTTGCTCTTTGGAAGAAAAGTTATGACCAACCTAGACAGCATATTGAAAAGCAGAGACATTACTTTGTCAACAAAGGTCCGTCTAGTCAAGGCTATGGTTTTTCCTGTGGTCATGTATGGATGTGAGAGTCGGACTGTGAAGAAAGCTGAACACTGAAGAATTGATGGTTTTGAACTGTGGTTTTGGAGAAGACTCTTGAGAGTCCCTTGGACTGCAAGGAGATCCAACCAGTCCATCCTAAAGAATATCAGTCCTGGGTGTTCATTGGAAGGACTGATGCTGAAGCTGAAACTCCAATATCTGGCCACCTGATGCGAAGAGCTGACTCATTTGAAAAGACCCTGATGTTGGGAAAGGTTGAGGTCAAGAGGAGAAGGGGACAACAGAGGATGAGATGGTTAGATGGTATCACTGACTCAGTGGACATGAGTTTGAGTGAACTCCGGGAGTTGGTGATGGGCAGGGAAGCCTGGCGTGCTGTGGTTCATGGGGTCACAAAGAGCTGGACACGACTGAGCGACTGAACAGGAGTGAATGAACATATAGAACAGACTTAATGCCAAGTAATTGGTATGAATAGAAAGTTCCACAGATTTCAAATAAATACATGTCCTCCAAGTATAGGAAGAATGATTTACTTTACTTAGTACGAAAATCGCCAGGCTCATCCATGTTGCTGCAAATGGCATCATTTCCTTCTTTCTGGTGGCTGAGTAGCACTCCGCTGCATACATGCACCATGTCTTCTTCATCCATTCACCAGTCGATGAACATTCAGGTCGTTTCCATGTAGCCACTGTTGTCAATAGTGTGGCACTGAACTTCAGGGTGCATGCATCCTTTCAAACCAATGTTTCCTCCAGATGTATCATAGTAAATGAAGTAAATCAAAGATAAATGTCATATGGTATCACTTATATGGGGAATCTAAAACAAATGATACAAATGAACTTGACTACAAAACAGAAACAGACTCACAGATTGAGAGAATGAATTTATGGTTGCCAGGAGAGAAATGTAGGAGATAGAGATAGGATGGGAGTTTGGGATAGACGTGTATACACGACTTTACTTGAAATAAAATGTCTGTCCATTAAAAGATATTTAACCTGTAAGTATAGAAAGAATGAGTAAAGATTCTATGGAGGGAATGAGATCAAGCTCTATTTGAAGTCTGGGTAGGATACAAGGAAGTGGAGTAAAGAGATAAAAGTGTTTTTGAAAGCAAAACCTTGAAGATAAGATAACCAGCATATGTTTAAGGAAACTCAAGACCTCTTTAGCTAGGGCAGATCATTTGTGAAGGGGAAAAAATATATATAAGCAGCCCCTGAAAGTTTTCATAAAGAGAGGGCCTCTAAAGCAACATGCATATTAGATTGAAGGGTTGAGGAAATTTTCTTTGGAAGTTATTACAAAGGAAGAATCAACACGATTTGATGACTAAAGGAACAATCAGTGAAGAAGGTACACTTAGCAATTACCAGTGGAGTGTTGCTTTTCTTCCTCATGGGTAAAATAAATAGATGATGGATCTATTTTAGGAGGAACAGCAGACTGATGGAATGGAACAGGTGGAGTAAGAATTGTTTTGAGTTCGTGCCAGTTTGAGATTAAGGTCCCAGTAAGTCATTCAAATAGAGGTGCAAATTATAATGATTGTATATTTTAAAGAATAACTTTGGATAAGAAGCTAGACTTTAAATATAGATGTGGAAGCTGTTACATAAAGTAGTTTTTATAGAAGTGAACACTCAAAGGAGTACATGAAAACAGAGGAACTAGAGATTTATCATCAAGACTAAGAAGAGAACTCCCTTAAAGAGACTGAAAAGAAACTGTGAAAGGGATATGAGGAATGAGGAGGAAATGCTGTCAAGAATATAAGGTAATACAGTTTTCAAGAGCAAGTCATCAACAGCGCCAACACAGGCTAGCATCTTACAGAAGGCAGGAGTAAAGACAAAAAAATAAGACAGCTGAGGTACAATGTGCTTAGAAAGTCAGTAACAGCTAGAAATATGAGGAGTAAGGTGCAGTCAGGATGATGAGCGGATCAAATAAACTGAGTATGATGGTCATTAGATTTCAGGGATCGCAAAATGGTTAGTCTGTCAGTTACTCCCGGTGGTGGCTGCCAACTCGTTATCATCAAAAAATAATTGCTGGAGAGTGAAGCATAGCTACCTTAATAAATATTGCAATGGCAGAGTACACATCTAAATTTGGATTTTAACTTGTATCTATTTATTAAAGTAATATATGAATTTGTGTAAGACCCAAGTAAGAGAGTTTAGAATGAAATATAACATTATCTTGTCTAATCCCTCCACATATTCATCTCTTTTAACTATTTTGCCTGGTGATCACACCCATATTGTCAATAACATGATGATGTTGATATGTTTTTCTTTTATCAACTTATTAAATGTTTGGTGCTTTTTGGTTACGATGTGTTCAACCTAACTCACTGTATTGTTTAGCCTGCAGTGTAATTACAATGCCAAATTTATATGTTCTATTGCTTAGTTTGGGTACATTTAAATGTTACTTATATTTTGTACACTAAAGATTAAAATATCAGGACATGGATATCAGTAATTTCTCTCTTTCTTCTTTTCTATCCAACTCTGCCAAGTGTACTTTTACTCTCATATTGTCAAGACTGATCCCATTCAACCCACAGAATTAGGTTCTCCACTTTTTCTTTACGTGGATTTTAAAGTGTGAAATGAATGCATTTTCCTGTTACCGCACATTTTAAAGTATTGACTATTTTGATGTCGAGAATTCTATTATGGCAGTTCAATTATTAGATATTTTGTGCTTCTTGCAGCTACTAATTGCCTTTAAGAAAAACAATCCATTTGCTTTTTTAGTGTACTTTCTGCTTTCAAGCACCACCATTATATTATTTAAATCTATGGAGATCAACTTGCCAGCTTCCCAGAGTAATCTTCCTTTTTGCTCCAATCTTAACTTTTTTTTATTTTATTTTTTTTTTTTTGGCTGTGTGGCAGAGCTGGTGGTATCTTCCTTCGCTGACCAGGGATTAAACCTGTGTCCTTGCTAGTGAAAGCATGAGTCCTAATTACTGGATCACCAGGGAATTCCCCCCATCTTAACATTTAAATCTGTGTACCAGTTTCAAGCTGGATTTTCGTTCATTGTTCTACTGGTTTAAATCCACTTTTTTTTTTTTTTTTCATTTTACTGAAGTATCAATATCTCTTAAAATAATGTGGTAAATAGGATGCATGATAAACAAACATTACGATTTCTAAAGTGTCTCAAAAGGGTTTTCAATCCATCCTCACACTTGATAATTGATTGATCATTTACCTGGGCACCAAATTGTCAGCAGAAAAGCAAAGAAATTGGGAGGAATTTTTCACTGTCCTCTCATGTCTACTGTTGCTGCCAAAATCGTGAAATCAGTTTAACCTTTCTTTGTAGGTGATCTATTTCATTTCTAACTTGTTTTGCTTTTTCATTCTGAAATTTCACTATCTTCTTTTTAGTTTTGGTGTTCCCAACTTTCCCAAAACAGCAATAGGAATTTTTTTTTTTCTGTTCCTAATTTCTTTTCTTTTTTTTTAATATAAATTTATTTAAATATAAATTTATTTAATTGGAAGTTAATTACTTTACAATATTGTGTTGGTTTTGCCATACATCAACATGAATCCACCACGGGTGTACACGAGTCCCCTATCCTGAACCGAACCCCTCTCCTACATCCCTCCCCATACCATCCCTCTGGGTCATCCCAGTGCACCAGCCCCAAGCATCCTGTATCATGCATCGAACCTGGACTGGCGATTTGTTTCATATATGATATTACACATGTTTCAATGCCAATCTCCCAAATCATCCCACCTTCGCCCTCTCCCACAGAGTCCAAAAGACTGGTCTATACATCAGTGTCTCTTTTGCTGTCTTGCTTACAGGGTTATCGTTACCATCTTTCTAAATTCCATACATATGCTTAGTCTACAGTGTTGTGATCTTCAGTCTGGGGAGTTCTCTATTATTTCTTTGATAATTTCTTCTCAGATTTCCTCTATTTTCTTTTTCTTAAATACCAATTAGTTGGATGTTTGGCTTCCTGCTTTAATTATCTGCATTTGTAATTTTTAAATAATATTTTCTGACTCCCTTTGTCTTAAATATTTCTGGGATATTTCCTTTTCATTATCTTTCAGCCATTCTATTAAATTTTAATTCTGGTGCAATTTAAATCTCATGAAACATTTAAATATTTCTTTCTTGGGTTCTAATTATTCCTTTGTTGTATTTTTCTTTTTGTGGAGATACACTATCTTCCTGAATGTCTCAAATACTACAAATTTAAATTTTAGATTTAAAAAAAATCCTCTTTTGATCCTGAAATTAACACTGCTAAACCAAATTGGGTTCTTGTAATGTAACTTACAAGTTTTGTTCTAAAACCTGGTGATCTTCAGTCACCAACTCCCTTCTCCAATCCAAGGTTCACAGAGCACTTCTATCCCCTTGGTTACAGCCTCCAACTTCCTTATCTTAGACTGCAGCTTCGACTTCACCAGTAACTGTCCTCAGCTGGCTTTTAGTATATCTCAAAAATGTTGAATCCTTTTTCCTGTCATCACCCGCTTTGATTTACCACTGTGAATTCTAAACCCTTTTTATTCCATTAATATCATCTTAACGACGTCTCAGAAGAAGGAAAGTTAAAAATGTGTGCTGTTTCTTTCTAATCCAGAAATGCAAATTTTCCATTAAAAAAAATTCTAAAGGGTAGCCATAAAACCAATGTTGATTTACTTGACTTTAGTGGATTGGTGAAGGATATTCTGGCTAAAATATGACTCATTTTTGCAGAACAAAATTTATCTAGGGTGCCTGAACTATTATATGTCCTCAATAAGTATGTTTTATTTGCTAGGGAAGTTGATACTTCTTTTAACCTTATCCTGGAATAAGGAGATAAAATTAGAAAGGAAGGAGTTTCTTTTTATTTTACACGTGTTTTAGGCATTATGTCTTCTGTGATATATCAAAAGCAATATTTCCACACATGACTATACACAATGTGTAGAATCTTTCCTCTGCTTGATGACCACCAGGATAGGTTAGGATTATGTAATTGATCTTTCTTCTATATGTAAACTGTCAACACTGAATGCTTGCTCAGAGTCTTCTTGCCTTTATTACTTTCCCGGATGTTTCCCTTGGTTAAATGGGGGGTTTGAACATGCGTTATAAGGTAGGGGAAGTTTTAAGGATGCTCCATGGTCTCCTCTGCCCCAGCCCAACAGCTGCCCCTCCCAGATGTACACCTGAGTATTCCAGAATGCCGACGGGCGATCAGCTCTCACATGACTGTCACATGACTCCTTTTGCAAATAGTTTTCTTCTATCTGGATTTTCTTCTCTTGAAGCTCCATACCCCTATCCACCTTCTTCTTCACAAGTTCTATGCTCCAAACTCAGCACATCATGAAACCATTCCCCACCCCCACCCCATCCCTGCCAGACATCCTGAAAAACCGCTCCAGCAGCTTTCTCTGCACCTTATCCTTCTCTCACACTTCCTGTGCATGTCTATTCAAGGCACCTACTACACGGCAGTGAATACCGGCTTATGTGTATTCCAGCCTCGCCTTTCATAAAACAATGGGTCTTACAGTGGATGCTTAATAAAATCAACCAGAGAGCTTTTAAAAATTAAGCCAATCACCATTTCCTGGAAGGAGACTCATAAGTCTCCAAAGCTCCCCAAGTGATTTATTATACCTGGTGGAAAACAACGACTGTTAGACCTCAAGAATAGGAACATATTTTGTTTGTCTTTGAAATTTCAGTCACTGATATAGTGTCTAAAACAGAGTGATTACAATATTAAAAGAAAACAGTATTAGTACATGTATTAGTACAGTATTAGTCATGAAATTTCATGACTCAAAATTAAATGGTTTCAAAGTATTCTTTAAACTTCTATTTCAAAACACTGAAAATATAAACAGCTATAATTTATCAAGCAATTCATGTGTATTTGGAAAAGACTTAAGATAATTTAATAATGACCCCCACAAATTAAAACATGAAGAAAGCATTACATGAAATTAAATATACCTGTCTTCACATGTGCATATTGCTCTATGTATAACTAGCTACACCCAAAACTAGACACACATATACACACCTACATACACACTGATGCAGCTAAGTTGTAGGTTATATTCTTGTATTATGGGTTTTCAGTAGTCAGGGGACAGAATCTTTTCCAGAAATTAAATAATATTGCTCTAAAACAGTGATTTAAAACAGGCTGATGGAAACTAAGCAGATACCAGAGCATGCTGTGTCATAATGGGATTAGTTATATTTTTCCATTACATTGTAAAAATAAAAGTAGAAGGGCAGAAGAGAGATGGAAGGAAATAAGTACCAAACAAAGTAGATCTCATCTTGAATTTAAAGCTAGAGATTAGCACTGCAGGTAGACAAAGATTTTGCTAAAGAAACCATTAACCAGAAGCCCTGCGTTCTATTGCCTAACACTGGCGTTGAAAGGAAAAATGCATATGGATAAACTGATGGATTGATAGCTTGATTTCATACATAAAGCAGATCCAGAAATAGATTCAATTTCAAAGAAAGTGCTTTGTTTTTGTTGTTGCTGTCAGCAGTCCTCTCAAAACTGTCTAGATAATACAGATTGTTATAAAATGTTTTAGGTTACAAAAAAAAAGCATTCAGCACCCTTATCTGAGAGAATCCAGCGTACAGAATTCCTCGTAAATATTACTTTCTAACATATTAAGTCACAGATTCCATTTTAGGAAAAAATAAAACTGATAATTGGTAAGTGCAACATGGATTACTTGAGAATTCAATACAAATAACTTGATAACAATGTCAGCAGCCTGTGACATAACCTAAGTGTCAAGCAAATGACTTCTTTTAAAAAGGCAACTAGTCGTGGCCACTTAGCTCAGTTGGTTAGAATGTGATGCTAATAAAAAGGTGCTAATAAAATGTTTGGTCTTGCCTATGTGTTGAAAACAACAACTTGTTATGTGGTAGTCTAGCCAAAGAAAAAAATATCCTGCCCCATTAAAAAAAAAAAAAATTTCACAAGTGTCCTTTTTACATCAGGAATGAGAATAACGTTGGCCTGGGCAATCAATAGACTATTTTTACAACTGCAGTATGATTTTCAAGGAACATAAAAGCATTTGAAAGTGTCTGGTAATATCAGGAATGCACCTCCCATTTTCCAGCAGTGCAGAGATATCTGGGCATAAGATGCATCAAAGAAAAAGTGCACTGCAGAGAGTTAAACAGACGTGGAATACTTCACTCTAGATTACTGCCATAGAGGAGAAAAAACTGAGCTCAAATATACTGAAGCAAAAGACAGAAGGATTTTTAAGTGCTTGGGGTGAACTGCTAGAAAAGTCCTGGAGAATATTCCATGGGAGATTGGTCAGTGGGATTAGGCCATCTGTGTTTGCTAATTTCCTCTTCCCCTCCCCCACAGAGATTGGAAGACAGAGGAGGCCATCCTCTCCAAGGATGACCCTTCACTGGAATGACCTTCACCCAGGTCCTTGAGGAAGACATTCCCTAGCAAATAAAACTGGCAAGCACTTGGAAGAAGATTTACATCACAAAAGGGCTGAGAAAGTATTTATTTGAAATTTTTCTAAAGTAAATGTTTAAGAAAAAAAGAAGCCAAGGGCCCATAGTAAGAAAAAAAGAAAAAGAAAAACACTGTCTAAAGCTTAGTCACGCTGAGATAAGCATTTCTGCAGTCCTTGGTCAGACAAAGAGCAAAAAGATGAGCTTTCAGGGTGCGAAAGGGTCTGTCACTGTGCCTTGCTAAGGACGACCATTCCACAGCATCTTCACTAAGTGTGGGAAACCGGCTGCGTTTCAGCAACACCTTAGCTGCTTGCTAGCTGTTTGAGCTTGAGCAGTAGTTTGATTATGATCAATGGAAGACAAGATATTAAGGCAAACAATGGTGCATGTCTTCCTCTTTACTAAAAGAAGCACCTCCACAGGACTGCTGAATTATAGACAAACTCCAATGTGAAGAGTCCTCTGAAAGAATGAAATGAGAGCCAACAATTTTTTCATGATAAAGTAAGAGGTATCTGGCATGTCTTTCACAGGATAGAGGGTAGGAGGATAGTCCTGAAAAGGAGTTGTCCAGCAATAATAATCTCCTGATGCCATTATAGCTCTTCAGTTCAGTTAAGTTCAGTCACTCAGTCCTGCCTGACTCTGTGTAACCCAATGGACAGTAGCATGCCAGGCTTCCCTGTCCATCACCAACTCCCGGAGTTTACCCAAACTCATGTCTATTGAGTGGGCAATGACATCCAACCATCTCCCATCTCACCCTCTGTCGTCCCCTTCTCCTTGTGCCTTCAATCTTCCAGAGCATCAGGGTCTTTTCAAATGAGTCAGTTCTCTGCATCAGGTGGCCAAAGTACTGGAGTTTCAGCTTTAGCATCATTCCTTCCAAAGAAATCCCAGGGCTGATCTCCTTCAGAATGGACTGGTTGGATCTCCTTGCAGTCCAAGGGACTCTCAAGAGTCTTCTCCAACACCACAGTTCAAAAGCATCAATTCTTCTGTGCTCAGCTTTCTTCACAGTCCAACTCTCACATCCATACATGACCACAGGAAAAACCATAGCCTTGACTAGATGAACCTTTGTTGGCAAAGTAATGTCTCTGCTTTGAATATGCTGTTTAGGTTGGTCACAACTTTCCTTCCAAGGAGTAAGCATCCTTGAATTTCATGGCTGCAGTCACCATCTGTAGTGATTTTGGAGCCCAGAAAAATAAAGTCTGACACTGTTTCCACTGTTTCCCCATTTATTTCCCATGAAGTGATGGGACTGGATGCCATGATCTTCGTTTTCTGAATGTTGAGCTTTAAGCCAACTTTTTCACTCTCCACTTTCACTTTCATCAAGAGGCTTTTGAGTTCCTCTTCACTTTCTGCCATAAGGATGATGTTATCTGCATATCTGAGGTTATTGATATTTCTCCCAGCAATCTTGATTCCAGCTTGTGTTTCTTCCAGTCCAGCGTTTCTCATGATGTACTCTGCATAGAAGTTAAATAAACAGGGTGACAATATACAGCCTTGATGAACTCCTTTCCCTATTTGGAACCAGTCTGTTGTTCTACGTCCAGTCCTAACTGTTGCTTCTTGACCTGCATACAAATTTCTCAAGAGGCAGATCAGGTGGTCTGGTATTCCCATCTCTTTCAGAATTTTCCACAGTTTATTGTGATCCACACAGTCAAAGGCTTTGGCATAGTCAATAAAGCAGAAATAGATGCTTTTTTGGAACTCTCTTGCTTTTTCCATGATCCAGCGGATGTTGGCAATTTGATCCCTGGTTCCTCTGCCTTTTCTAAAACCAGCTTGAACATCAGGAAGTTCACAGTTCATACATTGCTGAAGCCTGGCTTGGAGAATTTTGAGCATTACTTTACTAGCATATCAGATGAGTGCAATTGTGCGGTAGTTTGAGCATTCTTTGGCATTGTCTTTCTTTGGGATTGGAATGAAAACTGACCTTTTCCAGTCCTGTGGCCACTGCTGAGTTTTCCAAATTTGCTGGCATATTGAGTGCAGCACTTTCACAGCATCATCTTTCAGGATTTGGAATAGCTCAACTGGAATTCCATCACCTCCACTAGCTTTGTTTGTAGTGATGCTTTCTAAGGCCCACTTGACTTCACATTCCAGGATTCTGGCTCTAGGTCAGTGATCACACCATTGTGATTATCTAGGTCGTGAAGATCTTTTTTGTACAGTTCTTCTGTGTATTCTTGCCACCTCTTAATATCTTCTGCTTCTGTTAGGTCCATACCATTTCTGTCCTTTATCGAGCCCATCTTTGCATGAAATCTTCTTTTGTTATCTCTGATTTTCTTGAAGAGATCTCTAGTCTTTCCCATTCTGTTGTTTTCCTCTATTTCTTTGCATTGATCGCTGAAGAAGGCTTTCTTATCTCTTCTTGCTATTCTTTGGAACTCTGCATTCAGATGTTTATATCTTTCCTTTTCTCCTTTGCTTTTTGCTTCTCTTCTTTTCACAGCTATTTCTAAGGCCTCCCCAGACAGCCATTTTGCTTTTTTGCATTTCTTTTCCATGGGGATGGTCTTGATCCCTGTCTCCTGTACAATGTCACGAACCTCATTCCATAGTTCATCAGGCACTCTATCTATCAGATCTAGGCATAGTCAATAAAGCAGAAATATATGTTTTTCTGGAATTCTCTTGCTTTTTCCATGATCCAGAGGATGTTGGCAATTTGATCCCTGGTTCCTCTGCCTTTTCTAAAACCAGCTTAATCATCTGGAATTTCATGGTTCATGTATTGCTGAAACCTGGCTTGGAGAATTTTGAGCATTACTTTACTATCATGTGAGATGAGTGCAATTGTGCGGTAGTTTGAGCATTCTTTGGCATTCTTTCTTTGGGACGGAATGAAAACGGACCTTTTCCAGTCCTGTGGCCACTGCTGAGTTTTTCAAATTTGCTGGCATAATGAATGCAGTACTTTCACAGCATCATCTTTCAGGATTTGAAATAGCTCAACTGGAATTCCATCCCCTCCACTAGTTTTGTTCATAGTGATGCTTTCTAAGGCCCACTTGACTTCACATTCCAGGATGTCTGGCTCTAGATGAGTGATCACAGCATCGTGATTATCTGGGTCCTGAAGATCTTTTTTGTACAGTTCTTCTGTGTATTCTTGCCACCTCTTCTTAATATCTTCTGCTTCTGTTAGGTCCATACCACTTCTGTTCTTTATCGAGCCCATCTTTGCATGAAATGTTCCCTTGGTATCTCTAATTGTCTTGAAGAGATCTCTAGTCTTTCCCATTCTGTTGTTTTCCTCTGTTTCTTTGCATTGATTGCTGAGAAAAGCTTTCTTATCTCTGCTTGCTATTCTTTGGAACTCTGCATTCAAATGGGAATATCTTTCCTTTTCTCCTTTGCTTTTCACAGCTATTTGTAAGGCGTCCTCAGACAGTCATTTTGCCTCAATTCTTCTTATAAGTGTATAATTAGGAAAAAATAATGGGATCTATTAATGGCATAGCTATTAAAGATTATAAATGCAAGTTTTAAATTAAAATAAGAAAAAGGTTTTTTTTTTCTGTACATTTCTACAAAAACTGGCATAAGCTTTTAATCCCAATAGTATATGTTAAATATGCTAAAACCTGTGTAGAGACAAATGCAGAATGCAATTTCTACCATGGCATGTGTCAAAAGAAAATTCTACAACTCTGTTTTTGAGCCGTTTTATCATACATGTAAGTATATGTTTCAGTCAATCTCCAAAATGGAGGATTTAAATGTCTTATATCAGTGTTCTTACAGAAATAAGTGGAGCTCAGATTCACTCTCTAGAGCTTGCTTTTGAATATTTTTAATTGTAGGTTTTGAACATTTTTTTAGCAGCACTCCAAATAAGTATGGAGTACAGCTTATTGATTCCTTCATAATAGGAATTCTGGCTATATATCCATTATTTTGCATTCAGTTATTCACTAATTCACCAGTTGTCAAGAATTAATTATATTTAATGAGCAAGAATAATACTTATCCCCTGAAAATTTTAATCTAGTAGGAAGGACCCAAGCAAATACTATATAAAACAGCATATACTGTCTATTTGGTAAATATATGCTTGTTTAGCTCTTTGTTTTAGAGGAAAGTATAAACTACCTCTAGATTTCCTCCCTGATTTATGTACTGTTATTGCTAATCTCTTCTTGAGAAACTCAGTTTGAGACTCTCTGAATCTTAAGAGAAACCTCTTATTTAGAGAGTATTCTTGTGAACAGTTTGGACACTTACAATATACACATACATATTGGTACACATACAAATGAGTACCAAAAAAACTATCATTTTATCACAGAAAATTTAATATTAAGATCATTTAAAAGGCAACCATTTCAGAAAAGATGAGGTACTGTTTCCACAAAGGTTTCCGTTATTCAAAAAACAGGCACGCACTGCTGATTTCTTCCGAGAGATTGTTCAATACAATCTTTATATACCATTAAGTTCTGTACTGCCGAACTCTAGGAATTAATTTAATGATATTCATCTAACAAAGTGAATACAAGGGGACCTATATTTCACTTAAGTGTTCACTGAAGACAAGGCCTACATTTACTAGAGTATGTGTTTTGTATCTGTACTTATCTAAAGGTTTTATATATAGTGTGTGTATATTTATATATGGCCTTAAATATTAATTTCTATGATTAAAATATATACAAATGCTAAGTTAGAAAGTTAATAGTTTGTATAATATTTATAGGGATATTTCCTCTACAAAGAAAAAAATAGTTTTTTTTTTTAACCTTGGGTAGATGTCTACATTTGTTAAATATGTCATTAAATAATTTTCCCTCTTCAAAACTTCCAGCTATTTGTTCACTACCCTTTCATGAGAGTGTGCTTTAAGCTTAACAGCATTAAAAAAGAACGTGATTTTTTTAAAAATTGAATATAGAACATATGAAAGTCATAAGGTGTAGAAGCAAAGATAAAATAGCTATCTCTTTCTGGAAAGAAGAAGGCAAAATAATTCAAGGGAAGACAAGTAGGGAAGAAAAACAGCAAGTTTAAGATTAAAAATGAAACGCATCATGCATATAAATGTGTGGATCAGAAAATGGGATGGCAGGACTCCTATATGCTTGATTTTCAGAAACAGCAAAAGAAAATTAAATGTTAAAATGAAAGAAATAAGACAGTTTGCTTTAGATCATATACTCACTTAAATCATTCTCTGGCTATTTTTCCAGGTTCAGGTTTTCTGAGGACACATCTATTAAAGAGTTTCATAAGGTCTCAGTCTATTGTCTAGGATTTCTGATGCTTTTGAGAAAAGTTGAAAGATGGTTGGATCGTTTTTTAAAAATTACATATACAGTCACATGTGTACATGTGGGTTGTGAGTATGTATGTTAAGTTTTAAATTGCCCTGAAAATACTTATGTTAAAGTATCTATATTGCTTAATTTCTAAAATAAGTCTATAAGACAGGTGCTTGTCTTTCTACTTTAAAAATTAAAAGTCTCAAGAAGAAAGTCATCAGGTAAATTGTCCAAAGTTAAATAGTTAACAGTAGTTGAGAGCGCACTTATTTGGATGGAAATGTTCAGATTTCAGAACCTCCTGTCTTAATTACTAGTCCAAAGAAACTTAAAATAAAAAGCTCTGCAATTTATTTTCCACATGTACATGGCTTTAAAATTTTATTGATATTAAAGCTTCAGTATATTAAAATTTAGACATTTTCTCTTACATGTTTCTTAAAACATTTATATTTTATTGCTCCATTTTTTTCTGAAAGGAAGCAGCAAAATTTCAATAGTATTTTAGCCTATTTCAAAATATAATTAACATAGCAAGTAATATGTCAATATCCTATGCCTTCTATATAATCATAGAAAAAGAATACAAGAGTTTAATTATCTCCAAAGTCCAAGTCACAAAGAAGTCAATGTCAGTATCTAAATGGACTTATGATCTCTTGAGATACAAAATTGAATTTACTGCCCTCTAGAATATAAAATACTACAATGTTATGATAATGAAACATATAATTCATCTCTTCATTGAAACCCATTTATCAAGTTAAATTTTGGAATTGATCCTAATGACATTAAAAATTTATAGAAAAATGAATTCATTATTAAAAATTTTTGTATATGTATAATTTGACAGCTACGCTTGCATCTTGATTAAAGCAAATATTTGTACTCAGAAACTTTGTCTTCTATAATGTTTATTCTAAGTTCAGTTCAGTTCAGTTCAATCGCTCAGTCGTGTCTGACTCTTTGCCACCCCATGAATCGCAGCATGCCAGGCCTCCCTGTCCATCACCATCTCCCGGAGTTCACTCAGACTCACATCCATCGAGTCAGTGATGCCATCCAGCCATGTCATCCTCTGTCGTCCCCTTCTCCTCCTGCCCCCAATCCCTCCCAGCATCAAAGTCTTTTCCAATGAGTTAACTCTTCGCATGAGGTGGCCAAAGTATTGGAATTTCAGCTTTAGCATCAGTCCTTCCAAAGAAATCCCAGGGCTGATCTCCTTCAGAATGGACTGGTTGGATCTCCTTGCAGTCCAAGGGACTCTCAAGAGTCTTCTCCAATACCACAGTTCAAAAGCATCAATTCTTCTGTGCTCAGCCTTCTTCACAGTCCAACTCTCACATCCATACATGACCACAGGAAAAACCACAGCCTTGACTAGACAGACCTTTATTAGCAAAGTAACATCTCTGCTTTTCAATATGCTGTCTAGGTTGGTCATAACCTTCCTTCTAAGAATATACAGCAAATAGAGAAACACAAGTTCAAAAAAATCAATTAAATCATGATTAAAACACTGAGAGCCTGCAACATTTGAGGAGTGGCCTGCTCCCTTCCTCTCCACTAATAAATGCAATAGAAGACCTACTCTGTCTATGGTTGGTTCTGATTTCTCTTTACATCTGCCAGGGCACCGGATTCTCATTCCCACCAAGTCTGTGTAGCAGTCTATTCTGGGCAAGCGTATCTAAGAGGTCTGTGCTTTCCCTCATCTACCCTGTGCCCTCAAGAGGGAGGAAGCTTTACTTTACAGGGTCAAAATACTGGACTCTGATTGTCTTTGCCCCTTAACAGTCAAACAGAGCACAGCTAAGGGCTAAAATCAATATCACTCATGGAGGAAGAGGATGGTAGGGTGACTTCATGCATATCCAGGATTTTTCCTTGTGAGGAGTCACATCAGAAGAGCTGCACATAGTGTAAAAATATACCCAACTCAGTACTGAAATTCTTACCAAGAATCATCACTGATTTATGCATCCTCTCCTCTTCCTGAACCTCCCTGACATGAACAAACTACACTTAAAGAGCCCAAGCATGATGGGGGCGGGGTGAGGGGGAATTTAAGCTACATGGAAAAATCTAAACAAAACATGTAGTTCCTAAATTTTAGAGTCTTGTTTGCAACTGTCAATAGCTTTTATGAATCCTTGCTTTGCTTCCACACACTTGCATGGTTTCAAGTTCTTGCCCACATTCCTTTGCTACATTTTTGTTATATTAATTTCTGTTGAAAGATTTCCCAAGGTTATCACTAAAGCATCCTTTGGGAACAGCTCAAATACTCATGATATTTATTAGATTTCATTGGTTAAGAAGGCACTTGTACAGGTATGAAAGAATTCTGTTGCTAAAAGGAAAGCTAAAAGTCAAAATATATTGGCCTTCTTTCTTGTTCAACAGATCTCCTGAGAACAAGAAATGGTGGTTTAGTCCTTCTACACATAGCCTGCAATCATTGCAGCTAAAGCCAGTTTTGCAATATTATTCTTCAAGGTGAAACTAAGCCATTGTCTGTCTTTATATTAGGTGAGGAAGATGAGAAAGAACATGATTAATAGTGGAAGTGAAATTTCAAATAGGTTTTATGTCAAATAAAGAAAGAAGAATGCCTTTTCAACTCTCCCTTACTAAAATAGTTTTCTGCTTCTTGCAATCTGGTTTACATCTACTACTGTATTAACATTTGAATTCGAATTTTAAAGAATGCATTTTGTTCATATAACCACTATAAATACTTCCGTAAACTTCGGGTAAAATACAATCACGCATTCATTTCTCCGATGCCTTACCTGAAGCTCCGCGCACTTTAATAGCAGCAAGTCCCACACTTACCGCTCTCTTGAAGCATTGCTGAGAGACAGCCCCAGGGACCGAGAAGGGACGAGCAGCGAATCCGCCTAAGCAGCAGGGGGAGTCCTTAAGTCTGAGGAACCTGCCCGGCCGCCTCTCCTGCGGTGTGGCGTGGCTGCTGAAGCTTACTCCGCCTCAGAAAGAAGCAAGCAGCGCCGCTCGAGCTCCTGCCGATTCAGATCTATGCGGAGGGCGCTGGCCTCGGGTTTCTTGGGAGAAAAATTGCTCCCCCCTTGCACGTCTAAAGTTAATCTACAGACCTTAATTGACCTCTGAAGGTCACAGCTTTCTTTGTGAAACACTTTTTGGTTCCATCGTGCAAGCTCTCCGTGTGAAAACTGGCACAGAAAGCTGTCAGGCCGGGTTAGAAGAACTACCACCGGTGAAGGGCCGGCTTTCTCCCCGCTTCCTCCTCCGGAGCCCACTCAACAGAAAACAGGCGGCCATGTTTTTATTTTTTTTATTTTTTTTTTCTCTTTTGTGCCATTGCCTTAAAAGCTAACAGTGCACATTTGCATCTTTGAAAGTTTCTAACTTGAAGGTTTGTATGTAAGAGACTTACTGTATTACCACAGCCATGTTTTTAAAAGCTTCAGAAGACAGTAGAACCACTGATAAATTATTGACTTCAGTTTTGGCAACTAGCCTTATACCGAACCTGAAAGTAAGGATACCTTCACTAATTTTCCCAAGTTTCTTCATGAGTCTACTTCCATTTCTGTGAGTTTGAGATAATATCAGAGAGTCCAAAATTATTTCTGTCACAGGAGAAGAGATAATAGACCATGAAGAACCTCTTGGTGAGGCATTAGGCGATGTGTATATTTTCTTCCATACAGGGTACTGTGGTTCTTACGCTGAGGGGAAATTAGAATGTAACATTTTCATATTATATTCAGTGATTTTTACACAGTGAACAAAATTAGGAAATTTTCTGTAAACATACCCTTTCTCAGCACTACTGAGGTATAACGCATATCCTGTATAATTGACACATCTAAAAATTACAATGCAGTGTTTTCTTCCGAGTTGTGCGGTTATCATCAAAAACTAAGTTTAAAACATTTTTGTCTTTCCAGAAAGAAATTTCGTATTTCTCAGCACTCTGTCCCCACTCTTGCCCTCTAGTACTAGCCCTGGGCTAAGCTCATATTCTTTCTATCTCTGTAGGCTTGCCTATTATGGACATTTTATATCAATGGAGTCATATGCAGTCTTAGTATAATTTTTTCCAAGACTCATCCATGTTGAAGTGTGCATACATACTTCATTCATTTTCATTGCTGGATAATAGTCCATTGCACAGATATACAGCATTCCATTGAATCCTACATTGACAAAGGAACGTTTGGGTCCTTTCTATTTTGGGGCTACAATCAATAGTGCTACTCAGAACATTCAGGTACCAGTTTCTGTGTGGATTTCTGTTTTCATTTCTCTTGAATTTGCTAGAATTGCTGAATCTATTGGTAGCTCAGGGGTAAAGAATCTGCCTGCCAACGTAGAAGAGGCAGGCTTTATCCTTGGGTCAGGAAGATCCCCTGGAGAAGGAAAAGGCAATTCACTCGATTACTCTTGCCTGGGAAATTCCGTGGATGGAGAAGCCTGGCAGAATACAATCCATGGGGTTGCAAAAAGTGGACATGACTTAGCAACTAAACAACAATATTATTTATCTATATATAATATAGATATATAAAATGCTTAACAACCTTTTATCCCCTTACAAGGTTATTATAATATTATTGACCCATTCTTTATACGATACAGTACATGTGTGTATGCATGTTGGTTTTTCAGTTGTGTCCAACTCTTTGTGACCCCATGGACTGTAGCCAACCATCACCTTCTGTCCATTAAATTCTCCCGCAAGAATGCTGGAGTGGGTAGTCATTCCCTTCTCCAGGGACTCTTCCCCACCCAGGGATCAAACTTGCTTCTCCTGCATTGCACACAGATTCTTTACCATCTGACCCATCAGGGAAGTCAGTATAGTACATAGGTACAAAGAACAAATGAGTAGTTCCCTAAGGAAGGGAGACACAGAGTTGGGTGGACTTGAGTGGTATACACTTCTGATTATAAAATAATTAATCCACCAGAAGTGAATACCACTTACCCCCTGACACTTAGTTTACCCAACTCCCTATCTCCCTTCCTTTGGGAACCACTCATGTGGTCTATGTACCTATAAGTCTATTTTCATCTTAATCTGTTTATTTGCCTTTTTTTTTTTTTTTTAGTTTCCATGTATAAGTGAAAACATCCATTATTTGTTTTTCTCTGACTTATTTCACTAAGTATAATACCCTTCCAGTTCCATTCATGTTGCTGAAAATGACAATACTTCCTTCTTTGTTGTGTTAGAGTAATATTCCACTGTATATATACCACATCTTCTTTATCCATTTATCTGGCAGTAGATGCTCAAATTGCTCACATATTTGAGCTATTGTAAATAATGCTGCAATGGAAATTGGGGTGCACATATATTTTTGTTTAGCATTTTTATACTCAAGAGTCAAATCTCTGGGTTGCACGCAGTTATACGTTTAATTTTTTGAGAAAGTTCCATACAGTTTTCCCTAGTGGCTGTAACAAATTAATTTCCAGCAAGAGTACACTAGCATTCCCTTTTCTTCACGTCCTAACAAAGTTGTTATTTGTTGTCTTTTTGATGATAGCTATTCTGACATGTGTAAGGTGATATCTCAGTGTGGTTCTAATTTGTGTTTCTGTGATAATTAGTGATGTTGACTATCTTTTCATGTGCCTGTTGACCTTCGATATGTCTTAATTGGAAAATTATTCAGTTCCTCTGCACATTTTTTTTTTTAATCAGGTTGTCTTTTTGATATGGAACAGTATGTGTCCTTTGTATATGTTAGATGTGTATGTGTGCTCACTCACTCAGTTGTATCTGATTCTGTAACCCCATGGACTGTGGCCTACCATGCTCCTCTGACCATGAAATTTTTCAAGCAAGAATACTGGAGTGGATTGGCATTTCCTTCTCCAAGGGATCTTCCTGACCTAGGGATTGAAACTGTGTCTCTTGCCTCTTAAATTAGCAGGCAAATTCTTTACCACTGTACCACCTGGGAACCCTATATGTTAGATATTAATGTCTTATTAGATATGCCATTTATGTACATCTTCTCCCATTCAGTAAGTGGGCTTTACATTTGATGGATGATTTCCTTTGCTGTGCAAAAGACTTTTAGCTTGCTGTAGCCCCATTTGTCTATTTTTGCTTTTGCTTCTCTTGCCTGTTGAGACAAATAAAAAAAAAAAATAAATGTTCCTAAGACCAGTGTCAAGGAGCACACTGCCTATGGTTACTTCCAGGTGTTTCACAGTTTCAAGTTTTACATGTACGTCTTTAATTCCTCTGGTTTTATTTTTGTATCTGGTGTAAGTGGTTCAGCTTCATTCAGTTTTTCCAACACTACCTACTAAAGAGGCTGTCTTTCCACCATTGTATACTCTTGCCTCCTTTGTCATAGATTGACACATATAAGCATGAGTTTATTTCTAGGCTCTCTATTCTATTCCCATAATCCATGTGTCTGTTTTCTTGACAATATCATGAAGTTTTGATTACTATAACTTTGAAGTATAGTTTTATATCAGAAAGTTTGTTATCTTCATTTTAATTTTTTCTTTTCAATGTTATTTTAGCTATCTGGGATCTTTTGTGATTCCATACAAATTTTAAAATTGTTTGATCTAGTTCTGTGAAAAATATTATAGGTGTTTTGATTGAATCTGTAGACTGCCTTAGGTAGTGTGGTAATTTACATGATATCAATTCTCCCATTTAGTGAGCATAGTATATCTTGCCATTTGTTTGTATTGTCATCAATTTCTTTGATTCATGTTTTAGATATTTCAGAGTATAAGTTTTTTACCTGTTTGACTAGATTTATTCTTAGGTATTTTATTCTTTCTGATGCAATTGTTAGTGTAATTGTCTAATTTGGTTCCATTTCTGATAGTTCATTATTGGTATATAAAAAAATAAGGTTTCTGTATATTGATTTTGTACACTGCAAGTTTATTGAATTTATTTATTACTTCTAATAGTCTTGGTGGCATTTTTAGAGTTTTATATATATATATTTTTTTCATGTCATTTGCAGATGCTGGTCTAACACAATGAGTTCAGAAACATTCTTTTCATTTTCGGAAATAGCTTAACTTATTTGCAGAGTACATTATGAGAAACGCTGGACTGGAAGAAGCACAAGCTGGAATCAAGATTGCTGGGAGAAATATCAATAACCTCAGATATGCAGATGACACCACCCTTATGGCAGAAAGTGAAGAGGAACTCAAAAGCCTCTTGATGAAAAGTGAAAGAGGAGAGTGAAAAAGTTGGCTTAAAGCTCAACATTCAGAAAACCAAGATCATGGCATCCAGTCCCATCAATTCATGGGAAATAGATGGGGAAACACTGGAAACAGTGTCAGACTTTATTTTTCTGGGCTCCAAAATCACTGCAGATGGTGATTGCTGCCATGAAATTAAAAGACGCTTACTCCTTGGAAGGAAAGTTATGACCAACCTAGACAGCATATTAAAAAGCAAAGAAATTACTTTGCCAACAAAGGTCCGTCTAAGTCAATGCTATGGTTTTCCCTGTGGTCATGTATGGATGTGAGAGTTGGACTGTGAAGAAGGCTGAGAGCCGAAGAATTGATGCTTTTGAACTGTGGTGTTGGAGAAGACTCTTGAGAGTCCCTTGGACTGCAAGGAGATCCAACCAGTCCATTCTGAAGGAGATCAGTCCTGGTGTTCTTTGGAAGGAATGATACTAAAGCTGAAACTCCAGTACTTTGGCCGCCTCATGCAAAGAGTTGACTCATTGGAAAAGACCCTGATGCTGGGAGGGATTGGGGGCAGGAGGAGAAGGGGACGACAGAGGATGAGATGGTTGGATGGCATCACTGACTCGATGGATGTGAGTCTGAGTGAACTCCGGGAGTTGGTGATGGACAGGGAGGCCTGGCGTGCTGGGATTCATGAGGTCGCAAAGAGTTGGACACGACTGAGCGACTGAACTGAACTGAGGATAGAATTTAACTCTTCCTTAAATGTTTGATAGAATTCACCTGCGAAACTTTGTCCTGAATTTGTTTATTGGGAATAATTTTTTTAGTTATTGATTTCATTTCATTATTAATTGGTGTGCTCATATTTTGTATATCTTCCTTATTCAATTTTATATGACTGTATATTTCTAGGAACTTATCCACTTCTTTTGGGCTGTGCAGTTTGTTCATAGTAACCTGTATGATCCTCTGTATTTCTGTTTATCAGTCTTCTTTCATTTCTGATTTTATTTAGGTAGATTCCTTCTGTTTTACTCTTGGTGAGTCTGGTTAAAGCTTTATCCTTTTGTCTATCTTTTAAAAGAACCAGCTCAGTTTCATTGATACTTTCCATTGTTCTTTTTTTTTTTCAGTCTTTTATTTATTTGTTAACTGATCTTGGGGCTTCCCCAGTGGATCAGTGGTAAAGAATGTGCCTACAGTTTGGGGGCTGCAGGGGACATGGGTTTGATCCCTGGGCTGGGCAGATCCCTTGGAGGAAGACACAGCAGCCTCTCCAGTGTTCTTGCATGGAGAATCCATAGGACAGAGGAGCCTGGTGGGCACAGTCCATAGGGTTGCAAAGAGTCAGACATGCCTGGTGGCTTAGCACAGCAAAGCACATAATTGATCTTTATTGTTTCCCTCCTTATACTAACTTTAGGTTTTGCGTGTTCTTTTTTCTAGTTCCTTTAGGTGTAAGATTAGATTGTTTGAGATTTTTGTTTTGCTTTGTTTCCTGTTAGGTCCATATCACTAGAAATGTCCCTCCTAAAACTGCTTTAGCTGCATCCCATACATTTTGGATCTTGACTTCAATTTTTACTTGTCTCCAGGTATTTTAAAAATTTTCTCCTTGATTTTTTTCTTCACTGACCCATCAGTCATTTAATAGTATATTGTTTAGCCTCCACATGTCTGTATTTTTCTCATTTTCTTCTTTTAATCAATTTCCAGTGTCATACCGTCATGGTCATAAAAGATTCTTGATGTGATTTCAATCTTCTTAAATTTATTGAGACTTGTTTTGTGGCCTAGCATGAGATGTATCCTGGAGAATGTTCCACATGCACTGGAAAAGAATGTGTATATTGCTGTATTAGAATGAAATGTTATATGTATATGTACAGATAGATAGACACACACACACACACACACACACACACATATATATATATATATATATATATATATATATAATCTGGTCTAACTTTTCTATTAAGGCCAAATTTCCCTGACTGATTTTCTCTTTATTATCTGTCCACTGATGCAAGTAGGGTGTTAATATCCCCTACTCTTATTGTATTACTTTCAATTTCTCCCTTTATGTTTGCTAATATTTGCTTTATGTAGTTAGGTTCTCCTATATTGGGTACATATATATTTAAAATTGTTATGCCTTCTTCTTGTATTGATCGTTATGTACTGTCCTTCATTATCTCATAGTAAAGTCATTGTACTAAATTCTATTTGTCTGATATAAATATCACTATCCTTGCTTTCTTTTACTTTCCATTTGCAAAGAATATATTTTTCCATCTCCTTACTTTTAATCTGTGTGTGTTGTCAGACCTGAAGTGAGTCTCTTATTGATAGCATACAGATAAGAGATATTAAGCAACAAAACAAAAGCACTCAGGTGGTAATCTGTAGAACTAGGAGTACCTGCCTTCTCTAGGAGTCTTGTAAAAAAGCTCTCTGACAACTCGGAATCTGCTAGCACTAAGAAGCTAGTGGTTCAAGAGATATATATGTGATTTATTCCATTATAGATTCTGTTAAAATCATTAAATGTTTGGAAATGTGTTATTTACTGTTCACTACATTTTTTTTACTAATTCTCCTAGCCCTTTTCTCCCTGATTTCTCAGTCTGCATTGTCACCAATCCACAGCAGTAGTCATCCCAGGTAAAGACAAATAGTAATTTTTTGAGGTTGTTTGAATCTTGGTTATCCTAAAATAACAGCAAGTGATAAAAGATTCACTCATCAGACTAATCACAAATCCCTACAAATATGTACAGATACATATGGTTTTGCAGCTATGTCACATGGAGGTCATAGATAAGATTTTGTTGAATGTATAGTTTGTAGCTACATTTCGTTTGTATTCTTTGTGACATTTTATTGGTTTTCATTTTATTATGGATAATAGGATGATGTCCATAGAACCAGAAATGGCAGAAGAATGTTTCTTCTTTTATTTGTGTTTTTCTTTATTTTAAATAAGAAAATCATAAGAGGAGCATAGTAGGAAGGTGTCTCCAGTTCAAATTAAGAATTGCATACTGCAACCAACAAAGGATAATGAAAAAACCGTTCTGTATTTTTCCATTGAAAAGCATTTTATTTTTGATTCAAAAGCATGAAGTTGTTTATGAGGTTATAGGGTGATTCATAGACGAAATAGTGATTGTAGTTTATTTGCTTTGTGGCCATTTGCTAATTGTAAAGAATTAACACTTTAAATTTTACCAAATCATTTTAATTCTTTGTGAATATCAAATGAGCAGCTTGTTCAATAAATTGTAAATGAAATAAATGTTGTGTGGTTAAAAAAGAACACCAAGGATGAGGTAATTACATATAAAATAGAAAGTGTAATGGGAATTTTGTCTGACTAAAATAATATAAATCTCATTACTTGTTGCATTTAAGAATATGAAAAGATGAATCATTATGAAAAATATAATTTGATAGTGTCACTTAGTAGCAGTGTTTCTTCATATGTGGTCAACTAGACAAATTAAGAAAAGCTGATTACGTCCTAAAGAATTAATCAGTAATTTATGAGACTGAGACAGGAAGATGAATGCACAGTAGCACTCCTGAAAGATTATTTTATTGCAAGCTTCTTTGCAGCTGAAAGGGTTGCTATTTCCTTAAATAAGATTTACAAAGTGGGAGAGCAGGATGAGGAGTGAAAAGAGAGGAAACAAACAGATACTGCCTAGAGGATTATTAAAAATGGATAAGGCACAAAGCAGCAGGCGTCTATTCAGGCCACGGACTTGCCTTTGGAATTTCACTTAATTAGAACACAGAATTGTCAATCGGTCATTCCTGCAAAGACAAAACAGAACATGTATCAAATGTAACAAAGAAAGAATGACTCTCAAGCAGGTAGTGTTAACCTACCATAGAGATAGGAAACTTATTTTCCAGTGATGTAAGCGGCATATGAATCAGCCTAAGGGATTTCATCTTAGAAAGAAACCTCTTCTAAAATTGTCAAATTGTAAGTAAGATTTATTAAAATTTTTAAGCAACATAATGCATTTTTGTGATGCTACATTGCAACAGTTTATTTCTTCCAGGTAAGAAGATGTTGACCTGGAAAGTCAAGTTTGGAAGAAGACTTGAAAACTTCAGAGATGTAGTACATGGCAAACCCCTGTAATTATTTAGTAAGTCTTTCTCTCTCTCTTTCTCTTAAATTAATTTATATTTTGCATTAAGAAGCCCTAAATATTAGTTTGTTTACATTTATCCCAATATAAAATATGCTATTGATATCTCATCATTTTATTGGTTTCTTATACTAGATAAAGGATTCTTGGAGTGAAAAATTAATTCATAGGTTCTTAATTTTATTTTTAAGTGCATCTTATTCCTAATACCTTTCTCATCTGAAGAAATATAAGAGACATTATGTTTTAGGAAGAGAAGTTTAGTTCATACAAAGTTGGCAGATGTGCAGTTTCACTGATTTTTTTCTTTTCCTTGAGAAAATTTGTTGCATGGTTAAGCTCGAGGATCAAAAAATAACAATCATTATGAGTCTTTTACATAAGTTGAGTAAAGTAGTTGATTCAATAGAAAAGCGAGATCACCCTACTCAGTAAGTACAGTTTATTTCTACCTTGGGGGAAACAATAATAAATGTGTCTCCTCACCTGTTAATGACTGTACATATTGTTAGAAATAAACTTGCAAGATCTGAAATAATCAACCAAACTAAAAAGACAGCTTGACAAATTTAAGCACCTGCTCTGAGCAAAAAAAAATCATTTAAGCAAATCTTTTTCACAAGGTGGTTCAGTTTTAATGACAGCATGTGAGCTTTGGTTGAATGCCCAGATGCTGTATTTTTTTTTTTCCTTGCTAGTTTAGTGAGAGCTGAAATCCTGAAGTAGCGATTGAAGCAGTGACAGCACACAATTAGTAAGGAGTCTGAACAGCTGACTCTTCTTACCTTTTACTGCACTTGACTTCGTAGGTTTTGGATTCAGCACATTTTTTATTAAATATTCTCCTTGTGGAAATGACTGTCATAGTAAAAGGTAAAGAAATTAATAAAAGGAATTGTATGATTTTTCCCTCCAAAAACTGTCAGGGTTTTAGAAACATAGCTGTATCTAAGTGGGCAAAGTAAAATTGAAAGTTAAGAAATTTATCTACCTAACAAGGAGAAAATGTCCTCCTCCATTAAAGGAAAAAGAAAACATTTCAACAAGAATGCATATTTACATTGTCCAGATACCTGCTCGATCCCACCACATGTGGAAAATACAGCGTTTTAGCCTTATTATACTTCATATATACATCTCATTAAAATTAAAATGTCAATAGTGCTCCTTTATTTATTTATTTATTTATTTTTTGCTTTTGTCAGGCTGAGCAAAAATCTGAACAATGGGCTTTCAAAAATAAAACTTCTGTTCTCTCTTATTTGCAGTGGGAGGATGGTATGAGGGATCAGTGGGAAGCTGCTATGGAGTAGAACACAGCTCTAGTGAAATCAAAATAGCCACCATTTACTGCTGTGCTGCCATTTACCAAGGATGGCGATTATGCAGGAACTATGCTACCCTCAAATAAGCTTAGGTGTTAAAACAACTCTTCTGCCTCAGTGTCCCTGTTGAATTGTGAGTCTGCTATCAATACAAGAGCAATGCAAAGATTGTTTTCCATATATCCAGCTCGTAAATTAACACAGACAGAAAGCCTAATTTGCTATCTAATCACCTGGTAGATGGCAGAAACTACTGTAGTTTCTGAATTTTTTTTTGTTTCCTACTACACTATACACAGAAAATCCCATATTGTATTCATTCATATATATCTCTAGACCCTAGCATGGAACATGGTAAATGTTTAATAATGAATGAATGGGGTTTTTTGTTTGCTTGACAAAGAAAGCTGAAGGAAGGGAGGGCGAAAGAAAAAAGGGAGGGAAGGAGGTAGGCAGGAAGGATGAAGATTCACTCCAAAGAATACCGGTATCCTACCTTGTATGTGCCAATACAGCTTTCTCAAACGGACAAGTACAAGAACACAGTTTTACGACTACATGGATATGTCTCCTTGGGAAAAGTTGGTATTAGGGTCTAACTGCATGCACGCTCAGTTGGTCAGTCATGTTTGACTCTTTACAACCCAATGGGACTGTAGCCCTCCAGGCTTCTCTGTCCATGGGATTTTCCATGCAAGAATACTGGAGTGGGCTGTCATTTCTTCCTCCAGGGTATCTTCCTGACCCAGGGGCTGAAACCTCATCTCCTACATCTCCTGCACTTGCAGCCAGATTCTTTACCGCTGAGCTACCAGCAAATAGAAATATGTACATCGTTCTAGGAGAGTCACTGGAGCCATCAGTGGATTTAAACCTTTGAAGCAAGCGTCTGGCTTAACTGTGTACTTAAATATTACTGTGGTCCTCATATTACAGATGAAATAAGTCAGTGGTTATCAAATTTAAGAAATGTGGCCACCTAGTGAATTACAGACAACCAGAAAGTGACACATAGGCAGTAAGTGGCACTCGATTAGTAAACAGCAGGGTTGGAGCGTGATTCAGTCTTCCTGATGCTGCCAAAGATGATGGATATCACCAATTAAAGTGCCACATGGGCAAAAAGCACGCTTTGTCATCCCATGACCATATACTGAGTACCTAGCAACATGCCTGATACAAACTAGATAATCAATGGTAGGTAACCAATAAATATTTATTACATGAATTAGGGAGTTAAAGTTACCTAATCACTCTGACCCTCAGTTCTGTCATGTATTAAACAAGAATTATAGAAATCTTGCAAAAATACCGTTAATATTAGGCATAGTACATGAATAAGTTTTATCATATATCAAGCACACAATTATGCTGTGTTTTCTTCTGTGCTTGGTCATGTCCGACTCTTTGCGACTGTAGCCTACCATACTCTTCTGTTCATGGGAATTCTCCAGGCAGGAATACTGGAATGGGTTGCCATGCCTTCCTCAAGGGGATCTTCCAAAGCCAGGGATCAAACCCAGGTCTCCCACATTGCAGGCAGATTCTTTACTGGAGTGGGTAGCCTTTCCCTTCTCCAGGGGAACTTCCCAACTCAGGAATCAAACCAGGGTCTCCTGGATTGCAGGTGGATTCTTTACCAGCCGAGCTACCTGGAAATCCCACACAATTAATGGTGGTCATAATTATTACATATATGCCAAGAAAAATGGCAGTTGATTCACTCTGTTCTGATCTCTAATGACCAAGCTTGCTTTTAGGGATTTATTATGTAAATATGTTAAATAAACACAGACACATTATTTTATGCAAGTGGAGGTGACATTTAAATGTTAAAGCCACACATTGCTACATTAAGGATATCTTTATAATTGACACAGGAAGTAAACTTTAGGTTTCATTGTCCTTGTTTGTTTTCATCTTCGTAATAAGTGAAGAGCCTTTAAATACCATTCAGGTCAGAAATTGTCTCCTCTACAACAAATGACAAATTATTTAGCCCTTCCACAACAGTGAAGCCTGGATGAATTCATTCCCAAGCAGCTGCAGCACATAATTAAAATGAACATGTTGGTCGACAGCCTGCATCTTCCTAACCTCTAGCATTTTCATGAGTCTGCTTGTTAAACGCAAATAGAAATGATAAACTATTGCTAGATAAATACAACTGATGAACACACTAAACCCAAAATTCCAATTATTGAGCAATACAACTGGAGACACTGAGAACTCCATAAATAATCTATCATATTCAAAATAAGGAGAGGGTCAATCCAAGATGAATAGACAAAAGTCAACATGGAGTATAGGAAAGGACAAGGATGAGAGAGCCTGGCATGATTAAGGAAGAACAGAATCCAAATGCAAGCAAGAGAGAGAGAGTCCTCCTGTCCTTTCTTAATAAAGGCTCAACCAGGTACCCAGTGGGAACGAACTGGGTTAATCTCAAACAAAAATTCTTTAGGATTATTTGTACAGCTAAGCTTTCATGTTTACTATATTGTAAATCATCCAATAAGGTAAGCTCATTACTTATCAAAAAATTTGTTTTGTTCTTGTGGAGGTTTATATAACCGCCCTTTCAAGAGGTTTTCTAATGAGAAGTGAAAGGTTGTTGTTGAATCACGCGAATACACCGGGATTCTTGGCCCCCGGAGGAGAAGAATTCAATCCGGGGCCAGAGACGAGGCTTGATCGCTCAGAGCTTTTGTGTAATAAAGTTTTATTAAAGTATAAAGGAGATAGAGAAAGCTTCTGACATAGGCATCAGAAGGGGGCAGAAAGAGTACCCCCCTGCTAGTGTTTAGCTGGATGTTATATAGTCACTAGCAGTCTGTTAATGAAAGAAAGGAATGTCTTAAAATTCAGAATGGCACCAGGCCCCTCACCCATAAGATGCATTTTGGGATAAATGGTTTATCCTGGGCCATAAAATGATTAACTTGAATCTTGAAGAAGGGCAGACCACCATACAAATAGTTTCATTTACATAGATTAGGGGAACAATATCCATACTGGTTTGTCAAGTAGGTTCTGGGCCAAGAGGCGGAACCGACTTGGAGACAGAGTTTTGGGGTAAAGGCATAGTACATTAGCATAGCTTAAGACAAACATTTCCATAAGAAAAAGGCATTGGTTATCTCTAGACTCGAGAATAGCTAACTTCAGGCGAAACCGGGTGTCATTATGGCAACACAATATTTTAAGAGAAACCTCCCTTTAAATTTGTATAGAGAAGGAAAAAATATTGCTAGTTTGTTTCCTCCTGCCGCTTAAGAGAGATAAAAATGTCTGACACTTGCAGGCTATTTCCTCTATTTGGAGACCCCTGGCCTTCCTGCCTGTTACCCTCTCATTCCCCCCTTTTCTTTTAGGAGAATTATGTTGCCTAGGGAAAAGGGGCGTCGTTCTCATTCCATAACTACTTCCGAGCTGACAAGGGGCGTTGTCCCTAAATTGGTGAGGCAACATATTCTCCTAATCCTCATATTGAGGATATCTGATCCAGGGGCCCCAAATAGTAGCTGGAGGTAGCTACAGTAGTAGCAGGAGTTTGAGCAACCATTTGTAACTTAAAAGCTTTCATGCGGCTAGAAACAAATCCAGTTATACAATTACAGATGCAGGGAGCAAACAGCAAGAACAAAACAACCAGAATTATCGTAATTAAGATAGTTGTCCACCATGGGGAATTAGTTAACGTTTTCCAAAGTGAAGCAATTGAGGCTTCAGGAGTGTCCATGGCCCTAATCATCTTGTTCATGTGGTTAGTAAAATGAGTAACATTCGTGCTCATATCAGGTATATATGTACAGCATTGGGTATGAATAATGGCACAAGTTCCTCCTTGTGCAGCTGTCAGAATGTCTAGAGCCAATCTGTTTTGTAAAACCACCTTTCTAATTTGTGCTTGTTCAGCATTAAGAGCTGAAATAGCCTTTTGAGAATCTTGTAATGCCTGTTGAGTAAAATTAGTCAAAGCATCCACTCGTAACATAACATCTGTAGTTCCCAAAGAGGGAACAAACGCTGCAGCCAAATAATCATACCAATAAAATACAGACCTTGCCCACCGAGTTCTAAGGTGGGGTAAATTAGCAGGCTTTTCTGGAAGCTCTGAAAATATAAAGCCATGAGTAAAGGCTAGACCCAGGGTGCATCTCCCTATCCAACCAGGGGGAAGCCATGCCCATAGGTAAGAGCCACATATCCAATAAGTTCCGTTTGGAGCAAGCCAGCGCGACTGAGATATCCAGTCCCAATTCGTGCCTGGCCAGACAAAGGGAGAACCTGAACTGGGATTGGAAAACACGGGAATGATTACATTGCATGTTTCCCGAGACAAATATCCCATTTGTTTCCAATCATTGTAATTAAGTTGTTGGCTAACTTTTGGGGACGGCTCTGTTTGTTCCCAGCATATAGAGGCAGTAGATATTAAACGTCCTTTTTCAGGAGTTAGCCATGTAACCTCATCCCATATTTGATAAACGTCAGGTAAAAAGCCATTAGATCTAGACCTATTTACCTTATATGTAGCAAAATAGTCATTGAACTGAGACAATGTATAATCAAAATTAAAAGTCACATTATGTCCATAGTTAGAGTACAAAGTGTTGCACCAGTCCATTTTAGGGTTGGTAGATGTCATCAGATGACGAAGAGGCATCGCATGTGATTGTTGTCGAAGGTATTCACAGACTTGGAGAAAGTCTTTTCCTTGAAGTGGGGATGTCCACCACGGGAAGCCTTCCACTGACGAAGAGGGGAGCGCTCCGCAGACCCAGCAGTTAGACCGATTGTGGAATGCAGCATAGGAGTGAGCCCAGGACAGGAAGACATTGTCTTGAGGATCCAACGGCAGACTCAGGATATTTGGAGTCAGCAGAAGTAAGCTCACATAGGTTATCAGGCCCATCTAAAAGGTACAAAGTCAGAGCATAGAAAGTAAAGACATAAAATGAAGTCACTTAATTTTGGTCAGGGTGCCACCTCTTAACTCGAGTATGATGTACCCACGAATCAATTCCTGGCACTTTGACAGCTGTGGGAGAGGAAAGAATAACCTGGTAAGGACCTTCCCAGAGAGGCTCGAGGGATGGCCCCCCAGATCCCACTGTTTTTATGAGGACCTCGGTTCCTGGCTCAAATAGAGGCCTGCTTGACTCGGAGGCTGAGTCAGGAGTCTTCTCCCGGAGTTCTGTTAATGTCTGTTGAAAAGCTGAGAGCTGAGTTACATAATTAGTTAATTCCAAGGCTTCAGGGTCTATAACAATGTCTGTGCGTAAGAAAGGCCTTCCATAAATACATTCAAAGGGGGACAGTCCCTCTTTTTTGGGAGTAGTTCGAGCCCTCATTAAAGCTATGGGTAGGACTTTAATCCATTTGTCCTGCGTCTCTTGAGTTAATTTGCGCAGATGCCTTTTGATAATGTCATTAGCTTTTTCAACTTTTCCGGAGGATTGTGGTCTCCAGGAACAGTGTAAGTGATATTCTATTCCTAGAGCTTTAGATACCCCCTGAGTTACAGCAGCTTTAAAGGCGGAGCCATTGTCACTCTGAAGGCTCCGTGGCAGCCCAAACCTGGGGATAATTTCATGAATTAAAATCTTTATAACCTCCTTAGCCTGTTCACTACGACAGGGAAAAGCCTCAATCCATCCAGTAAAGGTATCTACCCAAACTTGTAAGCAAGAATATCCATTAGCTTTTGGCATATGAGTAAAATCAATTTCCCAATCCTCTCCAGGATACTTCCCACTTCGTTGTAATCCAGATTTTGCTAGCTTTTCAGTCTTTGGGTTATTTTTTTGACAAATCTCACACCTTTTGATAATATTCTTTAAAGTTTTCATTACATTTTTACCTTCAAACAAACGAGAAACCATTTGGTAAGTACTCTCAGCACCCAAATGAAAACTCTGATGTAAACCCTTAAGAATTTTCCACTGAGCATTTTCAGGAATTATTAATCGTCCATCCTCGGACTGTAACCATCCTTTATCAGTAATCTTTGCTCCTCGTTTCTCATATCTTTCTAATTCTTCTTCAGTATATTGTGGTCTTTCCTGTTCCACAGGACCTGTCCAGATCAAAGGCGTCTGTAGTGAAGGGGTTTCGTAAAGTGCCGCTTTTCTGGCTTGACAGTCAGCCAGATGATTACCTTCGGCTATTTTACTCCCATCCTTGCTGTGCCCTTTGCAGTGCATAACAGCTACTTCTTTAGGACAATATATAGCAGTTAAAAGTCTCTCGATCTCTCTGAAATGCTTAATAGGTTCTCCTGTTGCTGTTTTAAAGTGTCTCTCTTTCCATATTGCAGCATGAGCATGTAAAGTCAAATAAGCATACTTAGAATCTGTATAGATATTTACCCGCTGCCCTTTGCTTAACTCTAGAGCTCGGGTCAGGGCCACAAGCTCCGCTAACTGAGCACTAGTTTCCTGGGGGAGAGATTTTGCTTCTAAAACCTGTTCAGCAGTCACCACGGCGTAACCTGCTTTACGCTTTCCATCCTGAACAAAAGAACTGCCATCTGTAAATATTTCCATGTCAGGATTGTCTAATGGGGTATCCTTTAGATCCTCCCGAGCTGCATAGTTTAAAGTTAGGAATTGAGAACAATCGTGATCAGGTGTTTCATTTTCCTTCTCAGGAAGGAAAGTGGCAGGATTTAAATTTCCACAAACTTTAAGCTTAGTTACTGGTCCTTCTAACAACAATGACTGATACTTAAGAAGCCTACTGTCTGTCATCCAAATATTAACCTTAGAATTTAAGATTCCACTCACATCATGAGAAGTCAGTACAGTAAGGTTTCGTCCATTAATTATTTTTAAAGCTTCAGGTGCTAATAAAGCAGCTGCCCCAATTACTCTTAGGCAGTGGGGCCACCCACGTGCAACTACATCTAATTCTCTGCTTAGATAAGCAATAGGTTGTTGGTGAGGCCCTCGGGGTTGTGTCAAAACTCCCAATGCCACACCTTTTCTTTCAGTGACAAACAAATTAAATTCTGACCCTGTGGGCAAGCTCAGAGCTGGAGCTTGCAGGAGAGCAGTCTGAAGAACCTTAAAAGCCTTTTGAGTTTCTGGAGACCAAACCAGTTTGTCAGTTTGGGCCTGCTGAGTTTCAGCTATAAGTTTATATAAAGGCCGGGCAAGTTCCCCATAACCCGGAATCCAAATGCGACAGTAACCTGTGATTCCCAAAAATCCTCTCAATTGTCTTAAAGTCATAGGTAGGGGGTGATTTAGTATAGGTTTAATTCTCTCAGGGCCTATGGCCCTAGTCCCTTTTGATATGATTAGGCCCAGATATCTAACCGATTGTTGACAAAGCTGAGCCTTTTCTCTTGATGCCTTGTAACCACAGCCTGCCAGAAAGTTTAAGAAATCTTCTGAGGCTCGCGAACAAGCTTCCTCTGTCTCAGCACAGAGCAAAATATCATCTACATATTGTAACACCACTGCTTCAGAGCTATTAAAGTTTTGTAAATCCCGTGACAAACTTTGTCCGAATAAGTGAGGACTGTCACGAAATCCCTGGGGCAAAACTGTCCAGGTTAACTGAGAAGCTGGCTGCGTAGGGTCTTCAAAGGCAAATAGGAATTGACTTTCTTCCGCCAAAGGCACTGAATAGAAGGCATCCTTTAAATCAATTACTGAGAAATATTTGGCCCGTTCAGGAATTTCAGACAATAGAGTATAAGGATTAGGCACCACGGGGTGTAAAGGAACTACAGCCTCATTTATTATTCGTAAATCTTGAACTAGTCTCCATTTACCATTCGATTTCTTTATACCCAAAATAGGAGTGTTGCAAGGACTGTTACAGGGAATTAATAGTCCCTGTTCCTTTAAATTTTCGATGATGGGTTTTAACCCTTCTTTAACTTCAGGTTTCAGTGGATACTGCTTCTTATGTGGAAATACGTGTGGGTCTTTGAGCTTAACAACTACAGGAATAGCATTTTGTGCTCGACCCACAGATTTTCCATCAGCCCATACTCTAGGATTTACATTTTGTTCAACTAAAGGGAGAGAAAGGGAGGGCTCCATATTCATGAAAACAGAGGCATGGACCTTGCTCAGTATATCCCTTCCCAAAAGGGGTGAGGGAGATTCTGGCACAATCAGAAACTCGTGTGAAAACAGCACAGAATCCCAGTTGCAAGATAAAGAATAACTGAAATAATACCTTTTGGCTCGTCCAGACAGTCCCATTACGGAAGCGGATCGGGAAGAAAGTGGGCCAGGGGCTTCAGTAAGCACAGAATAAGTTGCCCCAGTATCTAAAAGGAAATCGACGGATTGGCCCCCCACAACTATTAATACCCGGGGTTCCTCAGGTGTAATTAGGACGGGAGCTTGTGTGGGGACCCCCGGGCACCTTCAGTCCTGATTGTCTTGAGAGTCCGACCCCGGAGACCTACGCCTCTGGGGACAGTCTCTCTTCCAGTGTGGTCCTTTGCAGACCGGACATGGAGCCGGGGGCGGCTTAGATGCCTGAGGGCAATCCCGCTTGAGGTGCCCCTCCTTCCCACAGCAGTAGCAAGCCCATCCCTTTTCACCTGGGCCCCTCTGGGCATTTTTCTCAGGCTGTTTAAGAACGTTTTTCATAGCCATGGCGAAGGCTTCCGCCTTTTCCTTTGTCTTTTTTTGCCTTTCTTTCTTTTCCTCATATTCCCTACCATAATAGACTGTCTGAGCCAGTTGTAACAGAGTATCTAAAGACTGATTTGGTCCATACGCCTGTTTTAATAGCTTACGGCGGATATCTGGAGCCGACTGAGTGAGAAATCTATCCTTTAAGATCACTTTTCCCTCTTCACTTTCGGGATCAATCTCAGTGAATCTGCGAAGGCCTTCTCTCAGTCTATCTAGGAATTTACCAGGAGCTTCTTTCTCTTCCTGTTCTATATCTGCCAATTTGCCATAGTTTAAAGGCTTAGAACGCGCCTGCCTAAGTCCTTCAAGAATACATCTAACAAAATGACTCTGATCCCATCTTCCTTTAGCTGTGTTGTAGTCCCAGTCTGGTTCTATAGTTGGGACCGCCTGATTCCCAGTGGGGAGGGCCGCTATCTCGTTCTCCCTCTTCCCTACTGATTCATTACCAAGCCACTCATCTCCATAAGCAACCGCTTTTCCCAAAACTCGAGTCTTTGACTCAGGAGTCAGCGTTTGTCCCAAGATATACATCACATCCTTCCAAGTGAGATCATAAAGCAAAGTAACACCTTTAAAAGCTCTGATATATTTTTCTGGGTCCTCTAAATAGTCTCCCAGATCCTCCTTGATTCTTTGTATTTCTTGATAAGAAAAAGGCTTATTAACTCTCATGGACTGATTATTTCTCCCGGTGGGTGTTTCATAAAGAGGCAACAGCTTGTGTGGCTGTTCCTCAGTCTCTCTGGCTGCTCTGCGCATATGATCCCAGGGATAGATTGGAGAAACCTGTTTTTCCTCTTCTCTTTGTCTCCTGTCCTCCATCTCATCGCTTACTTCGATGGTCTGAGTTTCTACTGAAACCAGAGTAGTCTGAGGTCGTACTGAGACAGGAGTTGTTTGGACCTCCATGTGGGCAATTTGAATCCCAGTTTGGAGTCCCAGGTACGGGGGCAAAGGAAGAGGATAGGGAGGAGCTGAAGGTTTCACACCCAAATCTATACCCTTAGGACATAAGTCTGGCATATTTCGCAGAGAGAAAAAGGGCAACACATATGCTACTTCTACCCATTTCCCTTGTTCCTTACAGAACCGGTCTAATTGTAGAACAGTATTATACTTAAGAGACCCTCCAACTGGCCACCGTTCGCCGTCCTCCAATGGATACCGTGGCCATGCAGTATCACATAGGAAGACCAGGTGTGTCTTCTTTAAGCCCTGGGGATCAAATCTATCCCAGTTTTTCAGGATACAGTTCAAAGGAGTGAGGCTGGAATTGTTAGCTCCCATCTGTAAGAGAGAAAAAAAAGCGACCAGCGCCATTTTTTCTACCGGAGGCGTCCCTCCCTGCTCTAGATGGGGGTGTAGACAGACGTTACACCAAAAGCTTTTCCTTCCTGGTCGGACTTAGTCTGTCCCTTACCGACGCAGGGGCCGTACTCGTCCCTCCCGGTTCTACCACCGAGATGGGGTGGGGATGTACCAGGGGTAGACTTGATAGCATCCCTACTTGACGTCCAGCTCTTCACCCTTAACCTTGCTTGCCTCTGATGTCACCCGGGGTGAATCAGAGTAACCTCCCGGAATGCCTCCCAAGCTAAGACCGCTGTAGGAAACATTCGTCACCTGAGTGCCTGTGCACGACCCTGAGTATTTCCTGACCACAATAAGACCGACGCGAACATTAAACTGAGATGTTCTTTCCAAGCATCACCACACCAGTATAACAGCCTCCTCTGATCCACTAAGAGCCGGCATTACCAAAGGAAAAAAAAAAACCCATCGCAGTCCCAATCTGAGTAACCTTTAACCTCAGAGATGTTCTGGGAGCTAGAGCTCCATCTAGCTTCCGAACTTTCGATTCCTAGCGAGGCTAGACACTTTCTTGACTACCAATCCAAGTTTGGGACCTAAGCCACAGTACACAGTAACAGTATAGATCACAAGTCCCTTGAAAGTCTATGATCCGATAGATTAGGTTAGTACTTCTAATTCCCAAGGAGTTATGAAATGGTCAAAGAGACCGAAAAGTTTGACCGAGAAAGGACAGTTCGGTCCACACGCTTTGCCCATTTCTGGTCGGTTCCCGAAGGAGACATTGGGTGCCTCTTGGCATTGGCAGGTCGGTATAACGCCCCGACAGGTTTCTGCCATGAGCCGTATGAGATCACCGTGGAACCGCAGAGCAGGGCTCCTTACTTGTTTCACGCAGGGCATGCCATTCATTCACACAAGCACACGGTAGAGTTAGTAAAGCATAGCAGAAAACGTGTTCGCTAAGAGAACAAAGAACTAAAGCTCCAAGCATCCTTACCTTGTCCTGAAGGATCCCGGACGAGCCCCCAAGATGAAAGGTTGTTGTTGAATCACGCGAATACACCGGGATTCTTGGCCCCCGGAGGAGAAGAATTCAATCCGGGGCCAGAGACGAGGCTTGATCGCTCAGAGCTTTTGTGTAATAAAGTTTTATTAAAGTATAAAGGAGATAGAGAAAGCTTCTGACATAGGCATCAGAAGGGGGCAGAAAGAGTACCCCCCTGCTAGTGTTTAGCTGGATGTTATATAGTCACTAGCAGTCTGTTAATGAAAGAAAGGAATGTCTTAAAATTCAGAATGGCACCAGGCCCCTCACCCATAAGATGCATTTTGGGATAAATGGTTTATCCTGGGCCATAAAATGATTAACTTGAATCTTGAAGAAGGGCAGACCACCATACAAATAGTTTCATTTACATAGATTAGGGGAACAATATCCATACTGGTTTGTCAAGTAGGTTCTGGGCCAAGAGGCGGAACCGACTTGGAGACAGAGTTTTGGGGTAAAGGCATAGTACATTAGCATAGCTTAAGACAAACATTTCCATAAGAAAAAGGCATTGGTTATCTCTAGACTCGAGAATAGCTAACTTCAGGCGAAACCGGGTGTCATTATGGCAACACAATATTTTAAGAGAAACCTCCCTTTAAATTTGTATAGAGAAGGAAAAAATATTGCTAGTTTGTTTCCTCCTGCCGCTTAAGAGAGATAAAAATGTCTGACACTTGCAGGCTATTTCCTCTATTTGGAGACCCCTGGCCTTCCTGCCTGTTACCCTCTCAGAAGTACCTGATACTGATTGGCACAAATGTCAATTGTCACTGTCATTCTACTAAATAAGTTCTTGGATTCAATGTACAACATGGTGATTATACTTACTAATTACTGTGTTGTATATTAGAAATTTGCTGAGAGTAGATCTCAGGTATTTGACTGTAGTCATCAGTTCACTAGGTATATGAGTATCAAAAGATCGTGCTGTACATCTTAAATATATATATATATGTATATATAAAACTTTTGTTAAATAAAAATTGAAAGAAAGGTATTCTACCAAATATATTTGTCATCGTTCAGTTGCTCAGTCGTGTTCGACTCTTTGTGACCCCATGGACTGCAGCACACCAGGCTTCCCTGTCCTTCACCATCTCCCCAGAGCTTGCTCAAACGCATGTCCATTGAGTCTGTGATGCCATCCAACCATCTCCTCCTCTACTGTCCACTTCTCCTTCACAAACATATGGAAATAGTATATTTAAAGAGCATTCCTCATAGATGATGATTGAGAAGGCCTTTCTAAATTGAGTGATGATATATGAAAGATTTTAGTAGTTTCAAATAGGAAGAAATTGCAAAGGATATACCTAACTCACACATGCAAACAGTATTTTGGATTATTATTTGATATTTCTTTTTAAAATTATTCTCTGATTAAGCAAACTATAAATCTGCAGGATACATTTCTATAAAATTATACTTTAAAATTAGGGAAGAGATTTAGTAGTTCATTAGTATAACACTGTAGAGTCAATTCTCCCTTACATAGCAGGTATCATATATTATTGCTGCCCTTATTTCTTGCTACAGATTTTATAACTATTTTGGGATATGGTCCTATTTCAGTCTGATTTAAACTCATTACTACATGCACTTGGTGAGAGAGAAATTATCTGTCATCTTGTATTTGACAGGATGTTCTCCTGGGCTGTATATTTTAGGTTCAAATATAGACTTCACCTCCTTCTGTCGTTTTGAGTTTTATCTAGTTGAAATGGGTAACCAGGTGGAGAATGCTGTATTTGTTTGATGCCATACCAATACATATAGTTAACCTAACAGAGGAACTGTTATACTTCCTTTACTGCAACATGTTAAGTGATCAATTTTCAAACTGTTTGTCAGACTAGCTTCAGTTGGTGCCTAAATCTTGAATGCATACCAATCTCTGTTTGGGAAATAGAATCCAGAAACTCCACATCCCTGTGAGGGCCAGGACAGCTGTGTTTTGGAAATAGACATTTCATGAGTGGTTCTGATATTTTTGTAAAAATTACTATTTTTAAATCCATCTTATGAAAGAATACTTACCACATGGCTAAAAGATGAAGTCATTTCAAACTACAAAGTAGGAAGAAAAATTAATCTTTCCCTGAAACCAATTCTACAAATGTTAACAGAATTATTGGCTATAATGTCAAACGCTATCTCTTCTTATTTGTTCTTAGTGCTAGGTTTTGTTTTTTTTTTCTCAGCATCATTAAAATTTTGTATCTCTTCCAGTGGCATATCATCAATCTTATAACATTATTTCCTAGTTGTTTTTAAATAAGGAAGTAAATTATTATAAAATATACACATTTTATTAACAAAACTTTTGACCTATTTTATTCTAGCACTGGGGTGTCTTCTACTTCAATAATTATTAAATTCTGCTATATCTTAGGTACAAACGGCTTATTTCTTATATATTTTTTGACAATGTCAGGAAAATAAAAGAAATTGACCCCAGTATGATTAGATTAATTCACCTTAAAATATGACTCAGATCATCATTATAAATGTTTCAAATCTATTCTATATATAAAACAGGAAAATATTCTAACAATATTCTTGGATATACATCTATGGTGAAAAGACTAAAATTTTAAAATGACAGCATCAAATCCACATCATTAGTTTCCAAGGGAAAATATTTGAAAGACTATTTTAAGAATTGAACAGTATCTAAACCACAGGCAAATATTGCCAATATGTGTGGGTGTATTCAAAAATATGTACACATCTGTAAAACTAGATTTGCAAAGCTGATGTTGTTTCCTGGTGGATAATAAGGAAGAAATGTCTGCAAAGTAGTCAGAAAACATTATAGTAAGATAGGAAAATGACATTGGCTCTAATGTTTTGGGGAGAAAAAATTGTGAATAAATATTTAAAAATTCAACTGGCAAGGAGAAATATATTGAAACACTATCGGTCCTTCCTGGTGGTTTTTGTTTGTTTGTTTGTTTTTGTTTTTTTGAGTGATGCACTACTGACACTATAAACAATCTCACCAGGACAATAAGTGCAAATAATAGACCCTCTCAATTAAGCCAAGTAAACAGGCTACCATAACTAGACAGATGATTTGTAGAAATGCTAGTAAAAAGGTTAGACTGGCACTGTAGGAAGCCAGCTTAAGGGCAAGCTAAGTGAGATTCATGGACTATAGTCTGAAAAACACTGAAGAAGCATTAAGCCCATTCCATCAGTTAGTTATAGATTTTACTCCATTATAATTTAGAATATATATCTACTGGGTTCTCTTCCAGCTTCCCCGGTGGCTCAGCAATAAAGAACCCGCCTGCAATGCAGGAGTCGCAGGAGACGTGACTTCTATGGATTGGGAAGATCCCCTGGAGGAGGGCATGCACCCCACCCAGTATTCTTGCCTGGAGAATCCCATGGACAGAGGAGCCAGGTGGGCTATGGTTCATGGGGTCGCAAAGAGCTACACACGACTGAGTGACTTAGCATGCACGCACGTGCACAAACTGACTTTAGTTACCTGAAATGCAATTTCTGAATGTTTCCTTTCAATTTCCATTTATACCCTTCCTTCCCACATTCGAAGCCAAGTGAGAAGCAAAGGAAGCAAATATGGCTGAAAGAGATATGCGTAGTTTTGACCATTAAAACACAATCAGGAAAAAAGCGATTCAATAGATGCATAAATGGGATTGCAAAGGAGACTGTGTCTTATGAGGAATCCTAAGAGAGGTAGAAACGGCTGTTGAGTCACTTGTGATCAAACAGTATGAGGTGATGCTAACAAGTTTCATAAATAACACGCTTCCCTGGTGACTCAGACAGTAAAGAATCCGCCTGCAATGCGGGAGACCCAGGTTTGATACTTGGGTTGGGATGATCCCCTGGAGAAGGGAATGGCAACCCACTCCACTAATCTTGCCTGGAGAATCCTATGGACAGAGGAGCCTACAGTCCATGGAGTCACAGAGTCAGACCCAACTGACTGATACTATAAATAATATTATTTATTACTATCATTGATAATATCAGCCAACATAGAAGGTATTTGGTACAGAGTTCTAGATACATTGCATAAAAAAATTCTTTAAATCTACTTACAACTTTATGAAGTAGGTGTGACTATTGCCTTGATTTTGCAGATGAAGACACTGAAGCACTGTGAGGTTATATAATTTGCTCAAGGTCAATCCCAACTGATTTGTATCTGAAATGTTTGCAGTTAAATGTCAAACAATGGAATTATGGTTCTAGAGACAGACTTGTCCAATGATAGAATAAGCCTCCCCCAGATTTAGAGAAATTCCATAAGGAACACGTACTAATTTATGGTTAGATGAGGCAATATTTCTATACTGTCTATTTATACCCTCTCTGATTTTAGAGTTAAAAAGACATGTGGCCCATATTAAGGTTAAAAAAAATCCATATTTGCTTGTATATAAGTATTATAAAAGAGGGAAATGGGTTAGAAAAAATATTACATATTCCTATACTTACAGCTCGTACATATACTCTAGTCCTTAACTTTAAGGATTAGAATTTAGTTGTGATTATTGAAAGTTTGTGTGTGTGTGTGTTTGGTCTTTTTTTTTTTTTTTTGCAGTATAGAAAGCTATACTGCAACCTTAAGTTTTAGATGATATTAACATATTTAACGGAGAAGGCAATGGCACCCCACTCCAGTACTCTTGCTTGGAAAATCCATGGATGGAGGAGCCTGGTAGGCTGCAGTCCATGGGGTCGCTAGGAGTCAGACACCACTGAGTGGCTTCACTTTCGCTTTTCACTTTCATGCATTGGAGAAGGAAATGGCAACTCACTCCAGTATTCTTGCCTGGAGAATCTCAGGGACGAGGGAGCCTGGTGGGCTGCCATCTATGAGGTCGCACAGAGTTGGACAAGACTGAAGTGACTTAGCAGCAGCAGCAACATATTTAAACTTAATATCAGCTACTTAATATTGACCACCAGAACAAAAACTTTAATATTTTTTAATTCCAGCTTCCTCATTTATAGAATGGGTAAAATATTTCAACTAACAGTAAAATTTCACCTATAAAAATACCATATCATTCAGTATTTTTACTATTACTTTTTCACTGTAGAGTACATCATGAGAAACTGGACTGGAAGAAACACAAGCTGGAATCAAGATTGCCAGGAGAAACATCAATAACCTCAGATATGCAGATGACACCACCCTTATGGCAGAAAGTGAAGAGGAACTCAAAAGCCTCTTGATGAAAGTGAAGGTGGAGAGTGAAAAAGTTGGCTTAAAGCTCAACATTCAGAAAACGAAGATCATGGCATCCGGTCCCACCACTTCATGGGAAATAGATGGGGAAACAGTGGAAACAATGTCAGACTTTATTTTTCTGGGCTCCAAAATCACTGCAGATGGTGACTGCAGCCATGAAATTCAAGGACACTTATTCCTTGGAAGGAAAGTTATGACCAACCTAGATAGCATATTCAAAAGCAGAGACATTACCTTGCCAACAAAGGTCCATCTGGTCAAAGCTATGGTTTTTCCAGTAGTCATGTATGGGTTTGAGAGTTGGAGTATAAATAAAGCTGAGTGCTGAAGAATTGATGCTTTTGAACTGTGGTGTTGGAGAAGACTCTTGAGAGTCCCTTGGACTGCAAGGAGATCCAACCAGTCCATTCTGAAGGAGATCAGCCCTGGGATTTCTTTGGAAGGAATGATGCTAAAGCTGAAACGCCAGTACTTTGGCCACCTCGTGCGAAGAGTTGACTCATTGGAAAAGACTCTGATGCTGGGAGGGATTGGGGGCAGGAGGAGAAGGGGACGACAGAGGATGAGATGGCTGGATGGCATCACTGACTCGATGGATGTGAGTCTGGGTGAACTCCGGGAGTTGGTGATGGGCAGGGAAGGGAGGCCTGGCGTGCTGCGATTCATGGGGTCGCAAAGAGTCGGACACGAGTGAGCGACTGATCCTACCTGATCTCACTGTAGAGCATAATATACACATAGTAAAGGCACAGAATACTAAAGTATAACTCAATAAATGATCCCAAAGCAAACATCCATTCAACCACCACCCAACCCAAAAAACAAAGATTTTCAGTAGCTCAGAAGCCTGCTTGCTATCCATTCCTACTCACGATTCTCTTACTCTCCAAATAGAACTGCTATCCCAGCTTCTGACAATACAGCTTAGAGTCTGCATTGGATCTTGCTTTTGATGGACTTGTACAATATGCTTTCCTGATAGTCCTTCTTTGATCAGTATCATTTCCTAATGTGTTTCCCTTTTTGTGTATTGTCCCATTGAATGAATATGCCAAATTTATTAACCCACTACACTCTTCAAAGACATGGATTCCGGCCCCACCCCACCCCGCCCTGGCCCCCAAGGGCCATTACAAATAATACTGTATGAGTAGACTTCTCATTTGCTCTCTCTATGTTAGGAAAACTTTAAGTTGGAATTCTGCATCATAGTGTATCTGCTGTTCAAATATAGGTAACAGTCAAATTTGAGAGACTATTTCAGTGCTGGGAAGTCTAGCAATCCCAGAATATTTAATTCAATCAAGGGATGAGATTAAAAAGCTGTTTCTGTGCCTGCGAGAGATGATCTATTCTGGTTCACTCCCACTTGGTTGGTTCTTTATGCCAGCCACACAAAACTTTGTTGTTTTACCAGGATTTTCCTCCTTATCTGACCCTAGATCCAAATTCCTCCCTCTGAATGCCTGTGTTAGTCAAAACTACTACTCAGGTTTTGAGCTGCCAGCCATATCTTTTGGAATTAGCAAATTCCTACAAGGAAAATAAATATTATATTCTGGATTGTTCTTTTCTCTCTGTGCTTATAGTGATTCATTTCCTCAGTGACTTACGTCTTCAATCATATTTACTTTTTTTAAACATAGCTTTCTTTAATTTCAGCAGGAGGTTTGTCTGAATCAGCTGGTTTACCAATCTGAGAAATGAGACTTTTCAAGCAATCCATATTTAATGGAAACAGTAAGATAGGATATCGGAGCAAATATAGAAGAATGAATAAAATCAATAAAAACTGTAATTTATTATATAAAGTGTTACTTGTAGCCATTCACAAAGAAATCAAACAATAATTACAACAACACAAAAATGAAATTACTAAGTAAAATTCATTTGAATGAAAAAAATAATGTAGACTCAAAATATAATATGCCAGAGTATCAGCAACTGGAAATATATGTCTATTTAAAATCCAAATGAAAATATGTCTCTGTAAAAACATTATTTTTATAGGCAGATATAAATAGTTCATCACACTCCAAAATATAACAATTAAAATAAATCTGTATTTATGTACATATTAATTAGCACTGTCAATTACAGCTCATCAATCACAATAAATAAAGCTATATGTTTAAAATAAAATGCAATAAAACATCAAATTAATGAAAGCTACCTTAAAATTCAGTACCTTTCTTTAATCAATGTAATAATTGGACCTACAGTTTATAATACTAAGTGAAGAAAGTCAGAAAAAGAAAGATAAATACCATAGATATCACTTATATGTGGAATCCAAAATATGACACAAAATGATTTATGAAACAGAAGCAGACTCACAGACACAGAAAGTAAACTCATGGTTACCAAAAGGGAAAGGAGATGGGGGAGGAGTAAATTAGGAGGCTGAGGCTGGCATATGCATACTACCATATACAAAATAAACAACACCCCGCCAGATAGCACAGGGAGCTACACGCAATACCCTGCAATAAACTGTAAGAGAAAAGAACATGGAAAATCACGGGATCATTCTGCTATACATCAGAAACTAACAGAACATTGTAAATCAACTGTATTACAATTTAAAGAATTCCAGAAAATAAGCATTCCTTATGTTAAATAGAAACAAAATTACTCATTTACTCATTAAGTCTCATCCAGTGGCATACACGTAGTAGTAGCTTACGGTATATAATTAAAGCTATGTTCAAAGGAGAAATTCCTGCTTTGACATTGTCATTGCTAACAGGAAAAAATGAAAAGAAATTGTGCTTTGACTACAAGAAAACTATGATGGAAAAGCAAGTAAACAAGAATCTATATAGAAATTAATTAGAAAAGAGGAAAGCAAGAAAAAGCATTAAAAATTTGTTCAAAATCTGGTTCTTAAAGACACATACACACAAAAATACACAGAAAGAGAGAGAGTTCCAAGAAAATATATTCAAAGAAAAAAAGAAAGAAGATCAAAATATATGAATTAAAAATGAAGAGGGCAGTATATTCTCTGGTGTGGAGATTTAAAATGAGATAAAAGATTGAAATATCTAGTCTAATATAATTGACCCTCCCTGTTAATCACATTTTTCTATGAAAAGTAATTAATAAAATTTATTCAGAAGACAATGATTAAAAATAAAATTAATTTTTTTTCTATGTTAATAAATTAAATTCAGGAGACACATAAACTGACTAAGAATAAAATATGATAGTTTTACCAATGCTATTTTCAAAATAAATGAAAAATAATATATGAATTAATACATGAATTATTTTGACATTATATTTCATGAGTTATAACATGGATTGTCATATTGTAATATGACATTTTATAGTCATTGTGTAGGAACATAATGCTGGTTTAACACAGCAAATTTCATTTATTAATATAAATAATATCAATGTATTAATGTAGAAACATAATCATCTGAATCAATGATAAATTAAATTTTTTATCTCAAAAAAAGTTACTTCTAGACAAACATTAAGATGGACACTATCAAAAAAACAGAAAGAACAAATGTTACCAAGGTTGTAGAGAAATTAGAACCCTTGTGCATTGCTGAGAGGAATGTAAAACAGGAGAGCCACTCTAGAAAACAGTATGATAGCTTCTCAAAAAATTAAAAACGGAATTACCAATTAACCTCACAATGTCAATGCTGCATATACACACACAAAATCGAGAGCAGGGACACAAACCTGCATTTGCACACCCACGTTCAGAGCAGCACTGTTCACAGTAGCTAAAATGTGGAAACAACGCACGTGCCCATCAAGTAATACATGGACAAGAAAAATGTGGCATCCGTAAAGAATGGACAAGAAAAATGTGGCATCCATAGCCGATGGGGTGTTATTTAGTCGTAAAAAAGAAGACAATTCTAACAGGCTCCAGCATGGATGGACACTAAGGAATTATTCTAAGTGAAACAAGCCAGTTACAAAAAGATGAATGCTGTTTGGGGTTCACAGTGCAGTCAGAACCCTAAAGGCAGACAGAAGAATGGTGATTTCCAGAAGCTAGGGCAGAGACGACTGTGATGATGGGAGGTTATGTTTAACAGGCATAGAGCCTCAGATGAAAAGAGCTCTGGAGATGGACGGTGGCGATGGTTGCACAACAGGTGACTGTTTTTAACTACTGAAGTGTGTACTTGAAACTTTAAGATGGTCAGTTTTGTGCACTGTGTATTTACCACAATTTTTTTAAGAGTACAAGAATCAAGAGAACATAATTTGGGGCTTTAAAAAAATGTATGCGAAAATGCACATTTGCTAATAAAATAGTTCATAGTTTTAATATGATCCCAATCAAAACATCAAAGATTTATGGGAATCTAGCAAAGTAATTCTCAAAGCTATCTGGAAAAATTTATCTAGGTTTATACCCAAAATGAGTAGGATGTGCAGGTATCTTTGTTATTTCTCTATTGCTACATAAAAAAAAACACCAAAAAATTAGCAATTTCATAAAATCCAAATATATCATCCCGTGGCTGCATGGGTCAAGAACGGGTAGGGTGCAGCTGAGTCCTCTTGGTCATGTAGCTGCAGTCAGAGTGCCAGGCAGGTTGCGTTTTCCTCTGGAGGGCTGATTGGGGAAGAATCCGCTTTGAATCTCATTTGCTTCAGGGTTAGCAGAAGAACTTCTGTCCGTTTGGTCAGCTAGAACAAAGTCTTATATAACGTAACAATTAAGATCGTGAGACTCTGCCATATGCAGTAACCTAATCAAAAAACTGGCATCCCACTGCTTCTGCCATATTCTATTGATTGTAAACACATCTTCTATCGAAAGCAAGTCACAGCTGTCACCCACACTCAAGAGGAGGGAGTCATGTAAGGATACAATCTACTGCGTCGCTGCAGGCTGTGTCTGCAGCAATGTATATACTAACGGATATTGCTAAGTAACAACATTTAAAACAATCTAAGCCACCTATGGCTGATTGATGTTGATGTATGGCAGAAACCAGCACAACACGGTAAAGAAATTATCCTCCAATTAAAAATAATTATTATTTTTTTTAATCTAAGCAACAGCATAACAAGAGTGAAATAAAATAAGTTTAGCAATGAACTCTGGGTATGTATGTGTAAAGCAGTTTAATATGTGTTAAGGGTGCATTTAACATAGAAAGTAGCTAAAGTATCTATGTTTGTATAGATAGTAAAACATTGAGTTTCATAAAAGAGAGTGGGGAAAATATGAAATAACCTTTCAATTATCCTTGTGTCTTTATGTAGAGTCTAATTATAGCTGGGCAAGTACTTCTAAAGGGGAAATGTCCTCAGAGTCTGGTAACAGGTAATCTTTCCGTCCTAGTTTTCAGCTTTCTTCTAAGTGAGTGAATCTGTGTGTATGTGTGTGAATGCATACACGTGGGTATTTTATTATAAAATGCTGATAGTTGCATTAGTGTGCCAAGGCCATGGGCTTCCCTGCTGCCTCAGTGGTAAAGAATCCACCTCTCAATGCAGGAGACACAGGTTTGATCCTGGGCTTGAAAGATGCCCTGGAGAAGGAAGTGGTAACCCACTCCAGGATTCTTGCCCACGAAATCCCATGAATGCCTGGTGGGCTACAGTTCATGGAATCAAAAAAGAGTCAGACATGACTGGGTGACTTTCACCTAAGTATAAATCGCAGATTGAAGTATTTATTTTAGTAAGCCCACTAAAATGCAAAATGTCATTTGTCCTTAGCAGATTTATTTTAAAATCTCAAAAATGGGCAAAAAAAATTCTCATTGAGTGACATAAACATAGGCATATTCTGTCATTTCTTAATTTCTCAAAATCATGATACAAATAAGTAGCAAAATTACAGAACATTAACATTCTCACAACCAATTGATAGTTCACCCCAGAAGGGTTTATTTCAAAAAATGACACAAAAATATTTTGAGAAAATGAGAATTATCTGCCAAAGAGAAATTAGCAAACATAGAATGAGTTGGTTTTATAAACTTAAAAAACATAAAGTGATTAGAGAAAACTTGTAAGTATAATAGAAAGTAATATTTTAAATGTTTTACTTTCCTGAGTTATGAAAAATTGAACATTCCTATTCAATTATTGCATTTTCCTTCCAAAATCAACATATGTCAACAAACATATGTCATGTAATTTTTTAAGGGTACTTTTGAACTGTAGTTACACATTATCCTTCTAATTTGATCAGCCATTTTAAATTCTGAAAATCTAAAGTAAAAAAGGTTTTTGAACAACTAAACATTTCCAAAAGTAGAACCTAGGATACTTATTTAGAATAGATTAGATTTTGTTGTAATGAAAAATACACATATGATGCATCTTGGTTACAGATAATATAAAAGACCACCATCATCTTCCGAGGTTTTTAACAGAATTATAAAAGCTATTTGTAAAATGTATAGTTAGAGGGAAAAGTCATACACTTATAGCAGCCTCATTTATGTGAAGTGGTGATACTGGTTTTTTAAGAGTTAATATTTTAAACTTAAAAAAAAAAAGCAAGACCTCCAAAACTCTACCTTTCTGATAACCACATGTCTTCAGACAGTGAGTAAAAGAGCAGGACTCAGTTTCAAAGGGATGATATTCTTTTCCTTTCATAACTTCAGATTCCAGCAACAGGTAAGAACAGGACAACTTAAAAGCCAATTTTAAAAGTCACTTTTAAGACCCCCTGGCATGTGAAAGAGACAGGGCTCAGTTGTGCTGAGCCAAAATGAGCATCACATACCTTTATAAAACACTACTGCATGGGGACACAGCTAGTCCTAATTCATCTGTTGTTTGAAAAATGTATAAAGAGGAGATGAAATAAATCATCTAAATATTGCTTTGAAAGGGCTTTCTCTGTTCTATGTTCTGTGGCAACTGTCCTAAACTGATTCAACTGGTCTCTTTTCCATTTTTTTTACATTTTAATTTGGGTTTGTTTAATTCATATTTTTCCCTGGGAAACATGGCATATGTTTCTGATGATTTCTGTAATTTACAAATGTGACGTCAGTATTATTAAACTATCGTTAGATGACAAAATAAAGAAAAATATTATTTAATTTGAAATTAAACTAGCTTTCAAAAAATATTTCTAAAGGAAGGGGGAAACATTGTACTAGTAAGAGATACATCAGTTGTTTCAATAATGTGAAATCTATTGGTTAAATATCAAATAATAAAATCTGATAAAGTGAATTATGGTTTCACCAATAAAACTGTACAAATGATGGCTGGTAAATCTTCAAGATAGCTTATCTAGCTTTGTAATTAATGAAGTCTTTATAATCTTTGTCTTATTATTTACTTTGAATAATTTATGTACTTATAATCATCATTCCAATGATAAAAAAAAAAATGCCAAGCAGAGTAGAAGATAAATACACAGACCAATATTCAGAATTGATCATTAACCTAATCCATAAAAATGAATTTATCACTCATCTATAGCTGATACATTTTGAGGAATTAATTAGACTTATACTGTGCATGGGGTTCTCCAGGCAAGAATAATGGAGTTGCTGCCATTTCCTTCTCCAGTGGACCTTTTTTTTGTCAGAACTCTTCACTGTGAGCCTACTGTCTTGGGTGCTCCCACACAGCATTGCTGGTAGCTTCATTGAGTTACACAAGCCCTTGTGCTACCACAAGGCTGTGGTCCATGAAGGCGTATTCTTCCCTGGAGAACTGCATGGCTAGCTGCTGCTGCTGCTGCAGCTGCTGCTCCTGCTGCTAAGTCACTTCAGTCATGTCTGACTCTGTGCGACCCCAGAGATGGCAGCCCACCAGGCTCCCCGTCCCTGAGATTCTCCAGGGAAGAACGCTGGAGTGGGTTGCCATTTCCTTCTCCAATACAGGAAAGTGAAAAGTGAAAGTGAAGCTGCTCAGTCGTGTCCGACTCTTAAGGACCCCATGGACTGCAGCCCACCAGGCTCCTCTGCCCATGAGATTTTCCAGGCAAGAGTACTGGAGTGGGTTGCCATTGCCTTCTCCCCATGGCTAGAATGAAAGGCAAAAATATGACACTAGAAGATGAGCCCCCCAGTCAGAAGGTGGTCAATATGCTACTGGGAAAGAGCAGAGGGCAGTTATTATTGGCTCCAGCAGAAGTGACATATCCAGGTCAAAGTAGAAACCACACTCAGCTGTGGGTGTGTCTGGTGGTGAAAGTAAAGTCCAATGCTACAAAGAACAATGTTGCATAGGAACTTGGAACGTTGGAACCATGATTCCAGGTAAATTAGACGTGGTCAAGCAAGAGATAGCAAGAATGACCACCCACATTTTAGGGATCAGAGAACTAAAATAGACAGGAATGGGAGAATTTAATTCAGATCACCATTTGTCTACTACTGTGGGCAAGAATCCCTTAGAAGAAATGGAGCAGTCCTCATAGTCAACACAAGAGTCTGATGTGCAGTACTTGGGTGCAATCTCAAAAAAGATAGAATGATTCCTGTCCATTACCAAAGCAAACCATTCAGCATCGAAGTAATTCAAGTCTATGCCTCAGCCACTGATGCCAAAGGAGCTGAAACTGACCTGTTCCATGAACGCCTACAATATCTTCTAGAACTCACACCCCCAAAAGCTGTCCTTTCCATCATAGGGGATCAGAATGTAAAAGGAGGGAGTCAAAAGATGCCCGGAAGTAACAGGAAAGTCTGACTCCAGAGTACAAACTGAAGAAGAGCAAAGGCTAACAGAGTTTTGTCAACAAAGCACACTGGGCCGCCGGTGGCTTGAAATGCAACTTTAGAAAGACTAATATCATGGCATCTGGTCCCATTACTTGACAGCAAATAGAAGGGAAACAGTGAAAGCAGTGACAGATTTTATTTTCTTGGGCTCCAAAATCATCCAGTAAGGTAAAAGACACTTGGTCCTTGGAAGGAAAGCTGTGATAAACATAGACAGTGTATTAGAAAGCAGACATATCACTTTGCTGACAAAGGTCCATATAGTCAAAGCTAGGGTTTTTCCAGTGGTCATGTATAAATGTGAGAGTTGAACCATAAAGAAGACTGAGTGCTGAAGAATTGATGCTTTCAAATTATGGTGCTGGAGAAGACTCTTGAGATTCCCTCAGACAGCAAGGATATCAAACCAGTCAATCTTCAAGGAAATCAGTCCTGAATACTCATTGGAATGACTGTGGCTGAAGCTGAGGCTCCAATATTTTGGCCACCTGATGCAAAGAGCCAACTCGTTGGAAAAGACTGATACTGGGAAAGACTGAAGACAAAAGGGGGAAAGAGTGGCAGAGGATGAGATGTTTGATAGCATCATCGGCACAATGGACATGAATCTGAGCAAACCCTAGGAAATAGCAGAAACAGAAGAGCCTGGCCTGCTCCAGTCCATGGGGTCTCCAAGAGTCAGACATGACTTAGCAACTGAACAGCAACAGTTAGACTTTCGCAAATTTACCCCATTGCAATGAGCAGGTCTCTTAAAGGATTGGAAGTCATTCAGTTAATTGATTCAAAATATGTATTGTATTGATTAGTGTGCTTCATAATACTGGGAAATACTATTGGCTAAGAAACGTTTCCACCTCTTAGTGAGTTTATAGTTAAATGGAAGTGGAAAAGAGAAGAAATTTCAATTTATTACTATGGCATATATAAAATTCAAAACTTCACCTCTTTCATGCTTAAAAGTTGCAGTTAGCTGTAAATGCATATGAGAATAAAGGATGATGAACTATCAGTTCAATTCAGTTGCTCAGTCATGTCCAGTTCTGCAATCCCGTGGACTACAGCATGCCAGGCTTCCCTGTCTATCACTAACTCCCTGAGGTTATTCAAATTCACGTCCATTGAGTCAGTGATGCCATCCAACCATCTCATCCTCTGTTATCCCTTTCTCCTCCTGCCTTCAATCTTTCCCAGCATCTGGGTTTTTTCAAATAAGTCAGTTTTTTGCATCAGGTGGCCAAAGCTTTGGAGCTTCAGCTTCAGCATCAGTCCATCCAGTGAATTTTCAGGACTGATCTCCTTTAAGATGGACTGGTTGGATCTCCTTGCAGTCCAAGGGACTCTCAAGAGTCTTCTCCAACACCACAGTTCAAAAGCATCAATTCTTCAGCACTCAGCTTTATTTATACTCCAACTCTCAAACCCATACATGACTACTGGAAAAACCATAGCTTTGACCACATGGACCTTTGTTGGCAAGGTTATGTCTCTGCTTTTTAATATCCTATCTAGGTTGGTCATAACTTTTCTCCCAAGGAGCAAGCGTCTTTTAATTTTATGGCTGCAGTGACCATCTGCAATGATTTTGGAACCCCCAAAATAAAGTCTCTCACTGTTTCCATTGTTTCCCCTTCTATTTGCCATGAAGTGAAGGGACCACTTCTGTAGATAGGATCTACAGAATCAAAATTTGCTGAGGAGTAACTAACGGCAGAATGGCCCCAGAAACAAGACAAAGGATAATGTGACTTTCCCAGGCACTGATCATACTGCTTCTTAGCTGTTGCGTTGTACTGTACCTGAAACTCAGGAGGATACTGAGCACAGAAGTGAAGCAGCATGGTAGCTCCGCTATGCAGAGGCTGTGGTGACTTATTGCATCAAATCTAATTAAAATTTTCTCTACTTTTAGGTATTTATACGGTCTACGTTTTCCAATTCAATAAACACTCTTGTATACACATTTTTGGGCTTCCCTGGTATTTCAGCTGGTAAAAAATCTGCCTGCAATGCAGGTGACCCAGGTTTGATTCCTGAGTCAGGAAGTTCCCCTGGAGAAGGGATAAGCTACCCACTCCAGATTCTTGGGCTTCCCTGTTGTCTCAGATGGTAAAGAATCCATCTGCAATGCAGGAAACCTAGGTTCAGTCCCTGGGTTGGGAAGATCAACTCGAGGAGGACATGGTAACCCACTCCAATATTCTTCCCTGGAGAATCCCCATGGACAGAGGAGCCTGGCGGGCTGCAATCCAAGGGGTCGAAAAGGGTCAGACAGGACTTAGCACAGCACAGCATAAGCACTGTCTGCACTCACGATTCTGTTCTCTCACAGTAAAAAGTTCAGTGTGAAATTTTTGGGTCAGAGAGAATGGAATTATTATGTCAGAGATAAAATATTTAGGAAATTTGGTGCATAAGCCCAGATTTCTTGAAAAATTATGATGTATAGCTATTTTACTTATGATATGGGGAAAAACATATATTTCAGTTAAAACTCTATAACTTCACTGTCCAGCAACTAATGATCAGAAATTATTAAAAATTATAATTTAATTAATTGAATAAATAAAATTAAAATTCATTTTCTCAGTCACACTAGACATATGGCAGATACTCAATAATCATATATGGCTAATACATATCATATTTGATACTAAAGATACAGAAAATTTCCATCATCACAAAAAGTTCTGTTGGACAGAAATACAATTCAGTCAAAGTTTTAAATCATTTTCTATATGCTATAATAAGATGATATTTTGTTTCACTACATTTTCTATTAAGGTTGGATATCTTTTTTTTTCATTTTAATAAATATTTGCATATTAGAGATGTGACCCTGTTTCTTTCAGATTTTGTTGTTTTGTTTTGTTTTCCCCAGAGAAAAGTTATTTTTCTCTTTGAGTGGTAAAGCTGAGAATGGAGATGTTTAAGCATGAAGGTAACAAAGATTTTCTCTTATTTCTGAATTTTTGAATTCTGAATTTCTGAATTTTGAAATTTCTGAATTTCCTATGGAAACTCTTTTTTAAAACAAAATTATAATTTTTTAAATTTATGATTTCAATAAATCTGGAAATATTTCATGTGATATATGAGATTGGTATCTAACTTTCTATTTTCAAATGAAAAAATCTCCTGTCTATGTAACATTTATTGATAAAATTTCCTTATCGCACTGTTTTAAAATATGTCTATATCTTTCTAGACATTCATCTTTGGTTTCACTGATGAGTCTATTTTTGCATTTTACTTATTTTTGTTAAATCATATAGTGCTTAATCAATTTAAAATTGAATATCTTCTCAATCTTTTTCTTAAACATCCCAGGTATTTTCACATTTCTTTTTGTAAAGAATGTCTGGAATAATTTTTCCAAGTTCAAAAATGCTGAATTATTTTTCAAATTGTATCAAATTTTAATTCAGGGATTGTATATTTTTAGAATATCTGATTTTTAACCATCAGTTATATTGCATGCTGCTACATTTGCCCCTCCTTTCTTCTTCCTTACTAGAATACTGTGTCTTCTTGTCATGTAAATCCCTTGTATGTTTCAAAAAATATTCCCTACCATACCATGATCATTACTGCTATGCATCTAGTTCAATCTTATTTCAAAACAATTATTAATGATACATTTTTTAAAGCTTGATGTTTGTACATTCACATGGCAACTGACTACAACCCTGAACAATTCTATTTACTTTAAAAGTTTTGCATTGATGTTTCTCTTTAATGCACATGATCATGATATCTGAAAATATTGATGTTAGTTAAAAACAAAATTCCATGGACTAAAGTCATTTTTGGTGAGGACAGAGTAATTTCTTTGTGCTTTGGCTCCTCCTCCATGGAAGTGGCCCCGAAGGAACATCTTCTCAGTGGTGTCCTCTTCTCGTTAGACCTAAGTCTCCTAGCCTAGACAGTATTGTCATGAGTAGGAGTAAATCCCTGCTACCTTTAAGAAACTGGATTAAAGAAAAATGGAAGAAATGATGGTATGCTTTATCCTTGACCTCCATTTGAACCATTAAATGCTATTTATCCATAGTGAGGGAAGGAAGAAAAGAGATCAGATCAGATCAGATTAAATCAGTTGCTCAGTCATGTCTGACTCTTTGCGACCCCATGAATCGCAGCACGCCAGGCCTCCCTGTCCATCACCAACTCCCGGAGTTCACTCAGATTCACGTCCATCGAGTCAGTGGCACCATCCAGCCATCTCATCCTCTGTTGTCCCCTTCTCCTCTTGCCCCCAATCGCTTCCAGCATCAGAGTCTTTCCCAATGAGTCAACTCTTCGCATGAGGTGGCCAAAGTACTGGAGTTTCAGCTTTCCTTCCAAAGAAATCCCAGGACTGATCTCCTTCAGAATGGACTGGTTGGATCTCCTTGCAGTCCAAGGGACTCTCAAGAGTCTTCTCCAACACCACAGTTCAAAAGCATCAATTCTTCGGTGCTCAGCTTTCTTCACAGTCCAACTCTCACATCCATACATGACCACAGGAAAAACCACAGCCTTGACTAGAAGAACCTTTGTTGGCAAAGTAATGTCTCTGCTTTTGAATATGCTATCTAGGTAGGTCATAACTTTCCTTCCAAGGAGTAAGTGTCTTTTAATTTCATGGCTGCAGTCACCATCTGCAGTGATTTTGGAGCCCAGAAAAATAAAGTCTGACACTGTTTCCAGTGTTTCCCCATCTATTTGCCATGAAGTGATGGGACTGGATGACATGATCTTCGTTTTCTGAATGTTGAGCTTTAAGCCAACTTTTTCACTCTCCACTTTCACCTTCATCAAGAGGCTTTTGAGTTCCTCTTCACTTTCTGCCATAAGGGTGGTGTCATCTGCATACCTGAGGTTATTGATATTTCTTCTGGCTATCTTGATTCCAGCTTGTGTTTCTTCCAGCCCAGCATTTCTCATGATGTACTCTGCATAGAAGTTAAATAAGCAGGGTGACAATATACAGCCTTGATGTACTCCTTTTCCTATTTGGAACCAGTCTGTTGTTCCATGTCCAGTTCTAACTGTTGCTTCCTGACCTGCATACAAATTTCTCAAGAGGCAGATCAGGTGGTTTGGTATTCCCATCTCTTGAAGAATTTTCCACACCAAGCTTCGGTGAGTGAGGCCCACAACTTTATTTTCAAAAGGAACTTTTATACCTTGACTTGTACATAGAGGGAAATGAAAGATGCAAAGTCATACAGAGTCAGCCCAAACATTACATCTGTTTTGTCTTTATCAAAACCAGGATTTTTTCTGCATACTTTTCCCAAAACAATGTTGTGTACAACATCTTCTGGCCTTGGAGGCCTGTGGACATTTTATGACCCTTTTTTGATAAAGGCTGCTCAGCCAGAAAACTTGTTTTCCCTTAAAGTGTTTCTTCTTTATTTCTCCCAGCCTCAGAAAGTACTAAACAGAGTTACATTCTCAGGGAGCAAAGGTGCAGTGAGTTACAACAAAGAAAGAACCAATTAGCTCAAAGGTCTGATGTGGTTGATTCCGAGGCTGCTGCTTGTTGTCCTTACATTCCAACTATGCTAACCAATGCACTCCCAGGCGCACAGTGGGTAAGGGATGTGGGCACCTGGCAGCAAGCACTGGCCCAATAATGAAGTCCTACACCAGCACTACTCTAATAGCTTTTAACTCTTTGAAAGGCTCTATATTTTTAGAATGTTTTAAGCTTACCATGTCTCTCACAGTGGGGAGGCTGTAATCAATCACATGCGTAGCTGCAAGAGTCTGGATAAACCTGTCAGGCAAGCTAGAAAGCCATCAGAGGGATTTGAATTGAAACACTCCTATCATGCCCAGTAGACTTATTAACTAAAGCCCTAAGTTGACTTTTTCCAGAGAAAGGTGGTCGGGGATAGCCTTAGAAGAGTTGGTGAAAGGCACAAAATAGTAAGACAGACAGATTCTGGTTTTGGGGCAGACGCTCGAGCAGATCCAGGCAATCTCTCGAGCCATGATCCGCCTTGCTCGTCATGGCTCTTCCACATGACCTTGTCATGGGTGGGATCTCCCGTGGTGGCTCCCGGCAGTGGCCCACGGGCTGAGTTGCTCCTTGGCATGTGGAACACTCCCAGACCAGGGGCTGAAGCTGCACCCCTGCACTGGCAGGAGGATTCTCATCCACTGTTACCCCCGGGAAGCCCCTCACTCACCTTATGGTCTACACACACACCCTTCACTAACCTCTCCAAAACGGGGAATGTTGATGGAATACGCCAAACGTTCTTTAATTTCCTTCCTGGAACACCGCGATGCTTTCCCGGAAAAGGAAGTCATGCTCCTGGTGTCTTCATCAGTTTTTCTGGAGCATTTTGCATCCAGCAAAGTTTCCTTGAGGTTGTGTTTTGCTACCTTCTCATGTTGCAATTTCACTGCCCATAAATGTTGGGGTTTTATTTTAATTGTGTTATCTCCTTCTTCTTTTCTTTCTATACTTGTGCACTTTTTGCTCAAAGAGAGAAGATAGTCTTATTCTCAGCTTCACCTTTTATATTATAGATTTTTAATATTTATCTATACCCAAAAGCTGTTTCCTCCCCCAAGTCAAGTTGTGAAACTACCTAATTCCAGCTAGTCTCAAATACCAGTTTAGTATTTCTAAATGCTTAAAGTTATACACTACTGTGAAACTGAAGTAAATAAATAAAAGTAACTAAGGTATCAGAATTATATAAAAATTTTACCAAAATGAATACTAGTATGTCTAATCATGTTGATAAGACAGCCTCTTGAAACCCCATGGAATCTTCAGCCTTCAGTTCCTCTGGTTTTATTGATATTCTTTCCTATATCACCCTTCTGGGACACTATAGCTTCTTACTTTCTCAGTTTCCTGAAGAGCTCCATTCCAGCTGAAAAGCCTCCTGGGATAGACAGGGCGGAAGAATAATGATCCTCACTGTTAAAAGGCTTAGGTAAGATTTGACTTTTTAAGATCTCCACCACCACCACGACAGTTTCATATTGGAGAGGAGCTTCCCCTATTCCCTAGAGTCTCTGAAAAAACCAGAAGTTCCAGTCTGGTTGTACATGCTAAGGAGTTCATGTGTAATAAGAAGATCTTCTTGCATTAACATTTTCTGAATAAGGAGGCTAGACTTTCAGCTCATGCTAGCATCTTCCTGGGAGTCTAGACTGATAATCACAATATCAGTCTGTATTGGAAGCTGTGACCTCCCCCCGAAAAGTGGAACTGATGACTAAAATTACTTACATTGTATTTTAAAACATAATTTACCATTATCCCAAAATATGAATATGTGGCTGGATTTCTATTATTTCAAATCACTGAATCATCTTTTTAATTCCTATGCAGAGTTAAAACCAGCCAGAATCATGACGAGTAGGGGCATTTCAGCTATTTCATGAGTCAGTACTGATCAGTGTGTGCTTTGTCACCCAGTCAAGTCCGACTCTTTGTGACCCCATAGACTGTAGCCTGCCAGGCTCCTCTCTCCATGGGGATTCTCCAGGCAAGAATACTGGAGTGGGTTGCCATGTCATCCTCCAACGGATCTTCCCAACCCAGGGATCGAACCCAGGTCTCCTGCATTGCAGGTGGATTCTGTACCTACTGAGCCACAAGGGAAGCCCCTGATCACTGTAGCTAAATTGATGTTTCCTTACTCAGTCTCAATTGTGAAGTTACAAAGTTTATGTGAGGCTTGGGCTGCAGTTAAATGGTCACGTGCATTAGATAAACGTCAGTGGGATGATATAATCAGTAACAATTGTGACCTTCTTTTCCATTGCAATTTTCTTTTTATTGGATTACCAGGCTAAAATGTAGCTTGATTTTTTAAATTAGAAAATAACTTTTAAAGTTTTAAGATTATTCAAAAATTATCTTAAAAATCGTTCCTTCCCTTCCTTGCCACTTCCTTCAAAAAAGAAAATAAATGCATTACCATCCATACCTCCCACAATTATGATGTGATCACAGCTCTGCCTTAGGCCCAGAGGAGAATGTGGGGAAAAGAAAGCAGTTTATTTGTTAGTGTGATGAAAGTGTTTTGGTATTTCCTTTATAGTCTACGCTCCCATTATTATTATTGCTTTTCATTTATCAATATTTAAATATACCTAGTATTGTGATTCTCTTGTAAATAAATTATTATTTTCCCTCATAGTTTATAAAGCTTCACCTAACGTTAACAGCATCCTCTTCACTGTTCTGAATCATCTAAATACATTTATTGGTTGCTGTTGTTCAGTGGCTAAGTTGTGTTTGACCTCTTTACAACATTTATTGGTATTTGTTCTTAATGCTTCTCATTTTATGTAATATACATCATGTTTTTAAAGCCTTCCTAAATATCTATAGAATTTAAGAAACTATAATTCAAGCATTGTTATATATCTAACACCAGGATATTGTACTCTTCTGGATGACTTTTCTCTGATCAGCAGCCCTTAATATTCTCTTTGAGGCAGAAAAAAGGGAGAGTTAATAGTTGTCAAAATTAAAGGTCTACTGAAATGTATACACTACTATGTATAAAATAGATAACTAATTTATCTTCTGTACAGCACAAGGAGCTCTACTCAGTTCTCTGTGGTGACCTAAATGGGAAGGGAATCTAAAAAATAGCGGATATATGTATATGTATGACTGATTCACCTCACTTCGTGATACAGCCAGAAATTAACACAACACTGTATAGCAACGATACTCCAAATTAAGAAAAAAAAATAAAATAAAATGCAGAACGAGAGCAAGGACATATGTTTCTATCAGGATGAACTCCCAATGCAAACACTGGTAAATCTGTTTATATCTGTGCAATGAATGTAACTGTTCACCAGTCAATCTAAATGGAACACATGCATGTATAAAACAGGAAAAAAAATTTCTGCACATAGTAAAAAGAAGACAATTCAAATGCATACTTAGAAACCATAATAAAAACATTACCTTGAGATTAAAATTTTGAAGTTGAAGGAAAGTTTATATATATATATATATATGCATATATTTCCATTGTGTAAATCACAAAGCTAGTTAGTCCATATGCTAGAGTCAGAACATAGGCCTTAATAAAGATGTGTGGTTTCCACTACAAGACACTCATAAAAATATAAGCAAAACCCATCGGAGAAACAACTGCTACCCAAAGAAAACACACTTTTTTTTTCAAACAGTATTTCAGATTTCAGAAAAGAAATCTTTTTGAAGCACTTCTGTGTTCATGAAAATAATAGTCATTGATTTGTCTTTCCTTGTAAAATGTAAGAGAATAATAAGGCCACTCTACGAGCAATGTCAAAGAAAAATGTGCTTTAATTCAGTCCATGTCCACGCTGGATGCAGAATTCTTCACTGGAGTGTGATGCTCACTCTCCTCACTGCATCTGAGGTGGCTAAAGATGCGCTTCAGATCATGCCAATATTTCTTTACTAATTTTGCTTTGGTCAAAAATCTCAAATATCTTTGTTAATTAATCAATGAAAGATCTTACTGTTCTTTAATTTCACTTTATACAGTATTGGGAATAATAGTAAATTTGCTCATTACTGGATACTAAATTTTCTTTTTTTTTAGTATCCTTTTATTATTATTTTTTTAAGTGCAAATGCTCACACAACTTTGACTTATAAGGTAGTTCTATATATAAATTGTTAGTGACTTTGATATTATAAACTACGTACAATTAAACATGGTTCCAGGGTACATAATTACGCTTCTCACACCAGAGGACAATTCTAGTTGAGATTAAAAAGAAAGTGTGATACGAATATGTCCACTCATACGTAACAGAATGGGAAGTCTCCCTCAGTTTATGCAGATGACTTCTACTCGTTATTGCACAGTGCGAATTTGTAGGGGAAAAAATAATACACTAACCCTTGGGTCCCATACAGGCAAATTACGATTGCATTCTTCAGGCTGTTTCAATAGGACTGGATTTGGCCATTCCCATTTAGAAAATACCAAGAAAAATTTATGTACAAGAGTTGATGCTATTGCATTTGGATAAAGCTGGCAAGTTCTTGCTACTAGCACAGCCAGGAAACACCACCAAGGAAACCTAATATATTGGAATAGATGTTGTGGCGTTTGGGCCACAGTTTGATAGCTCTCAGGGTTAACCTGAAGTTGTCAATGTTTGGTACTAGATGTAAAATTTCATCGGTTACCCTGCAACCGTTAAGACTTCTTATACATCTTATATCTAAATTTTTAAGCAGACTGTCATCTCTTAAGTCCAAGTCTTCTGGAATAGTCTGCAGTGCTAATCTTGCAAACGAAATATCAATCTCTATCCCATCAAAACACAGTTTGATAAGTGGTACAAATGCCTCTTCAACAGCTCTTAAATCTTTTACTTCTTCCTGTAATTTCAACTTATCATAGAGTGAGGTGAAAAAATCACTTCGATCAACATGTCTCAGTGCAACACACAGTGCATCAATATCAGCACCTTTTGTATGTACTCCTAATCTATAAGATCCAAATGTAAAAATTTTCCCACCAACATTTTCAGTTACAGATGGTGGAAGATTCTTGCTTTCACTGATTTCTCGTATCCACTCTTTTACCAGGTTATTTAATTTTCCCAAAATTAAAATCCTGCGCTGCAGTTCCTCTTCCTCTTCAAAAAACCCCAAAGGGCTTCAGAGTCTCAACTAGCTTCTGTGTGAGTAGGCAGTCAGTCTCCTTGGGGGCTGCTAAGCTGATGGGAGAAGTAATGCCATAGTGCTTCTGTGGTGGCCGTGTTTGCTGCAACCGCCGCCGCTGCCGCCCTGGGCATGATCCACTGAGGCGGGAGGGAGGGGGTGCGGGCCTGCCTTAGCCCTGGGTCCTACCCGACTCCTGCACCCGCTCCCGCCGCTTTAAGCGCTTCTCCTCCTTCCCCTTCGTCCTAACATGGCCTGGATACTAAATTTTCATCAGAGATTATACTGTTGCATTTGACATAGTCGTTGACTGAAAAATAATTGGCCGAGATTCGGCCAGCCACCACGAATAGGGCTGTCTGGTGGGGAGCTTCAATAGCTTCCCTTTCAGAAATAATGTTGTCTTAGAATTTGGCAGCTGGCATCATTTAGTGTTCTATAGCCCCTTGTCATTCATTACTTGTTACTTGTTACAAGCAAATATTTATTGAGCATCTAATGTAGTTTTCCTATGCTTTGAGTAGAAAGATGCAAAAACCACTACTATCAACTCTCTCATCGTGTATTTTAAAGTATATTTGACCAGAATATGCTTTGATATTCTGGGTTAAAAGTGGAAGTTCCTTTCTTAACATTTAGTAGTTAGCTGTATCTTTATAGTTATATACATCTACCTCCATAATCTATCCTTGCTTTGGAATTTATAAAAATAATGCTGTATTTGAATGCCTAAATTTCTCTCAGGTAATGCATTAAACTACAATAGGTATTAACAGCCTTACTGGGTAACTGATTCAAAAGCAGAGTCCAATCTCTTACAAATTACATGAGCTGAGTTAAATACATCAACTTTTCCAAGTTTTTTCCAATGTTTCCAACATGTAAGATTGGTTTTGAAGCACATCACAGGTAATACAGGCTTTACATAGTGGATGTGTGATAATAATAATATTAATAAATGATAATTAAAGAACTAAGTCTAATGGAAAATTCACTGAGTTTACAATTTAATCTGAAGGAAATGTAATGTAAGTTTCAAGTTAAGCACACATTGCTATCTTTCCTAGACTGTGGCTCTACATTCTAAAGTTTTTAAAGATTGGTGTATATGCTATGCTAATATGTAGCCAGTACATCAGAAACTGACTGCTTCTAAGTAACAGAATAAAATAACCTTAAAATGGGGCTCTGCTCAGATTGAATTATATGAGCAGCGAAAAACTTAAGCCCATATTTTAATACAAATCTAGAAACATTTAAAAAATTTGAAAATACATTTTAAAATTACAACTGCACATCAATGCTCTTTATGGTTACAGTGTTAATAAACTGTCATAAAATTAAATGTCTATCAAAAATCGCCATATGAATGAAATATATTTGGTGGTGAGTGGCTTTAATATCCACTTAAAATTTGCAACATAAAAAATCAAGAATGATGTTGCAAAAATTGAAGGTAAGTACTGTGACATTTTTAAAATCAAAGATGAAAATTCCAAGACTTTTTAAAGTGAATATTTCTTATTTCCAGAAGAAGGGTTTCATGAAAAAAAAAATACAATTATATAACACAAAGTCTCATCTAGGAAATATTAAATATTACCCTCTGTTAATATTTAGAGGCAATAACTTTATGACTCTTTCTAACTATGGTAATTCTTAACATTTTTTTCACATTCACATTTTTTGGTATTTTTCACTTTTCTAATTTTTAAAAATTGTGGTAAGATGCACATAACATAAAAATTTACCACCATAACCACTCTGAATTTTACAGTTCACTAGTGTTAAGGACAGACTTCCCTGGTGGCTCAGGAGTAAAGAATCTGCCTGTAATGCAGAAGCTGTAGGTCTGATTCCCTGGTTCGATAAGATCCCCTGGAGGAGGGCATGCAACCCACTGCAGTCTAGCGTGGAGAGTGCCATGGACTGAGGAGCCTGGTGGGCTACGGTCCACAGGGTCACAAACGGTCAGACACAACGGGACAGCTGAGCACGCAAGCAGGCAGTGTTACAGACACTCACACTGTTGTGCAAACAGTCTTGAGAACTCCTCTTTTGTAAAACTGGGAATCTATTTTTTTTTAAAAAAGCAGAAAATAACAAGGTTGAGCCAACATGTAGACAAATTGAAACATTTGTCACCTGCTGGTGAGCATGGATACCAGTGGGTGACGTCCTGAATAAATTAAAAATATAATTGCCATATGACCCAACAATTCCACTTTGGGACATAAACCCAAAATAATTGAAAGCCGGATCTCAAAGAGACACTCATGTCCATAAAATATTATTCACAATAGTCAAAAGGTGGAAGCAGTTTAAGCATTCACCCAGTGATGAATGAACGAGTAAATGAGTAAACAGGCAATGCAGGAGAGCCGGGTTTGATGCCTGAGTTGGGAAGATCCCCTTGGAGAAGGGAGTAGTCCGCTCCAGTATTCTTGCCTGGAGAATTCCATGGACAGAGGAGTTTTCAGGTTACAGTCTGTGGGGTTTCAGACTCAAACATAACTGAACGACTAACACACCACACACACACACACACACACACACACATAAAGAAAGGAAATTGTCCTCTAATCAGTATAGAGATAAGAGAAATGATTATAAGTGATGTGTACTCTCCACGATTAGCATGATAAAGACGTTGCGACTTTACCAAATTATGAATGATTGAAGCCAGAGAACACAGTGAAAAATTGATGCATTCATTTTCAAGGGTGAGGTTATTTTCAAGGATCTTAAAATACATTACAATGTTTTTTCATCTTGATATTATGCTAGACGTCTATAAAGAAGAATGATTCTGATCTCAGATGCATCCAGATTCAGTTGTGCCACTTGTACCCATATGAATCCTGTAATTCTCGTTTTTCATGACTTTATAGTTCGCAATAATGCCTTTCTAGAATGGGGTTAAATAAAGCTATATTTATAGGTGACATGATTATATATATATACATATATATACACAAAATAACTTAAGGACACATTAAGAACTTTAGAACTAATAAACAAGTTCATAAGCGTTGCAGGACAGAGGATCAATATAGAAAAATCTGTTGCTATTTCTATACATTACCAATGAGCCATCAAAAATTGAAATCACAAAGCAATTCAATTAACAATGGCATCAAAAAACGAAATACTTAGGAATAAATGTAATGCAAATCCAAAGGTTATAACCTAAAAACTTTGACATTGCTGAAAGAAATTATAGAAGACTTAAATAAATGAAAGAAAAAAAAAAACATGTTCATGGATTATAAAACTTAATAAATGATAAGATAGCAATATGCCTCAAACTGATCTTAAAGTAAATGCAATTTCTATCAAAATCTCAGCAAGCTTTTTTGCAGAAATGGACACACTGATCTAAAATTCATACAGAAATACAATCTTTACAAAAAGAGAAGTGATAGGGGAAAAGAACAGAGCTGAAGGACTCACTTCTCAATTTGAAAACTTACAATAAATAGTCAAGAATGTGTGGAACTAAAATAAGGAGAAATATAGAGAGACAGAGACATAAATAGTCAATTGATCAATCAATGTGATAGAGCTGAAGGTTCAGAAATAAACTCTTATGTTAATGGTCAGTTGAATTTTGACAAGAGTCCCAAGACAACTCAATCAGAAAGAATAGTCTTCTCAACAAATGGTGCTATTCACATACAAATGTAATAAAGTTAAAACTTCTTTCTCTTGCCATACAAAAAAAATGAACTCAAAATGAATCATAGATCTAAGTATAAAAGCTAAAACTGTAAAAATATAAGAGGAAAATACAATAGTTAATCTTCAAATTCTCGGGTTGGACAAAGTCTTTTTAGATAACTGCAAAAACAAAAGGGACAAAATAAAAAGCAGATAAATTAGACTTCAGCAAAATTAAAAGTTTCTGCTTCAGTGGATACCATAAAAAAGTGATCTTAGCCAAGTGACCAAAGTGAGCGTCAATGGTGATAAGTCATCTTGACGATATGTAAGCTTAATGCTATGAAAAGAATTTTTCACCTCCAAAGCATTCTCAGTAAAAATCTATAATCCTAGCCTAATCATGAGAAAAACAGTCAACAAGCCCATGAGGAACACTGTATGAACTGCCCATTCAGTACTCAAAACTGTCAAGGTCATGAAAAACAAAGAAATTCTGAGAATCTATTACAGTCAAGAGGAACTTCAGGAGACATGACAACTGAATGGAACGTGGTGCCCAGATGGAATCCTGGAACAGAAAATTAGGTTAGGCAAAATGTAAGGGATCTGAGTAGAATATGGACTTTAGGTAATAAAAACTGTCAATATTGGTTCATTGATGCAAACAAATTGACCATACTAATATAAGACGCTAATAATATTGGAAAGTTGGCGTGGCTAGATAGCACCACCGCCTCAATGGACATGAATTTGAGCAAACTCTGGGAGATAGTGAAGGACGGAAGAGCCTGGTGTGCTGCAGTCCACGGGCCCACAGAGAATCAGACACGACTTAGAGACTGCACAACAAAAATAAATTATCCAGTTTTAAAAAGATCATGTTGATTTAAAAATAAGGATCAAAAGTATATGTTGATAATAATATTAGACAAAATGGACAGTAAGACAGTAAATACTATGAGCAAAATAAAAAAGCATTTTAAAACAATAAAGAGCTAACGAACTCAGAAATTATTCAATTTAAAATATACTAGATAAACATGGTCTCAAAATATATAAATCAAAAAATAATTAGAAGTACAAGGATACTGGCAGTGGGCATGAAGCTCCTAAGTCAAAGGCAAAAGTCAACGTATTTAATTTACAACAGGAGCAACAGACAGACTAACACTCATACCAGTTCCCTGAGCACCAGGGCAGGCAGGACACTGTGAGTAATCGGATGATGCTTTACAGCAGCGGGATGCATTACAGGAGTGAACCCGAGCTAGCAGAATCTCCAGTCTTACAAGAAGGCTGCTAGCAAAAGCAGCCCATACGGTGTTCCAGGAGAAGGCTTTGTTGTCATCCTGGTCAGAAAATAAATCTCTCTACCCAACGGGAGGCCCTATCTCTACCTTCCCAAACTATTTCCTATAAATCTTTGAAACAACACCCAAAAATAGGAGCAGATCCCAGATGTGCAGAAACCCCATGGGGAGTTGTCCTCCACACCATTGAAAGAGTGAAGAAGGAAGCATAAAAGTGAAAGAATATATTGAAAATCCATATGACCTAAAAGGGACTTGTATCAAAACAGAAATATTTCACACATATCAATAAGAAAGAGATGATATAATTTTTAGAAATGAGCCAAGACCAAGACTCCTAGTCCAATTTAATCTCTTCTACTCACACCGAATCTGTGTAGAAATATCAAAAATGTTTGAAATAATTTATGCATAATAATAATGAAACTTTTAATTATAGAAATTTAGTGAGCACCAGGTCTTGTGTTTAGGAGAAGGTTTTGTCATCATTTAAAAATAGAGAAGACTTTTGATATTTTAAATAGCACAAAACACTTTAGATATTAGTCCTTCATTTTTAAAAGAATCAAATACTCCAGTTCAGTTCAGTTCTGTTGTTCAGCCATGTCCGACTCTTTGCGACCCCATGAACTACAGGACGCCAGGCCTCCCTGTCCATCACCAACTCCCAGAGTTTACCCAAACTCATGTCCATTGAGTCGGTGATGCCATCTAACCATCTCATCCTCAAATACTTCCTAGAAGACAAAGTTCAGAAAGTAGAACTTCTTTAGGTATTTTCTCCAAACTGTCTGTTCTTTCATTATTGAAAAATCTGTGGGAATTTAAACATCTAAAATTTTTCATTTCTTCCTGTAATTATAATTTAACACATAATTGTTATTATGTAGATAATCTTAAAATATAGCAACCCAAAATAGTAATATTTTAACTTATGATATTAAAGGAATGTCAGTTAAAAGAAAGGAATCTTCTAAAGTGAGTTTTGACTTAATCTGTAAAGTTGTAACTATTTAATGTTAAATATAATGTTAAATTATAACTTATAACAATAAAATGATCACATAATTATAAAAGGATATTGATGTAAATTAAATCTTGGTTAATCAAACACATATTACAAAAAATGGTATATAGGTGTAATAACTTTTCTACAGTTTGCATTTTAGATTTCACTAGCCTTTCTTTTATCCTGAAATAGCAACTGAATGTATTTCCAATGAAACACCTGAGTTTTCTGTGATTAGGAAAAGCTAGTCTTTCTTGCTGAGTTCCTGTTTAAATTAGGAATCTGTGATTCTTTAAGCATTACTTTATGAATAGCAGCTTTGCAGCCACTGGAAATTTGCAGTTTAGGGCTGTGATAAGATGCCAGAGTCATTCATTACTTTAAGACACAGTTTTATATACAAAATTAAAAGCAGAAAAAAAAAATAAAGATATTTAGGCCTGGCTCCAAAGAAGTTGCAATTCTTGGTATTTATTTTTGGATCAAAGAAATAAACTAGATGATATAAATGAGATACTCAATTATCAGCACAATTACAAGGAAAGTAATATGCATACTATTCCAAAAAGAGTAACAAAATAATCAGTTTTATAGTCAAAAAAAGTATTGGTTATAAGAAAAGAAGGAAAGCTAATAATGCCATCATATAAAGGTGCTTTTACCTCTTCCTGTAATACTGTCCATAAATTCTCTATGCTCATCTGTCAGTGAAAATAATTGTTTTGAAAAAAATATAAGCCATAAATGAAAAGAAATGTTATCCCAACTTTACTATCTCTCTAAATATTAAGACAAATAAAGCTCAGTTCCCTTTTGCCATATAAGAAAGCCACCCCCAAACTGAGGTGTATTCACCTGGTCAGTTCTAGTTTCTACTTCACATGATGTCCGTGGAAGTCATTCATGTGGCTCCGTTCAGCCTGCAGATGCAGTGGGGGCCACGGTTCTCCTGAACAAAATCTCAGTCTCTTCCCTCCCCTCCATTCTGCTCATTCGTCTACTCTCCAATAACCATCATTAAAAGTGAAGAAGTGAAGTGAAGTCGCTTAGTGGTGCCCGACTCTTTGCGACCCCATGGGCTGTGGCCTACCAGGCTCCTCCATCCATGGGATTTTCCAGGCAAGAGTACTGGAGCGTGTTGCCATTTCCTTCTCCAACCATCATTAAGAAGCCGGTTTAAGCTTCTTTACATGGTAACCAGATGAAAATGGAAGGGTTCGATGCACGATACTGGATGCTTGGGGCTAGTGCACTGGGACGACCCAGAGGGATGGTATGGGGAGGGAGGAGGGAGGAGGCTTCAGGATGGGGAACACATGTATACCTGTGGTGGATTCATTTTGATATTTGGCAAAACTAATACAATTATGTAAAGTTTAAAAATAAAATAAAATTTAAAAAAAAATAGAAACTGGAAGTTTTCTTAAACTCAGGCCCAGAAATTATACAATGTCATTTCTACTGTACTCACTGAAATGTCACAGGGCCTGTGTAAGTCCAAAGGGGGTGAAGTGAAGTCGCTCAGTCGTGTCCGACTCTGCGACCCTATGGACTGTAGCCTACCAGGCTTCTCAGTCCATAGGATTTTCCAGACAAGAGTACTGGAGTGGGCTGCCATTGCCGTCTCCAGGGTATCTTCCCGACCCAGGGATCGAACCAAGGTCTCCAGCATTGTAGGCAGATGCTTTACCCTCTGAGCCACCAGGGAAGTCTAAAGGGAAGGGAAGTATCATCTCTCATCAGTGGAGGAGTGGAGCGTTCACACAGCAGACAGGCGGGATTCAGAGACTGATGTGCACATCTTTGCAAACAGTCTACCGCTGTCTACCCTCTGGCCACAGCAATTTACAGACCTCCCACATGCAAAACACATCCCTCCCTCCTCCAAAAGCCCCGTGCCCTTCAGGTTCTGTCTCGGAATCCAGAATGGCATCATCTGAACTATGTCCCTGTGTGTCTGAGGTTTATTGGACGCAGCTGCTCGGGTTGAGTTGCTCTGGATCCAGAGACATGAGAAATAAAATAATAGATTGTCAACCACCTACATATGCTGGTAAAACACAGTTAACATCATTGCAATGGACACTTGCATTTTAAAAGAAGAATAAAAAGCAGATTTTTGTCACTGGCCCAAGGCAATACTGATTCATGTCGTTGCTGTTCATTGTTCAGTCGCTGGGTCGTGTCTGACACTGCGACCCCATGAGCTGCAGCACACCAGGCTTCCCTGTCCTTCACTCTCTCCCAGACTCTGCTCCAACTCACATCCATTGAGTCAGTGATGTCATCCACTATCTCATCTTTTGCTGCCCACTTCTCTTGCCCTCAATCTTTCACAGCATCAGGGTCTTTTTCAGTGAGTTGGCTCTTTGCATCAGGTGGCCAACATTTCCCTTTTTCTTAGACACCAGGGATAGTCTCAGTGGAGTGTACTTCTAGTTCCTAATCCTTTGTTTTACAAAAGTCTTGGCTTTGCCTCAGAGTTAGCCCAGCTTTTCTGGAAGAAGTAGCCAGTATTTGGAGCTAAGTATCTCTTACTCTGCGTCTTGCCCTTAGAAGTTGGGAACTTTTTGCATTTCAAAATATCTTTGTCCCCTTTAGTCCAATCAGGTGGTATTTTTGATAGTCCAGGGCTCTTAAAATTTGAAGACTTTTCTATACATTTCATTAGAATTCACTTCATGCCCCCAAAACAATATCCATATTTTTTTCAAGGTAGAATTATTTCTATTTTGCATGTGTGAGTATACTGTGAGAAAAAGCTATGAAGATTCTCAGAAGAACTTAATGTCTAGTTGAGAGAGTCTAGTTGAGGGAACCATCTCAAACTTTTCAGATTTCGTAGCCAATGGGCTTATAGACAATAAGTATGATCTTTCCTGTGAGGCCGTATTCTACTTGGCGAGTCCTAGGTTGTTGCTGTCGAAATCTTGGCTTTCTCTGCCCACGGGAGCCAAATAAGAAAATACAAAGACAGAACTTGGAGGACATAGAAAGATGGCTTTAATCCCCAAGCCAGCAGAGAACATAGCTCATGCCTCAAGAACTGTGTCTCCCCCTATCATGCAGAATCAAAGGGATCATATAGCTGAGGCTCACAGTCAGGCATTGGATATAAAGAGCAAAGTGTAAGGATCCTGTATTCTTTCTTTCTGCATTGTTTCAGAACAGTCAATTGGCTGACATCAGGTGGCCAGGGCATTTGGATCTGGCAGTCAGTCCCTTGGGTACACTGTCTTTTGTGGATTGCACCATAACTTTCTTTTTGTAATACAAAAAGAGGGAAAGCAAGCTACTAGGGGGTGGATTGCAAAGAGAGTACCATAAAGCTAAGGCATCAGGATGTGATCAGCAAAAAGCCAGAAGAGGGAGAAGCAAAGGACAAAGGGCGGATTGCTGAGAGAGTGCTGTAAAGTTAAAGCCCAGGATGTGACTAGCACAAAGTTACAAGACAATAGATGTGGAGTGTAGTTCACGCAGAGTTAGAGGGGAGAGGTGCAGGGCATGTGGTGTGTGTAACAGGTGGGTCCTCCGAAAAGAAGAAAACAGTGATCAGTGCAGATTGTAGATCAGGAACAATTAAAGTGGAGAAGGATTCAAAAGGCAGAAGAGAAAAAGAAAACTTTTTGGTCAACTGGACCGTGCCAGAGGAAAGGATCACCCACTTGAAGAGAGAAGATAGAAGTCACGTTACAAAAAGACATGTTGCCATGAGAGATCGGGTTGGAACTTTATGTGGAAATAGCCCATCACATTATTTTTTTATCTAAATTACTTTTAAAATTTTTACTCTGATTGTTTTTCCATTTTCTTTCACTATTGAACAAAAACCTGAATGTGATATATTATACAACACCACATAGCCTTGAGCCATCAAATAAGTCCTAAATATTTTATGCTAATTGCATAAATAATTTTATGGCACAAAAATACCTTTTCATCTGACCTATAGAGAGTGGGACCAGTGAAACTTCTTGATTTATATTTCTGTGTGTAATTGCATAAATTATTTTATGTATGTTTATTTCAGATTTTATATCTTTATATTTGTTGACAACAGAATGAATTAAATCATACTCAAAAGTATTCAATACCACTTACACACACCTTAGGGTGGCTGTTATAAAAAAATGATAGAGAATAATGAATGTTATCAAGAACGTAGAGAAATTGGAGCCCTTATGCATTCATTGCTGGTGGCAATATAGAGTGACTCAGGCCCTAAGAAAAACAGTATAGCTGCTCCTCAAATAATGACACATAAAATAACTGTATGATTTAGCAATTGCACTTCTGTGGAATATATCCGAAAGAGCGGAAAGCAAGGATTTAAACACGTACGTGTGCACTCATGTTCACAGAATCACTGTTCACAATGGCCAACCTCAGTGCCCATCACTGGATGAATGGAGTTTAATGTAACAAAGACTTCAATGCACACTGAGTCTACTTTGCCCTCTTGATTCACTGAGGGCAATCATAAACTAATTTAAAAGAGAAGAGGAAGCTTAAGGCATAAAATATAAAAAGTATTTTGCAAAAATAATTGAATAAAAACGTCCCATCTCATTTCAGAAAAATGACAATAAATCTTTTAAAAAACTGAATGTAATTAAATAATGCAAACATTAACTTGAATGAGACTGCAAAAATAAAAATTAACTAAAATTCTTTGTCATGATAATAAAATAAAGCATGTATAATTATTTTTTTGCCTGCTGTGCTTAAAAATATTGGGACGATTGCCTACAGATATGTATTTTATAACTTTCTCAGCAATAAAGTTCTAGTTTTGAAAAACACTGCAGTATCTGATCACTAATATTAAATGAAGTTTCTTGCTGAAACTAAAGAAAGCATGTACATCCATATGTGACAGTAACATTATACATATAATTAACCCTGATAGTAACAACTGCGAGCTCAGTCGTTTGAGATGTGTTCAGCTCTTTCTGACCTCCATGAACTGTAAACCATCATGGGATTTCCCAGGCATGAATACTGGAGTGGGTTGCCATTTCCTCCTCTAGAGATAGTAACTATTTCTACCCTTTAAATGTATTGTGATTTTTAGAAGCATTAAGAGCAATTATAATTCTCATATTTGTTTTTTTAACTATCTATTAATTATTGTTAGGAAAAAATAGCTTATTCCTCTAGAAAGTGTTTCTAGTTTAGACAAAAACAGTAAATCCTGCAGCCACCCTACCTGATGTTATTTTGCCCTAGAAGACATAAAGAATGAACCTTATATTGTGCCATTACTTGATTGCTATGATTGTTATCTTGATCTCATTTAATTTTTAAAAGAATTGCCTTTTCTAAGTGATGGCATTTTGCAAACATTTCAAACTTTGATAAGTAATCGCACTGATGGCTCAGAAAATTGTCCTTCCTCTTGAGAGTCCAGATTAAATCAATTTACAAATTAAAGGGGAGGGAGCAATCAGATAGCAATCCAGAAAACATTCTAAACTTTATTATATCCGAGATATCTTAAAGGGAAAAAAGAGCAAATTGAAAATGAGCTCTGCCTTCCAAGAAGAGGCTGTTCTTTTCCGCTTTGGCTTCTGCTGCTTGTGGCAGCTTTTTCTGCACTAACTACCCTAGCTTGCCCTGACTTCACTTTTAGATGTCTCTGCTGCTGCTGCTGCTGCTAAGTCGCTTCAGTCGTGTCCGACTCCGTGCAACCCCATAGACGGCAGCCCACCAGCCTCCTCCGTCTCTGGGATTCTCCAGGCAAGAACACTGGAGTGGGTTGCTATTTCCTTCTCCATTAGATGTCTCACTGGAGCTTATTTCAGATGTAGAATCCATTTTACTTATGCCTTAAGACTACAGCCTTCTTGCTTTATTAGAAAATACTAAAAATGTTCAAAGTTAAGTTAGACAGTTGCAGCTTTTCCATGGTTGTTTATAGGGCAATGTTTTGATAACACTTGCAAGTGGGGGAATATTACAGAGAAAGATACACAAAAGATGCACTTAATTTTTTTTATTAAAAACAAATCCTAAATGGAATTATGCACAGAAAAAGTTTTCTTGGTTTGAAAGATCTATTGAATAGGAAACTAATTAGAACTTAACTTAATGCAAGATAATTAGATGTACTTAAATTAGCTAAATACCACCAACATTCTTGAACTTGAGATTTTTTGTTGACTTGCCAAAAATGTCTAATCTTATTTTCTAAAGTAAAGAAAATTGAAAATAAATTGTTTCATGGTCAGAATGTTATGGAAATCTAAGTTTAAAGTGAAATTTAAGTCAGTTCTAATGAGGTGGATGGACCAAGAGCCTGCTATACAGAGTGAAGTCAGAAAGACAAACATTGTATGAGACACATATATGGAATCCGGAAAGACGGTATCAGTGCGCCTATGTACAGGACGGAAAAGAGACCAGACATCAAGAGCAGATTTCGGACACAGTGGGAGAAGGAGAGGTGGGATGATTTAGAGAAGAATATTGAAATATATACATTTCAATGTGTATACATATATATATATAAAAATATATATAAATAAATTGTAATAATAATGTGTATATATATACACATTACTATATATATGGTAATATATATGATGTAATGTATATACACCATATTACATATATATGTATATATACTATATATACATACACATACGTGGTATATATACCATATTACATATATATGTTATGGATACATACATACCATAAATATGTAAATGGTATATACACCACCATATTACATATATATGTATATATACCATATTATATACATATATATGTAATATATATAGTAATGTATATATATGATGTAGAGAACATGAACCCAGCACTCCGTGACAACCTGGACGGATGGGATGGGGAGGGAGGTGGGATGCGGGTTCAGAAGGGAGGAGACACATGTATGCCTATAGCTGATTCGTGTTGATGTATGGCAAAAAAATCACCATATTGTAAAGTAATTATCCTCCAATTAAAATAAATAAATTTTAAAAATAAAATAAAAGCTAGTATCACACAAATTAGAAGCAAATATTCCCACTGGATATTTTTAACTGCTTTGTCCAGAGAAAATTCTTATTATCTAAATTTTTGCAAAAAGTTATGATGCAGAGTGTCTATAAATTGAAATTTTTAGTTTTAGTCCATGGCTCTAAGACCTTAACCAGGATAGTTGAAAGACTGGGAAAAGTAAATACATCTGTGCTGTGCTAAGTTGCTTCAGTTGTGTCCAACTATTTGCGACCCCATGAACTGTAGCCAACCAAGCTCCTCTCTGTCCATGGGACTCTCCAGGCAAGAATCCTGAGGTGGGTTGCCATGCCCTCCTACAGGGGATCTTCCTGACCAGGGACTGAACCCCTGTCTCTTACATCTCCTGCATCGGCAGGTGGGCTCCTTACCACTAGCGCCACCTGGGAAGCATAAATTGTGAAAGTTTAGTTGCTCAGTTGTGTCTGACTCTTCCTGACCCCACAGACTGAGCCCACCAGGAACAGGTAGCCTTTCCCTTCTCCAGGGGATCTTCCCAACCCAGGGATCAAAACGGGTCTCCTCCATTGCCAGCACATTCTGAGCCACCAGAGGAGCCATAAATAACTCTACAAGTTATCTTAAAAAGAAAGAAAGAGACTGGTTCAAGTGTGAGGGTCTGCATACCTTTGAAAAGATTAGGAGATGAAATTTTTCTGCTGAAAACAGGAGCCACTGGGAGTTGCGTTATAGCAGTGGTTTCTGACTTGGCTGCATGTTGGAATCAACTTGGAAAAAAATGTTAAATACAACTGCTTGGGCTTAATCTTCAGATTGTTATTTAATTGCTCTGATGTGAGTCTGATCATAAGAGAATACATCTGCTTTGGTGAATCAATAATAATTCAATAAATAATTAAAATTAAAGCCAGACTTAAGAACCCTTGGTTAGATCTCTAAGGGGTAGCAATAAGTTTTGGAATTACCCCTGTGAATAATATTCCAGGAAGCAGCCCATAACACAGTGAAAGAATAAATGGGTATACACACACCGCTATGGAGTTTGGACCCTCAATAATCTCACCACTCCACCTGCTCATATAGTCTTTTGTACTAGTACTCAGATGTCCAACGAGTGAAGACAAAGAGATGGTTGAAATTTCTAGGAATGGTGAGGCCTTGAATAGAAGAATCTCCTGAGATATAGTGCAGATGAACAAGGATCTAGGGTTGTTAAGGAAGGAAGCTGCAAGTGTCCAGATAGACTAGAAGAAAACAAAGGAATTATGAAGCCATAGAATCAATGACTTCAGATATAAGATGATACCACTCTTATGGAAGAAAGTGAAGAGGACTCAAGAACCTCCTGATGAAAGTTAAAGAGGAAAGTGAAAAAGCTGGCTTAAAGCTCAACATTCAGAAAACTACAACCATAGCATCTGGTCCCATCACTTAATGGCAAATAGATAGGGAAACAATGGAAACAGTGACAGACTTTATTGTCCGGGGTGATTGCAATCATGAAATTAAAGATTCTTGGTCCTTGAAAGAAAAGCTATGGCTAACCTAGATAGCATATTAAAAAGCAGAGACATTACTTTGCCAATAGAGGTCCATATAGTCAAAGCTATGGTTTTTCCAGTAGTCATGTATGGATGTGAGAGTTGGACTCTCTTTTAAAGAAAGCTGAGTGCTGAAGAATTGATACTTTTGAACTGTGGTGTTGGAGAAGACTCTTGAGAGTCCCTTGGACTGCAAGGGGTTCAAACCAGTCAATCTTGAAGGAAATCAATCCTGAGTATTCGTTGGAAGGACTGATGCTGAAGCTGAAACTCCAATACTTTGGCCACCTGATGCGAAGAACGGACTCATCTGAAAAGACCCTGATGCTGGGAAAGATTGAGGGCGGGAGGAGAAGGGGACAACAGAGGATGAGATGGTTGGATGGCATCACCGACTCAATGGACATGAGTTTGAGTAAGCTCCAGGAGATGGGGAAGGAAAGGGAGGCCTGGGTTTTGCAGTCTATGGCGTCGCAAAGAGTCGGACACGACTGAGCGACTTAACAACAAGATGTACGGTGAAAGGATAGATACAGCAAGGGCATATTTGAGATAAATGTTTAGAAGTGTAGGCCAACAGTGTGTTATTTAGCAAGACGTTTAGAAACAGCTACAATGAACCAGCTCTGAGTCTGGAGTGCAGGATAAGGTGCAGTGAAGGCAGAGATCAGCTGTAACTGAGGGGATTACAGGACTGCATCTGAGGCGCTACATGTGCTGCCAACATTGGCGATAAAGTCACTTGAGTTCATTTCTGTAGAAAATATTTTATTTGCATAAGGGAGATCAAATAATGGTTTGGAAACCAAAATAGGAAGCGAAAAGAATTCAGAGGGGTTACGTCACTTGCTTAGAAATTTAAATAAACGTTTGGTCCCTAGACAAATATTGGCCTGGTTCATAATAAGTGCTGAAAAACTATTAGTATTATTAGTTATTATTACTATTTCTATTATGATAAATAGGTAAATAGAGCTAAAACTAAATGTATCCAAGTCAAAAGAACATTTTTTTTCAAATATATTTAGAAGTTTTTATTTCAAATATACTTAAAAGTTTTCTACCATTTAAGTATCCACCAAACCCAACAGTTCCCTCTGGAGAACACAATTCTACTCTAAACTCAGCAAGCTGGCTAGAATTGCTTACATGAAAAACCTTGTCAGCCTCATTAAAACAGTCTTACGCAGAAAGCTCTCAGATTAATGGAGGCTGGTGAAGGCCCAACTATCCCCAAGGAGCCCGTTCTCTCTGCCTTTTCGCTAATTACTACCGCTATCATCATGGTGACCTCAGGGAGGCACTGCCTCTAGCACTCTTACTGGGGCCAATATAGACAGGCTCGAATATTAAGCCGCTTCTTTAAAGTCTGGGGAATATCTGGTAACTCACATCAAACAGTAGCACACAAAATCAGTGATTCACAAGCTTGGCGTGCATCAGAGTCTTGGGGACATTTGAATTCTAACATTTAGAGAGGACATCCACGCTCATTTTTGGTAAGAACTTGGGAGAGCAGCTCCTTGCATAATCTGCTTGGCCGTGGTCTGAAGATCAGCCCAGAAAAACACTGCATCGTCTCCATGCTGTATAAACTTGTTGATCATAGGAACCGTCTGCTGCGTGCATGCTCAGCCTCTCAGTCATGTCCAACTCTTTGTGACCCCATGGACTGTAGGCCACCAGACTCCTCTGTCCATGGGATTCTCCAGGCAATACTGGAGTGTGTTGCAACTTCCTGCTCCAGGGGATCTTCCTGACCCAGGGATCAAAACCACAGTCTCTTGCATCTCCTGCATTGGCAGATGGATTCTTCACCTCTGTGCCACTTGGGAAGTCCAGAAATAATATGCTTTAAGGAAAAGGGTCAATTTTGTAATTTTATTTTCTTTTTTACTTTTAGTAATTACCCTAGGAACCATCTGGGATAATCATTAAAAATAAATAAAATTTGATCCTTTTCCTTAAAGTATATTATTTTATATATAGCAACAAGACTTAGGACTCTGTATTTATGAGAAGAACCTCCAGGTGTTTTTTTCTGATAGAAGGTTTGGAAAAGTCTGCATTACTAACTTGACTCAGTAAGATTCTCACATCCTTTAGTCAGTAGCTCCTAGAGGTCAAAGCGAGGTCAGAGAGTCCACAGCAGTGGTATCACCTAGAAGAATTTTAGAAAATCAGAATCTTAGACCCAACCCCAAACTTGTGAGTCAGCATCCACACTTGACTAAAATCACAAGGTCATCAATGCTGTGGTCCATGTGTGGGTTGGAAAATAATTTCTAAACATCAGGCAGAGAGGAGAATAAAGTTTCAGAGAGTGGGAGATGCTGTTAGAACATCAGGCCAACTCAAGGGAGAGCCAAAACCTTTCACGGGCTAGAAGCCAATTTTTATAGCCTTGAGACAGAGAAAATTCCTACTACAAGGGTGGCATTAAGTGATTTGGTTAGGATGTTATAGGCTGGGTAATAGGGTGGGTATTTTAACTAATATGAGGTCAGGGAACTGGCCATACTTTGGCCACTTGATACAAAGAGTTGACCCATTGGAAAAGACCCTGCATCTGGGAAAAGTTGAGGGCGGGAAGAGAATGGGACGACAGAGGATGAGATAGTTGGATGACATCACTGGCTCAATGGACATGGGTTTGAGTAAACTCCAGGAGTTGGTGATAGACAGGGAGGCCTGGCATGCTGCAGTCCATGGGGTTGCAAAGAGTTGGACACGACTGTGCAACTGAACAGCAACAACAAAATCTTCAAACCTGCAGAAAAAATGTACCTGAAATTTAGAGTGTCTTCCTGGAGATAATTTGACTTGTTTCTTTACATTTGAAAAATCTGACCCTTTCTCAAATTCTGCCATCAGTATAATAGTTCACCATGAGCTTATTGCTTGGCAAAACTCAGATTATCCCACTGACCTCTGTATTTGATGATAGCTAATAAGCTATATGATGTGTGAATACATACAGGCAAACATATACACAAACATGCACCCTACAACCCAGGAGGGGGAATTGCCAATCCAGTCCTGTGACTGCCCTTTGATAAATGATGGCACAATTGCATCAGCAACTGCCATTGGAATAAATTGCTAAGATGGTTAATATAGTCACATTGGCTTTATGGTGTTCTGGTCATTTCATGTTTATAGCTCAGTTCTTGCAAAGTCACTTTAAATGGATTTGAGATAGGAGCATTTCTTCAATCAGCCTTCATGACAACTAGTTCCATGCTCCATACTGATGCAATAAAAATATTGTCATTTTTCCTTTTGCACCTCAAGAATGAAATAACACATGCTACATAAACATTCTGATATTGCAATGATTTATCATCCAGAAAAGATGAGATTCCAATATTACTTTGAAGGAGATGGGGAACTGCCATGTAAACAGTCACAGAGAATTCTCATTTCACTGAATCAGATGCATCTGAGCCTTTTTGTTGTTTTTCAATCCACATTTTATAGTGTAAATATACACTTTAAATAGTATTAATGTAAAATTGAAATGTAATTTTTAATAGCCAACTTGGTATACTTTTAAAAATCTAGTTCTAAGTTGAAAAATCTGTTGGAAACACACATCTATGGTTACCTAAATTATGACAAAGGAGGCAAAAATATACAGTGGGGAAAAGATAGTCTCTTCAATAAGTGGTGCTCAAAAAACTGGACATCTTCATATAAAAGAATGAAATTAGTATACTCCCTAACACCACACAGAAAAACAAACTTAAAGTGGATTAAAGTCCTATATGTAAGGCCAGACACTATAAACTTCTTACAAGAAAACATAAGCAAAACACTCTCTGACATAAAAAGCAGCAACATCTTTTTTGACCCACCTCCTAGAGTAATGAAAATTAAAAAAAAAAAAAAAAGCAAACAAATGGTGCCTAATTAAACTTACAAGCCTTTGCACAGCAAAGGAAACCATAAACATGAAAATATAGCCCTCAGAATGGGAGAAAATATTTGCAGATGAAGCTACTGACAAATGATTAATCTTCAAAATGCATTAAAGAACTCATGTAGCTCAATATCAAAAAAATAAACCAAGAAACAACCCAATCAAAAACTGAGTTGAAGACCTAAAAAGATATTTCTCCAAAAAGATGGCCCAAAAACACATGAAAAAAATGCTCAACATCACTAATTATTAGAAAAATTAAAACCAAACTCCAATGAAGTATCACCTCACACCAGTCAGAATGGCCATCATCAAAAAATCTACAACATTTAAATGCTAGAGAGGGTGTGGTGAAAAGGAAGGCATCTTACACTGTTGGTGGGAATGTAAATTGATACAGTAGAGAACAGTATGGACATTCCTTAAAAAGCTAAAAACAGAACTCCTATATGATTCAGCAATCCAAGTCCTGGGCATAGATGCAGAGAAAACCATAATTCAAAAAGACACATATACTCCAGTGTTCATCGTAGCACCATATACAATAGCCAGGACATGGAAGCGATCTAAATGCCCATCAACAGAGGAATGACTAAAGGTGATGTGGTGCATATGCAAAATGAAATATTACTCGGCCACAACAAGTAATAAAATTGTGTCATTTACAGAGATGTGAGTAGACCTAGAGACTATCACACAGAGTGAAGTGAGAAAGAAATTAGAGAAACAAATAGCATATATTAACATATACATGTGGAACCTAGAAAAATGGTAAAGGTGATCTTATTTACAATGAAGAAATAGATGCACAGATGTAGAGAACAAACATGGATACCAAGCGGGAAGTGGTTGGATGAATTGGGAGATTAGGATTGGCGCTGGACTGGAAGAAGCACAAGCTGGAATCAAGATTGCCAGGAGAAATATCAATAACCTCAGATACGCAGATGACACCACCCTTATGGCAGAAATGAAGAGGAATTCAAAAGCCTCTTGATGAAAGTGAAAGTGGAGAGTGAAAAAGTTGGCTTAAAGCTCAACATTCAGAAAACGAAGATCATGGCATCTGGTCCCATCACTTCATGGGAAATAGATGGGGAAACAGTGGAAACAGTATCAGACTTTATTTTTCTGGGCTCCAAAATCACTGCAGATGGTGACTGCAGCCATGAAATCAAAAGACACTTACTCCTTGGAAGGAAAGTTATGACCAATCTAGATAGCCTATTCAAAAGCAGAGACATTACTTTGCCAACAAAGGTCCGTCTAGTCAAGGCTATGGTTTTTCCTGTGGTCATGTATGGATGTGAGAGTTGGACTGTGAAGAAAGCTGAGCGCTGAAGAATTGATGCTTTTGAACTGTGGTGTTGGAGAAGACTCTTTCGAGTCCCTTGGATTGCAAGGAGATCCAACCAGTCCATTCTAAAGGAGATCAGCCCTGGATGTTCTTTGGAAGGAATGATGTTAAAGCTGAAACTCCTGTACTTTGGCCACCTCACGTGAAGAGTTGACTCATTGGAAAAGACCCTGATGCTGGGAGGGATTGGGGGCAGGAGGAGAAGGGGATGACAGAGGATGAGATGGCTGGATGGCATCACTGACTCGATGGATGTGAGTCTGAGTGAACTCCGGGAGTTGGTGATGGACAGGGAGGCCTGGCGTGCTGCGATTCGTGGGGTCGCAAAGAGTCGGACACGACTGAGCGACTGATCTGATCTGATATACGCTATTATGTGTAAAACAGAAAACAAGACCCTACGCACTTCACAGCACAGGGAAATCTACTCAGTGCTGTTGGTGACCCAAATGGAAAGGAAACCCAAGAAAGAGGGATGTGTGCACACATGAGGCTGACTCACGTGGCTGTGCAGCAGGAACTGACTCTACACTGTGACACAACTGTATTCCAATTTAAAAAAAAAATCCATTTGAAAGAAATTGTAGGGATTCATTTAAAAATGAATTAGTGAAAATAATTTCAGTAGTAAAACAGTAATTTAGAAACTTATTTTGATAATATTAGAATACTTCATAACTCCAGTGCCCGGTTTCCTGGGAAACAGAATTATAGTTCAAATAACAATAAGTGTGTGAAAGCAACAGTTACATCTGAAAATAGATCTTGTTTATGAGACTGAAGTTTGGCATATTGATTTGTGGTGTCTGTACATCAGCTATGCATATTAAAGCAAATTTATCTTTTATTATTCATATCTGTGGCATGGACCCAATCATTGTAATCACCCAGGGACAAAAAGTCCATACAACATCAGTCACTTGAAAATGTACCTTCTGAGCATTCTCTCCCTCTTGTCTAGTGCTCAAAATGCATCAGTGTCCACACTGAGTCAGAGTCATTACTGGATGGCTTTTTCCTATTTCTCCAGGTCCAATTTTGTGCTTCTAACTAGAGGCACTGATTATCAATGTAGGATAATATTATGGACTAAATGCTCCATGTCTCCTCAGAATTCAATGTTGAAGCCCTTAACCCCAATGTAATGGTATCTGGAGATGGGGCCATTGGGGGATAGATAAGTTTAGTGAGTTTATAAGGCTGGTGCTCTCAGGATTGGAATAGCATCCTTATAAGAAAAGACACTCGGTATTTTTATTACTGTATGCTTTCCTTCTAAATCTGGAACCTGTTCTCAAGTTTATCAATTCACTAGTGATTTATTTTCCACAAAAGCAATATATGTGAAAGTCTCTCAGTCGTGTCTGACTCTTTGCTACCCCATGGACTATACAGGCCATGGAATCCTCCAGGACAGAATGCTGGGGTGGGTAGCCTTTCCCTTCTCCAGGGGATCTTCCCAACTCAGGGATCGAACCCAGGTCTCTCACATTGAGGGCAGATTTTTTACCAGCTGAGTCACAGGGGAAGTCCAAATCAATAATACGGATTTTAACTATTTTACTAATTTTTTCTTTCAGTCTTTTAAACATTTCACCTCTATTTTCATCTTAGATGCTGACTTTGAGATAAATCCTTTTCAGTTATTTTTAAGCTCATACAGTTGATCCTTGAACAACATGAACTTGGACCTGCACAGGTCCATCGATATTGACACACAGATTTTCTTGCAGTAAATACACACTGTGGTATTACCCAGGCTTCCCTGGGTCTCAGCAGTAAAGAATTCACTGGCAATGCAGGAGACAAGGGCTTGGATTCCTGGGTGGGGAAGACCCCCTGGAGAAGGGCGTGGCGACCCAGACCAGTATTCTTGCCTGCAGAATCCCATGGACAGAGGAGGCTGGTGGGCTACAGTCCATAGAGTTGCAGAGAGTCAGCAGAACTGAACAGTTCCAGCATGCATGCATGCATAGTACTATACAACCCAAGGTAGCTTGAGCCTGTGGATACAGAACATGGACCATAAGCTAAACATGGGCTTTCTACTATGCAGGAGGGTTTCCAACCCCTGCACCATCCAAGGATCAGTTTTATTTTCCTATAGATTCTGTTTTGTGCTTTTTCAGAGGCAATGTGATTCTAACCTGTAAAAACACACAATATGCTTAAAACTTCTAAGATGTAACCTATTTTATGAGGCTTGCTCTAAATCTTCAGAATAAGCTTCTAATTTCATTCTATAGCCTCTAACAACAGACCCTAGCATTCTATTTTTTCTTCTTCATATCAATTTTGTCCAGACAGAGTTTCACTAACCAACCTAATACAACTATGTTTATTCCACTTTACATTCACTTAGATGTAGTAAGAATAGTTTTATGAAGTCTGCACACAGAGGGTAGGTTGTTTTAAACAACCATTTTGCATGTGGGTAGGCATAGCCTTCAGTAGAGCCCCACTGAAGGCCGATAAAGCATCCACTTGCTCCGTGACTGAATCTCCCATGTGGTGAATGAACAGACAACTCAAAGACACTGATACTGTTATGCAGTGTGGCCAGCACGCTTCCTTTGCCCTCCACGACACTCACCCCCCCATGCACAGCTTCACTATTTGAAGTAAGATGCAGTGATTCATGCCAGTATCCCCCCTCAAGGTCTTTTTATTGTATTTTTTCAGTTATTCACATAAGCCATTAAATGAGGTGACAATATAATTTGGGTCAATAAAACACTACTTTGGGTTCTTCTTCAAGCAATGCTGGCACAATGAATACGTCACTATTCAGGCCTGATCGCTGGAAGGATCTTTGAAATAGTGCCAGTGGAGCAGAGAACAGACATTGCTTAATTCTGCTTATTTTCAGGACAGTGTGTTTGAATTTGCTGTAGTAGACATAGCAAAACATAGTTGTCTCATCAACTTCAGGGGCCACTTCAGTACCAGAAGTTTTATAGTTAGTGGAAAGGCGTTCCGGATTTTGCCAATCTATTGACTCTTTTAAAACTTCGTGGGCAATGTTATTAAAAGTTTTGATACTCACAAGTATGTTAGATAGTTTGTTAAGGCTAGCAAAGAAACAGCTAAGGAGATATCGTTTTACCAGCAGTCACCTTTAAACTATTTTTCACACAGTAAGCAATATACTCAAGGTAAGCAATGGATCGTCAATTTGTTGCCGAGTCCAATCTCACTCTGTTTGCTGCCAATAAATCCAAGACACAAGGTGTTGAGGCAAAAAATATGCTTTTATTTGGAAAGATGACTGAGAAGATGGAACGACATCAAGTCCTAGCTCGCTGCACTCCCCACACGACAGGCCACGGAATCCGAGAGAGGAGGTGTCGAGGCAAGGAAAACAGCTTTTTCCGAAAAGCAGTGGGCCAACAAGATGGCAGGCTGGTGCCTCAAAATAACCGTCTAATCAGGGTCTGGACGCCAGGTTCTTCAACAGATCAGGGGTGGAGGGAGGTGAGGAAGCAAAGTAAAAAGGCCGTTAGTCTTGCTAAGCTCTCCTAGAATGGCAAGCCTCAGTCAGGGGATGTGTCAGTTTCTTCCTTCCTGCCATCCACAGGTGGACAGGGTTCCGATCAAAGGCACTTTTTAACGGGCAGAGAGGCGGTGTTCTTCTAAGTAAGTCATTAAGTGCGACTGTAATAGCAAATGCAACAGAAAGCGAATCCAAGAAGCGGTTCCAGCACGGAGTCAGGTGCTTCCTCCCTGCACCGGGCTCGAAACAGCCGTTTTGTCGGGACCTGATGTCCGGTTCTCTCGTGGATCAGAGATGGCGGAGTTGGTGAGGGAACAGTAAAAAGACCTCTTGAAAATGTCTCCTAGAAGGACAAGCCTCAGGCGGGGGGATGTGTTCATGTTAATGTCTCTCCTCCTGAAATCTAGGAAGGGCCAGGGTTGTGAACAAAGGCGCTTCAGTCAACAGCCGGGCAGAAGGCGGCAGTGTTCCCTGCGGCAGGCCGTTATGGATGCTGCAATAACAAAAGCAGCAAAAAAAAAAACAAGCATTGAAGTCACAGAAACAGGTAGGCTATGGAGTCAAAATTAACTCTTCTCGTTACAACTTTAAGCCTGAAATATACAGAGTTAAGCCCTAAAGTAAAACGAGTTAGGAAAGTTGCCATTCCTTTTCAAGTTGCAGTTGAATCAAACACACTTAACGACATTATGTGAGGCGCTACATTTACAAACGCGTAGCCTCTCCTATTGCCAAGCGATGCTCACAGGAGGAGAGGAGGCGGAGGAGGCTGAACTAATTAGAGGGCATCCTAATTACTGTGTTGATATTTCAGCACAATCAGCTCACTAATCAATAGTAGAGTCCAAGCAAAGAGTCGGATTTTATGCTGTCTTTAAAAGCTCCGTGGATTTTCAAAGACATATTTAGCATTCTGGTAGATTGCCTATGACCTTGTTCATTTGTAATGAAATATCTCTAATACACTAACTTTAAAGTTCTCACTATTAAAAAACAGGCATCTGAGTTTCTGGGACCTGATAACACGTAAGTATTACTGCTGGTCGGGACACTTTATATAGCTCCTAGATGACCCTCAGCATCAACAAAGCAGCATTTGGTGTTGCGTTTGTCTTCTTAGGGGACCATCTGGGACTAACCCTAATCTCTTGTTTTTAATGCCCAGTAATTGGTATATACCTATATTTCTCTTTTGTGCTTGTGTTAAGTCACGTCAGTCGTGTCTGACTCTTTGTGACCCCGTGGACTGCAGCCTGCTAGTCTCCTCTGTCCATGGGATTCTCCAGGCAAGAATACTGGAGTGGGTTGCCATGTCCTCCTCCAGGGGATCTTACCAACCCAGGGATCAAACCCGTGTATCTTTGTCTCTTGCATTGCAGGCAGATTCTTTACTGCTGAGCTATCAGTGGAAGCCAATTAACTTCAAGGCTTCTGATGTGAAACTTTTATTTTCCTTAGGCTAGGAACACTGAGTACATTAAACTGACCTGATAGTTGACATCAGAATTTCTACAGACCAATATGTGTCTTGTCAGGCTTTGAGTTATAGCTCAATGTTCTCTGGAAGAACCTCAGTGCAGTTTCACTGGATGGGCCTAAGAAACGCAGGGCACAGGTCTCTCCCTCAACTCTCATCATGCAATTAATTTCTGTTCCATCTTCAGAAAAAGAGGAAATTAAAATGTGAACCTGAATAGTATAGTAGAAAACAGTACACTCTGAAGCCAGGAAGCATCAGTCAGAATGCTATAGAAAGTTCACATATTTATTAGAGGAGTGATACTGTATATGATATTTAAACCTCTGGTGTGATTGGACACACACATCATAGGAGAGCTCTGAGGTCTGTATGACTTAATTTGAATAACTGAACTTGCAAAAAATTTTTGTGAGGAATTGCTTCCTCTAAAAACTCTGCCTTCTCAATGGTTTCCTATAAATATGGAATGGGAAAGGAAATGCCCACTGGACTAGCTCAAAGTCAAGGCTTCCTGTACATTATCTGAACTGATGATTTTTGTAAAATAAGGTAAATAAAAAGAGTTAAAATATTTACCCCTTAGAAGTAGTTGCCCTGTGGCAAACAGTAACCAGTAAGATTAGTTGCTTTTTCATATTAAAACCAAAAATCTGTACATTTATAATATTTTGAAAAATTATTCTTTCAAGCAGAGAGCTTAAGTTAGAGCAGTAATGAGTGACCATTTTTATTTATTCATAAATATTTACTGGGTGCCTACTAATGTCTGACCATCATTCCAGGCACTGGGAGTATAAGAATGAACTAAGCAAACAAGTGTCCCTAATCTGTGGAACTTGCATTCCAGTGGCAAGAGATAGACAACATAATGCTTAAGTAATAATCTACAGATGTAGAAGCAAACATGTATTCACATATATTAGAAGGAAATACGTGATACAGTTGAAAATTGAAAAGTAGAAAAGTAAAGTTTAAAAGCAGAAGAGGATCAGAAGGTAAAGGGGTTTAGGAGGGTTGGGAGTGAGATTACAGTTTAAATAAAATGGTCAGTTGCTACGAGGAAGACGAAATCTGAGAAAAGACCTAAAATAATATTTTTAAAAATCATTTTGGATAATAAACAAAGGAATCATTGAGGTGGGAGGCTAAAAACTTTCCATGATCCTGAAATGTTAACTAAATATTGAAGTAAGCCAGGCCTTAAAAAAGTTAAATAAACCCTGATTTTGAAAAAAGCTTAAACGTCTTAAGCAAAAAAAATGTTAATAATTGCATCAGATAAGGGTTGTAGTTTTTCCCACTCTGGGCACCAAGCTCTTGACCAAAATAGTCACGTGCATAAAGAATAGCCTTGCGGTTGCCAGGAGAAGAGGAGGGATGTACTGGGAGCCTGGACGTAGCAGATGCAAGCTATTATACACGCTGTGGATAAATAACAAGGTCCTACTCTATAGCAAGGAACTAGTCTCAATATCTTGGGATAAACCATATTGGAAAATAATGTATACATGTAACTGAGTCCCTCTGCTTTATGGCAGAAATTGACATATAAATCAACTTTACTTCAATGATTTAAAAAAAAAAATAGTGAACAGATTCAAATCCTAAAATATCCTTTTAGGATTTCAAATCTTAAAGATGATGCTGCGAAAGTGCTGCACTCAAAATGCCAGCAAATTTGGAAAACTCATCAGTGGCCACAGAACTGGAAAAGGTCAGTTTTCATTCCAATCCCAAAGAAGGCAATGCCAATAAATGCTCAAACTACTGAACAATCGCACTCATCTCACACACTAGCAAATTCATGCTCAAAATTCTCCAAGCCAGGCTTCAGCAATATGTGAACCATGAACTTCCAGATGTTCAAGCTGGATTTAGAAAAGGCAGAGGAACCAGAGATGAAATCACCAACATCCGCTGGATCATCAAAAAAGTGAGAGAGTTCCAGAAAAACATCTACTTTTGCTTTAATGACTATGCCAAAGCCTTTGACTGTGTAGATCACAATAAACTGTGGAAAATTCTTAAAGTGATGGGAATACCAGGCCACCTGATCTACCTCCTGAGAAACCTGTATGCAGGTCAGGAAGCAACAGTTAAAAGTGGACATGGAACAACAGACTGGTTCCAAATACGAAAAGGAATATGTCAAGGCTGTATATTGTCACCTGCTTATTTAATTTATATGCAGAGTACATCATGAGAAATGCTGGGCTGGATGAAGCACAAGCTGGAATCAAGACTGCCAGGAGAAATATCAATAACCTCAGATATGCAGACGACACCACCCTTATGGCAGAAAGCAAAAAACTAAAGAGCCTCTTAATGAAAGTGAAAAAAGAGAGTGGAAAAATCGGGCCTAAAACTCAACATTCAGAAAACTAATATCATGGCATCTCATTCCATCACTTCATGTCAAATAGATGGGGAAACAATGGAAACAGTGAGAGACTTTATTTTGGGGGGCTCCAAAATCACTGCAGATGGTGACTGCAGCCATGAAATTAAAAGTCGCTTGTTCCTTGGAAGAAAAGTTATGACCAACCTAGACAGCGTATTAAAAAGCAGAGACATTACTTTGCCAACAAAGCTCCATCTATCAAGGCTGTGGTTTTTCCAGTAGTCATGTATGGCTGTGAGAGTTGGACTGTGAAGAAAGCCGAAGAATTGATGGTTTTGAACTGTGGTGTTGGAGAAGACTCTTGGGAGTCCCTTGGACTGCAAGGAGATCCAACCAGTCAATCCTAAAGGAAATCAGTCCTGAATATTCATTGGAAGGACTGATGCTGAAGCTGAAACTCCAATACTTTGGTCACCTGATGTGAAGACCTGACTCGTTTGAAAAGACCCTGATGCTGGGAAAGATTGAAGGCAGGAGGAGAAGGGTATGACAGAGGATGAGATGGTTGGACGGCATTGCTGACTCAATGGACATGAGTTTGGGTGAACTCCAGGAGTTGGTGATGGACAGGGAGGCCTGGCGTGCTGCGGTTCATGGGGTCGCAGAGAATCAGACACAACTGAGCAACTGAACTGAACTGACTGAATGAACAGATTCATCACCTCAGCAAAAACTCTCATGGCAATTCTCCCAAGCTTTGTTTCTATCATCTATTCACCATTCAAAGCAGAAATATTATTTTGGTTTAGACCATATAAGATTATCAGAATAGTTAATTGAAAAAGAAACCACAATATTTTTTCAGTGTTAACTTAGGTTCATGGTATATGTATATATACATAGACACAGATGTATATGTATACATATACATAAATGTGTATTTCACCAACCATGCAGGGTCAATAGCTGTAGCATGGACATGAACACTAGACTCAGCTAGGGAAAAGCATCTGCCTTATATGTCTATTTCTTCTGCTGATTGCTTTCATTAGCGCTTTTATGAATCCTCTGGTATTCATGTTAAGAGTAGTCTTATGTTTATTAGGATCTTTGTCTCACTCACCAATCAAGAACCTGAAGAAATTTTCCTGTGAGTTTCATCTATTGATTGCTACATGAGTTGTTCCCCACACAACAGTTTACAACAAGCTAAAGGCCTGCTTCCTTACTCACCTGTGAATGGATAAGTTCTGCTTCAGTCATTTCTATGAATTAGAAATGCTGAATTTTGCCTCCTTGGTAGAGCCAGGATTGTACTAAGTCAGAATTTTGAGAGGCATATCTAACACATAACCAGCTGTGCAAACTTAGGCAGTTTTTCAACTCATCCAAACACTACTCTTCCTGTATAGAAATGAGAAGAATACTATCTGCATCAAAGGGTTATAATGAGCATTAAATAAGACCAGGGATATAAAGTTTGACAGTGCTTGATACATTATTAAAGATCTATAAAAGTAACTCTTAATTTTTTTTTTTTTGCCAAATTCTCTTCCAGACATATTCTAAAACTTATGTGAGAGAAATTAGATCTGATATCTCTGGTATTCAACCCCTCCTCTGTGGTAGTAATGTCTCAGTTGCAAACATCTTCCTTGGGCGGCTGTAGAATGCCTGGACAACAACAATTGTTCAGGCTGTAACAATTCCCAAGAGACAAAGGCACTGGATACACCTAATCAAAATGACTACACAGAACCAAACCAAGAAACGTCACTACAAGCTTAGCCATGAACTGAAATGACAATAATTAGGTACAGTAAGAAATTCTTTCCTATCTTCAAGTCGTATCCTGCCGTCACTAAGAAAATGTCTTTAGATGACTAGACTGGCCCCTAGTAAGACTAATTATTACATTGACAATAATTAGGAGCTGTTTTTTACTTTAAGAAAAAGCGGAACAAGAGGAAATCGGTCTAGTTTGTAACATCGGAAGAGGTTACCAGTGGAGAAACAGCAGCTCACACGTTGAAAATCTTTAAGCCATTGCCTCATTATCTGGGGCAGCTTAGGCAAAGCGACTCTGAGCACAGGAGAAAGGATTACAAGACCTCCTCATCCTATGCCTCGCTCTGTGCTTCTGTGAGTCACCAATCGGGAGCAACACAGGAAGACGTCAAAGTTTCTCCTGCCAAGAGACGGCTTTCTGCCTCTACGGCCATAAAAATACAGTCAAGGGGTAGCTGAAGATTTGGATAAAAACGTGTGTCCAGTTTGCATTGTACACCCACATTACTTGTAACCAGTAAACAAAAATTTGCTAAAAGCAAATTTGCTAGCCTAACTTGTTCTTTGGGAATACTGATTTTTTTCAGATGTTAACACATTGCGATACAATATAGTATCATACAGCTTGACTTAGGCAGTATGCTTTTGCCTAGTTTAAAAGTATCACTAGCTTCTCTTTTCTCAGGAAATGTCCCTTATGATTATTAACGAACCGCAGCCACCTCGACGTTATTAAACGTAATTGTCTGTTTACGGAGCATTTGACCCGTTGTTTCTTCTTTAAGATCTCTTCCATTTTGGTCATTTCACTACTCATCCAAAACTACCTCAATAGGGGCTCAGAGAAAAAAAGAAATGATATTCATCAGTTAATTGATTCCTTTTTAATAGCATAGAAACAGTTTGATGAAGCTTGAATATATTTGATAAAATGAGGTTTGAAAGTTATTTATGATTGACGTAACACTTTCTGTATTCAAATGCACATGGTCAAGGTTTGATTGTACTGAATTATAAGTGGGTTTCTGTTTTATAAGAGGACTTTGCTTATCACCAATCATTCTTGTCATGAATGTTTACAAATGCTGATAGTCTCCAAATGTTTACATATTGCTTTTATCTTTTAGGCACTCAAATGCTGTCCCCCAGTGACTCATTTAAATCTACCATGAATAATAATCAAAGTAAGGAAAAAATGAATTCTCTCAGGACGGATATATGTCTTCTGCTTTCCTTGAAAACAGCCAACAACATTCTCTGTCTTTTTTCTCTTTCTTTTGGAATAACTCAAGGCTTCCCCCCAAGGAATACTTTTCTGTTCCCCAAGGTGATACACTTCATTTAGAAATGTAGACTAGCATTGACCTTAAACTTGCTTTCCTGTAAGTCCACTCCCACCCAGGGCACCGTGCCTGTGGGCTGCTCCTAAGAATCAGCCCCTCCAAGGATAAGATGTTCATAGTCAGCTGTCATAGCTTCCCATGTTGTTTCAGCAAACTATGGCGGTGGTTTAGTCTCTAAGTTCTGTCCAACTCTTGCGACCCCATGGACTGTAGCCCTCCAGGCTCCTCTGTCCATGGCAAAAACACTGGAGTGGGTTGTCATTTCCTTCTCCAGGGGATCTTCCTGATCCCAGAATCAAACCCCAGGTCTCCTGCATTGCAGGCAGATTCTTTACCGACTGAGCCATGAGGGAAGCCTTTCAACAAACTACACGTGTTCAGTTCTGATTTTTGTTCTTACATCAAATACTTTAGCTCCCATTACCTTGCATTGCTCTTTCCTGACTTCTTCCCTAGTTTTTATTTCACTTTCTCTCAGACAGGAGAAGCCAATGAACAATTCTAAACATCTCCCTGGCACTGTGCATGAAGATGCAGTGACCCAGTCCTCTCCTGAGGCGATGACCCCCCAGTGTCTCCTATGAGGGTCTGTGATAAGGCATCAAGATTCAGTAGAAACCTATTCTAGATGAGAAAAGAGTGAGTGGGGTAGAAGGCGATTTATCTCACAACAGTCAGAGAGAAATTATGTTTCCCCCCAAAAGGATTGCAAACGTGAGGAACGATCAGACCTAGTGGGAAATGTCACTGAAAGAAAAGCATTAACCAATGTGTCCAAGCCTTTTGTCTAAAATTGCTAAAAACCATTGAATCTGTACTTAGAATGAAGAATGGTCTGGATTCCTCTCTTCATTTCAACTTAAAAGGTAAGTGTGTAATAAATTTAATGGTTTAGATAATATCTAAAAATACAGTTTATGTAACATAATCATGGCTGGAGTAAGCTAGTTAATTTTAAGTATCTCCTTTTACTGAAGTCAGAGTCACAGGCACAATACCTTTTCCCTCTTCCCTGACCCCCATACTAACACAACACACACACACACACACACACACACACACACACACCCTTAATATCTGCCTCTAATGCAAACTATTCTGAGTAAGTGCCTTAATAGTAGAGACTTATCCATAGTTGCATCCATTAAACCCAAATAGATGTGTAAATACATGTTTGTTGAATCACCTAATTAATTACAGAATGAAAATAAGTTAGATGAGACCATGTGGATGGCCAAGACTAAGGCCAATACTAGAAAGGGAAGAAAATCATAAAATATATATATATATATATATTTTAAAGTCAGCATGCATGTTCAAAGCCTGAGTGTAGAAATGAGATTTCTCATTGTTTTTTTATTTTGTTGTAGAAAACATTAATCCTAAAGTATTACATAAAATTAATCACCTCCTGTTTTCAAAGTTCTCCCATTTCATATAACCTCTGAAATATAGACATCCTCCTTATTCAAAAGAGCACAACAAGTAGCTAGTTCCTGAAAGCTTGCTCCAGAGAGTGGCAGCATGCTCACCAAGTTGCGTTTGGACCTGGTGATTTACGTAAGCAGTCTGACAAACCTCACTCCTGTGGGGAAAGACTGGCGATCTAGAACAAAATAACATATGCAATCAAAACAGGCTAGACACTTTTCTAAAAGAAATCCTTAAATATCTGCTACACCGGAATTGATTGAATAATCCATTTGAACAATGATATCTGTAAAACAACACACAATGGATTTTTCAGGATAAAATGAATTTCTCTCACAAACCTCTCATTGGTGCAGAAGTTCACACTCTTTCAGTGTTTTAATTTTAAAAAAAAGACAGCTCTTTTGTTTGACCTCCCTGAGATAGGTCTCCCTTAAAAAAAAAAAGAATACTGAAATTAATTATGTTATCAAAGCTCCTGTGACCACACATCTTGGACGCATTTATGGACATATTTCTTTTTGAGTTTGGACACTGATTTCCAAACCATTCCAGATGGTGAGGTTTTTTTTTCAATATCATTTTCTAATGATCTATGAACCCTAAATATTTTTTCTTGCACCATATAAATAAAGTCCTCTTCTTTAACTTGAATGCCCATGTCTGGTACACTTTTATCTCTCACCTCCCATGCTTTGTCACTGTTTTGTTCTTTTCTAATAATTAAATATTTTTGTTCTTGTGTTTCAGGTATAAATTGCAGCATTCATTTCACACTGAATAGAATTCTATACTTTGTAAATATTCAAACTTCAGAGTTTTAATTGTATTCTGCAATTTTTGTCTCCAGAAAAGCCCTTCTGTTTACGGTGAAGAATGGTTAGTTCCCCTTCAAATTGTAAACTCTTCAGTTGGTGAAACAAAACCGAAGCAGCAGCAATAACCACTCGGTTTCCATTCCTCATGATTCCAAAGCTAACAGAGGTTGACCTGTGCGTGTGTGTGTGGAGAGTCATGTCCAGCTCTTTGCGACCCCGTGGACTGTAGCCTGCCAGGCTCCTCTGTCCGTGAGATTCTCCAGGCAAGAATAGTGGAGTGGGTTGCCATTTCCTCCTCCAGGGGATCTTCCTAACCCAGGGATCTCCTGCATTGGCAGCAGATTCTTTATCGTTGAGCCACTCAGGGCTGACAGTAAGCTAAAACGGGCTTGATGTGGCCATACCTCTCAGAGCGGAGAACATGAAGCTGCAGCTGTCTGTGGACTGCTTTGATGATCTGTACATGAATTTCATTATAAAAACCAAGATAAAGTTTGCTAGTAAAGCTAATGATATTATAAAATTTGTGAATCAATTTTAATATGTATTTTACTTCCACGTGATGACAAGTATTACAACCTTGTAAGAAGTAGAATATTATCATCAGGTTTGTTTTTCTTAGTTTGAGCAAGTAGCATTTTCGTTTAAGCAGATTTGCCTCAAGGCCAAAGCTTCACTTTCATCCTTCTAGATCTACTCTCTGCATCATTAAGTTATTTTTTTCTTACATTTTAAAACAAAAAGCTAATTGATATGAATATTTCCCCTGATAATACTTATATTCCCATTCCTTGAGATGATGGTTTTAATAAAAGCTGTGATATTTATTAAAATTTTATTAATTTGATGCTTGAAATATACTACAGTAAATTATAACATAAATTGAAAGTGAGAGTGAAAGTGTTGGTCACTCAGTTGTGTTCAACTCTTTGAGATCCCATGGACTGTAGCCCACAAGGCTCCTCTGTCCGTGGTATTCTCCAGGCAAGAACGCTGGAGTGGGTGGCCATGCCCTTCTCCAGGGGATCTTCCTGATCCAGGTATAGAGCCTGGGTCTCCGACATTGAAGGCAGATCCTTTACCACCTGAGTCACCAGGGAAGCGCATACAATATATTACATGCATCTATTTCACAGTTTCCATTACTGAAAATGAAATATAAACTCAAATCCTGTGCATTAATGTATATATATTTATATCATGCTTATTAAGCATGATAAATGAATTATGTAAAATATTTCAATATAATTTCCTGTTTACCTTTTTTTGGAGGGTAAATTTTAAGCAGATTTGTAGATAAACACAGCCTATACTGTATGGAACTGAACCATTTAATAGCTCCCAATAAATACTGTAAGTATAAGGGGCACACTAGGAGCTGTACAAACAAGTTGGATATAAAATTGGAATCTAAAATTTCGAGTATCAACATGCATAACACATCAATAATGAAAAAGCAAAGTCACATTACAGTACAGAAAGGATCTAGGGCCCCCCAAAATGAAGTTTCTCTCTCAGAGTGATGTTTTAGCAGCGGATGTACATGCAGTATAAGCACTGAAGAGCCGTGCTTTGGCAGAGCCTGCTGAAGCCCTGTCCAAAGCAGATGACTTTCCTGCCAGTGACTCAATCACAGCAGCTCCTCTGGCAAGTCCAGGCCTCTCATGCTCAGACGCCAATAAATATCTGGATCATAAGACTTTCTGTCCTGCTTCAGCAAACTTCCACGTATAATTTGGCTTCCAGTGTAGACCTGCTTAAAGGATTATTGTGCTGGCCAGGTTTCTGTAAATATGCATGTCCACACGATAGCTCTATTTCCTTCTGGAAATTAGCAACTGACAACATGATTTGACATATCATTTCCTTGTGATATGTGATTTGAATTCATCCTCTAATGCATGTGCTGTGTGCTGTGCTCTGTCCCTTCAGTCGTGTCCGACTCTTGAGACCCTGTGGACTGCAGCCCGCCAGGCTCCTCTGTCCATGGGATTCTCCAGGCAAGAACACTGGAGTGGGTTGCCATGCCTCCTCCAGGGGATCTTCCTGATCCAGGGGATCAAACCCACGTCTCTTTAGACTCCCGCGTTGCAGGCAGATTCTTTCACCTGCTGAGCCAGCTGGCAAACCCCTCTGATGCATGGTAAGAGCTAAAAGCTATTCATTGCATTTGTAAAAGTCGCTCAGTTGTGTCCGACTCTTTGCAATCCCATGGACTATATAGTCCATGTAATTCTCTAGGCCAGGATACTGAAGTGGGTAGCTGTTCCCTTCTCCAGGGGATCTCCCCAACCCAGGGATCAAACCCAGGTCACCCACATTACAGGAGGATTCTTTACGAGCTTAGCCACTAGGGAAGCCCAACTCATTGCATTAATGAATGAATAAATAAACAAGAACTGGGCTTCCCAATGGCTGAGTGGCCAATACTCCATGTGCCACAATGCAGGAGATGTAGGTTTGATCCCTAGGCCTGGAGGATCACTGGAGAAGGAGATGGCAATCCACTCCAGTATTCTTCTCTGGTAAATCCCTGAAAGTGTAAGATGACTCATGAGGCTTCTTGACAATCTGACCACTTTCTTTCCTTGAAGGCACATTTCCTCATGCAGTTTTTATTTTATACTTAACAGATTGTATCACTATATCTAGAGCAACAAAATATTTTTGTACTTTTGCATCCATCTTTACTATCTGAGCTACCAGGGAAGCCCCATACATAAAGAACAATACCCGCTGTTCAGTTCAGTTCAGTTGCTCAGTTGCGTCCAACTCTGTGCTGCCCCATGAACCACAGCATGCCAGGCCTCCCTGTCCATCACCAACTCCCAGAGTCCACCCAAACTCATGTCCATTGAGTCAGTGATGCCATCCAGCCATCTCATCCTCTGTCGTCCCCTTCTCCTCCTGCCCTCGTAAAAATAGGTAAATAAACTGGATCAAAAATACACACTTTATGTTCTTTTCCAAATCTCAGCTTCAGTGGTATTTTTAAAAGACCCATCAAGTATAACAGTAAAGAGACAATAGAACAAAAGTTTAGAATCTGAAAGCAGAAGAAGTGGGAAGTAATTTATTAAAATAATAACAATAATGATGAACCGTGTATCTAAAGCTACTGACACAGGGTAAGCAGAAGATAAATTCAGTCTGCAGAACTTACAATAAGCCTAGAAGTAAGTGGCAGCAGGACTCCTGGAGAGAGGAATGAAAGCTGTAATAACAGTAAGGGGCTGCTGAAAGTCTGCTTAAGAAGCAGGTGGGTGACCTTGCTCATCTTCTGACCTACACCACGCAGGTGGGTGATGGGGCCTACCAACCCCGGCAGAAGAATGAAGTTCAGAGAGCAAACCAGTGTGAAAAAGGCAACATAGCTGTCAGACCTCTGGTCTCACTCTCTTTATGGGAGGTATTAGCTATGATAAAGGACGAAGTTAAAGGGTAATACAAGAAACAACCAAATCCAGCGTGTAGAATATTCCATAGTCTAAATAAGCTGGCTTCTTCTGTGAAAGCTCAATGGGAAAAAAATTAAAAAATGATTAATGATGAAATAGTGTTTTAGAATGAAAAAAATTTATGTACGAATGCACATAAAAGTTAAAATGTGTGGACTTTGCATCTTTTTCCTCTATTATATTTTTAAATGATTAAAAATGATTATATATGATTATATGAATTAACATATATTTGTATACATTATAATATATACTGTATATCATAGTAATATAGATATAGATACTATACAATATATAGTATAGTACACAGAGATATCTTATAACACATGTAATTAAGTATGTGAAATGGTTATTTGATGACCATTAGATAAAGTACTATATATGTACATGTATCTATAGATGTAGATATTCATTACTATATCTGTATCATGTATTTTATTTATGTAAATATTAATATATAGTAATATGTTAATATATGTAAATAATATGTATTATTTATCTATATCATATATCATTTATTTTATTTTATAACATATCATATATGTTATATTTTTATTTATATATTTTTATATTGTATTTTTTACTTTTCATTTTATATTATAGTTGATTAGCAATGTTGTTTTAACTATACCTATAAATGATATTCTGTTTCAAATTCTTTGCCATTTAGACTTCCCTGCTGGCAAACAGTAAACAATCTGCCTGCGTATGTGGGAGACCTGGTCTTGATCCCTGGGTCTGGAAGATCCCCTGGAGAAAGTGCGGGGAGCCGGTGAGGCATTCTGCTCATGACAAAGGTCATGAGGAAGGAGGCTCGGCATACGCAAAGGCGGGATAGAGCCTCAGGAGTCCCCCCGGATATTCTCGAGCATTTTCCCCCAAAAAACCAGAGTCTGCCTACTTTATTGCTTTGTGCTCTCACCTCTGACTTTACTGGGGGCTGTCCCCTACCACCATCTCTCTCTCTCTCTGTCAAAGAGTTAACTTACAGCTCCAATTAATAAAGTTCCTGGGCAATTAGGAGTGTTTAAATCCAAACCCCTCAGATGGCTCTCTAACTCACCTGACAAGTTTACCCGGACTCCTGCAGCTATGCATACGATTGTTTACAGTCTCCCATCCTCCAGAGGCCTCAGAGAGTTAAAAACTGTCAGAATAAACTAGTAAAGGATTTCATTGATGAGTCAATGCTTGTTGCCAAGTTTTCACATCCCCTGAATTGTATCCTTGAATGTGTATTAATTAATAGTTGGTATATAGTAAAAAATAAGTAGTGGCCTTGGTGTTAGTAACTTTAGACCCTTAAGGTAATAAATTCTTTTCTTTGTTGTAAGCCCATTACACATCCGCCCTATAGGAATGCAATTTTATCTTTGGAAGATGGTGCCAAACCTTAAAATAATTACTCTTAGAGAAAATAAGTCTTTGTTGATAAGTCCTTGTCAAGAGTCATAAAATGTTAGTAGGCCTTCTGGCCAGAAGATGATGTAAATCACCTAAACCATTTGTATACGATAAATTTGCAGGAAAGAAACCTTGGTTTTTGATAAGGATCAAAGACTGCTGACTTTGCATCCCCTATCATCCTCTATGTGTAACTTAGGGTATAAAAGCCCCTGTTGAAAATAAAGCTATGGGCCTTGTTCACCAGCGCTTGGTCTCCCCATGTCATTCTTCCCTTTAACTTCCAGCTGAGTCTCCATCTGGAGCGCGGAACCCACCACGCTTACTAATTATGCCTGGGCTTCTAAGACCCACTCGAGAAGGTGTCTAGGGTGAGGCACCTTCCGCTATTCGAGAGGGCGCCTGCGGCCTACGTAAGTGGTGCAAACTTCTTGTCTTGAAGTTTTATTGGTCTCCTGCGTAAACCAAGCTACTCAGCTTCTTTTCTCCACTGAATTTTCCTACTGAGCTATCCTCATTCTATTGTTCTCTATATCTCTAATTAGCATATAAATAGTCGCCTAGGCCTTCTCTCCTTCGAATACCCTGGATCAGCTGGGGCTGGTCCCCAGCAAGAAAGGAATGGCAACCGACTCCAGTATTACTGCCTGGAGAAGTCCATGGACAAAGGATCCTGGTGAGCCACAGTCCACGGGATCACAAAGAGTCAGACACCACTGAGTGACTAACACTTTCACTTTCGGCTATTACAGAATATTGAGCAGAGTTCCCTGGGCTGTAGGTCCTTGTTGTTCATCTATTTTTAAATATAGCAATATGTACACTTCAATCAAAAACCGCCATCTATCCCTCCCGGCCACATTTTTCCTTGGAAATGGTACATATTTCCCTAAGTCTCTGAGGCTGCTTCTGTTTTTAAATAAGTTTATTTGTATCATTGTTTTAAGATTCTGCATATACGTCATCTCATATGATACTTATCTTTCATCTGACACACTTCACTTAGTATGACAATCTCCATGTAGCTGAAAATGGCATTATCTCATTCCTTTTCACAGAGGAGTAATACTCCATCGTATATGTGTACCACAGCGTCAGTACCCATTCAACCACCAATGAACATTTAGGCTGCTTCCGTGTCTTGGCTGTTGTAAAGAGTGCTGCAGTGAACCCTGGTGTTGTGCATCCTTCCAAACTGTATTTTTTCCCTCTGGATATACGCCTAGGAGTGGGACTGATAAATCATACAGTAGCTCTATTTATTTTCTTAGGAAACCTCCACACAGCTCTCCAGAGTGGCCGCACCATTTACATTCCTGCCAACTGGGTAGCAGGTTCCCTTTTTTCTGTACCCCCTTCAGCATTTATCGTTTGTGTGTTTTTTAATAATGGCCTTTCTGACCAGTGTGAGGCGGCATCTCGCTGTAGCTTTGATTTGCATTTTTCTAATAGTGATGGTGATCATCTTTTCATGTGCCTCTTGTTCGTGTGTGTTTTCTTTAGAGAAATGTCTACTTAGGTCTTCTGTCCATTTTTAGATTGGACTGTTTTTTTGATACTGAGCTACTTGAGCTCTTTGTACATTTTGGAGCTCTTTGTACATTATGGTTGCATTGTATGCAAATATTTTCTCCCTTTCTATAGGTTTTCTTTTCATTTTGCTTATGGTTTCCAATAGCAAAAGTTAAAGCTTTTAAGTTTAACTAGATCTCATTTGTGTATTTTTGTTTTTATTTTCATTACTCTAGGAGGTGAGTCAAAAAAGATCTTGCTGCAATTTATGTCAAAGAGTTTTCTGCCTATGTTTTCTTCCAAGCATTTCAGAGCATTGGGTCTTAACTTTAGGTCTTCAATTAATTTTGAGTTTAGTTTTGCAGATGGTGTTAAGGAATGTTCTAATTTCATTTTTTGACATTCAGCTCTCCAGCATTGCCAGCACCTTTTACTGGAAAGACTGTTTATAACTCCATTGTATAGTCTTGTATCTTTTGTCATAGATTAATTGACAATAAATGCGTGGGTTTATCTCTGGGTTCCGTCCTGTTACACTGATCTACATGTCTATTTTTGTGCCAGTCTGATACTGTTTTAATGACTGTAGACTTGTAGTATAGTCTGAAGTCAGGTAGCTTGATTCCTCCAGCTCCGTGTTTCTTTCCCAAATTGCTTTGGCTACTCAAGGTTTTTGTGTCTTCGTGCAAATGTTATATCTTTTTCTTCTAGTTCTGTCAAAAATGCCATTGGTGATTTGATGGGGACTGTATTGAATCTCTGGATATCCTTGGGTAGTGTAGTTACTTTGACAGTGTCGATACTTCCAATCCAGGAACCTGGTGTATCTTCCCATCTCACTTGGCACATTCCTATCAGCAACCAATGTGCTCACCTATGTCTGTCATGCCTATAGAGGGAAACAGAAGGTCCACTGGGTTAGAATTCTAGAAACTAAAGAGAGGAAAACAAAGTTAAAGACTCAACATACTTTCTGTTGAGTATGGCTCCTAATTACTTGACTTACTATGAACAGGGCAAAAGATGTTTAGATACTACAATCCAGGGAGATAATTACTCAGAGCATAACTCCCTGCAGAAAAGGACAGACAATGGACCTCGCGAGCCGATGGAGAAGACCTGCCTGATTCCCTGCTGCATCGAGAATTATAACCGCAGCGCAAATGTGTCTCCACAGCTCACAAATGTGAACTTCAAAAGTGTAAAACATTGTAGTTAGACACCATTTTAGAGATTGCAGAACCAATGATCCAGTTTTGTAGAAACCATTTTGCTTTCTCTCAACAGAAAAGCTGTTTTTTAAAAGTATTAATATGTATAATATATTTCATAGAAATGATAGTAAATACAAAGATAATTAAAATTTAAACAGAAACTTTGAGCTTATTTTTCCACTCATTCTATTTTACTTTTTCCAATGAGTTTCTCTTCACACTGTTTTGAACTGTCAAGGCTGTCTTTTGACTTCTGAGTCATCCCAGACTGGCTGTTACTCAATTGGAGTTTAACTACTTACTTTTGCAAATGTTGGCATCTGTTTCTGAGCCAGTTATTTTTGTTGATTCAGCTCCCATAATTGCATGAACAATTCTATCTTTCCCTATTTTGTACCTCAGAATAGCCAGTAAAAAAGTAGGTAAAGAAGTAATAAGCAAAATCATTTTGCTTCTAATTTGGAGATAAAAGGGACTTTCATATCAAAGCTCTATTTTACCAAACTTGTGAGATACTGTAAACAACCATGATCCCTAGCCCATTTTACATAAGCAATTTTTTTGTTTTTGTTTTTTTTTAAACTGAGCTTCAGCATGTGTTGTACAATCTCTGCCTCATTATCCACCAAATCCCATCAAATTGTAGCCTTGATTATCCTCACAATGAGAGTTCAAGGGGGAAATGGGCTGGTAGGAAACACTTTTTCCATTTAAAGTTGAGACGTTGTTACAAACCACTGGATCTCTGAAGCCCTTGGTGCCAGACAGCATGTATATATGCATTGGGATGGGGGAGATTAGGCTCTTGAAAAGGAAAGTAATAAAATAGACTGAGGAAGAACAGACATTATGGTAAATGATACATTCTATTAAAAAAGAAAATGAGGGCTAGAGTAAAGGAGCAAATCACGGGAACTGAAAATTTAAATATGACTAACAAAATAGACTGTCATGTCTATTTGCAAATAGCAAATATTTAAATTTCACCAAATGACTCTGATACTTACAACAACAAAGCCATCTTAAATAAGGGTGCACCAACGCAGGCTCGTGTGAGAAAAGTGCGTGCATTCTCAGTTACTCAGTTGTGTTCAACTCTCTGCGACCCCACGAACTATAACCCACCATTTTCTTCTGTCCATGGGGTTATCCCAGCAAGAACACTGAATGGGGTTGTTATTTGCTCCTCCAAAGGATCTTTCCAATCCAGGGAATCGAACCCATATCCCCTGTGGCTCATATATTGGCAGGCAGGTTTTTACCATTGAGCTACCTGGAAGCCAAAACCTCAATATGAATGCTATAAATCCCTCTGTCATAACTGCTAAGTGTATCAGTACCTATGAATCCTCATATCTAGAGAACTGAGTTTGCAATCTTAAAATTATTCTTGGCAAAAAATTGTGTAGAAACTATGTCTAAATTTATATTTTATATATTTTATATAAAATAAATGTGATCAACATAGGCTGAGAGAAAAGCACATGCATGCTCAGTTGCTCAGTCGTGTCCAATTCTATGCAACCTCATAGACTGTAGCCCTCCAGACTCCTCTGTCGATAGAATTCTCCAGGCAAGAATACTGGAGTGGGTAGCCATTCCCTTCTCCAGGGGATCTTTCCAACCCAGGGATTCAAAGCCAGGTCTCCTGCATTGCAGGCAGACTCTTTACCATCTGATCCATCAGGGAAGCTCTATATTTTACATAAGCTAATAATAAATAACCAACTCTAATCTGAGCTGAATTTTATGCCCATGATGTAAAACAAAATTATTTAATCTATCATTAATTATTTAACTTGAGTTTTGTACATAAGAGGTACCATGTTTATAAATGTTTTATCTATTGGTCCATACACTAGAGAAATATTGATGATAAAACCTAGAGATAATTTCAAAAATGTAAGAACAAAGTTAAGACTTACTACAAGCTTATATGACCTGGACTGCATTCAGCACTGGGGCTTTGTTTCATTGATTAAAATGTCTTATTTGCTTTCTATAGCAAAAATTTTGTATTAAGCATATACATAAAGGAGCTTATGGAAAAGTAACCAAACTAAACAGTGAAGAGAGAAGCAGCAAAGAAAAATGTTTTTTTAGTTTTCAACATGTGAAATCATTGATAGTATCAATGTGATAAAATATACAAGACATAAAATAAGAAAAGTGGAGGAAAATGGTTGCTTTATAACAGATAACACTTTTAGCATATGTTATTTCATGCAAATTGTATTAAAATCTCATTTTTTATTATTTTAATTACAACCTTAATATGTATATATGTAACTTCAAGATTATATAGACTAGATACATAAAATGTCTGATTGGTAATAATAACCTGCTATCTTATTAAGTCTTTTAATACTGAAATTATTTCTCACATTGTCAGACAAAAATTATATTGCTATTGATCTTTGGTGATCTTTGGTATTCTGCCCTAATAAATTTTTATTGCTTCCTCTGTCCATTCATATATGATATCATTTTATTCATTACTCAGGTGATTCTCTGTTGAGACTATTCCTTGGTCTTATCCAATAATTCATTTAAAGATTTCCCCTCGCATGCATATATATGTGTGCTGAAAGCTCAGCCAGAAGGAAATACTCACTCTTATTTCAGTGTGGCTAAAGTTCTAATTATTTTTCACCAGGAAATTTTGAGGAATCATTAAATCTTACACCCTAGGGCTCTGTTACTGCCACACAATTTTGTAAGTCTGAAATACTCAATACATATCCATCTAAAAACTGCAGAATATTGTCCTGTGAGAACCGCAGTCTTTTACACATTTGTAAATGGCAGGAAAATTTCTGCTGTCTTTAAAATATGCTAATAGAGAAAAAATTATATAAAATAACAAATAAAATGAAAAATAAGAGGGAATACTAAAAGATTGAGAACAAAGGAAAACTCATATCTAAAGAAACAGTCAGATCATCTGAAAAATGAATTTAAAGTGATATAAATGAATTAAAAGGCAACCTGTAGTTTAATTTTAAATGAGTATTTAATTGAGTATAGTTGGAACTAGAATGGATTATCTCAGCCACTTATAACAAATTCTAGGTAACTTAAACCTAAATAAGTTTGAGAAGCACCACAGAATCTTTGTCTTGAATGTTCACCTTAGTATTTCATTTCCAAATTTAAAATGAAAGAAGTCAAAAGATCAAACACTTTAGCTTGCTTAATCTAGTGTTTTACTTTAAAGAGCTGGTTTTCTCTGGAGCACCACCCAGAAGACACTAGTCTATGCTCCTGTTGAGTTTGCTTTGACTCAATCTCCTGTGTTTCCCGGGCGCCTCTGATAGTGCCCCATTGCCGCCTGTAAGGGCTTTCCAGGTGCTGGGCTTAGTCACTCAGCCCTGTCTGCCTCTTGGCGACCCCATGGACCATAGCCCACCAGGCTCCTCTGTCTATGAGGATTCTCCAGGCAAGAATACTGGAGTGGGTTGGTGGTGCTAGTGATAAAGAACCCGACTGCCAATGCAGGAGATGTAAGAGATGAGGGTTCGATCCATCCATTGGAAGGTCCCCTGGAGGAGGCCAGGGCAACCCACTCCAGTATTCTGCCTGGAGAACTCTAAGGACAGGAGTCTGGCGTGCTACCATCCATATGGTCACAAAGAGTCAGACACGACTGAAGCGACTTAGCATGCACGCTGCCAGTAAGAAACAACCACAGATTTGGTGGCTAAGTATAACACCAGACTCCTGGATGATCTCCTAGAGGTGTGGTTCAGCATCCTGGAATAAACGGGGCACGGCCAGTTCTCCGCTCTAGGTTACACAAGGCCAAAGTCAAGACGTGGGCAGCTCTCGGTTCCTTTCTGGATCTCTGAAGATGAATCTTTTCGTAAACTCAGTCGCCTTATGTGCAGAATTCAGTTCCAGGAATTCAGGCCCCAGTGTCCCTGCTGCTTGTCAGTGAGGGGTTCTTCCTCAGTTTACCTGCATTTTTCAGCACCTTCCTTCTCTGTCCTCACAGCAGACAATGGCAGGCGGAGTCCTTCTCACACTTCAAACCTCCCATCTCTTTACTGCCTCATCTCTGCCCTCTTCTAGCAGGAGAAATTGCTCTGATTTCAAGGGCTCAAGCAATTAGATTGGGTGCACTCAGATGATCAGGGCTTCCTTGATAGCTCAGTTGGTAAAGAATCCGCCTGCAATGCAGGAGACCCGTGTTTGATTCCTGGGTAGGGAAGATGCCCTGGAGATAGGATAGGCTACCCACTCCAGTATTCTTAGGCTTCCTTTATGGCTCAGCTGGTAAAGAATCTGCCCGCAGTATGGGAGACCTGGGTTGGGAAGATTCCCTGGAGAAGGGAAAGGCTACCCACTCCAGTATTCTGGCCTGGAGAATTCCATGGACTGTATAGTCCATCAGGTCGCAAAGAGCTGGATACAACTGAGTGACTTTCACTTTCACTTTCCGATTATCCAGGACAAATTTCTGATTTCACAATTTCTAACCTTAATCACATCTATAAATTTCCATTTGCATGTAGTGGCTCAGAGGGGAAAAAAAAATCTACTTGCAGTGCAGGAGACCAGGGTTCAATTCCTGGGTCAGGAAGTTCCCCCAGAGAAGGAAATGGCACCCCACTCCAAGATTCTGGCCTGGAGAATTCCTTGAGCTGTGGAGCCTGGCAGGCTACAGTACATGGGTGGCAGAGTCAGACAGGACTGAGCAACTAACACACGTTTCCATACACACAACAGATTCGCATGTTTCAAGGATTGTGTGTATAAACCTTAAGGGGAGTGAAGCCATCAGTCTCTGTCATGGTACCTACCCTTCCTCCAGCCTTTTTTTTATCTCTGATCCTCTCAAGAATCTGGCCACCACAACCCACTGCTCCTCACAGAAGAGTGATAAGCTCACTTCTACCTTAATTTCATGCCTTCACCTGGGCCTGAAATACCTCTCTCTATAGCCTGATTGTTTTGACCTCCCTTTCTCTTTGTGACTCAACTCAAATTCTACTTACTCATGAATTCTTCACTGTTTTTATATTTGCAAATTCCCTATCTGAAATTGTTTGCAGAGCTCAGTGAGCCTTTGGGTCTTTTCTTAGAATGTAACCTTCTAGAGAACCACCATAATTCAAGTCCTAAAGGCTAAATGCGTGAGTTCAAATCCTGTTTCTGTCTCTATCTTAGAGCATAAATCCTAGCTGTCTTTCTAAAATGTGACTAAAAACAGGAACACCTGTCTCTTAGGTTTTGTGTGTTGGTGGGAGGATTATTGAGATAACACACTTAAAATATTTGGAATTAGGCCTGGCAAAGGAAAGCCCTGGATGACAATTATCATTTCATGTGTATCTGTACCAAATTCTGAAAAGCTACTAAAGCTCCTGGGGCATCAGTTAAAATATGCTTCAACTGCAAAATAACTAAAATGCCTCGCTCGGACTGCCTTAATTAGTAAGAAAATGTATTTTGTATATTGCATGAAGTCTAGAAACGTGTATATAGTAAATGGGAAGTGGCCTTATAGTGACTTGAAGGTGCTTCCTTGGTGGCTCAGGGGTAAAGAATCCGCCTGCCAGTGCAGGAGAGGTGGGTTGGAGCTCCGATCTGGAAAAACCACACTTACCTTGGAGCAACCAAGCCTGTGTGTCCGGACTGCTGAGCCTGTGATCTAGAGCCCCGGAGCCGTCATCACTGAGCCCACGAGCCGTAACTGCTGAAGTCCGCACGCCGGATTGCTCGCGCTTGGAAACAAGAGCAGCCACTGCAGGGAGAGGCCCGCACACGGCAGCCAGAGAGGAGCCCCGACCACCTCAGCTGGAGAAAAGCCCAGGCAGCAATCAAGACCCGGCACACCAAAAGAAAAAGAGTCAGTTGATGCAGTGATCCAGTTTTTTCAATTCCTCTGCTCCGTCATCCACCACATGGCTTCATCCTTGCAAGCACAGCAGAGGGGCCTCTGCTATTGCAATGGGCACATTCACATGTCATAACAGCAAACACAAACAAAAACAAAGAAGAGACATCATTAGGTTGTCTTTTTTTTTTAGAACGTGGACGTTTTTCCGTAAGGTCCACAGTATTCTCATATGACACGGCCTGGAGTAGTTCACGGAGTCGTTAGTGAACCCCGGGTCCAGCAGCAGCGTTAGCTCTTCCTCGAGTTGCGTAGGGTTCGTGGTGGAAAGGGGGGCTGCAATGCAAGCAAAGAGTGAAGGATACTCTCATAAGCCCAGTTTCTACTGAAAAGGAGCAAGAGGGAATGACTGGAGAACAGACAGCTGATATGCTACCTTCTAAAGCAAATGTATATTTATCTACGTCACTTTGAAGTTATAGTACCTGGGATTAAGTCCTGCACAAGTTAGGAGATCATGAAGTATTAATGTTGATGTTGCTGATGTTGAAATGTTTTCAATAATATGCAAGTTTTGATTAGCTCCAGAAATCACAGTTATTCACTCTTTAGAATGTTTACTACTATCCTAATTAGACATTGATTTTATCACCTGTTTATTTATAACATTCCTTATCAATAAAAACAACTCTTAGAGAGTTTCTTCATCCCTTCAATATGCTGTCAAAAGCGAGTTCACAGAAAATGCACAGTACTGGAGACCGAAGTACAGGTTTGCGTTTGAGAGCAGGGGGCACATTTCATCTGAAGTCCCCCTGCTTCCTGGGTGCCACGCCCTCTTCCCCCACTAACACCCAAAACATGCACTCTGCACCCCGCTGAAACCCATCAGTAGACTGGCTTGACTCTACACTTATTTCACATTTGAGTGGAGCACATGGTCCACAGGGAGATGGTTTTCTCATTCAACAGTTGGCATGTCCTCCCTTTACTTCATTAGTGACGAGCTATTTGGGCATCAGTCCCACTGATATCATAGGGGCCTCCCTGTTCCAAGCAAGGTCAGAGTGGAGCTCTACGGCTTCCTTTGGCCCTTTCCCGTCTATAGTAGAAATGCCCTGGGAAAACATCATGTGATAGACATTGTGTCATTTGCTCTAAGAAAAATAAAAGCGGTATAAAATACACTCCTGGTTCTCAGGTAAATTAGAGTGTAATTGTGAAGCATCATAGATGTAATTTAGTACACATGTTTAATAGTTTTTATTTTTCTATTAAATAGATGATCCTAAAAGTATGCCACATAAAAATTTAAAAATGTAGAAATTATTATGATTTGTACAAATTGGAAGACTTGGAAATCAAAATAATAATCACTTCATGTGAACTAAAAGTCTGCAATAAAGATTGTAATAAAATTTCAGAATCCTAATAATATATTTGGTTGCCTGAAAGCCACATATTATATGACTAATTTCAAAAAAAGGTATCAGGTTGGACAGTTTAACCTGAGACTAAATGAGTAAAATATTAAGATGATTTTAAGAATTGTTCATTTTAAATGTTTAACAGTGACTCACACAAATTGGACGTGGGAATAAAGAAAGATAATACAAAAACAAAATATCAAAGTTAAATACAGACATTGCATTGAAATTTCAAAATACACTAAAATCATCAATTATCTTTATTTGGCAAAGAGAAGGCAATAACACTCAAGTGCATATCGGCACCAACTGTGATGTGAAGCTTCCAGCTCTAAAGCTCAGTTACAATCAGGCTGGTAATGATGTACCATATGCACTGATCTGCAGTTGCCCGAGGATCCCTAACCTGTGGCGCACTTTTTTCTGTCACATTACCTTGTTAAATATGGAGTTGAGAATGTTTGTTTAAGTATTCATAAGATTGTAGATGGTAAAAAGGTAGAGAATTTGAGCAATGTATATTTTTCTTCTTGCTTTATGAAATACTCTCTATATATTTTAATTTGCCATGTACACTTGTTTCCAAATTTTAAATATAATAAAAACTATTTATATGGAGTAAAGCAAGTTAGTCATTTTGACTACAGATTTATAAATGCACTCTGGTAAGGGACTGGTTTAATGTGAAGATTACAGACGCCTACTAATCAAAGTACTGATCAGAAGTGATAACGAAAATGATCCATATTTTATCACCATCTTCCAAGCTACCTAGTTCTTTGCACTTCTTTGTTATTCACCTTTATAAATAATTCAGTGCCTATTCTCTTTTCCATACACTTACATCTCTTTCATTAACACCTGTGAAAGCTGAGATTTTATACTGAAGCTAGAAAAACTGCAGCTATCCCTGAACATTTTCCATTTTTAGATCTGAGAAATTATTAATAAATAAGCTCTGGGTCTATGAGATAAGTACAATAACACTTTTATTTACATGTTGTTGGCAAATGGATTATTCACATTATTTCCTTTTTCAGGCTCGGCGGTTTGTCCTTACTAAATACGTATGTTGTCACTAGGATTTTCTCAGGAAGAAAAAGCCATCTTTGCAGTCACTACATATAGCTACACAATTTTCAAGCTTGAAACTTAACACGTGAAAAGTTTAAGGCTGCATGTGTGAAATTTCATCTCCACCAAGCTAACTGACCAGTCATCCAGATTGTGAAATACAGTACATGTGTTTGGTGGTAAGTAATTACCTTCAAAATTACTTACCTTCAAAATTAACTCATTAAAATTCTTTGCTATCAAGTGACTTAATATGAAGAATCTTAAACTGTATTACTTGAAGATATTAAAAGTCAAATATTTTATTCTCAGGACATCCCTTTGTCTCTCTCTCCCTCCTTTTCTCCCTTCTTTTAGATGAATTACTCCAGAAAACCCTCATGCCTTTTCAAAGAGGAAAGGGATTTGAGTCAAAACTGATTCCAAGTGGGACTTCCTCCCACTTTTTATCTATCTGCTTGCTTCCCATCTCCCATTATATGTGAATTATAACATTAATAGTTTCTGAAAGATTTAAAGAGGAAGAGCATAAATATTTATAATAATGAAGTAAAATAGAAGCTTGTTTTGTCATTTGCACACATTATAAAATATGAGTCAAGACATTTTTCCTATAAATGGTCAGCTAGGAAATATTTCCTATTTTGTGAGCCATACAATATTTGTCCCGTGTCCTTTCTGTCATTTTAACACAAATATGTAGATAAATAAATGTGCATGTATTCTAATAAAATATTATTAATGAACACTGAAGTTTGCATTTTATATAAATTCACATTAGAAAATATTCTTAATGTTTGTAAAATGACATATAACGTGTCTTTAATATCTAAAATATAAAAACCATTTTCGCTCTCTGTACCAAACTGGATGCCAGGCTGTATTAGGCTTATATATATAATAATACATAGAATGGCTTCTAGTTAAACCTGATTCAGGTGAAGAACCAGTGCACATAAAATAATATCTCCCTAATCTCATTTTTTTAGTTGATCAGCATAATGTTGCTGCTGTTCAGTCACCAGGTTGTGTCCAGCTCTTCACTACCCCATGGGCTGCAGTGCACCAGGCTTCGCTGGCCCCTCACCATCTCCTGAGGTTTGCCCAAGTGCATGTCCGTTAAATCAGTGATGGATCCAACCATCTCATCCTCTGTCACCCTCTTCTCCTTCTGCCTTCAATATTTCCCAAGATCAGGGGCTATTCCAATGTCAGCTGTTTACCTTAGGTGGCCAAATTATTGGTTCAACATAATATATAGACCATGAACTTCTTATTGCAAAATTCAGACTTAATTTGTAAAACATGGGGAAAACCACTAGGGCGTTCAAATATGACATAAATCAAATTCCTTATGATTATACAGTGGAACTGACAAATAGATTCAAGGAATTAGATCTGAGGGAGCGCTTGAAGAACTGTGGATAGAGGTTCATGACATTGTACAGGAGGCAGTGATCAAAGCCATTCCCAAGAAAAGAAACGTAAAAAGGCAAAATGGTTGTCTAAGAAAAGAAAATAAGTGAAAGGCAAAGGAGAAAAGGAAGGATATACCCAACTGAATGCATAGTTCCAAAGAATAGCAAGAAGAGATAAGAAGCCTTTTTAAGTGAACAATGCAAAGAAATAGAGGAAAACAATAGAATGGGAAAGACTAGAGATCTCTTCAAGAAAATTAAAGATACCAAGGGAAAATTTCATGCAAAGATTAGCTCAATAAAAGACAGAAACAGTGTGGACCTGACAGAAGCAGAAGATACTAAGAAGAGGTGGCATGAAAACAGAGAAGAAAAAAGATCTTCATGACCCAGATAACCATGATGGTGTGATCACTCACCTAGAGCCAGACATCCTGGAGTGTGAAGTCAAGTGGAAGCATTACTATGAACAAAGCAAGTGGAGGCAATGGAATTACAGCTGAGCTATTTCAAATCCTAAAAGACGATGCTGTGAAATGATGCACTCAATATGCCAGCAAATTTGGAAAACTCAGCAGTGGCTACAGAACTGGAAAAGATCAGTTTTTATTCCAATCCCAAAGAAAGGCAATGCCAAAGAATGCTCAAACTACTGCACAATTGCACTCATCTCACAGGCTAGCAAGGTAATGCTCAAAATTCTCCAAGCTAGGCTAAACCAGTACATGAATCAAGAACTTCCAGATGTTCAAGCTGGATTTAGAAAAGGCACAGGAGCCAGAGATCAAATTGTCAACATCCATTGAACCATATGAAAAGCTAGAGAAATCCAGAAATTCATCTGCTTCATTGACTATACTAAAGCCTCTGAGTATGTAGACCACAGCAAACTATGGAAAATTCTGAAAGAGATGAGAATGTCAGATCACCTTACCTGCCTCTTGAGAAACCTATATGCAGGTCAGGAAGCAACGGTTAGAACTGGACATGGAAAAACAGACTGGTTCCAAATAGGAAAAGGAGTATGTCAAGACTATATATTGTCACCTGCTTATTTAACTTATATGCAGAGTACATCATGAGAAATGCTGGGCTGGATGAAGCACAAACTGGAATCAAGATTTCTGGGAGAAATGTCAATAACCTCAGATATGCAGATGACACCACCCTTATGACAGAAAGTGAAGAAGAACTAAAGAGCCTCTTGATGAAAGTGAAAGAGGAGAGTGAGAAAGCGGCTTAAAACTCAGCATTCACAAAACTAAGATCATGGCATCCAGTCCCATCACTTCATGTCCAATAGATAGCAAAACAATGAAAACAATAAATGACAAAAATAAATGACAAAAAATAAATGACAAAATTTATTTTCTTGGGTTCCAAAATCACTGTGGACCATGACTGCAGCCATGAAATTAAAAAAGATGCTTGCTCCTTGGAAGAAAAGCTAAGACAAACATAGAGAGTGTATTAAAAAGCAGAGATATTACTTTGCCTACACAAGTCCATATAGTCAAAGCTATGGTTTTTCCAGTAGTCATGTACGGATGTGAGAGCTGGACAGTAAAAAAAACTAAGGACCAAAGAAGTTATGCTTTTGAACTGTGGTGCTGGAGAAGCCCCTTGGACAGCAAGGAGATCAATCCAATAAATCCTAAAGGGAGTCAACCCTTAATATTCATTGGAAGGACTGATGCTGAAACTGAAGCTCCAATACTTTGGCTAACATGTAAAGAGCCAGCTCATTGGAAAAGACCCTGATGCTGGGAAAGATTGGAGGTGGGAGGAGAAGGGGATGACAGAGGATGAGATGGTTGGGTGGCATCACCAAGTCAATGGACATGAATTTGAGCAAGCTGTGGGTGATGGTGAAGGACAGGGATGCCTGACGTGCTGTAGTCCATGGGGTCGCAAAAAGTTGGACACCACTGAGCAAATGAACAACAGAACAGCAACACATAGATATTTACAAGGTCAAATATTTTACTCCTATGTGTTTTATCCAGTTTAAAGGAAATTATTCCCTTAAACATACATATATGTGTATGTATTTGTACATATGTGTGTGTATGTTTGAGTATCTGCATTCCTTCCTGATAAGATGTTATAATCCAAATAAAATTTATATTAATATTTTTCAAATCATAATCAATATGTCCATTCTTCCTAGGCATCTACAATCAATTTATACTCTTTGAAATTAATTTTGAAATATACTTGGGACAAAGTTGAAACAATACTTGATAACTTCCTAACCTTTAGTTCCTGACCCTTCTGTCTGAAGATGCAAAACCTCTTTAAGTGTGGGTGTTTAGAGATTCTGGCATTGCTATGTCCATTTGTGTGGATGTATAGCCGTCCACTTGTGCATCCCACCTATAGCCTCCAGAAACACCAAAGACCTTGTGGCCCCTCCTGCTTGGATGCACATACACTTCAGTGGTAGACCCTTGGCTCATTGAAAATGTTGCCTTGATTTTATTTTTAAAAGTGAACTTGCAGCTTAGAGGAAAGTGCCTTTAAAAGAGCTGGTTTTACATTTTTAAATAAGCTTCCTTCCTTACTTACTTTGGGAGTTATTATATTTTTGAATCATCACTTCATATTTTTTGTTTTGAATGTTTTCATTTATTTAGAATATATATATATATATATATATATATATATATATATATATATATATGATGTCAAAGAATTAGAAACCTTTTTAGGATTTTCTTTTCTTGGGGTTTTACTTCAGACATCTGCAGATACAATGTTTTTTTTCTCAAAAGATATAAATTCTCTCCCAGCCTCTTGTCAGTTTTATAACCTAAGAATATCTTTCTCAAGGACCTGGGAGTCATCCCTTTCAAATATAATCACCAAGAAAGACAGCATCCTTATCCCTCCATGAGAATGTAGTGTTTAACTTTGATCAAGATCAGTACCAATTTGCAGACATAGATGGTCTAGTCCCACTGACCAACCTCCCCTCTAACACCCTCCAGCAATGCTCCACTGGCTCACCCCAGTGTTTAAAAACTTTCCTTTTTGTTTCAGCAGATTTAAGTTCAATCTCACTCCCTTATTTAAATATTTTTGAATAAAGACTTCCTTTCCTATTTCACATCTCTGGGCCAATTTTTCTTTGACAGTCTCCTGCATCTGTTTTACGTGAAGTAAGTATGAGTGTTTCTGGTAGCAGGCTACATACATGTACAAACACACACACTCGCACACTAGAAGGAGAAATGCAGACAGAAATCATTACAGAACAGAATACAGGTGCGATAAACCTACTCCTTGTTTACCTCCCCCCCCCCCCACCCACACACACACACAGAAAATAATCCAGAATCACAAGAAGTGGATTTGGCGGAAAAGGACAAAGAGGGCAGTCTAGTTAATTAAAAGTTTGGTGAATTCTTATCTGCTACAAATGCTATCTCTTATTCACATATAATGGAATGTGATTGCATTTGCAAATACCTGCCCATGGATTATACCTTGCTTCTTGATTCATTAGATAGGTGTATTTTTCATGGAAAAAGCAAGAGAGTTCCAGAAAAACATCTATTTCTGCTTTACTGACTATGCCAAAACCTTTGACTGTGTGGATCACAATAAACTGTGGAAAATTCTAAAAGAGATGGCAATACCAGACCACCTGATCTGCTTCTTGAGAAATTTGTATGCAGGTCAGGAAGCAACAGTTAGAACTGGACATGGAACAACAGACTGGTTCCAAATAGGAAAAGGAGTACGTCAGGGCCGTATATTGTCACCCTGTTTATTTAACTTATATGCAGAGTACATCATGAGAAATGCTGGACTGGAAGAAACACAAGCTGGAATCAAGATTGCTGGGAGAAATATCAATAACCTCAGATATGCAGATGACACTACCCTTATGGCAGAAAGTGAAGAGGAACTAAAAAGCCTTTTGATGAAAGTGAAAGTGGAGAGTGAAAAAGTTGGCTTAAAGCTCAACATTCAGAAAACGAAGATCATGGCATCGGTCCCACCACTTCATGGGAAATAGATTGGGAAACAGTGGAAACAGAGTCAGACTTTATTTTTCTGGGCTCCAAAATCACTACAGATGGTGACTGCAGCCATGAAATTAAAAGACGCTTACTCCTTGGAAGGAAAGTTATGACCAACCTAGATAGCATATTCAAAAGCAGAGACATTACTTTGCCAACATAGGTTCGTCTAGTCAAGGCTATGGTTTTTCCTGTGGTCATGTATGGATGTGAGAGTTGGACTGTGAAGAAGGCTGAGCGCTGAAGAATTGATGCCTTTGAACTGTGGTGTTGGAGAAGACTCTTGAGAGTCCCTTGGACTGCAAGGAGATCCAACCAGTCCATTCTGAAGGAGATCAGCCCTGGGATTTCTTTGGAAGGAATGATCCTAACGCTGAAACTCCAGTACTTTGGCCACCTCATACGAAGAGTTGACTCATTGGAAAAGACCCTGATGGTGGGAGGGATTAGGGGCAGGAGGAGAAGGGGAGGACAGAGGATGAGATGGCTGGATGGCATCACTGACTCGATGGACGTGAGTCTGAGTGAACTCCGGGAGTTGGTGATGGACAGGGAGGCCTGGCGTGCTGCGATTCATGGGGTCGCAAAGAGTCGGACACGACTGAGCGACTGATCTGATCTGATTATTTATTTATTGCCACACAATGTAATAGAGCATATCAGTGGCATACAATAATAAACACGTCTTGGCTCCTGAGCTTGCGAAGTCCAGCTGCCCTGGATTGGGCTCTGCTGATCTTGGTTAGTCCTGGTTGTGCCCAGTCGTGCTTCTGTGGACAGCAGTGGGTCAACTAGGCAGTTCTAATGCCCTCACCTGGCCCCTTTCACTTAGCTAAGGTTTATAAAGGAAGTCTTCAGCTGAAAACTCAATTTGGCTTTGTTCCACCATCTTTCATCCCCCAACAAACTAGCTCAAGCATGTTCTCTAGCAAAGGAATGAAAGGCAAGCAGAAATAAATTTCTAAGTCTTTTTTGCATCACATTTGCTAACGTTCCACTGAGCTAGAATTCATCCAAGATAGCAACAAGGTTAATTTGGATTCACGGTGGTGGTGGTGAGGTAAGGATGAAGGTGAAGTCACTCAGTCATGTCCGACTCTTTGCTACCCCATGGAGTATAGCCCACCAGGCTCCTTTCCATGGGATTTTCCAGGCAAGAATACTGGGAGTGGGTTTCCATTTCCTTCATCCAGGGGATCTTCCCAACCCAGGGATCGAACCCAGCTCTCCCGCATTGCAGGCAGATGCTTTAACCTCTGAGCTACCAGGGAAGCCTCAGATGTAAGGATGAGGAATACAGTAAAAAAAAAAAAAAAAAAAAAAAACCTGAAAGTCACATGGGAAAGAACATCAGCACAGTGAGCTGCAGAGAATCGGGGCCTTTCACATGCTTGGTCTACTATGGCGTAAACAGTTTCTCTCTGAAGCCTATTTCTGCATCCCTTTTTCGGTTTACAATGTCCTACATTGTTCTCAGTGCTTGGAGGAGAAACAGCTAATCATTCTGCAAATATATTTACACATATGGTTTTAGTGTGAGTCTTTACCATCCAAACTATCATCTGCTATGTGATACGGCACAATGCTCCATTTTAAGTATATAACAATCATGAGTTTGGGAATAATGCGTTATCTCATCTTTGGCTGAAGTTTTTTGACTTGTGAGGAATCTTTACAAGAAAGGAAGTAGAGGAAGTTAAGCATTATAAAGTCTCCCATTTGAAACACTTTAATTAAACTTTGGAGGTTTTACATTTCACTTTACCCTTTTGCGTTATCTCACATTTGGGGGAAAAAATAATGAAAAAGACACGCGCTGTTCATGTTTTATTAAAGGGTGGAGGCTAAGTCAGTTGAAATAGATGTTCAACATTCTGCAGCACTAGCCTCAAGGATTTGCTACATACAAACCCTTGAGGCAAAGTTTCCACTTTTGATAAACACACCATCTCATCTCATTTTAGGCATGATCCTGTGTCTTTTCTGCATTCACAAACAAAGACACTGCACTTCCATTGTTTGTATGGCAGCTCAAATTATGCAGATGTTTGATTCATTGTATTCCTTGATTTTCTCTATCAGCTTGTATTCTTGCAGGGCCAGCTAGATGGTAATACTTCCTAATTGTAATCTTCCTGGTCGGCCACAAGCAGCTGGTGGGAAAAAAAAAACTCATATTTTAGTCTTTAAATTTCCCACTCTTTTACTTGAATTTGCTTCAGAGCACAGCAGCAGTCATGCTAACAAGAATACTTGCACACAGCATGCACAAAAGCTATGCACAAAGAATACTTGCATAAAACTCCGGATATATGACTAGAAAAGTAAAAATTCAGAGACTCTACAGTTCAGAATATTCAATAATCCACATTTTTTTTTTCTCTAAGAAACTTGCAAAGCATTAGCTTCCATGTTTTCAAGGGGTGGTCTATGTGGACATCATTTAGAATTTTCAAATACTTTATCCAATTAGTATTTTGTTCCACTGATTCAATATCCATATCCATCAAGAAGCACACAGGAAAAAAAAAAATCCCCATCTCTGTACTATTTTGACCTTGGATTTGGGTTTGAAAAGATAAAATCCTGGTTTCCTTTCTGTTCTTCAGCATTATTAACTATGTGATTTTGGCATGTCACTCCTCATATCTGAGTCTTAATTCACATTTAATATGAGTTTAATGTGATCTACCATCCATATTTCAGAGTTACAAGCAAAGCTACACAGGTCCCAACTCAACGACTGGTAGACTGTTAGAATAATTATCATTATTATTAAACTGTTTGGAAGTCAAGAATACTTGTACAACACTAATAACAAATCCACTTTTTTTAAAATTTATGAAGCCCCAGAAAACCTGTACAAACACTCGTCATAGAGGTTCTGCTCACGTGTTCACATGTTTGTGCAATAGACTGGGTACTTGTTTTTTTTGAGAGGATGAGTATTTTTAGTCAATTGATAAATTCATAATACAGAAGATTTAGACAAATAAACAGGCATTATTAATTTTAAAATGGTTGAACTGTGGTAGCTTTGCTCAAAATGAGTGAAGAAGGCCTTAGACTCTGCCACAGAAAAATAATTGGGTTTAAAACTGACTTCTCTGTGGAAGACGTCCTTTGCAGCCTGGAGGTTTGGCTTAATTTTGGTTATTTTTAAAATAACATTTCAAGATATATGAAGTTTTTATACACTCAAGTTGATTAAAAATGACATGTTCTGTTGAAAGTGGAAAACATTAAATCATATCTCTAGTCATAAATTTACTCTTCATAGGGAAAGTAGTCAATTATACGGAGCAGTGACAGAACAATCCTGGCACCAGTTTTCATTACTGGGCTGTAAGCACTGTGAAAAAACATCAATTTTTGGCTTTTTGCATGTCTGTGGGGTATTTATAAAATCTGTGGAATCTAAAATTTCATGAAATTACAGTTATATGCCAGTGGTAAATATAATTTAATTCCCTTTATTCAGGAGGGACTATGATAAGCACTTCCACACACATCATCTCCTTTGATGAGCTGGTGAAGCTATTCTGTGTTTACAAAAGATCAGTTTTTATAGGTAATATCTTTGTTGAACAGCAAGAGTTTTTGAATCAGCAGGACAGAGCTGCTTACTCGCAATGGTTCCATTTGTTACTATCATATAGAAGTACCACAGCCAAGTATCTTGCGTGTTAAACTCTGCATTTCCAAATTTTGTTCTTTATTTTTCAAGAACAGACAATAAAAGAGTTGACATTATATAAATTTAATGCTAACGTTTCCTGTTAAATAAGAAATACCATACTCAGAAGTATGAAATAATAGTTCCTACTGGAAGTCTTAGCAAATCACTGCTATTAAGCATAAAAAGACAGTTATTAAGTAACAGGTTAGGCACAAACAGGGCTAGACTCAGAACAAAATCATTTTACCATAGGATAAAATAACACATAAAATTTTTTAATCTCAAAGAGCGGGAGAAGTACAAGATAAATAATATTAGATATTACATATAATACTTGAGTAGTTTGTCCCTGAATATTCCATCAGAATTTCCAACATTAGATTAGGACTTTGCTTTTTTTTTTTTTTTTAACCACCAATATATTATGTATGTTTCTATTCTTAGTTGATACACTCATTTTGATCCCACCAACCTCATAGTGGGTGAAGTGGATCACTCTGAAATCTGGAATTTTATTTTCTTGTCATCTGCTCAGGATCCAACAGTTTACTAGACATTCTCTTTGGTTTTTTCAATAAGCAACTCCACCCAACTATGTCAAAGGAATTCTCTTTTTTAATTTTTTTTTATTTTTTGCTTTACAATATTGTATTGGTTTTGCCATACATCAACATGAATCCGCCAGGGGTGTACATGTGTTCCCCATCCTGACCCCCCTCCCACCTCTCTCCCTGTACCATCCCTCTGGGTCATCCCAGTGCACCAGCCCCAAGCATTCTGTATCCTGCATCGAACCTGGACAGGCGATTCATTTGACATATGATATTATACATGTTTCAATGCCAGTCTCCCAAATCACCCACCCTCACCCTCTCCCACAGAGTTCAAAAGACTGTTCTATACATCTGTGTCTCTTTAGCTGTCTCACATACAGGGCTATTGTTACCATCTTTCTAAATTCCATATATATGTGTTAGTATATTGTATTGGTGTTTTTCTTTCTGACTTACTTCACTCTGTATAATAGGCTCCAGTTTCATCCACCCCATTAGAACTGATTCCAATGTATTCTTTTTAATGGCTGAGTAATATTTCATTGTGTATATGTACCACTGCTTTCTTTATCCATTCATCTGCTGATGGACATCTAGGTTGCTTCCATGTCCTGGCTATTATGAACAGTGCTGTGATGAACACTGGGGTACACGTGTCTCTTTCCCTTCTGGTCTCCTCAGTGTGTATGCCCAGCAGTGGGGTTGCTGGGTCATAAGGCAATAACCCTATTGGACACCCATGATGGAGACTTGGATTTAATCTGAAATTGTTTCAACATGCTCAATAACTGCTTCATAAATGCCTGTGTTTTCCACTCTATACCTATTGCAAATAGTTTCTTGGTTCAAATCACCATGATTCTTCGATGACTTAGTGCTATACACAACACTGAAATTTGTTGTGGAATGCGACTGCTTAGCTGTTTCATGGTTACAGGCTGCCTTTAAAGTCTGACGGTAATTTGAAAAAGTTGCCACAAGATGGTGTTTTCTTCTTTTTACTTTATTAATTAAACAGACATTTGAAGCCTTTAAGCCATGCAAGACAGGTATGATACATGAATTACATTTTCATCATAGAAGGATTGGCGCTTCCCAGGTGTCGCTAGTGGGAAAGAATCCACCAGCCAGGGCAGGTGACACAAGAGACCGCAGGTTTGATCGCTGGGTCAGTAAGACCCCTTGGACTACAAAATGGCAACCCACTCCAGTACGCTTTCCTGGAAAATTCCGCAGACCGGGAGCCTGGCAGACCAGGGTCCATAGGGCCACAAAGAGTCAGACATGACTGAGCACGCGCAGCACGCAGCACGCACGCATTGACGGACTGACATTAGGAAGTAGTCAATACGTACAAACTCAGAGAGTGCGCCGACGGAGGCGAAATAAAGAAGTGCATGGTGTGGTTGCTGATGTTGTTGCTGTTGTTGCCCAGTCGTGTCTGCCTCTTTGCGACCCCGTGGGCTGCAGTACATCAGGCTTCCCTGTCCCTCACCATCTCCCAAAGTTTGCCCAAGTTCGTGCCACTGCACTGGTGATGCCATCCGAACATCTCATCCTCTGATGCCCTCTTCTCCTTCCGCCCGCAGTCTTTCCTCGCCATCAGGGACTTGCCCAATGAGTCAGCTGTTCACATCAGATGACCAAAACTCTGGAACTTCAGCTTCAGCATCATTATATGGTACCCTGGTTTAAATCACCATTTTCAAAGGTTTATAAGCAATCGTGAATGGTGGGTAATACCATAATCCACGTATACTATTAACCTTCAAAGAGATTCTACACGCTAATAAGAACCTTATTGTTGAAAGTAAGACAATAATTTTACCTGAAGGGAGAAAGCAGCACTGGAGATGATAAATAAGATTAGTTTTCTAGTTTTCAAACTTTTCACTATCTTGCATTCCATAAGTTCCTGGGCCTTTTGTATTCAATATTCTTTTGCTATTACAAATTTTTTATTTCCCAGGTCAACAGTTTCTATAAAGATGGCTTATGGCTCTCCAGCCCAAAGCTGTGTGTGAACTATACTTTCCAGAGCCACATATGCATTAATATAAGCCAATTTATTTTCCAACATTCAACAGTTTCTCTTTACAGCTTCAGGTATCCTTATTTCTATAAAGGTCAAAATATGAATCGGAGTCTTTTATTATATCCTCTTTCTCATTCTGTCTCTATACGCACATCCATCCAAAAAGATGTCACATGTATGTTATTCTACTCTAATTGTTTATTCCTTTGTCTTTATTCTAATGACTTTAGGGCCACTTTCCTCATCTTCTAGCTCCAGAAGTCACTTTACATGTATAAACGCTCACATTCATCTCACAGAAATGCAACACACACATATATACACACAAGCTTTTGTTTTTTCAAATAATAAAATAATATAAAATAAAATAATAACACAATATATATTGACTAGAGATGACTAGAGAAGGCAATGGCACCCCACTCCAGTACTCTTGCCTGGAAAATCCCATGGACGGAGGAGCCTGGTGGGCTGCAGTCCATGGGGTCGCTAAGAGTCGGACATGACTGAGCGACTTCACTTTCACTTTTCACTTTCATGCATTGGAGAAGGAAATGGCAACCCACTCCAGTGTTCTTGCCTGGAGAATCCCAGGGATGGTGGAGCCTGGTGGGCTGCCATCTATGGGGTTGCACAGAGTGGAACACGACTGAAACAACTTAGCAGCATCACCAGAGATGTCTTAAAGAAAATTAGAGATACCAAGGGAATATTTCAAGCAAAGATGCATACAATAAAGAACAATAACAGAATGAACCTAACAGAAGCAGAAGATATTAAGAAGAGGTGGAAAGAATACACAGAAGAGCTATACAAAAAAGAAATTAATGACCCAATAACCACGAAGGTGTGAACACTCACCTAGGACCACACATCCTGGAATGTGAAGTCGAGTGGGCCTTAGGAAGCATCACTATGAACAAAGCTAGGGGAGGTGATGGAATTTGAGCTGAGCTAAAGCCTCTTGATGAAAGTGAAGGTGGAGAGTGAAAAAGTTGGCTTAAAGCTCAAAATTCAGAAAACAAAGATCATGGCATCCGTCCCATCACTTCATGGGAAATAGATGGGGAAACAGTGGAAACAGTGTCAGACTTTATTTTTCTGGGATCCAAAATCACTGCAGATAATGACTGCAGCCATGAAATTAAAAGACGCTTACTCCTTGGAAGGAAAGTTATGACCGACCTAGATACCATATTCAAAAGCAGAAATGTTACTTTGCCAACAAAGGTCCATCTAGTCAAGGCTATGGTTTTTCCTCTGGTCATGTATGGATGTGAGAGTTGGACTGTGAAGAAGGCTGAGCGCTGAAGAATTGATGCTTTTGAACTGTGGTGTTGGAGAAGACTCTTGAGAGTCCCTTGGACTGCAAGAAGATCCAACCAGTCCATTCTGAAGATCAGCCCTGGGATTTCTTTGGAAGGAATGATGCTAAAGCTGAAACTCCAGTACTTTGGCCACCTCATGCGAAGAGTTGACTCATTGGAAAAGACTCTGATGCTGGGAGGGATTGGGGGCAGGAGGAGAAAGGGATGACAGAGGATGAGATGGCTGGATGGCATCACTGACTCAATGGATATGAGTCTCAGTGAACTCTGGGAGTTGGTGTTGGACAGGGAGGCCTGGCGTGCTGTGATTCATGGGGTTGCAAAGAGTTGGACATGACTGAGCAACTGATCTGATCTGATTTCAAATTCTAAAAGATGATGCTGTTAAAGTGCTGCATTCAATATGTCAGCAAAATTGGAAAACTCAGCAGTGGCCACAGGACTGGAAAATATCCGTTTTCATTCCAATCCCAAAGAAGGGCAATGCCAAAGAATGTCCAAACTACTCCACAATTGTACTCATTCCACATGCCAGCAAGGTCATGCAAAATTCCTCTAAGCCAGGCCTTAACAGTACAGGAATCAAGAACTTTCAGATGTTCAAGAAAAGGCAGAGGAACCAGAGATCAAATTGCCAACTTCCGTTTCAATCATAGAAAAAGTGAGAGAATTCCAGGAAAACGTCTACTTCTGCTTCATTGACTACGTTAAAGCCTTTGACTGTGTGGATCACACTAAACTGTAGAAAATTCTTAAAGAGATGAGAATACCAGACCACTTTACCTGCCTCCCGAGAAATCTGTATGCAGGTCAGGAAGCAACAGTTAGAACTGGACATGGAACAACAGACTGGTTCCAAATAGGAAAAGGACTACTTCATGGCTGTATATCGTCACCCTGCTTATTTAACTTATATGCAGAGTACATCATGAGAAACGCTGGGCTGGAGGAAGCAAAAGCTGAAATTAAGATTGCTGGGAGAAATATCAGTAACCTCAGACATGCAGATGACACCACCCTTATGGCAGAAAATGAAGAACTAAAGAGCTTCTTGATGAAGGTGAAATGGCAAAATGAAAAAGCTGGCTTAAAAACAAGGATCATGGCATCCAGTCCCATCACTTCATGCATACAGAAGGGGAAATAATGGAAAAAGATACAGACTTTATTTTTCTGGGCTCCAAAATCACTGCAGATAGTGACTGCAGCCATGAAATTAAATATGTTTGCTCCTTGGAAGAAAAGGTATGACCAAACTAGACAGCATATTAAAAAGCAGAGACATTACTTTGCCAACAAAGGTCCATCTAGTCAAGGTTATGGCTTTTCCAGTGGTCATGTATGGATGTGAGAGTTGGACTATAAAGAAAGCTGAGCACTGAAATATTGATACTTTTGAATTGTGGTGTTGGAGAAGACTATTGAGAGTCCCTTGGACTTCAAGGAGATTGAACCAGTCAATCCTAAAGGAAATGAACCCTGAATATTTGTTGGAAGGACTAATGCTGAAACTGAAACTCCAATACTTGGGCCACCTGATGTGAAGAGCTGACTCATTTAAAAAGACCCTGATGCTGGGAAAGATTGAAGGCTGGAGGAGAAGGAGATGACAGAGGATGAGATGGTTGGATGGCATCATCGACTCAACGGACATGAGCTTGAGGAAACTCCAGGAGGTAGTGAAAAACAGGGAAGCCTGGCATGCTGCAGTCCATGGGGTTGCAGAGAGTTGGACACGACTGAGTGACTGAAAAACAACATGGCCCTATATGGATGTCCTATAATTAATTTTTCCCTGTAATGGCCATTTATGCTATCTCAAACTTTTCACTATTGCCAATAATGTTACACAGACTATCCTTATAAATGTGTCTATTCAAGATTAATTTTACCTTCTGAAATGGGATCTCATATTATCAATGATTTGGCTTTGTATTTTAAAAGTTTTAGTAGCTACTTTAAGTTACCCTTTAAAAATGACATATTAAGTTGCATTATCACCAGGCTGAGGAATTGCCCATTTTTACTTATACTTAGCAACAAAGATATTATTATTTCTTTAGTATTTCCTGAATTTAACATAGACTGCTGTTTTTTAAATTTGCATTTATATGCATGTTTAGTGAGAATCATAAACTCATTTTACTTATTGGCCATCTTTATATTACTACCTTGAATATTTTATATATTTGCCTATTTTTCAGTTGATTATTAAAATCTATCCAGTCCATTTATTTGTAAGGGACTTAATATAATACATGTATGTGTGTATATTTATAGCTACTATTGTTAGGATGTCAATTCTTCACCAAGGTTTTTAAATTTATAAAAAATTACACATATTTCTGATCAAATATACTTTTTGCTTCTCATATTTCTGAACTTTCTACTATAAACATGTGAAATTTTTGTTCAGGAAAAGAAATCACAAATATTGCTTAAAAATATGCTACTAGTAGAGTTCAATGGGTGGGAGGATGATAAAATTAGGGTTCTATCAGTCTTGATCTTAAGCTGAAAACCACCTTTTTTTCCTCCCTCTTCCTGCATTACATCTCTGGAACTTGAACCCACAAAGAAAGTCAGTCATATCACAAGAGAGGCCAGTGTGAAAAAGAACAAGAGTTCCTTATCGTATCTACTCAGATTGGTTAGTGCCTGTGTTATACCAACTGTCAAGCATTTTAAATACCACTTCTCCCAATGCCAAGTGTAAACTTGATTTAAGGTCTCTTCTTTTCCATTTGGAAATAAAATTCTACCCTTGCCTCCTCCTCCCCCTACAATGGCTCCGATGGTAACTAAACCTTACACAGCTTCCGAAACCCACCGAATACAGTCACGCATCTCTTCTCATGATGTTCACCAAAGTGTGAGAAACGGAGAGGTGTGACTAATATTTGCAGTAAAGAAAAACAGAACTGAAACAAAACTAAGATGTTTCTCAACTAGTATAATACTATTCAACGTAAAGTGTTGGAACCAGGACTTGAACTTAGTTTTTCTGATGATACCTATATATCAGTATGGCTTCTCTGTTGAACTGAATTTCTCATTTTTCCCCCAAACAATCCCTGACTTTCACCAACCTCCTGTATTTTATAATAGTTTGCTCTATTTGGAATCCTCTCTTACTAGGATTGGGCTTCCCTAGTGACTCAGCAGTAAAGAATACTGCTGCAGTGCAGGAGACACAGGAGATAGGAGTTCGATCCCTGGGTCAGAAAGATGCCCTGGAGGAGGACATGGCTACCCACTCCAGTGTTCTTCCAGTGAAAATCTCGTGGACAGAGGAGCCTGGCGGGCTGTGGTCTGTGGGGTTGCAAAGAGCCGGACAGGACTGAAGAAACTGAGCATGCACACACTTACAAGATTGCCACGTATAGCAAATAAAAATACAAAATACCAGTTAAATTACAATTTTGGATAAATGAGTTTTTAAAATAACAGGTATGACCTTTATACTATATAAGCCATGCTGTTGTTGTTTAATTGATAAGTCATGTCAACTTTTGCAATCCCATGATTGTAACCCTCCAGACTCCTCTGTCCATGGGATTTTGCTTGTGCAAAAATAATACTTACTGGTTTCTGAAATGTTGCTTTAACTCAGAGGCCTATATTTTACCTGGCAACTCAATCTCCACTCCTGTTTGTTCTCATCATCTTATCCATTCTTTAACAAAATGGATTCTTCCTCCTTGAAATGTTCCCTGATCTTCCAAACTAAACTAATCTCTTTTCTTGTGTCTTATTAAATTCTACCTTACATCACAGTTTTGTGGCTTCCCTTTCCTTTCTACTAGGTTACAATGACTTTGAAAGACACAGGTTATTCATCCTGTAACAACCCAACACAGCTAACACTTTGCACAGAGTAAATGTTCAAAAAACTTCACCAACTAGAGTTGCTGCTGCTGCTGCTGCTAAGTCGCTTCAGTCGTGTCCAACTCTGTGCGACCCCATAGACGGGCTCCTACCAGGCTCCCCCGTCCCTGGGATTCCCCAGGCAAGAACACTGGAGTGGGTTGCCCATTTCCTTCTCCCATGCATGAAAGTGAAAAGTGAAAGTGAAGTCGCTCAGTTGTGTCCGACTCTTCGAGACCCCATGGACTGCAGCCCACCAGGTTCCTCCGTCCATGGGATTCTCCAGGCAAGAGTACTGGAGTGGGGTGCCACTGCCTTCTCCACTAACTAGAGTTAGTATATGCTAATCTCTAGCTATCATTTCAATTTACCTGTATGTATGACCTGTGACAATATACACTACTAAGGAAAAAAAGTGCTTGTAGATGTTAAAAGAGAATTTGTCTGAAATATATTATTAAGATATGTGTATATTAGGCGTATCTGTACTTCAAGGAAAATGATTTTTAATATCACTATATTTTATATTTAAGTGTTATATCTATTTTCTAGTTATATATATACTTAACTTTCTATCTGTTTAGCTATCTTCCATTTATATAAAAATTGAAAGAAAGTGAAAGTCACCCAGCTGTGTCCAACTCTTTGCCACCCCATGGACTATGCAGTCCATGGACTTCTCCAGGCCACAATACTGGAGTGGGTAGCCTTTCCCTTCTCCAGGGGATGTTCCCAACCCAGGGACCGAACCCAGGTCTCCTGCATTGTGGGCGGATTCTTTACCAACTGAGCTATCAGGGAAGCCTATATAAAAGTTAAAAAATGTTAAATAAAAGTCATTCTAAGAAAATTGTACATGATATTAGCAATTCTTTTGGATACATAGATGCAGAAAGCAATACAATGTCACCAAGATTCAAGTTCCCTCCGTGACTAACCTAACTCAGGGCCAATTAATCCAGTTATCTCCAGGTACAAACGGCAGATTTGAGGATTGTCCACAGAATTCTGACCCAGATGATGCAGTGATGGTGTTAAATGCATCTTGGAAAAGAACAACAGCATATTTATGCTAGGTTAAAAATACAAACCCCAGTCAGAATTTTCAGCACTGAAAAGTACAAATAACAAATGCCAGAGAGGGTATGGAGGAAAAAGGAAGCCTCCTACACTGTCGGTGAGAATGTAAATTGGTGTAGCCACTATGGAAAACAGAATGGGGTTTCCTTAAGAAACTGGAGTTGCCATATGATCCAGCAATCCCACTCCTGGGCATCTATCCCAATAAAGCTATTACTCAGAAAGACACACACACCCTATGTTCATAGCAATGCTGTTTGCAATAAATAGCCAAGACAAGGAAACAGCCTAAATGTCCATCAACAGACAAACAGATTAAGAAGATGTGGTACATATATACAATGGAATGCTGCTGCTGCTGCTGCTGCTAAGTCGCTTCAGTCGTGTCTGACTCTGTGCAACACCATAGACGGCAGCCCACCAGGCTCCCCCGTCCCTGGGATTCTCCAGGCAAGAACACTGGAGTGGGTTGCCGTTTCCTTCTCCAATGCATGAAAGTGAAAGTGAAGTCACTCAGTCATGTCCGACTCTTTGCGACCCCATGGACTGTAGCCCACCAGGCTTCTCTGTCCATGGGATTCTCCAGGCAAGAGTACTGGAGTGGGTTACCATTGCCTTCTTCGGGTTTCTGACCCAGGGACTGAACCCTGGCCTCCTGCATTGCAGGCAGATTCTATACCATCTGAGCCCCCATATCAGTATGTAAGTATGTCAGCTCACTCAGTAGAAGTGTCTTTTCTGAGCTCAGCATTCAGTTTAGAGTTCAGCTTACCTGTTAGGAGGTAAGTTTTGTTTACCCTTCTTTCTGTGACATCCTTTATTCTAGGACCTGCCTCACACAGTATTGCAAACATGAAGCTTAGCTGTTTATGCTTAGAGTCTATCCATTTGCGTCAGATGTACCTTGTTAAACTCTTCCTCTGCTGGAGACTTTTCTGTTACAATTTTACAGCGTGGGTCTTCTGTAGAGTTTAGCACCCCAATTTTATTTAAATTCAATAAAATAAACATTTGTTCCCAAAATTTGGTCATGAATTTAGCCTAGGATTTATGGGTAAGTTGGGTAAGTAAAGTATGTAATTTTTAAAAGAGCTAAACCTATTCGTATAAATAATGTTTAATATCTTTTAAGAACATATTGAACATGTCAATTAAATTTGTTAAAGTATATACACAAGTGTTTCTAGATAAAAACATATTTTAATGAAGCGAAATTCTCTATTTTGTACTGTGTTTTCACAGAATGGATACAGCGTAGGCATCGCAAAAGAGCTTTCCAGTGTTCTTATAAAAAATGTGTCAACCATGCTGTATACAGAACACCTCTATGGGTGAGATGATAGTTGGGTGAGAATGTTGATTCAGGCTGTCGCACTGACAGAGACTGCCAACAAGAGGGCCCTTGCCAGCTGGCACCCATTCCCGTGGCTTTTCCCCTCATGATAATTGCTTATCAACTGAGAATTTCATTTATTCATTGGCACTATAAATTTCACTTTAGTTTTTCAGGCAAGCTCTGATACCTCCAGAATTTTTGTCAATAAAATTATTTCATATTTTTGATTAGACTAGTGTTTGAAAACATGGCATTGTTGGCTGATTTTGTTCCTCTTCACTGCACTAATTGTTTATAAAAATTACACTCCATAAGCTTTTGGAGGAGACAAGTACTTTAACGAGCACACCATTTTTAAAATTGAGGATAATTTAAGGGACGTAAGAGCCCAGACACTAGAAATTTGTCTCCAATTATTTTAAACCTATCATCCAGCGATCATTATCTCACAAATGTATCATAGGCAAAATTCAGAAAGGTTATGATTTTATGTCTACCCAAGTGCGACTCAATGACCTGCTGGAGGAAAAGCAGGAAATTGGCTTGTCCTTCTGCCCCCTCTGATCAACATGAAGTGCCCTGGAAGGAGTTCTGCTACTGCAGGTAACACACAAGCGGAGGGGGGTGGAGGAGAGACCTCTGCTCGGCTCCAGGGTCCTGCAGCAACAGGAGGGAGAATCCTGCCGTTGCTGTGCAGAGAGTCAGGATGCCGAGAGCACTCTACCTCGGAGGCCCTGGTGGAAAATGTCTACCAGGGACAGAGCAAGAGAACCAAGAGCCTCCCCCACAAAGAGCGGAAAAGGAACAGGAGAGGCTTCTGTGGCAAAGACACGGCGAAGTTGGGGGGTAACAGAAGTGCCGAGAAATTCTCCTCAACACAGCAGACCTCACATTCTGCACAAGATATTAGCTGCCTACAACCAAAGACGCGTGCAGCGTCTGGTGCTCTGATGATAACCAGGGCACCCACAAAGCCACCCTGGGCTCAACTTCAGCACTGACCCTCTCCTCACGGCAAGAAAAAAGCAGAGGTGTGCACATTTTTAGGTGTAAATCCTGCTTACCTCAGCCTTTATGTTCTTTGACTTATACTATCTAGCAGTCTGTCAAAAATTACGAGCCATTCACAGCAATGCAGCACAGGAGTATAACCCATGGCAAGGAGGAGTAAACAGCAAAACAAGATAAGCAGAAACAAACCAAAATACTGAAAATATTAGAGATTCCAGCATAACCATGTTTAATACACTGAACCATGTAGGGTACAAGGTGAAAAATGTGCATGAACAGGTGGGGAATTTAAGCAGAGATGGAACTTTTAATAAAGAACAGACGAGATTGGATCAAGATGGCAGGACAGTAAGACATGAAACCCACCTTCCCCCACAGACACATCTAAAGCCACATACATGTGGAACAATTCTCACAGAAAACCAACTGGAAACTGGTGGAGGAATTCTTATACACCCAAACCTGCACAAAAGCTTCCACATAAGCAGGTAGCACAGGGAAAAGGCACAGGTTGTGACCTCCAGCCCAGGATGAGGAAAAGAAGCTCTGCACAGGTGACCCTCATCCCGGGGAGAGAGCAGGCTGAGATACATGCTGAGCTTTCCCGTCCTGGGATCCTTCACAGAAGACACAAGCTTGCTTGGCTGCTGGGAGAACTGTAGGGCTATGGAAAGGCTGGAGAAGTCAAGCTCCTACTCACAGAGAGTGAGCAGGTGCAGGCTTGCCACCAGTCAGAGCAGAGAGAACCCTGCATTAGTGGCTGTGGCCTCACTGCCTTCCCAGATCCACCTAGGGTGAACACCCAGCTCTGTTTTCACCACCCCACAGGGTGGCATAGGCTCTGGGTCTAGCTCTGCAGAGACAGCCCAGAACCTGGGATGGAGCTGGCTGGTCATGGCCATTGTTAGCACTTACTCAAGCCGTCCCAGGAGCTAGCATGCCTGGGTCCTCACTTCAGGCCCCAGCTCCCCCACAAGGGAATTCTCCACCCCAGTCACTGCATACCATAACCTGACGCAGGATCTGGGGCAGACAAGTCCGGGAGGATCCGCCGTAGAGACGGCCCAGATCCGGCTCAGCCGCTACGCTGGCCCCACCCACTCCATGCCATGGCCTTGCAGTAGGTCCGAGACAACCACAGCTGGGGAAGGCACAGGACCTTGGGTTGCACCTGAGCAGAGTTGAGGACACCTTCTCAGGTGAGCCTGCTTTCTCAGGTGAGCCTGGTGGGCTGCCGTCTATGGGGTCGCACAGAGTCGGACACGACTGAAGCGACGTAGCAGCAGCAGCAGCTCAGGTGACACTTCAGTCCCTCTCAGCACACTGGCCGAGCTTGTTGCAGCAGACCCTTCCTCTGGGGAAAAGCATACACTGAAGGGAAATGGAACCTGATTGAATCTGACCTTCAGGCCTCTACTACAACTCGGCAGCAGACTCGACCCCGAAAGGGCAGCAATGCCCACAGAGCAGAAGGAAGTCTTGTCTCATCCTCTGCACAGGTTTTAGATACTCCAGTACCAGCTGTGCCTCCAATCAAGGTGAGAGTGGCTGGTATACCTTTAGGGAAGATGCAGCCGAGGATCATATTGAAACCAAGCAGGAATACTGATATAAATGAGGATCGCTGTAACAAGGAACCAGAAGCTATAAAAATAGAACAGAAACAATCAAAAATAGATAATACCCTTTCTGAGATTAAAAAGCCCTCAAACAGAAATGAATAGCTTACTAAATGACAAAGAAGAATGAATATCCAATCTGGAAGTTACAGTAATGTAAATCACCCAACCAGAACAGCAAAAAGAGAGAAAAATGGAAAAAAGAAATGAAAGCAACATACAAGATCTGTGAGATAACATAAAACATGTAAACCTATAAATAATAGAGGTTCCACAGGGAGAAGTGAGAGCGAAAGGGATCAAAAGGGAAAGATATGGAAGAAATTGGGTCTGAAAAATTCCCAAATCTGAAGAGAGAAACAGATATTCAGGTACAGGAAGCTCAGAGGGTCCCAAACAAGATGAACTCAAACAGACCCTTAACAACACATAATTAAAATGACAAGAGTTAAAGAGAGACTCCTAAAGGCAAAAAGAGGAAAACAAAGAGTCAGTTGCAAGGGAATTTCCATAAGGCTATCAGACAATTTCTCTGCAAAAACTTTGCAGGTCGGAGGGGGTACCATGATATATTCAAAGTCCTGAAAAGGAAAAACCTACAACCTCAGTTAATTTATACAAGATTATCATTAAGAATAAAAGGATTGACAAAGAACTTCTCAGACAAGAAAAATTAAGGGATTCAGCAATACTACACCACCATAAAGGAAATATTCAAGGGTCTTTTCTAAATAGAAAAGAAGCAGTAATCTATAGGAAACTCCAGTACTTTGGCCACCTCATGCGAAGAGTTGACTCATTGGAAAAGACTCTGATCCTGGGAGGGATTGGGGGCAAGAGGAGAAGGGGACGACAGAGGATGAGATGGCTGGATGGCATCACTGACTTGATGGACGTGAGTCTCAGTGAACTCCGGGAGTTGGTGATAGACAGGGAGACCTGGCTTGCTGCGATTCATGGGGTTGCAAAGAGTTGGACACGACTGAGCGACTGATCTGATCTGATCTGATCTGATAGGAAAGGGAAAATCACAATAGGAAAGGGAAATATATAATAAGAATTGAAATTCATGTAAATAAGCCAGCATGTAGATTAAAAATCAAACAAGAAAACTATAAAAAGGATTATAGCAACAATATATAGTAAAAGGATAAGCATGATGATGTAAAACAGGAGATCAAAGTCACAAAATGTGAGGAGTGGGAGGATAAAGATGTACATTAGTAAGAACGCATTTGAACTTGAATGACTGTCAGTTTAAAGCAAGTAGATATGCTTATGGATCAACATATATGACCCCATGGTAAGCACAAATCAAAAACTAAATAGATTTACAAAAATCAAAAAGAAAGGAACTCAAACATACTACAAAAGAAAATCATCAAATCACAAAAGGGAAGGGAAATAAAAGAACTTCAAAAACAATTTAAAAACAAAGAATTATATGGCAATAAGTGCATATCTATCTATAATTACTTTAAACATCAGTGGACTGAATGCTTCTATCGAAAGACAGAGAGTGGTTGATAGGACTGAAAAAAAGAACCTGAAAAAAACTTCCTGTTAGACACTTATTTCAAGGTGAAAATATATACACACTGAAAGTGAGGGGATGGAAAAGGATACTGTGGACAAACGGAAATGACAAGAAAGGAGTATGTCAGTGCTCAGTTGCATCTGCGTCCTTGAACTCCATGGGCTGCGCTGTCCATGGAAACCTCCAGACAAGAATACTGGAGTGGGTTGCCATTTCCTACCCCAGTGGATCTTCCTGACCCAGGGATCAAACCCAAGTCTCCCACATTGAAGGCAGATTCTTTGCCACTTGAGCCACCTGGGAAGTTCATACCAGACAAAACAGACTGTAAAACAAAGGCCATAAAGAAAGACAAATAAGGGCATTATGTATAATATATGTGATAAAAGGATTAATTCGATAAGAGGCTATTATGCTTATTAACATATATGCACACAATATGGAAGCACCTAAATATATAAAGCAAATGCTAACAGAGATAAAGTGAGAAATCAACAAGAATAGTAGCAAACTTTAATCCTCTGTCTTTGAATTGCAAGAGTTAGTATTGCTAAAATGGCCAACATGGATAGCCAAAGCAATCTATAGATTTTAATTAAATCCTTATCAAAATATCCAAAACATTTTTCAGAAAACTAGAACAATCATCCTAAAATTTATATGGAACCAGAAAAGACACAGAATTTCCAAAGCAATCTTGAGGAAAAAAAAACAAAGCTGGAAGTAGGATGTTGCCTGACTTAAAACTATTCTGCAAAACTAAAGCAATCAAAACAGCATGGAACTGGCAAAAAAACAACAACAAATAGACATATAGACCTATCGAACAATAAAGAGAACCGGGGAATATACCCACACACCTATGGTCAGTTAATTTATAACAAAGGAGACAAAAATAAAACACAGTGGAGAAACAACAGTCTCTTCAACACATGGTGTTGGGAAAGCTGGCCAGCTGCATATAAAACAATGGAATTAGAGCATTTCCTCACATTGCATGCAAAAGTAAACATTAAAAGGCTTAACTATCTACGTGTTAGACATAATGTTATAAAACTCCTAGAACACAGGCAAAACATTTATTTGACATAAATCACAGCAATATTTTCTTAGATCAATCTCCCAATGCAAAAGAAATAAATGTAAAAATAAAAATGGGACCTAATCAAAATTAAAAGCTTTTTCACAGCAAAGGAAACCACCAATAAAATGAAAAGATGATCTATACAATGGGAGAACTTATTTGCAAATAATATATCATCTCTTTAAGAATTTTCCACATTTTGTTTTGATCCACACTGTCAAAGACTTTGGCATGGTCAATGAAGCAGAAGTAGATGATTTTCTGAAATTCTCTTGCTTTTTTTATGATCCAACAAATGCTTGCAAATTGATCTCTGATTCCTGTGCCTTTTCTAAATCCAGCTTGTACATCTGGAAGTTCTCAGTTCATTTACTGTTGAAGCCTAGCTTGAAGGATTTTGAACAAAACTTTGCAGCATGTGAGTGCAATTGTGGAATAGTTTGAACATTCTCTGGCAGTGCCCTTCTTTGAGATTAGAATGAAAACTGACCTTTTCCAGTCCTGTTGCCACTAATAAGCTTTCCAAATTTGCTGGCATATTGAATGCAACACATTAACCCAGCATCATCTTTTAGGGTTTGAAATAGCTCAGCTGGAACTCCATCACCTCCACTAGCTTTGTTAGTTGTCAGGCTCCCTAAGTTTTCCTTAACTTCACACTCCAGGATATCTAGCTCTAGGTGAGTGATCACACCATCGTGGTTATCTGAGTTACTAAGCCATTTTTTGAATAGTTCTTCTGTGTGTTCTTGCCACCTCTTCTTAATATCTTCTGCTTCTGCAGACGTTGACTGCAACCATGAAATTAAAAGATGCTTGCTCCTTGGAAGAAAAGTTATGTCAAACCTAGACAGTATATTTAAAAGCAGAATCATCACTTTGCCAACAAATGTGCACACAGTCTAAGCTGTAGCTTTCCAGTAGTCTTATATGGATGTGAGAGTTGGACCATAAAGATAGCTGAGCACCAAAGAAGTGATGATTTTGAACTGTGGTGTTGGAGAAGATTCTTGAGAGTCCCTTGCATTACAAGGAGATAAAATCGGTCAGTCCTAAAGAAAATCAACTCTAATATTCATTGGAAGGACTGCTACTGAAGCTGAAGCTCCAATACTTTGGCCACTTGATGTTAAGAGCCAACCATTTGGAAAAGACCCTGATGCTGGGAAAGACTGAGGGCAAGAGGAGAAGAGGGTGACAGAGGATGAGATGGTTGGATAGCATCACTGACTCAAGGCACGTGAGTTTGAGTAAACTCTGGGAGACAGTGAAGGATGGGGATGCCTGGCGTGCTGCAGTCCATGGGGTCACAAAGAGTTAGACACGACTTAGCAACTGAACAACAAATCTTTCATGAACATAGATCAAATAACAAACATAGAACAAAATCCTCAACAAAAAAAGAATAAATTTAATCTAAAAATGTTTGAAGATAATTCCACACCACACCAACTGAACTTCTCCCATTTATGCTAGATTTGATCAACATGCAAAAAATAAGGTAATCCATCATATCAACCAGGTAGAAAAGAAAATCACATCACCATATCAATAGACACAGCAAAGCATCTAACAAAATCCAATAGCCTTTCAAGATAAGAACTCTCAGGAACCTAGGAATGGACGGGGATTTTCTCACTTTGACAGCACTCTCTAGAACAAATCTCCAGCTAAACAACACAATTATCGGTGAGAAGTTCAAAGCTTTCCCTTTAAGATCAGGGACATTCCATCTCATAACTACTTCTCACCATCTTGCTGGTAGCTCTAGCTAATGGGATAAAGTCAAAAGTCTCTCCCTGTGTTCAGTTGATCCAACTCTATATCTAACTGCACATTCAGATATGTGTCGGTAATTTGAAATTTTTCCCATGGTGGGATTATTTACACCACAGAAATTAGCCAAGACTACAATCTGGCTAGGGCTTTCCAGGTAGCTCAGTGGTAAAGAATCTGCCTGCTAATGCAGGAGTCACAGGACACACGGGTTCAATCCCTGGATCAGAAAGTTTCCATGGAGGAGGAAATGGCAACCCATTCTAGCATTCTTGCCTGGGAAATTCCAAGGACAGAAGGGCCTGGTGGGCTACAGACCATGGGGTTGCACAGAGTCAGACACAGCTGAGCACTTACATACAATCAGGTTGTGTTTTTTTTCTTTATTTCTTTCCTAGAGATCTGGTTTGTTACTTGATATACCCTAATTGTTAATAGTTTTTTCAGAGTTATAGGATTGTGATTTTTTTTTTTAATTTTCCACTCTTCCATAGTGAGTATGCATCTCTCTTATAATAAAAATTAAATGATGCTAAAAAATACTTTTTTTAAGGAATATGAGGTATTCAATTTAGTTATTCCTTCTAAACACAATTCAAGTACCTGAAGGAATCGTTGTAAACTGTCTTTAACAGGAAGGAAACACATTTCTTCTTCAATTAAATGAAAGGACTGCTTTACACATCATAAACTCTATGAAGAGATATATGAAGGCAGCAACTGAGTGATGTGAAAGTTGCTCAGTCGTGTCTGACTCTCTGGGACCCCACGGACCATACAGTACATGGAATTCTCCAGGCCAGAATGCTGGAGTGGGCAGCCTTTCCCTTCTCCAGGGGATCTTTCCAACCCAGGGATCAAACTAGGTCTCCTGCATTGCAGGCCGATGCTTTACCAGCTGAGCCACAAGGAAGGTAGCAAAAGTTGTGACTAATGCATCTTGAACTTATAGAGAATTATAAAAATATTTTACAATCATCCAATCTTGAGAGGCAAAAGTGACTCAGCAAAGGGTTCAGACTGCTCTTTGAAAGTGATGATTTTTCAAATCTATTTAGTCATAGACCTCTCCCTTTGAAAAAATCATACCGGGAGATCGAAGACACGAAACAGGTAGAAGGGAGTGCTGGCACTGCTGAAATAAAGATGGCACGACCCTCAGCAGTGCCTTCGGTGATACCCTGGGACACAGTCTAAAAATCACTTTCCTGAAGTACGAAAAAGAGCAATAAAAGTAGAATTGAAGATATTAATAGCAAGCAGGCCCTAGTATATACAAACATGATCCCATGGGTGGTAAAATAGAGCAGATCCTTCAGATGAGTCCATGAACAATGACAGAAAAGAACAGGAAAAAATCAAAAGAAAGCACGCACAGCCCAGAAGCTTGCCCTGGCTAAAGGGCAGAGATTTATGCTGGCGGCAGTTAATGAAAAGACTAACAATACCGTGCTGCAAGAAAGCAAAAGAGAACACATTTTCATAATCACTACCTCACAGGAGAATTCCTCCAATTTTGAATACACAATTTATAATACAACTGTGGTGTTCACAAGGTGAAGGGAGAGCCAAATAGGGTTTATAAGTCTTTAAATATCCACTTATTCACTGGAAACATTGTGTACATAATACACAACATAAAAATATGTACAGGCAATTGTACCACAAGATCAAAATTAAGCATGACATTTCTATAGAATGCTGGACTGAAGAGGAACAAAACCAATTCCATCTAATATAAGCCAAGTCAAATGTGCTGCAGGCAGCTGTAATTAGCATCTTGAATGAATAGGATTGACGGGAGGTTTTAGAAAACTTAATTATTCTCCCTTTGTCCATTCAAATGCTTTCTGTGGGTTAGGTTCTTCCCCTGACTCTGGATGCGATCTAGTGCAAATTTATTATCTCAGATAACGAAAAGTCCTCCAGATTCAATGATGGGTATTCTCAGTCCCATATAACAAAAGCAAACACGCTCCACCTTTCATTTAAAGGTAAATCTCCAGTTCAGGTTCAATATCTTGCATCTGTACTCTGTTTCAGAAAAGCTAAGAAGAGTTAGCTCAGGCCAAGGAATGGAGAGGAGGACAGAGAAGGGGAGGGGAGAACGTCTCTCAACTCATTGCAAAAGGATGGAGCTCCCTGCAGCCTTGGAGCTGCTTCAGGCTGCCACCAGGCTGAATGCTGCGGGTCCTGAGTGACACTTCTCTTTCCTGGTAGCCAGTTCCCCAACACCTGCTCTTCAAGCTGCCTCTGGCCTCCTCATGGCTAAAGAGAGGGAGGGAAGGATGATAGAGGTAGGAGAAAGAAAACGTCACACTTGACCAGTGTCAGTCTAATCTGAGCTCCATTTCCTATGACCTGATCAGATGTTTCACAACAAACTATGGAAAATTCTTCAAGAGATAGGAATACCAGACCATCTGATCTGTCTCCTGAGAAACCTATATGCAGGTCAAGAAACAACAGTTAGAACTGGACATGGAACAACAGACTGGTTCCAAATAGGAAAAGGAGTACGTCAAGGCTGTATATTGTCACCCTGCTTATTTAACTTATATACAGAGTACATCATGAGAAATGCTGGGCTGGATGAAGCACAAGCTGGAATCAAGATTGCTGGGAGAAATATCAGTAACCTCAGTTATGCAGATGACACCACCCTTATGGCAGAAAGTGAAAAAGAGCCTCTTGATGAAAGTGAAAGAGGAGAGTGAAAAAGTTGGCTTAAAACTCAAACATTCAGAAAACTAAGATCATAGCAATTGGTTCCATTGCTTCATGACAAATAGATGGAGAAACAATGCAAACAGTGACAGACTTTATTTTGGGGGGCTCCAAAATCACTGTGGATGGTGACTGCAGCCTTGAAATTAAAAGATGCTTGCTCCTTGGAAGAAAAGCTATGACCAACTGAGATAGCATATAAAAAGCAGAGACAATACTTTGCCAACAAAAATTCGTCTAGTCAAATCTATGGTTTTTCCAGTAGTGATGAAAGGATGTGAGAGTTGTACTGTAAAGAAAGCTTAGCACCAAAGAACTGATGCTTTTGAACTGTGGTATTGGAGAAGACTCTTGAGAGTCCCTTGGACTGCAAGGAGATCCAACCAGTCCATTCTGAAGGAGATCAGTCCTGGGTGTTCATTGGAAGGACTGATGCTGAAGCTGAAAGTCCAATACTTTGGCCACCTGATGTGAAGAACTGACTCATTTGAAAAGACCCTGATGATGGGAAAGATTGAAGGCAGGAGGAGAAGGAGATGACAGAGGATGGGATGTTCGGATGGCATTACCGACTCAACAGACATGAGTTTGAGCAAGGTCTGGGAGTTGGTGAAGGACAGGGAGGCCTGGCGTGCTGCAGTCCATGAGGTCACAAAGAGTCGGACGCAACCGAGTGAGTGAACTGAACGGGACTCATCAGGTGTTTAAAGCAGAATCTTTTCTCTTAGTCCCTGTCCTCTCTGGGTCATACTAGCTGCAGCTGCCGTGGGAAGGGGCTGCCATCTATTTGGCTGGCTGTTCGAAATCTCCCATCAGGGTCTGTGCCTGTCACCTCATCTGACTAGGGCACTAGTCTCCATCTGACCTGGGCCCCACTGTCGGTGCTGGCAAATCAGTCCCTACAGAGCCTGTTTCATCGAGTTCTGTTTAGCTATGGACATAATCCAGGCATTCGTCTATTGTCCCAGGCTCCAGGGGACACAGGTTAACTCTCACCTAAGGGTCATTCTCGGGTTAACTGTCTTTCTTGAGGCTCCTCTCCCCAGGGCTTGGGGTGATTAAAAAGCAAACTGTGCATCCCAGGAGTGGGAGGGAGCAAAGCAACTTACCTCACAGAATCTCGTCCGTAATCCTCAGGCCGCTTCAGTCCCTTAACACTTCGCGTGGGCGCAGGGGTGCAGAGCCCGCTGCAGCGCCTCCTTCGCAGTCCCGCCACGTTTTCTGGAAAGAGGGAGGACGCACAGCTGCAGATTTGTATTTGCCCTTGGAACCTGAGCAAAAACTAAGGCAAGAAGTGCCATTTTAACATCCCGCAATATTAACTAATGGCGCAAAGATGCCTTTCATCCTCTGCACATGAAATACAGCTTCCACAGTGACGCCAAAAAAATCATATCGGAAATGAAAACATGACTATAATGACAGAGAAGCCTATAAATTGGACTCATTTCTTTACAATGTGTAGGAATCGCTGTATTTATATATATATATACATGATCCTGGTAAAACAATAAATCATCTCTTATCAGTACGCAATTAAAAAGCTAGCACAATGAAGTTTGAAGGACAAAAGCTAATTTAGTTTTTGTCTCCCTGAAGTCAAATTTTAATATTCTCCAACACCCCTCACACACACACACCCAGACTCACTCACATGCACACACACACTCTCACACACACATCGCACTGATTAAACTGATGGCTGCTTCCTGTGATTTGGAAATGGTTATGAACACAGAAGGATTTGCACTTTCTTCAGGTTTGCATAATGACTCTGATACTTCTGATACCACAGTAAAAGCAATCCAGGCACAGTATATGTATAGAAACAAAGGTAAAATGGATAATTGAAACAATTATCTTGCGCATTCATGCCTAATTTGCTGAAATAATCCCTGAGATATTCAGATAGTAACAATTACATGCTGTGAATATAAAGATTCTGGAAAGAGGAATCATCTCAAACCCGTGCTCCACTGTCTGGCAAAGTACTGCTGCTTTTTGAGGAAGTGAGGTTTTTTAAATTTTCTGCCTAACATGTGGTTGCAAAAGGCAGGTGTCTTCCTCCAGGAAGAATCACTAATGAGCACACGCTCCAAGAGCTGAAATCTGGTGGCAGGTTCTGAATATGCAGGGCAGTCTTACCCTAATTTACCATTGATGATGGGGAAGAGCATACCAAGTTCTCTGAACACTTTCCTTCCCATCCAGTTTGCTGAATCACACTGAGCAGAGTTCCAGAGTTATACGGAAGGTCCTTGTTGGTGACCCTTTTAAATGTAGTAGTGTCCATGTCCATCCCATTCTCCCTAACTATCCCTTCCCTGGCAACCATAAGTTCAGAACACATACTTAAATTAAAAAAAAAAACAAACAATTTTTTAGATGAGTTTGACATTCCCAGGCTAGTTGGAAAACTGTGTTACCTCCTCGCCCGATTTTCTCAATTATAATGTCTTATGCTACCAGGGTGTATTTAAAACAACTAAGAAACTAACCTGGCCATGTCACTATTAACTCAGCTTACACTTCATGAGCCTTTCCACTGACCTTTTTCTGTCCCAGAGCCCCATACAGGGCACCACATTACATTCAGTAATCATGTCTCTTTAATCGCCTCTGGTCTATGACAGCTATTCTTTCCAGGGTTTCCTTGTTTTTCATGACCTTGACAGTTTTTTGAATATCAGAAAGGTGATATTAATATATAACAGCTCTCATTTGGAGTTTGTCTGATATATTTTTTCCTAGTAAGACTAGGGTGAGAGTTCTTTAGGAAGAACATCACAGAAGTGAAGTTTTCTTCTCACAGCATAGCAAGAATACAGGTTATCCTTGATGACGGTCACCAAAATCTACTGAATACAGAATCTATAAGTATAGCAGAATCCTATTTTGGAGAAAAACAGCAGTTCCATGCAGATCCTCCTGTTGCTCCCAATAGGTTTTCAATTTGAATTGTCTTCTCGGGGGTTAATGCAGTATGTGCCTGAGTGCACTCCTGTGTGTGTCCATCTATATGCATGAGAAATTAATATCCCAAATATATTTTTTAGCATTGAAGGGAAATGGTGCATTTATAAATGCATGATACCTAATATCTGACAGTAATTTAGCAGTATACCAATTATCTTAAGACCTAAGTATACTCATAAATAATTTATCCCAGTATTTATAATAAACCTTTATTTTTTCTTGGACTGAATACCATTAGTACCATGGACTGTAGCCGGCCAGGCTCCTCTGTCCATGGGATTCTCCAGGCAAGAATACTGGAGTGGGTTGCCATGCCCTCCTCCAAGGGTTATCAACTATATGTACTTATAATTCTTTCTATTCAAAATGCCTTTCAGAGTGAGTACATTTTCCTTTTGTAGGTGTAAATATCATTTTATTGTCCAAACCTTAGGTTAACCTGTCATAAGTAATTGGAGAGATTTTCTCAACCTTACAATTATATAAACCATGCTGCATACATTTCATATAGGATTTCCTCTCGCCCAGATAATTTTTCTCATTATTCATGATCCATCAACTGGATTATGTGAGAAAGTGAGAGCAATATAGTCAAAGGCATGTGGAAGATCGGTAGCTAGAAAAGAAATTTAGTAATCTAACATATGCTGCTGCTGCTGCTGCTGCTGCTGCTGCTGCTACTAAGTCGCTTCAGTCGTGTCCCACTCTGTGCGACCCCATAGACAGAAGACCACCAGGCTCCCCCGTCACTGGGATTCTCCAGGAATCTAACATATGAGAACACTTTAAAGAAAGGCACAGGTTAACTTTCAGTGCAGAATTTTTTTTTTTTTTAGTTTAGTTGAGTGTAGAAATATTCACTTATGCAATCAATAAATGTTTATTGATTTGTTGAGTACCAACTACATGATGGTCACTCTTCTAGATATTTGAGTTTTAGGAAAAATTGCCTGCCCTTTTAAGATTGTTTTGGACATACTGTTTAACAAGTATGCCCGGGATTATTTAATTATGAAGCAAACATGTTCTTGTTGACCAGATGCTCTGAACTCAGATGCTCTGAAATTATTTGGTACTTTTGTCTAGTGGATATCCAAATGATTTTTTTTTTCTGATAAACATCTAATCCCAACTTTATTATTGTATTTACCTGCAATATATTAACCATTTTTATTTCAAAGCTTTCAATATTATTCCTTCTTCCATATCCAACATATTCAGTTCCTCAAAGGTGTGTTGCCCATTTTATCATTCAGTTAGTCCTACTTAATGAATTGAATAAATCTTTAACATGGTCTACTCAATATTGTATAATTCACTTTTACATTGACATGGAGATTCATCAGGAAAAACAGCACCCCCTAAATGCTTGTGCAGCTGTAAACTGTGCTGTGGTCTTGTGCTGCATGGGTACTCTGTTGTGTCCTACTCTTTGTGACAGTCATATCCAACTCTTTTCAACATTTGTGTCCAGCTCTTTGCAACACAGTGGACTGTAGCCGACCAGGATCCTCTGTCCATGGGATTTTCCTGGCAAGAATACTGGAGTGGGTTGTCATTTCTGAGTTCAGGGGCTTTTCCTGACCCAGGGATCGAACCTGCATCTCTTGTGTCTCCTGCATTGGCAGGTGGATTTTTCACCACTGAGCCATCTGAGAATCTGTACCGTGGTGGGATGGGAGCAACATAGTTCTAGACATTAATAAATTATTATATAGAGGAATAGAGTAAGAGAGAGGAAATGCACGAACAGAAATTGCAATTTTAAATGAAGTGATTAGGCAAGGCCTCACAGTGAAAGTGATATTTGAGGGAATATTTGAAGGAAATGAGAGCATGAGTTATTGGAATTTCTAAGGGAAGAGCATTTCCAGGGAGGAAGCAGCTTGTTCAAAAGGCTTGAAATGGAAGCATTCCTGGCATAAGGGGGATGAGGCAGGAGACCAAAAATATCTGGAGGCAGAAGAGGAGGCTGGGGACTTTGCTGGTGGTCCAGTGGTTGAGAATCCACCTTGCGGTGCAGGGGCATGGGCTTGATCCCTGGTCAGTGAATCAAGATCTGACATACTGGGCGCAGCTAGGGCCGCTCCCCGCAGTCACTGAGCCTGTGCACGCTAGAGCCGGGGCGCCGCAACTGAGACCCGACACAGCCAAATAAACAATTAAAAATATGTATATGATTGCAATAGGGAACTACTGGAGATTTCTGAGCATCTGTTGGCATAATCTGATTTATTTTTTAAAGATTCATTTTTGTTTTTGTTTGCTTTTAATTTAATTTTATTTTTATTTTCTTTTTTTAATTTTTATTTTTAAACTTTACATAATTGTATTAGTTTTGCCAAATTTATTTTTAAACTTTACAAAATTGTATTAGTTTTGCCAAATATCGAAATGAATCCGCCACAGGTATACATGTGTTCCCCATCCTGAAACCTCCTCCCTCCTCCCTCCCCATACCATCCCTCTGGGTCGTCCCAGTGCACCAGCCCCAAGCATCCAGTATTGAACCTGGATAAGAGTAGAACGTGGGAGTCAAAAGGAGAGAAACCAGTTAGGAGGTTGTTACCATACCGCACGTGTGAGCGACAGCAGGGGCTTGGACCCCCGTGGTGGTGATGAAAGAGGTGAAAGGTATTCCGGGGTATATTTTGCCCTATGTGAGTAAATAAGGTGCTATTCACAAAGATGATTAATCAGTCAGACCATAGAGAAAAACAAAAACAAAAAACAGCCAGAGTAGCAGAGGGCCAGCATTACGTCAGTGTAACAGGGAGGGGAGAAAAACTGAGCAGCTGAGAAAAGAAAACCATTTCTTCCCTTTGTGAGATTCTGTTTCCTGTGGGAAAGGGCACCATGCTACCTTAGGTGAGGGACGTTTCTAAAATTTTATTTTCTGATTATATTACATGCTTATTATAGAGCAACGGCAAAATACAAAACGGTGTGTATAAAAAGTTGAAAACAATTAATATCTGAAAGAAGCTCTCATTCAAGAATAATTTAAGCAACAAAACCCTCCACATACTGTGATTTAGGCTGGTAGCCCTAACACGGGGCCTGGGGCATTGTGTTTAGGTCATAAGATTTTTGGTTTTAATTTTAAGTCATTGAACTCTCTGTGCAAGTAATAACACTTTGTGTTAGTAGGAAGAGAAATATATAAAACAGTTAAATGTAAATCCTCTTTGCTTGAAACTGGGATCCGGGAGAGGAACTCAAACTGGACCCTTTGCCTCTGCACCATTCTTTTATGAGTTACCAGGGACATCCAGCGTGCAGGTAAGCATGATGGCGTCCTTGAGTGGGGCTTCATTAAACCCAGATATATAGGTACCTCTCTTCAAAGGCTATCTGTTGAATTAGATTCTTACGCAGTAGATAATATATTAAGAAAATAAAGCTATAAGCAACAAAAACAAAGTCAGGGACTGTCTCAAACTAATCTTCTTGTATCTAGTACTTCAACATTTAGCATCTAATAAATTCACTTTCTAAGAGTTTTAGAAGGAGCTTTCCAGTAAAAGCAAAACTGAGGCCAAGACTTGGGATACCAGTCCAGTAAGTCAGTCTAAAACATACTGCAGATTTATATTTCTGATTCTTGATGATCTCATTTGTTAAATTAAGTTGCAAGATTAGAACACAATATTTTGCAAAATATTTGAACTTCTTCAAAAAAGGTTGAGATTTTTTTATAAATTTTTTTAAACAAAAATAAGATGTTAGAAAAGAAAAATATAATTTTCTTAGCATGTGCTGCTGCTGCTGCTACTAAGTCACTTAAGTTGTGTCCAACTCTGTGCAACCCCATAGACGGCAGCCCACCAGGCTCCCCTGTCCCTGGGATTCTCCAGGCAAGAACACTGGAGTTGGTTGCCATTTCCTTCTCGAATGCATGAAAGTGAAAAGTGAAAGTGAAGTTGGTCAGTCGTGTCCACCCCTCAGTGACCCCATGGACTGCAGCCTTCCAGGCTCCTCTGTCCATGGCATTTTCCAGGTAAGAGCACTGGAGTGGGGTGCCATTGCCTTCTCCGGTAGCATGTGCTATAAGGTCTTTATTCTGTTTTCTGTCTCCAAGTGCACCAATACAATTAAGTATTGTATTGTGCACCAGTACAATTGCACCAATACAATTAAGTAATACAATTAAGGAGCATACTTTATTCATGAATGAAAAGCTATGAGACAAGGAATTGAACTATTTAGAGTGTCCCTTAAACATCTAGCATTAATATTATCTGATTGTGATCAATAACAATCTGGGGGCTATATTTTCAAGATAAAAACAATTAAGTGTTAAAGAAGACCTTTGGGTGTAGATTTGTTTTAACTTAATACAAACCACAAAGATAAACCATAAAAATTCCCCCAGAGTTCGCCAGCACTCACAATGCATTTCGGTAGTGGATTGGTTTAAATGAAACTGGGTCACCTCATGACCAGATTCAGCACTTTGCAACAACTGCAGAGAAGAGACCAGCTCCAGGTAACCTTGGCAAGGGCTCCAGACCTTTCCTACGGGCTCTTCAGTCATCTTTTCTTGGCAATAAGGCTTCCTTCTCCTTGACTCTCTTCTTCCCTGTCTTATCAAGCCATAAAACTGCCACCAGCCTTCCTGCTCTCTTATCTCATCCTTTGCATCCCCTGCCTGCTCTCCACACCCTCAGAGCAGATATATGCATTTTCTCAAGAGCTTTATCAAATGTTCATTTACTCATCAGACCCTGTGTTCATCCTTTTAAAACATTTTTCAAAACACAGCTTAAAAATAATTGAAAACTTTTCTAGGGACTCACTCTTAAGAGGCGTCTGGGGTTATCACTAATCTTCAAGATTTAATGCTTTGTCTTTATCACTATATTCAACAAAAAGAAACTCATGCAATATGTTTTGCAAACCACTTTTATAGTCATAATTGTGCTATTTCACCCATATTATTAAATATTTTCAAAAACATTATTTGAATGGCACCTATCATTTGCCATTTATGTCTCTTCAATTTTCCTTCATAGTCAGAAATTCCTTATGTAGTCTTCTTTTTAGTCAAATTCTTGATAACTTTCATGATTTCTTAAGAAAAATTCCTAGAAAATAAATTTGGGGGTCAAAATATATGAATATTTCTAGACAGTTAATATATTTTACCAATATTCCCTGTGAGTAGGTTATTGATTTTTATTTTATTGCTTACTGAAATGCTTTCTCTCATTTCTTGGATCCTATTTATCCAAATCATCAGTTGGCTTCTGAACTGGCAGAGTTCATTTTACAGTTTATAGTGGGGTTTATGGAGAAGGCAACGGCATCCCACTCCAGTGTTCTTGCCTGGAGAATCCCAGGGACGGGGGAGCCTGGTGGGCTGCCGTCTATGGGGTCGCACAGAGTTGGACACAACTGAAGCGACTTAGCAGCAGCAGCAGCAGTGGGGTTTACTTAAGCACTTCTCCACCTACACTGTAGGTAATAATTGCTCACTTTTTATTTTATTGATTCTTAATATAAAAGTAAACTGGATCTGGCAGCTTACACACTTTCATTATGAAAAACATCCATGCTTTTTAGTATTTTTCCCTGCCTCTCTTTTTCCCTAGGATAGCTTTAAAACTACTGTTTCAGACTGCACAGTAGGTCCTGTGATTCAGAGATTCAGCATGTCTACTTTCTAAAATTGGACAGTAACTGTTAAAGTCTAGCTCACATAATTATTAAAAGTTTTGCCAAACAGAAATGTTAGCGATGGTAATGTGAGTTTGGGTTAGGAGTGAGTCATTTAGTTAATGCATCTCATATTTTATTTATTGGCAGACTCATCTCTGTCATCTCTAGGGAGATCACTAATTCTTGTTTACTGTGAGAAATAGGGCCTGAAAAAAAAATTCACCTTATAAATTTAGAGCAGAAATATTAGACAAAACAATGGGTTTTAAGTGGGTATCATTGAGAAAATAGAAGCCTTGCTTAAATAAAGTGGTGACACTCTAGCTTCCTTGTAGATCTAATCTAAGCTATTTTTGCATTTACCTCATGGTGAGTAGAGAAACCAGGGCAGCTCTTGCCACTTCTCAGCAAGGCCCTTGACAATATGGTTCATCAACATAGAAGTAATACCTCAGAGACTTTAAAAACTACTAAGCTGTGTTTTGAGGGTATTCACAGCAAACACCTACCTCTTGAAGAAAATGAAGCTCAAGTTAAACCCGAGAACCAGCACAAATATTTCTATTAAGCTTCTGAACAAAATATTACAGTGAATAAAAGTTGATATTGAGAATTTTAAGAATTTAACTGGAGAAGCAACTTTGGCCAAATATGTACCTGCTAAAGCTTAGCTTCCCAAGCCAAAAACCTTCACAGAAGGGAAGGACCAGAGGCCAGAAGAAAGTAGTCCATGAGGACAAGCCTGTTTATGTTGGAAGAACACACTTCCCTGACCAGGCAAGCAGTTAATCCGTGTGCTGCTCAGCTGTAATCACCATTCATCACCATTGATTCACTTTGCTGACTCAAAGAAGTTCAGAGTTAGGTTACTCCAGTAATAATGTAATGTACTATGGAGTTTATTTTAATGGTAGAATTAATTTTAACAGCTTTATAAATTACTTTAGTTCCGTATTTATAGAACCATGAAGATTTTGAAGGGGTCAGTCATATTTTCAGTTATACTTTACTGCATTTATAAAGAAAATTATATGTTATCTTGGTATGGGTGAATTAACAGATTTCAAAAGCTCTAAGGGCACAGCACTCAAGAATCTACTCTACTCCGAATCATAAATTATGAATCCTTCCACCCTCTGCAGAATCTACTATTTTAATTTTACACTTAACTGAATAATTCTCCCTAGCACTTGCTTTCTGATGAGAATCAACAAATTCTGAAAAGCCTACAATATCTTTAAAAAGTAAAATGCTGATTAACCAAAGGTAAAACTGGTGTATTTTGTAAGTGCCTCCAGTATTTTTCTTTTTCATCCATCACGGCCTTTTACTTTAAGCAGAGTGTGGCCAGCCGGAAAGATATGAATTACAGAAGCAAAGTCAGAAAAAACAGCCTAAATAGTTCTTCCCTCCAACGTGTCAAGGGTAAGAACTCTATGTAGAAGCATAAGAGAGAAAACTGCTTGTCAAAGAGGGTACAGGAAAAGAAATATATTGCATGATAATTAGATTCTAAAATGTTAAGATTTCATGTGATAGTGCCTTATATTCATCTTTGAAATTAATTGAGATATTTATTAAAAATAATTACCTCTAAGACTATGGACTCAAGAAAAATCATAAAGATGTTGTTAAACATATTTCAGTAAGCAGCAAATGAACCTCACTTGCAACCATAAATCATTAATCTTTAATCACCAGCCAATTTCTCAGTAAGCTCATTGGCATGGAAACTCGAAGATACTCAAAGGATAGTTCTAGCCGATCTGGCATGCATGGTTGGCTTGTGTGTTTAATTACTGTTTATGCGTCGGCAGGATCCAAGCTTTTGTATGTAATAAATAGAATGCTGTCATAGTGTCCAGATGGTTTTAGACGCAAGGCCCAGGGAGCATGTTTGGAGATTACAGAACTGATTTACTTTCTGTTTGTACCAGTTCAATTGTAAAAACCCTGCTAATAGTATGTATATCAAGAATTCTGCATTATGGAAATAATTGCAGAGCTATATTGCTTCCTTTGAAGGACATTTAAATTTGACTTTACCCTTATCATCAGAAAAGTTAAGGAAGCTGTGAAGCAAAATTAATATCTTTGTTTAATATTATTTTATTTTTGAAGGAGATAGAGAATACCCACCTAGGGTCCAATAACTACCCCATAAAATGTTTTTTTTTAATTAAATGAATATCTGAGCAGATGTTTTCTAATAACACCTCAAGACAATTCTTTCAAAAAATTATCACTACTCATGATAGCGTTCTTAATAAGTGGTGTGAGTAATGAAAGTATACGCATTGAACCAGATTTTCTCCCCCTCCTTTTGACTTATTTTAATTCCATATTATAATATTTTTAGTGACAGGACCTGAAATAAAAGTGATTAGATAAAATATCATTTATTGATAATTATTTTCCACATGTGATTTATGTTTGCTTTTGAAAATTTCAGATAGAGGTTGTTAAATTTAAGTTTTGCTGAAATAGTAGAATATTTTCAATGTATGGATAATCCACAGTTCTTCAGTATCACTCTAACTGGTTTGAGACATGAGCTCTGCAGTCACTCGTATGAAAAAGAGGAGAAAAATAATGTTTTTAAAGTTTAATCCTCTTTTAAATGACTGGTTTGAGGATTAAAATCAGAATAAGCTGGGGGGCGGGGGGAGAGGATAGTCTGTATTCCATTTCAACCTCTAGAGGAACATTTCTATCAAGGAAACCAGAATAGAACATTTATCGGTGTTTGCTGAAAAACCATCTATAAAAAAGAAAACTGTTCTAAAACTGACCTTTGACAGAATCTGTGACCTGATAGGATCTACTGTCCCTTATGGGAAATAATTAGGATTCCTGATACAACATCCTAGTAGTTTTTTAAGAGACACTAATTATCTTAGAGTCACTTTGAAAAACATATCCATTTGTATGTCATTCTACAGAAGAAGCCTAAACAGATTCACAAAGAGATTGTGATCTTTAAGGAGAATACACTTTAATAATGATCATCTAGCTACTCTATTTTCCCTATAAAATGTCTTTAGCTTGTGATGTGGCAGGTTTGAAATGCAATTTTAACAGTGTTCTTAACTGTCTGAGAAGTTGTAATAACATCTACCAGTACATCTAACTTAAGGACCAATGAAAACCATGGATCAAGTAACAGAGAAGTAACATGTTTGCATAACGAATAACAAGAATAGTAAATAGATTCACATACATATAGTCATTTGATTTATAACAAAGGCAACCCTGAAATATATTGGGTAAAGCATGTTCTTTTCACTAACCCTGTTGAATCAAATGCATATCAACAAGGAAAGCAATCTTTTTCCTACCCCACATCAAACAAAAAAATCAATTCCTATGACTAACAAATCTACTCCTGGGCATAAATGTGTTAAAATAAGTATCAGAAATATGAAAAAGAATGTTCATAGAGGCATCTTTGCCATGGCCCCAAAGAGTAAACAACTCCAAATCTATAAATGGTAGAAAAGAAAAACACATTTAATATACTGATGTAATTATTTATATTATTGAATGTCTAGCTGGATATATTTATTATTCAAATAAATTTCACAAGTAGAAAGTTAAACATAGCCAACAAAGAGTATATACTGTATGATTCAATTTTATAAAGTTACGAGCAAACAAAATGTGAGGCTTTCCTGGTGGTCCAGTGGTTAAGAATCTGCCTTGCAATGGAAGGGACCCAGTTTCCATCCCTGGTCTGGGAACAAAGATCCCACATGCTACTGGGCAACGAACCCTGTGCACAGCAACTAGAGAGCTTGTGACCCGCAACGAAAGAGTCTTCAGGATACAGCAACGATCCCAAGTACCACAGTGAAGACCCGATCCAGACAGATAGATATTTTTCTAAAAACATGCACAACTAATCTATTGTGCCCCCAAATATGCTAATAATGAATTAGCAGTGACTGGAAGAGAGCCCAGGAATGGATTTATGGATGTTAATGTTCTGAAAATTGAGTTAGATGTTGGTCACATGTGTGTATTCGTTTTTTGGCACTTCATGAGCTTTCTGTGTGGGAGTATTAACATTGTAATATATAACTATAAATAATGTAATATAAAATATTATATAATAATGCATTATAATATAACGCATGTTATCTATAGCATTTATAGAAAGTATGGAATCCATTTTCTATATTAATATATAATATATATCATTTATAATGTATGAAACATATAATATATAAGCATATTATTTATTTAAATTTTATATGTTATACTTATATTGATATATTTAAATATATCATAAAGTGTAGTAAAATTGAGCTTCCCTGGTGGCTCAGATGGTAAAGAGTCTCCTGTAATGCAGGAGACCCAGGTTCTATCCCTGGGTCAGGAAGAAGGGAATGGAGAAGGGAACGACATGTATACCTGTGGTGGATTCATTTTGATATTTGGCAAAACTAATACAATTATGTAAAGTTTAAAAATAAAATAAAATTTAAAATAAATAAATAAATAAAACAATCCTGGCATATGTATTTAAAATATTGCTGGCATAAGCCCTTTTGAAAGAGGTCACCATTTGGCCTCAGGCCAAACTACAGGGAGGGAACACAGCCCCAGCCATCAGCAGAAAATTGGATTAAAGATTTACTGAGCATGCCCTGCCCATCAGTGCAAGACCCAGATTCTCCCACATTCAGTCCCTCCCATCAGGAAGCTTCCACCCTGCTTATTTAACTTATATGCAGAGTACATCATGCGAAATGCCAGGCAGGATGACGCACAAGCTGGAATCAGGATTAACGGAAGAAAAATTAATAACCTCAGATATGCACCTGACACCACCCTTATCAATTCAGTTCAGTAGCTCAGTAGTGTCCAACTGTTTGTGATCCCATGAACTGCAGCACACCAGGCCTCCATGTCCATCACCAACTCCCCAAGTTTACTCAAACTCATGTCCATTGAGTCACTAATGCCACCTAACCATCTCATCCTCTGTCGTCCCTTTCTCCACCCACCTTCAATCTTTCCCAGCATCAGGACATTTTCCAATGAGTCAGGTCTTCACATCAGGTGGCCAAATTATTGGAGCTTCAGCTTCAGCATCAGTCCTTCCAATGAATATTTAGGACTGATTTCCTTTAGGATGGACTGGTTGGATCTCCTTGCAGTCCAAGGGACTCTCAAGAGTCTTCTCCAGCACCACAGTTCAGAAGCATCAATTCTTCTGCACTCTGTTTTCTTTATAGTCCAACTCTCATATCCATACATGACCACTGGAAAAATCATAGCCTTCACTAGATGGACCTTTGTTGGCAAAGCAATGTCTCTGCTTTTTAATATGTTGTCTACATTGGTCATAACTTTCCTTCAAAGGAGCAAGTCTTTTAATTTCATGGCTGCAGTCACCCTCTGCAGTGATTTTGAAGCCCAAGAAAATACTCAGTCACTGTTTCCACTGTTTCTCCATCTATTTGCCATAATGCGTTGGGACCGGATGCCATGATCTTAGTTTTCTGAATGTTGAGTTTTAAGCCAACTTTTTTACTCTCCTCTTTCACTTTCATCAAGAGGCTCTTTAGCTCTTCTGAATCAAACCAGTCCATCTTAAAGGAAATTAGTCCTGAATATTCATTGGAAGGACTGATGATGAAGCTGAAACTCTAATACTTCATATTTCATACCTGATGTGAAGAACTGACTCATTGGAAAATATCCTGATGCTGGAAAAGATTGAAAGCAGAAGAAGGGGATGACAGAGGATGAGATGGTTGGATGGTATTACCAACTCTATGGATGTGAGTTTAGGTAAGATCCAGGAGTCGGTGTTGGACAGGGAAGTATGGCGTGCTGGAGTCCATGGCGTTGTAAAGAGTTGGACATGACTGAACAATGAACTGATCAGAGATCAGATAGAATGGAAACCACAATTACAGAAAACTGACCAAAATGATCCCATGGACCATAGCCTTGTGTCACTCAGTGAAGCCATGAGCCATGCTGTTAATACCACCCAAGACAGACAGGTCACGGTAGAAAGTTCTGACAAAATGTGGTGCACTGGAGTTGGGAATGGCAAACTGCTTCATCATTCTTGCCTTTAGAACCCCATGAACAGTATAAAAAGGCAAAAAGATTGGAAGTGGTCAAAGGAGAGATGGCAAGAGTACCTCGATATTTTAGGAATCAGTGAACTAAAATGGACCGGAATGGGTAAATGTAATTCAAAGGACTGTTATATCTACTACTGTGGGGAATAATCCCTTAGAAGAAAGGGAAGAGCCCCTGTAGACAACAAAGAGTCCAAAATGCAGTACTTGAGTGTAATCTCAAAAATGATCTCAGTTTGTTTCCAGTAATCCCAGTCACTAAACCTGAATAAGATGAAGTTGAATGGTTCTATGAAGACCTACAAGACTTTCTAGAACCAACACGCACACACACACAAATGTATTTTCATCATATGGGACTGGGATGCAAAAGTATTTTGCAAGAAGTCAAGAGATACCTGGAGCAAAAGACAAGTTTGGCATTGGGAGTACTGAATGAAATAGGGCAAAGGCTAACAGAGTTTTGCCAAGAGAACGCACTGGTCAGAGCAAACACCCTCTTCCAATAACACAAGAAACAACTCTATACATGGACATCATCAGATGTTTAATACCGATCAGATTGATTATATTCTTTGCAGCTGAAGATGGAGAAGCTCTATACAGGGAGCGAAAACAAGACTGGGAGCTGACTGTGGCTCAGATCATGAACTTCTTATTGCAAAATTAAGGCTTAACTTAAAGTATAGAAAACCACGAGGACACACAAGTGTGACCTAAATCAAATCACTTATGATTATACAGTGGTAGTGACAAGTAGATGCAAAGGATTAAATCAATTGGCAGAGTTTCTGAAGAACTATGGACAGAGGTTCATAACATTGTACAGGAGGTGGTAATCAAAACTATCCCCAACAAAAAGAAATGCAACAATGCAAAATGGTTGTCTGAGAAGAGCTTACAGATAGCTGAGAAAAGAAGAGAGGCTAAAGGCAAAGGAGAAAAGGAAAAAATATACCCATCTGAATGCAGAGTTCCAAAGAATAGCAGAGAGAGACAAGAAAGCCTTCTTAAGTGAACAATGCAAAGAAAGAGGAAAGGAGTAGAATGGGAAAGACTAGAGATCTTTACAAGAAAATTAGAGATACCAAGGGAATATTTTATGCACAGATGGGCACAATAAAGGACAGAAATGGTATGGACCTAACAGAAGCAGAAGATATTAACAAGAGAAGGCAAGAATACACTGAAGAACTGTACAGAAAAGATCTTAATGATGGAGATAACCAGGATGGTGTGGTAACTCAACTAAAGCCAGACATCCTGAAGTGTGAAGTCAACTGGGCCTTGGGAAGCATCACTATGAACAAAGCTAGTGGAGATGATGAAATTCCAGCTGAGCTATTTCAAATCTTTAAAGATTGTGCTATTAAAGTGCTGCACTCAATATGCCAGCAAGTTTGGAAAACTCATCAGTGATCACAGGACTGGAAAACTCAATTTTCATTCCAGTCCCAAAAGGCGGATCCAAGAGTGTTCATACTGCTGCATAAGCGTGCTCATTTCCCATACTGATAAGGTAATGCGCAAAATCCTTCAAGGTAGACTATAAGAGTTGTGAACTGAGACCTTCCAGATGTACAACTTGGATTAGAAAAGGCAGAGAAACCAGAGATCAAATTGCCAACATCTGCTGGATCATAGAAAAAGAAAGGTAATTTCAGACTTTGTTTCATTTACTATGCTAAAATCTTTGTGTGGATCTCAACAAGCTATGAAAAATTCTTAAAGAGATGGGAATACCAGACCACATTACCTGCCTTCTGAGAAACCTGTATGCAGGTCAAGGAGAAACAGAACCAGCCTTGTAACAATGGACTGGTTCAAAATTGGGAAAAGAGTAGGCCAAGGCTGTATATTGTCACCCTGCTTATTCAACTTGATGTACAGTACATCATGCAGAGTACCAGGCTGGATGGATCACAAGATAGAATCAAGACTGCTAGGAGAAATATCAATAACCTCAGATAAGGAGATTGAAGGTGAAAGAGGAGAGTGAAAGAGCTGACTTAAAACTCAACATTCAAAATACTAGGATAATATGGCATCTGGTCTCGTCATTTCATGGCAAATGGATGGGGGGGGGGATGGAAACAGTGACAGGCTTTATTTTCTTGGGCTCCAACATCACTGTGTATGGTGACTGTAGCCGTGAAATTAAGACACTTCACTCACTCCTTGGAAGAAAGGCTAGGACAAACCTAGGCAGCATAATAAAAAGCAGAGACATCTCTTTACAAACAAAGGCCCAGATAGTCAAAGCTATAGTTTTTCCAGTTAGTCATGTAGGGATGTACCATGGTACTGGCAAATTTTGGCTGTTGAAATAAGAATGTAATTTGTATGTTTTCATGTCAGATTTCATAAATAATTTTCATCTAGCATTGTTTTAAACGCCTGAAAGTATTAAAAATCATAGAATGCGTGTCTCTCAGTAGCACTAAACACTTGCAGAAGAATTTGCACAGAAATTATATAATTTTGGAAAGTAAATCTTTAAGGAAATCAACCTAAATTACTGAAATCATGTTATAGACTTGGTTAGGAAACATAAGTACTCTCTACTTAAGAAAAACATTACCTTTCTTCTTTTTTTTTTTTTTTTAAAGTAATGTGCTCTTTCTGTGTTATCAGCAGTCCCAGATACTAAGAAATGTTATTCTTTTATTTCAGTCTTTTATTTGACTTTTTCAAATGTTGATTAATACGATAAACATGGATACCTTTTTCCTGGTGAATATAGTTCTTTACAATATTATTTTAGTTTCAAGTGTACAACATATGAACTCAATGTTTTTATAGATTGTATTCCATTTGAAGTTATTACAAAGTAATGGATGTGTTTCCGTCTACTTGAAAAATGAATGTATCCCCATTGCTTATCTATTTTATACATAGCTTTATCTGTTAATCCCTTATCACTTTGCCACCCCGCCCATTTCCCTCCTGAATGATATCCTCTAGCTTGTTTTTAACATCTGTGAGTCTATTTCCGCTTTGTTATATACGTTTGTGGGTTTTTTTATTGTTTAGATTCTACCTCTAAGTCCATACAAACAGTATTTGTCTTTCTCTTACTTTTTACCAAGAATAATATTCCCTAGAACCATCCATACACTTCATTGCAAATGGAAGAATTTCCTTCTTTTTGTGGCTGAGTAATATTCCAGTGTGCATGCATGTGTGTGTGTGCTTCTTTATTATCTCATCTGTTGATGGACACATGGATTGGTTTCATATCATTAAACAATGCTTATGTGAACACTGGAGTTCTTGTATCTTTCTGAGTTTAGTGTTTTCCTTCTTTTCAGATATATACCCAGGAATGGAATTACTAGATTACATGATAGATCTTTTTTCAGTTTATTTAGGAATCTCAATACTGTTTCCACACCTGCAACACTGATTTATGCTGCCACCAACACCGTATGAGGGTTTCCTTTTCTCCATATCCTTGGAGACGTTGGTTATTTGGAGACTTTTTCGTGACAGTCATTCTGACGAGTGTGAGGTGATATCTTATTGTGGTTTTGATTTGCATTTCCCGATGACTAACAGTGCAGAGCATCTTTCCATATGCCTGTTGGCCATCTGTGTATCCTTGGAAAAATGTCTGTTCTGGTCTTCTTCCCATTTTTAAGCTGTTTTTTTTTTTTTTTTTATATTGAATTGTATGAGTGTTTTATATAGTTTGGATACTAAATCCTTGTTGATCATATAATTTGCAAATGTTTTCTCCCATTTAGGTGATTATCTCTTATTTTGTCAATAATTTCCTTTGCTGTGAAAAAACCTTAAAATATAAATAAGTCTCATTTTAAAAAATTTTCACTTTTATTTCTTTTGCCTCAAGAGACAGATCCAAGGAAACACTGCTGTGAGTTATGTTGAAAAGTGTTCTGTCTATGTGTCTTCTAATTTTATGATTTCAGGTTTTACATTTGTGTTTATTTTTGTATATGGTGTGAGGAAATGTTCTAGTCTCACACTTCTACATGTAGTTGTCATTTTTCCAGTACCATTTAATGAAAAGATTCCTTTTTTCCCATTATACACTCTTGCCTCTTTTATCTAGATTCACTGACCACAGGTACATAGGTTTTCCTGGCGGCTCAGATGGTCAAGAATCCGCCTGCAATGTGGGAGACTTGGGTTCAGTCCCTGGCTTGGGAAGAGCCCCTGGAGAAGGGAACAGCTGCCCAGTCCAGTCTTCTTGCCTGGAGAATTCCATGGACAGAGGGGCAGGCTACAGTCCATGGGGTCACAAAGTCAGACACGACTGAGTGACTGTCACATTATTTCCAGGCTCTCTATTCTGTTCCATTGATTTATAATAATATTATATTCTGTAAAAATGTCATGCTGCTTTGGTGACTGTAGCTTTGCAGAGTAGTCTGAAGCCAGGAAGTATGTAGCTCCTGCTTTTTTTCATTTTTTTCCCCTCAAGATTGCTTTTTAACTTCAAGATCTCTTGTAGTTCTATATAAATGTCGAGATCTTTTTTCCTAGTTCTGTGAAAAGTATCCTGAGTATTTTGATAGGAATTGCATTAAACATGCAATTGCTTTGGATAGAGGATTGTTTTGGATAGTATGGGCTTTTTTTTCAGAATTTTTATTTTTTATTTTATAACATCAATGTACTTATTTTAATTGGAGGCTAATTACTTTACAATATTGTATTGGTTTTGCCATACATTAACATGAATCCTCCACAGGTGTACATGTGTTCCACATCCTGAACGCCCTCCCACCTCCCTCCCCATCCCATCCCTCCAGGTCATCCCAGTGCACCAGCCCTGAGCACCCTGTCTCATGGATTGAACCTGGACTGGTGATCCATTACACATATGACATTATACATGTTTCAATGCCATTCTCCCAAATCACCCCACCCTCTCCCACAGAGTCCAAAAGACTGTTCTATGCATCTGTGTCTCTTTTGCTGTCTCGCATACAGGATTATCGTTACCATCTTTCTAAATTCCATATATATGCATTAGTATACTGTATTGGCAGAGAAGACAATGGCGGAAAAGGCAATGGCACATTTTCAAGTACTCTTGCCTGGAAAATCTCATGGACAGAGGAGCCTGGTAGGCTGCAGTCCATGAGGTCACTAAGAGTCGGACACGACTGAGCGACTTCACTTTCACTTTTCACTTTCATGCATTGGAGAAGGAAATGGCAACCCACTCCAGTGTTCTTGCCTGGAGAATCCCAGGGACAGTGGAGCCTGATGGGCTGCCATCTATGGGATCACACAGGGTTGGACACAACTGAAGCAACTTAGCAGCAGCAGCATATTGTATTGGTGTTTTCATTTCTGGCTTACTTCACTCTGTACAATAGGCTCCAGTTTCATCCACCTCATTAGAACTGATTCAAATGTATTCTTTTTAATGGCTGAGTAATACTCCATTGTATGTACCACAGCTTTCTTATCCATTCGTCTGCCGATGGACATCTAGGTTGCTTCCATGTCCTGGCTTTTATAAACAGTGCTGCGATGAACATTGGGGTACACGTGTCTCTTTCAATTCTGGTTTCCTCAGTGTGTATGTCCAGCAGTGGGATTGCTGGGTCGTATGGCAGTTCTGTTTCCAGTTTTTTAAGGAATGTCCACACTGTTCTCCATAGTGGCTATACTAGTTTGCATTCCCAACAACAGTGTAATAGGGATACCTTTTCTCCACACCCTCTCCAGCATTTATTGCTTGTAGACTTTTGGATAGCAGCCATTCTGACTGGCGTGAAATGGTACCTTATTGTGGTTTTAATGGATAGTATGGACATTTTAACAATGTGAATTCTTTCAACCAAAGACCACAAGGTATCTTTTCATTTCATTGTATCATCTTTGCTGAAGCAAGCGGGGCCTGTGTGGGCTTGTGGTCTGTGATGCAGGCAGGCAATGGTGCTCCAGCTACAGACGGAGGGCACTGCCCATGCAAGTACCAGCAATGGCTGTTCCTGCCCTACTCAGATGCTTTAAGCGTGTCCTGTGGCTCAGCTCTGCTCTCAGTCTGGGCAGTCCTTTCTCCAGTATGGAGCTGTGATGTGAAGTAAGGCTGGAGCATTTGCTCAGCTTAGGCTGGAGAGTATGATAGCTGTCACAGAAAACTGGGCAGCTCCTAGAGCAGTTTTCAGTCTGCCCTTTCTGCCCCATCTCTGCAGCAAGTCAGTGTGCACGAGCTCCTCACAAGTGAGTGCCCACTTCCCACAGCTGTGCTGTTCTTCCCGCTGCCTCCAACCAGCCACGCAGGCTCATATTCCCTGTGTCAGGCTCCGTGGCTGGGGCACCCCATACGTGGCTCAGCCTGCTCACTGCAGAGGGCAGATGTGTGCCCTGTATACCCTTCTTTCCTCTGAGACCCCTCCCAAAGGCGCAGATACTTGCCTGACCTCGTCTTTTCCCTTCTCACCCAGTCCTCTGGGATCTTTCTCATCACCTCAGGTGTGCAGGACGCTTTCTGCCAGTTTGCAGTCAGTTTTCAGTGAGAATGTTTGACGTGTAGATGTATTTTTGAGGTATTTGTGGGTGGAAGTGAGTTCCAGGTCCTCCTACTCCACCATCTAGATTGATCACTTCAGATTACTTTTGTGAGTGAAAAAAATGTTGCCTGCCATACCAGTAAAGAAAGGATGCTGTGGCCATCAGGCGATCCCGTTATAGATGGTCCGAAGGGGAGCCCCGAGGGAACTAAGGATACAAATACAACACCAACATCAAGTCATCGGCCACTGCAGCCACTCCCCAGGGCACGCCCTGAGCACACTCAGGGTGAACACTCAGGACCCTGGCCCAGACAGCTGGGGCACAAATCACAGGAGTGATTTCAATAAGCCCAGACCTTTGCATCTTCCCACACCAAGAAAAGGACTAAATTCCTTAACTTGAGATATTTGGTTTTCTTTAATTAAAAATAATCTTTTAATGATTTTTTTTTTCTTTTTATGTTCTTAGTTGCAAAACTCCTATATATCCTGTCTCCTCCCTTAACTCTTCAGAGCAGTCTCTCAGAGCTATCTGAGAAACTGCATCCTGGGCTTAAGTTCTCAGTTTAGCTTGCCAAGGAAAACATAATTCTCAACTTTTAGGGTGTGTATTTTTTTTATTTTCAGTAGGCACTTTCAAGTATAAAGTTTGCAGAAAATTTGTCATCAGCATGCAAGATCTCAGGAAATGTTTTCCCCATGAGTCTTCATTTTAAAATCTACTAAAGAATCAGCTTCAGTTCACAACCAAAATGACTGAAAAACTTTGACATAATGACTGATGGTAAGGATTACAGATAGAGTGATTTACCTATAGAAACAAATTTAATGGAGTCTTTAAAGGTGAGAGTAAAAAATATATTAGCAACATATTCTGACCTTGGGTACATAAAACTGTGAATGAGGAGAGCGTTTGCAAAAATGACTTTTAAACTAAATTGGTGCTAATGTTGGTATTATTATTCTAGATATACTTTGTATGTAATGTACCATAAAATAAACAATTCTGTCATCTCCAGTATTCTTGCAATTCAAGACAGTCAATGTAGGGGGAAGGAAGTATGCATATTAAAAAGTAGAGGTTAACTTTTATTGAATTATCAGTAGAAGTTCCATGTAAAATCAAAAGATGCTTTATTTTTTAAATATCTCTTTATATGACTTTGTCTACATATATTTAGGTGGTTCAGTTTTTAAAGAATCCACCTGCCAATGCAGGAGACATAAGAGACGTGGGTTCAATTCCTGGGTCAGGAAGATCCCCTGTAGGAGAAAATGACAACCTACTCCAGTATTTTTTGCCTAGAAAATTCCATAGGGAGAGGAACCTGGTGGGCTACAGTCCACAAGATCACAAGAGTTGGACACGACAGCTCAAGCACATGCACACATATATATTTATACAGATAGATAATATATACACAGATTATAAAAAGATGATAGTGATAGAGGGATAGAATACACATGTATTTTCTAGTTCTGTTTCCTAGAAAAATAGAGAAACAATGATCAATCCATTAGAAATGAAACTCCTTTGATCAGATTGTGATCTCAAAATACCATGTCCTACTCCAAGGAACCAGGGCTGCTTGCATAAATAACTGACTCCAGGTCTGAAGCAGGAAATGTAGAGCATTCTGATAGCAAGGCATCTGAGCAGAGATGCAATAGACGGGGGAGAGAACATGCTGGCTTCTGCGAGAGAACACTCCAGGTGGAGGGAACAGCAAGTGCCGAGTCCACTGGTGGAACTGTGTGCTATCTTGAGAAAAGCTTAAAAGATCTCCGTGGCTGTGGCTCAGTAAGTGAGGGCAAGTGTAGGCAGTGGGGGAGGGCTTGGAGGTGGGCCAGACCACGAAAGGCTTTGCAGACCCTTTTAAACAGTTCGGTTTTCTCTGAGAGAAATGCTTCATAGGGTTACTTTGAGTAGAGAAGTAACATGCTCTGGAGTTTAGTTTTGAAAGCATCATTCTGCTGCTGTGCTCCACTATATTACTGGGGTCAGAATAAAAGCAAAAGCAGATTTGCACGGGAGCCTGCTGCAGCAACCTGGGCAAGATCTGCTGGAGGTGAGGCCTCGCGCGAGAGAGCAGGTGGGGAGGAGAAGGGGCAGGATTCCAAGTATCTTTTGCGTGTATGGTCAGGAAGGTTTCTGTGCTGGCTGAAAGCAGGGTATTGGAAGAGAGACCTATTAGGGACTGTCCCAAGGTCCTGGGCTTCTCTAATTGTGAAAAGGGAGATGGATATTCCTGGGAGAACACAGGCTGAGATGTCATGAGGTAATAAATCAAATGTGAATTTTTGTATAATTGTTCACCCCATTATTCAAATTATACTAAGATGCTTGTTTTAAAATTTTTTTCTGCTGCTACATGTCACTAAATATTGTCAACCCTTGCAAAAGCTTCTTTAATGTTACAGGCTTTGTCAAAATAAGGACAATTTTTTCAGTCTTCTAACACATTTAAGAAAGTGTATCAACTTCACTTCTTCCTGAGTTGTGAGAAATAGCACCATTTCAAATTAGATCTGATACTGTGATATTTTGGAAATATTTGTCATATAAATGTGAATATGTGATCTCAAATTATAAACTGCTGATTACACTATAAAAATTATAATACAGTTATATAAAGTGTTCTTTAAGGAGCTAAATTAAAATACAATGTACCTATTTGCAAGGGAGATATTCACACTATAGGAAAAATTATTCAAACTTGTTAAATTCTTTTGATTTTTTTTCTAATTACAACTGATGATCTCATTCAAAATGAACATTGGTTTGGATTGAGGCTATTTTAGAAGAGTGTGTCTTACCCAAATATTATCCTCTCACTTAAAGTGATTGTGATAGCACATTTTAATATGAAAAGCATTGTGCGAGCAAGTATAAAGAGCAATTCTATTTTTAGAGTGATCAGGTTTTTTGGGGTAGGGGAGGGGTGGGTATAGAAATTGGAACAAACAAGTGAAATAGATTCAAATAAATAATTATATCCCTCTCCCAGATTTTTAAAAATCTTTATAATGTTCAATCTGTGCAACTCCACTGAACCTTTATTACCTTTACTGATTCGTCATTCCAATATTTAAACATTACTGTTAAACGGAACTTCAGGGAGCAAGCTGTATTTGTATCTTTGCAACCAACACCAACAACAGAAAAAAAAAAAAACAAAATTATCAAATCTATTTTGGTTAACACTTTCTTGAAAAGACAGCATCATCAAAATACATTCACTAGAATTTTAAAGATTAGTTATGTTCCACAAGTTAATAAAGACTGTTAGTCTGATAACTTTTAATTACCACTAATTTACATTTGGAGGAATTGCCTAATGACATATGTTACCAAATTTCATTTGTTGCCAGTATATAGGGGGATAAATAAAGCTTTCTTCAAGAACTAAGAAGTGATTTTTGTGCCATTATTTTTTAAGGAAACTAATATCACTCTTGCAGGGTTAAAGCTGAGATTAATGCACATAGTACAAAGAAGAGCTATGCAAAGTCTTCCTGTGAAGCAGTGCTCTGAAACCATGGCATTCCGGACAAAACTGAGAGTATTTACGCATTTAAAGAAAGAATGTATCAAACAGAAATGGCTGGAAACCCAAGGAAAAGGAAAGAAAGCAAAGCTGTACAGGTGTTGGCACATCCATGTGTCCAGGGACAAAAGCATTTTGCCTAAGTTGTCTGAGCTCATTGGTGAAACTGCTCTTATTTGAGATAAACACAAAAGACTATATTTTTCAATTT